>NW_028248302.1:0-600000 GCF_964263255.1 Lissotriton vulgaris | reverse complement strand
CATTCCCCACCCGAGACAAATGCACACCATCCCCCAAATACATACTGTCATCATTAATACAGCCATGAGAAATAGAATGCAATGTCCTGGAACGGAACAACCTACTCACTTTGTTGTTAAGCTTTCTAACAGAATGATTCAAAGCAGGAATAGAAATAGCCCCCCGCCACATCTTTCGTGGAATCAAATGGGACCACGCAATTGTGCACCCCGGAACTCTCCTCGCCAACCAACTTACAGTGGAAAGCATTGCCTCCAGGAGAAGTCGTCTACCGGTGGTGACCAAATCATTGCCCCCTACATGTACTATAACTATAGACGGCGGTGACCTCGTCCGCCCTAACAAACCCTCGAAAAATGTTTGAAACTGGTCAATACAGAGACCGCCTCTTCCGTAGAAGGACACCCTGTACCCGTATTCCCCAGCTACGTGAATCATGTCACCTGCTTTGAATACGTCCGCGGCACGCCTCACGTATGAGTGGCCCACGACCCACACCTCCTTTTTCACAGTCGGTGATGTCTGACCGCTGGCCCGGTGTTGGGTCGACTGCATAGTCCGCCCCGCCTCGTAAGCTTGCGAAACTGAAAACCAAAGAAAAACAAGAAGCGTGAGTACATTATGACAGCTTCACAACATGTGCAACCGCACATATCTCTTGTAACAATTAGAGGACCAACGCCCCACTCGTTTCACTTGTTCCACATTAAGACCCCTGGCTGTAGCTTCTGTAGCAGCCCCTATACGAAAGGAATGGGTCCCAAATTCGCCCGGGTTCAAGCCCGCAGCGGCAATTGACATCGCAAGCACCCGCTGAAACTGAAATTTCGTCAGTGGGGTGGCGTCCGCGTGTCTCAACAACGTCCCCCCCCATGATGTCACCCTTCGTGCTAGGTAGTCTTCTAAACACTTTACCGGACACATGGAGGACCCGGGAATCCTGCGTATGATTATGCAGTCACCCATCCCATCTTGATCGGTCTTGGACCTGACAAAGGAGACAGTCATCGTCTCTCCTCTGATCTGAACGTGTTCCTGGCACAAACCCCCCGCCACATCCAGTTTGTTCCTCGCTACCAGTTCGCTCACCCTCATCACCCCATGAAATGCAAGCGTAAAAGCGGCTCGGAACAATGCTGTCTCAAACTGAGATGAGCATGTGGCAGGGAGTGTGGCCAACAACTGGGCCAACCTATCCAAACCTATCGGGCGCCTCTCGTCTACTCTGCGACCCTCAAGGCGTTGCCACCCTCGCAGCGCTTTCTGTACCACGAAAGACGCTGTCGGGTCCTGGATATTATGAGCCCTGGCAACAAAGGAAATGGCAGCACGATGCCTCTGGGCCGTAGCCACCGACTTCCCAGCCCTACGCAAGGACATCAGAAAATGCACCACCCATTCCTCGTGGCCCCAAAGCCCCTCTCTATCAGTCCCCAAAAAGGCTAAATAGGCCCGAAACGCCCCTTCGTATGCCTTCCTTGTCCTTGGTGCTAGACTCTCTCCCACGAGGTGACGAAGTTCGGGGCACCGAGAGACCAGAGAGCTTCGGGAAAGGGTGCCGGCTCTGGGTCCGCTGAGGGGAGGAAACCCGAGAAAGCCTGCATTTGAAAACGAGACAGTGCGTCAGCCGCCTGATTCATCATCCCTGGGACATGCTTCGCTCTGAATAGCACGTTCAATTGCATACACAGTAAAACAATTTCCTTGAGCAGTCTTAAAAGCAATTTACAGCGTGCTGCCTGACTATTGATACACTCGACCACGGTCATATTGTCAGACCAAAATATGACAGAGTGATCTTTGAACCCATCGGGCCATGTTCTCAAGGCCACCAGGATGGGAAACAGTTCCAGGAAAGCAATATTACTAGTCAGACCATTCTCATGCCACCATGTCGGCCATTTCTGTGCCGACCATTTTGTGCCGAAGATGGCGCCAAAACCTATGCTTCCTGCTGAATCTGTCCACAGCCCCAGCTCTTCAGAGGACACGGCTGGTTTATTCCAGACGATTCGACCATTAAAGTCCGCCAGAAATGTTAACCAAATACGCATGTCCTGGCGGACCTCAGCCGATAGTCTCGTGCGATGATGGCCCTCATTTAGGCCGACCATCGCTTGGGCAATTGAACGGGAAAAGGGGCGGGCCATTGGTATCACCCTCAGGGCAAAATTCAACTGTCCCACCAACTGCTGTAATTGTTGCAGCGTAACTTTAGATGCATTTATACACACTTGCAGTGCAGCCCTGAACTTCAACACTTTGTCAGCTGGCAAACGGAAACAACCCTCACTGGAGTCCAACTCGATCCCCAGAAACTCGAGGCAAGTCGTAGGACCCACTGTTTTACCCGGCGCCAATGGCACACCAAACTGGTTCATTAACACACAAAATTCGGCCAAGGCCCGGCCACATTCAAGATCCCCGGCTGCCCCAAGAAACAGAAAATCATCAAGGTAGTGCATTACATATTGGAAACCCGTTTTCTTTGTGAAGACCCATTGTAGAAAACTACTGAATTTCTCGAAATAGGCACAGGATATAGAGCACCCCATCGGCATACACCTATCCATGTAATAGCAACCCTGAAACATGAATCCCAGGAGACGCTGGTCGTCTGGGTGTACCGGGAGCAATCGGAACGCTGACTCGATATCCGACTTCGCCATCAGCGCCCCGGGCCCCAGGCGATTCAAAATGGCTACGGCCTCATCGAAGGATGCGTACCGCACCGAACACACTTCTGGATCGATTGCATCGTTTACAGAAAGACCTCGTGGGGCTGACAAATTATGAATCAGTCGGAACTCACCTGGGTCTTTCTTGGGGACTACCCCTAAGGGAGAACAAACAAAATTCTGAACCGGGGGTACACTAAACGGGCCGGCGACCCGACCTCGGGCAACCTCTTTACGGATCTTATCCTGTACTACGGGCGTATGCTGCAGGACGGAAAGTTGATTTTTGCACTTCTCCACACCCTGAAAGTCCCCTACCGGGATGCGGAAACCATACGAAAAACCGTTCCGCAGCACCCAAGCAGAAGTACGATCCGGGTATTCACTGAGCCAGGGAATCATTGCCAGGGTATCAATCGGGGTTGGTGAAGGCGCCCCTCGGACTACATTAGACCTGTTTGGCGCCTCCTCTCCCCCCATTATCACCCGTTCTGGCTCTGCACATGGACTCAGGATGGGACGACCCGCAACCACTACATTCATGTTTGAATTTACACGATCCCTGGGGTCTAGTACATTTACCTCTGTTGAAATTAAAGCAGAAACCCCTTTTTCCAGTATTGCCGGCAGGTTTCGGGTAATCGTCGGTACCCGTACCTGATCGAAAGGGCGTCCCTGCATATTGCCGGGAGGATTCGCCAACATTACTTCCTACCAACGGCATTTTTAACATTCCTGTCTCCTTCATTTTATCCCAAGTCAAAGAATCATAACAATCCCAGGTTAAACTTTTATTATGCTCCTTTGCCTTTCTGAAAAGATTATCGTAACAAAACCAATGGTTACCCTGGTGCGATGTCGAGTACCCCATGATTCGCGATTGATAGATTGGAAACTCGGAAAGCAACTCAGGCCTACGTTCCCCCAAGATTGACGTAAAAATTCCCCAAGCATTGCCCCAATTGCCAATATTCTCATTCACTTTAAAGGCGGCCATTTTTGCGCGCCAAACACTCGGATGCATGAGATCCTTCTGACTCTTAACATGCTCCACCTCATAATGATCAACAAGCAATGAGAAAATGTTCACATACTCCCCCGCCCAAATCTTTTCCTTAATTGCCAAAGGAACATGTTGACCCAACCTTTCTCTACGAGAGGGTGTTGACTCATCCCTTGCAATCGGCAATGGCCGCTTACCTGCACCGGACGCTGCCTCTGTGGTCGCAATCGTCCCTGGTGTCTTGTCCACTACTGCAGCCGGCACGGACACCTTGGCTGCCTCCCGTTTCTCACGCAATTGCTTTATCAGCGCCTGCGCGTCGACAGCCGTGGCGCCCTCGTTACCTTTACCCAACCACGCTGCCAATTGTGCTGCCAGCTCGGGCGGCATATCGTCCTCGGACACGGGGGTGACCACAACGGGAATCGGATTCCCCTCCTCCGGCACGGGAGTTGGTGCCTCGAGCGGGGCACTGGGACCCGGGATGTCTTCTCCCGCTGCTCCCCTCCTGGGCCTCTTGTTTTTCCC
Organism: Lissotriton vulgaris; assembly: GCF_964263255.1. Classification (NCBI taxonomy): domain Eukaryota; kingdom Metazoa; phylum Chordata; class Amphibia; order Caudata; family Salamandridae; genus Lissotriton; species Lissotriton vulgaris. The sequence goes on along the minus strand of NW_028248302.1, from coordinate 595,790 downwards.
TCCCGGGGCTGCTCCCGCCAAAGGACGTTTTGCTCCCCCTTCCTCGTTCTTATCCACCCGCTTCTTTAGTTCGGACATCTCCTTCATGAGAACACGCAGCATCTGTTCAGTAGTCATGCGTTTTCCCACCTTCTTCGGCATTCTCCAACAGAGTAACTGAAAAACAAACAAGAACGATTAAAACGCTCAAAATTGGCTCTTCGTTCCGTCTCGAGCTCACGGGCAGCGAGGAGGTGCAGCTTCAGAGCACAGGAACAAGAGGATGTCTTCTGGTCTTGCGTCCCTTTTTATCCATCTTCAGGGCGGGCGTAAACCCGCCCCTGCCTGCCCCGAGGGCGTGGTCGGCCGCGTCAGTGTCTAGGCCAGCCCACTCTAGGGCGGGAAAAAGCGCGCCCCGGCTACGCCACTTCGGGCATACCAGCCGAGACGCGCCTCCCGCCCAAAATGGCTTCCCGGGGGGATCGAGGCACTCTGCCATACGTTCGGGGGGACCGAGTGGTCGCCCCTTTCCATACGTCATGCTTCAGAAATGTGGAAAATGGTCCGTTTTCAAATGTTTTATTTTTGAACGTCAGTTCACATTTGTAGGTGGATCATCAGTGTTAGAGCTAAAATTAGCATGTTTAAAGTGATTTTCATGCTTCCAGGGGCTCGGGAAGTGAATTAAATACTATTTGGAGGCATTTAATTTTCAATCAAAAACAGCTGATTTTTGACAAAAGAGATAACACCCCCCCCCCCATTACGTCATGCTTCAGAAATGTGGAAAATGGTCCGTTTTCAAATGTTTTCTTTTTGAACGTCAGTTCTCATTTGTAGGTGGATCATCAGTGTTAGAGCTAAAATTAGCATGTTTAAAGTGATTTTCATGCTTCCTAGGGGCCCTAAACACAAGATTTATGGAATGGTTAAAAGTGCATGAAAATGGCCAATTTACTCACTCTGAGTTCTCAAAAAGGGTTTATTCACCCCGGGAAGTTAATGAAATACCATTTGGAGGCATTTAATGTTCGAGCAAAAACGGCTGATTTTCGACAAAAGACATAACACCCCCCCCATTACGTCATGCTTCAGAAATGTGGAAAATGGTCCGTTTTCAAATGTTTTATTTTTGAACGTCAGTTCACATTTGTAGGTGGATCATCAGTGTTAGAGCTAAAATTAGCATGTTTAAAGTGATTTTCATGCTTCCAGGGTCTCGGGAAGTGAATTAAATACTATTTGGAGGCATTTAATGGTCAAGCAAAAACGGCTGATTTTCGACAAAAGAGATAACACCCCCCCATTACGTCATGCTTCAGAAATGTGGAAAATGGTCCGTTTTCAAATGTTTTATTTTTGAACGTCAGTTCACATTTGTAGGTGGATCATCAGTGTTAGAGCTAAAATTAGCATGTTTAAAGTGGTTTTCATGCTTCCAGGGGCCCTAAACACAAGATTTATGGAATGGTTAAAAGTGCATGAAAATGGCCAATTTACTCACTCTGAGTTCTCAAAAAGGGTTTCATCACCCAGGGAAGTTAATTAAATACCATTTGGAGGCATTTAATGTTCGAGCAAAAACGGCTGATTTTCGACAAAAGAGATAACACCCCCCCATTACGTCATGCTTCAGAAATGTGGAAAATGGTCCGTTTTCAAATGTTTTATTTTTGAACGTCAGTTCACATTTGTAGGTGGATCATCAGTGTTAGAGCTAAAAATAGCATGTTTAAAGTGATTTTCATGCTTCCAGTGGCTCGGGAAGTGAATTAAATACTATTTGGAGGCATTTAATTTTCAATCAAAAACAGCTGATTTTTGACAAAAGAGATAACACCCCCCCATTACATCATGCTTCAGAAATGTGGAAAATGGTCCGTTTTCAAATGTTTTATTTTTGAACGTCAGTTCACATTTGTAGGTGGATCATCAGTGTTAGAGCTAAAATTAGCATGTTTAAAGTGATTTTCATGCTTCCAGGGGCTCGGGAAGTGAATTAAATACTATTTGGAGGCATTTAATGTTCAATCAAAAACAGCTGATTTTTGACAAAAGAGATAACACCCCCCCATTTCGTCATGCTTCAGAAATGTGGAAAATGGTCCGTTTTCAAATGTTTTTTTTTTGAACGTCAGTTCACATTTGTAGGTGGATCATCAGTGTTAGAGCTAAAATTAGCATGTTTAAAGTGATTTTCATGCTTCCAGGGGCTCGGGAAGTGAATTAAATACTATTTGGAGGCATTTAATGTTCAATCAAAAACAGCTGATTTTTGACAAAAGAGATAACACCCCCCCATTTCGTCATGCTTCAGAAATGTGGAAAATGGTCCGTTTTCAAATGTTTTTTTTTTTAACGTCAGTTCACATTTGTAGGTGGATCATCAGTGTTAGAGCTAAAATTAGCATGTTTAAAGTGATTTTCATGCTTCCAGGGGCCCTAAACACAAGATTTATGGAATGGTTAAAAGTGCATGAAAATGGCCAATTTACTCACTCTGAGTTCTCAAAAAGGGTTTCTTCACCCCGGGAAGTTAATTAAATACCATTTGGCGGCATTTAATGTTCGAGCAAAAACGGCTGATTTTCGACAAAAGAGATAACACCCCCCCATTACGTCATGCTTCAGAAATGTGGAAAATGGTCCGTTTTCAAATGTTTTATTTTTGAACGTCAGTTCACATTTGTAGGTGGATCATAAGTGTTAGAGCTAAAATTAGCATGTCTAAAGTGATTTTCATGCTTCCAGGGGCTCGGGAAGTGAATAAAATACTATTTGGAGGCATTTAATGTTCAAGCAAAAACGGCTGATTTTCGACAAAAGAGATAACACCCCCCATTACGTCATGCTTCAGAAATGTGGAAAATGGTTCGTTTTCAAATGTTTTATTTTTGAACGTCAGTTCACATTTGTAGGTGGATCATCAGTGTTAGAGCTAAAATTAGCATGTTTAAAGTGATTTTCATGCTTCCAGGGGCTCGGGAAGTGAATTAAATACTATTTGGAGGCATTTAATGTTCAAGCAAAAACGGCTGATTTTCGACAAAAGAGATAACACCCCCCCATTACGTCATGCTTCAGAAATGTGGAAAATAGTCCGTTTTCAAATGTTTTATTTTTGAACGTCAGTTCACATTTGTAGGTGGATCATCAGTGTTAGAGCTAAAATTAGCATGTTTAAAGTGGTTTTCATGCTTCCAGGGGCGCTAAACACAAGATTTATGGAATGGTTAAAAGTGCATGAAAATGGCCAATTTACTCACTCTGAGTTCTCAAAAAGGGTTTCTTCACCCAGCGAAGTTAATTAAATACCATTTGGAGGCATTTAATGTTCGAGCAAAAACGGCTGATTTTCGACAAAAGAGATAACACCCCCCCATTACGTCATGCTTCAGAAATGTGGAAAATGGTCCGTTTTCAAATGTTTTATTTTTGAACGTCAGTTCACATTTGTAGGTGGATCATCAGTGTTAGAGCTAAAATTAGCATGTTTAAAGTGATTTTCATGCTTCCAGGGGCTTGGGAAGTGAATTAAATACTATTTGGAGGCATTTAATGTTCAAGCAAAAACGGCTGATTTTCGACAAAAGAGATAACACCCCCCCATTACGTCATGCTTCAGAAATGTGGAAAATGGTCCGTTTTCAAATGTTTTATTTTTGAACGTCAGTTCACATTTGTAGGTGGATCATCAGTGTTAGAGCTAAAATTAGCATGTTTAAAGTGATTTTCATGCTTCCAGTGGCTCGGGAAGTGAATTAAATACTATTTGGAGGCATTTAATTTTCAATCAAAAACAGCTGATTTTTGACAAAAGAGATAACACCCCCCCATTACATCATGCTTCAGAAATGTGGAAAATGGTCCGTTTTCAAATGTTTTATTTTTGAACGTCAGTTCACATTTGTAGGTGGATCATCAGTGTTAGAGCTAAAATTAGCATGTTTAAAGTGATTTTCATGCTTCCAGGGTCTCGGGAAGTGAATTAAATACTATTTGGAGGCATTTAATGTTCAAGCAAAAACGGCTGATTTTCAACAAAAGAGATAACAACCCCCCATTACGTCATGCTTCAGAAATGTGGAAAATGGTCCGTTTTCAAATGTTTTATTTTTGAACATCAGTTCACATTTGTAGGTGGATCATCAGTGTTAGAGCTAAAATTAGCATGTTTAAAGTGGTTTTCATGCTTCCAAGGGCCCTAAACACAAGATTTATGGAATGGTTAAAAGTGCATGAAAATGGCCAATTTACTCACTCTGAGTTCTCAAAAAGGGTTTCTTCACCCAGGGAAGTTAATTAAATACCATTTGGAGGCATTTAATGTCCGAGCAAAAACGGCTGATTTTCGACAAAAGAGATAACACCCCCCCATTACGTCATGCTTCAGAAATGTGGAAAATGGTCCGTTTTCAAATGTTTTATTTTTGAACGTCAGTTCACATTTGTAGGTGGATCATCAGTGTTAGAGCTAAAATTAGCATGTTTAAAGTGATTTTCATGCTTCCAGGGGCTCAGGAAGTGAATTAAATACTATTTGGAGGCATTTAATGTTCAATCAAAAACAGCTGATTTTTGACAAAAGAGATAACACCCCCCCATTACGTCATGCTTCAGAAATGTGGACAATGGTCCGTTTTCAAATGTTTTATTCTTGAACGTCAGTTCACATATGTAGGTGGATCATCAGTGTTAGAGCTAAAATTAGCATGTTTAAAGTGATTTTCATGCTACCAGGGGCTCGGGAAGTGAATAAAATACTATTTGGAAGCATTTAATGTTCAATCAAAAACAGCTGATTTTTGACAAAAGAGATAACACCCCCCCCATTACGTCATGCTTCAGAAATGTGGAAAATGGTCCGTTTTCAAATGTTTTCTTTTTGAACGTCAGTTCACATTTGTAGGTGGATCATCAGTGTTAGAGCTAAAATTAGCATGTTTAAAGTGATTTTCATGCTTCCAGGGGCCCTAAACACAGGATTTATGGAATGGTTAAAAGTGCATGAAAATGGCCAATTTACTCACTCTGAGTTCTCAAAAAGGGTTTCTTCACCCCGGGAAGTTAATTAAATACCATTTGGAGGCATTTAATGTTCGAGCAAAAACGGCTGATTTTCGACAAAAGAGATAACACCCCCCCATTACGTCATGCTTCAGAAATGTGGAAAATGGTCCGTTTTCAAATGTTTTATTTTTGAACGTCAGTTCACATTTGTAGGTGGATCATCAGTGTTAGAGCTAAAATTAGCATGTTTAAAGTGATTTTCATGCTTCCAGGGGCTCGGGAAGTGAATTAAATACTATTTGGAGGCATTTAATTTTCAATCAAAAACAGCTGATTTTTGACAAAAGAGATAACACCCCCCCCCATTACGTCATGCTTCAGAAATGTGGAAAATGGTCCGTTTTCAAATGTTTTCTTTTTGAACGTCAGTTCTCATTTGTAGGTGGATCATCAGTGTTAGAGCTAAAATTAGCATGTTTAAAGTGATTTTCATGCTTCCTAGGGGCCCTAAACACAAGATTTATGGAATGGTTAAAAGTGCATGAAAATGGCCAATTTACTCACTCTGAGTTCTCAAAAAGGGTTTATTCACCCCGGGAAGTTAATGAAATACCATTTGGAGGCATTTAATGTTCGAGCAAAAACGGCTGATTTTCGACAAAAGACATAACACCCCCCCCCATTACGTCATGCTTCAGAAATGTGGAAAATGGTCAGTTTTCAAATGTTTTATTTTTGAACGTCAGTTCACATTTGTAGGTGGATCATCAGTGTTAGAGCTAAAATTAGCATGTTTAAAGTGATTTTCATGCTTCCAGGGTCTCGGGAAGTGAATTAAATACTATTTGGAGGCATTTAATGGTCAAGCAAAAACGGCTGATTTTCGACAAAAGAGATAACACCCCCCCATTACGTCATGCTTCAGAAATGTGGAAAATGGTCCGTTTTCAAATGTTTTATTTTTGAACGTCAGTTCACATTTGTAGGTGGATCATCAGTGTTAGAGCTAAAATTAGCATGTTTAAAGTGGTTTTCATGCTTCCAGGGGCCCTAAACACAAGATTTATGGAATGGTTAAAAGTGCATGAAAATGGCCAATTTACTCACTCTGAGTTCTCAAAAAGGGTTTCATCACCCAGGGAAGTTAATTAAATACCATTTGGAGGCATTTAATGTTCGAGCAAAAACGGCTGATTTTCGACAAAAGAGATAACACCCCCCCATTACGTCATGCTTCAGAAATGTGGAAAATGGTCCGTTTTCAAATGTTTTATTTTTGAACGTCAGTTCACATTTGTAGGTGGATCATCAGTGTTAGAGCTAAAAATAGCATGTTTAAAGTGATTTTCATGCTTCCAGTGGCTCGGGAAGTGAATTAAATACTATTTGGAGGCATTTAATTTTCAATCAAAAACAGCTGATTTTTGACAAAAGAGATAACACCCCCCCATTACATCATGCTTCAGAAATGTGGAAAATGGTCCGTTTTCAAATGTTTTATTTTTGAACGTCAGTTCACATTTGTAGGTGGATCATCAGTGTTAGAGCTAAAATTAGCATGTTTAAAGTGATTTTCATGCTTCCAGGGGCTCGGGAAGTGAATTAAATACTATTTGGAGGCATTTAATGTTCAATCAAAAACAGCTGATTTTTGACAAAAGAGATAACACCCCCCATTTCGTCATGCTTCAGAAATGTGGAAAATGGTCCGTTTTCAAATGTTTTTTTTTTGAACGTCAGTTCACATTTGTAGGTGGATCATCAGTGTTAGAGCTAAAATTAGCATGTTTAAAGTGATTTTCATGCTCCCAGGGGCTCGGGAAGTGAATTAAATACTATTTGGAGGCATTTAATGTTCAATCAAAAACAGCTGATTTTTGACAAAAGAGATAACACCCCCCCATTTCGTCATGCTTCAGAAATGTGGAAAATGGTCCGTTTTCAAATGTTTTTTTTTTGAACGTCAGTTCACATTTGTAGGTGGATCATCAGTGTTAGAGCTAAAATTAGCATGTTTAAAGTGATTTTCATGCTTCCAGGGGCCCTAAACACAAGATTTATGGAATGGTTAAAAGTGCATGAAAATTGCCAATTTACTCACTCTGAGTTCTCAAAAAGGGTTTCTTCACCCCGGGAAGTTAATTAAATACCATTTGGCGGCATTTAATGTTCGAGCAAAAACGGCTGATTTTCGACAAAAGAGATAACACCCCCCCATTACGTCATGCTTCAGAAATGTGGAAAATGGTCCGTTTTCAAATGTTTTATTTTTGAACGTCAGTTCACATTTGTAGGTGGATCATCAGTGTTAGAGCTAAAATTAGCATGTTTAAAGTGATTTTCATGCTTCCAGGGGCTCGGGAAGTGAATTAAATACTATTTGGAGGCATTTAATGTTCAAGCAAAAACGGCTGATTTTCGACAAAAGAGATAACACCCCCCATTACGTCATGCTTCAGAAATGTGGAAAATGGTTCGTTTTCAAATGTTTTATTTTTGAACGTCAGTTCACATTTGTAGGTGGATCATCAGTGTTAGAGCTAAAATTAGCATGTTTAAAGTGATTTTCATGCTTCCAGGGGCTCGGGAAGTGAATTAAATACTATTTGGAGGCATTTAATGTTCAAGCAAAAACGGCTGATTTTCGACAAAAGAGATAACACCCCCCCATTACGTCATGCTTCAGAAATGTGGAAAATAGTCCGTTTTCAAATGTTTTATTTTTGAACGTCAGTTCACATTTGTAGGTGGATCATCAGTGTTAGAGCTAAAATTAGCATGTTTAAAGTGGTTTTCATGCTTCCAGGGGCGCTAAACACAAGATTTATGGAATGGTTAAAAGTGCATGAAAATGGCCAATTTACTCACTCTGAGTTCTCAAAAAGGGTTTCTTCACCCAGCGAAGTTAATTAAATACCATTTGGAGGCATTTAATGTTCGAGCAAAAACGGCTGATTTTCGACAAAAGAGATAACACCCCCCCATTACGTCATGCTTCAGAAATGTGGAAAATGGTCCGTTTTCAAATGTTTTATTTTTGAACGTCAGTTCACATTTGTAGGTGGATCATCAGTGTTAGAGCTAAAATTAGCATGTTTAAAGTGATTTTCATGCTTCCAGGGGCTTGGGAAGTGAATTAAATACTATTTGGAGGCATTTAATGTTCAAGCAAAAACGGCTGATTTTCGACAAAAGAGATAACACCCCCCCATTACGTCATGCTTCAGAAATGTGGAAAATGGTCCGTTTTCAAATGTTTTATTTTTGAACGTCAGTTCACATTTGTAGGTGGATCATCAGTGTTAGAGCTAAAATTAGCATGTTTAAAGTGGTTTTCATGCTTCCAGGAGCCCTAAACACAAGATTTATGGAATGGTTAAAAGTGCATGAAAATGGCCAATTTACTCACTCTGAGTTCTCAAAAAGGGTTTCATCACCCAGGGAAGTTAATTAAATACCATTTGGAGGCATTTAATGTTGGAGCAAAAACGGCTGATTTTCGACAAAAGAGATAACACCCCCCCATTACGTCATGCTTCAGAAATGTGGAAAATGGTCCGTTTTCAAATGTTTTATTTTTGAATGTCAGTTCACATTTGTAGGTGGATCATCAGTGTTAGAGCTAAAATTAGCATGTTTAACGTGATTTTCATGCTTCCAGGGGCTTGGGAAGTGAATTAAATACTATTTGGAGGCATTTAATGTTCAATCAAAAACAGCTGATTTTTGACAAAAGAGATAACACCCCCCCCATTACATCATGCTTCAGAAATGTGGAAAATGGTCCGTTTTCAAATGTTTTCTTTTTGAACATCAGTTCACATTTGTAGGTGGATCATCAGTGTTAGAGCTAAAATTAGCATGTTTAAAGTGGTTTTCATGCTTCCAGGGGCCCTAAACACAAGATTTATGGAATGGGTAAAAGTGCATGAAAATGGCCAATTTACTCACTCTGAGTTCTCAAAAAGGGTTTCTTCACCCAGGGAAGTTAATTAAATACCATTTGGAGGCATTTATTGTTCAATCAAAAACAGCTGATTTTTGACAAAAGAGATAACACCCCCCCATTACGTCATGCTTCAGAAATGTGGACAATGGTCCGTTTTCAAATGTTTTATTTTTGAACGTCAGTTCACATATGAAGGTGGATCATCAGTGTTAGAGCTAAAATTAGCATGTTTAAAGTGATTTTCATGCTACCAGGGGCTCGGGAAGTGAATAAAATACTATTTGGAAGCATTTAATGTTCAATCAAAAACAGCTGATTTTTGACAAAAGAGATAACACCCCCCCCATTACGTCATGCTTCAGAAATGTGGAAAATGGTCCGTTTTCAAATGTTTTCTTTTTGAACGTCAGTTCACATTTGTAGGTGGATCATCAGTGTTAGAGCTAAAATTAGCATGTTTAAAGTGATTTTCATGCTTCCAGGGGCCCTAAACACAGGATTTCTGGAATGGTTAAAAGTGCATGAAAATGGCCAATTTACTCACTCTGAGTTCTCAAAAAGGGTTTCTTCACCCCGGGAAGTTAATTAAATACCATTTGGAGGCATTTAATGTTCGAGCAAAAACGGCTGATTTTCGACAAAAGAGATAACACCCCCCCATTACGTCATGCTTCAGAAATGTGGAAAATGGTCCGTTTTCAAATGTTTTATTTTTGAACGTCAGTTCACATTTGTAGGTGGATCATCAGTGTTAGAGCTAAAATTAGCATGTTTAAAGTGATTTTCATGCTTCCAGGGTCTCGGGAAGTGAATTAAATACTATTTGGAGGCATTTAATGTTCAAGCAAAAACGGCTGATTTTTGACAAAAGAGATAACACCCCCCCATTACGTCATGCTTCAAAAATGTGGAAAATGGTCCGTTTTCAAATGTTTCATTTTTGAACGTCAGTTCACATTTGTAGGTGGATCATCAGTGTTAGAGCTAAAATTAGCATGTTTAAAGTGGTTTTCATTCTTCAAGGGGCCCTAAACACAAGATTTATGGAATGGTTAAAAGTGCATGAAAATGGCCAATTTACTCACTCTGAGTTCTCAAAAAGGGTTTCTTCACCCAGGGAAGTTAATTAAATACCATTTGGAGGCATTTAATGTTCGAGCAAAAACAGCTAATTTTCGACAAAAGAGATAACACCCCCCCATTACGTCATGCTTCAGAAATGTGGAAAATGGTCCGTTTTCAAATGTTTTCTTTTTGAACGTCAGTTCACATTTGTAGGTGGATCATCAGTGTTAGAGCTAAAATTAGCATGTTTAAAGTGATTTTCATGCTTCCAGGGGCTCGGGAAGTGAATTAAATACTATTTGGAGGCATTTAATTTTCAATCAAAAACAGCTGATTTTTGACAAAAGAGATAACACCCCCCCCCATTACGTCATGCTTCAGAAATGTGGAAAATGGTCCGTTTTCAAATGTTTTCTTTTTGAACGTCAGTTCTCATTTGTAGGTGGATCATCAGTGTTAGAGCTAAAATTAGCATGTTTAAAGTGATTTTCATGCTTCCTAGGGGCCCTAAACACAAGATTTATGGAATGGTTAAAAGTGCATGAAAATGGCCAATTTACTCACTCTGAGTTCTCAAAAAGGGTTTATTCACCCCGGGAAGTTAATGAAATACCATTTGGAGGCATTTAATGTTCGAGCAAAAACGGCTGATTTTCGACAAAAGACATAACACCCCCCCCATTACGTCATGCTTCAGAAATGTGGAAAATGGTCCGTTTTCAAATGTTTTATTTTTGAACGTCAGTTCACATTTGTAGGTGGATCATCAGTGTTAGAGCTAAAATTAGCATGTTTAAAGTGATTTTCATGCTTCCAGGGGCTCGGGAAGTGAATTAAATACTATTTGGAGGCATTTAATGTTCAAGCAAAAACGGCTGATTTTCGACAAAAGAGATAACACCCCCCATTACGTCATGCTTCAGAAATGTGGAAAATGGTTCGTTTTCAAATGTTTTATTTTTGAACGTCAGTTCACATTTGTAGGTGGATCATCAGTGTTAGAGCTAAAATTAGCATGTTTAAAGTGATTTTCATGCTTCCAGGGGCTCGGGAAGTGAATTAAATACTATTTGGAGGCATTTAATGTTCAAGCAAAAACGGCTGATTTTCGACAAAAGAGATAACACCCCCCCATTACGTCATGCTTCAGAAATGTGGAAAATAGTCCGTTTTCAAATGTTTTATTTTTGAACGTCAGTTCACATTTGTAGGTGGATCATCGGTGTTAGAGCTAAAATTCGCATGTTTAAAGTAATTTTCATGCTTCCAGGGGCTCGGGAAGTGAATTAAATACTATTTGGAGGCATTTAATGTTCAAGCAAAAACGGCTGATTTTCGACAAAAGAGATAACACCCCCCCATTACGTCATGCTTCAGAAATGTGGAAAATGGTCCGTTTTCAAATGTTTTATTTTTGAACGTCAGTTCACATTTGTAGGTGGATCATCAGTGTTAGAGCTAAAATTAGCATGTTTAAAGTGGTTTTCATGCTTCCAGGGGCCCTAAACACAAGATTTATGGAATGGTTAAAAGTGCATGAAAATGGCCAATTTACTCACTCTGAGTTCTCAAAAAGGGTTTCATCACCCAGGGAAGTTAATTAAATACCATTTGGAGGCATTTAATGTTGGAGCAAAAACGGCTGATTTTCGACAAAAGAGATAACACCCCCCCATTACGTCATGCTTCAGAAATGTGGAAAATGGTCCGTTTTCAAATGTTTTATTTTTGAACGTCAGTTCACATTTGTAGGTGGATCATCAGTGTTAGAGCTAAAATTAGCATGTTTAACGTGATTTTCATGCTTCCAGGGGCTTGGGAAGTGAATTAAATACTATTTGGAGGCATTTAATGTTCAATCAAAAACAGCTGATTTTTGACAAAAGAGATAACACCCCCCCCATTACATCATGCTTCAGAAATGTGGAAAATGGTCCGTTTTCAAATGTTTTCTTTTTGAACATCAGTTCACATTTGTAGGTGGATCATCAGTGTTAGAGCTAAAATTAGCATGTTTAAAGTGGTTTTCATGCTTCCAGGGGCCCTAAACACAAGATTTATGGAATGGGTAAAAGTGCATGAAAATGGCCAATTTACTCACTCTGAGTTCTCAAAAAGGGTTTCTTCACCCAGGGAAGTTAATTAAATACCATTTGGAGGCATTTATTGTTCAATCAAAAACAGCTGATTTTTGACAAAAGAGATAACACCCCCCCATTACGTCATGCTTCAGAAATGTGGACAATGGTCCGTTTTCAAATGTTTTATTTTTGAACGTCAGTTCACATATGAAGGTGGATCATCAGTGTTAGAGCTAAAATTAGCATGTTTAAAGTGATTTTCATGCTACCAGGGGCTCGGGAAGTGAATAAAATACTATTTGGAAGCATTTAATGTTCAATCAAAAACAGCTGATTTTTGACAAAAGAGATAACACCCCCCCCCATTACGTCATGCTTCAGAAATGTGGAAAATGGTCCGTTTTCAAATGTTTTCTTTTTGAACGTCAGTTCACATTTGTAGGTGGATCATCAGTGTTAGAGCTAAAATTAGCATGTTTAAAGTGATTTTCATGCTTCCAGGGGCCCTAAACACAGGATTTCTGGAATGGTTAAAAGTGCATGAAAATGGCCAATTTACTCACTCTGAGTTCTCAAAAAGGGTTTCTTCACCCCGGGAAGTTAATTAAATACCATTTGTTCGAGCAAAAACGACTGATTTTCGACAAAAGAGATAACACCCCCCCATTACGTCATGCTTCAGAAATGTGGAAAATGGTCCGTTTTCAAATGTTTTATTTTTGAACGTCAGTTCACATTTGTAGGTGGATCATCAGTGTTAGAGCTAAAATTAGCATGTTTAAAGTGATTTTCATGCTTCCAGGGTCTCGGGAAGTGAATTAAATACTATTTGGAGGCATTTAATGTTCAAGCAAAAACGGCTGATTTTTGACAAAAGAGATAACACCCCCCCATTACGTCATGCTTCAAAAATGTGGAAAATGGTCCGTTTTCAAATGTTTCATTTTTGAACGTCAGTTCACATTTGTAGGTGGATCATCAGTGTTAGAGCTAAAATTAGCATGTTTAAAGTGGTTTTCATTCTTCAAGGGGCCCTAAACACAAGATTTATGGAATGGTTAAAAGTGCATGAAAATGGCCAATTTACTCACTCTGAGTTCTCAAAAAGGGTTTCTTCACCCAGGGAAGTTAATTAAATACCATTTGGAGGCATTTAATGTTCGAGCAAAAACAGCTAATTTTCGACAAAAGAGATAACACCCCCCCATTACGTCATGCTTCAGAAATGTGGAAAATAGTCCGTTTTCAAATGTTTTATTTTTGAACGTCAGTTCACATTTGTAGGTGGATCATCAGTGTTAGAGCTAAAATTAGCATGTTTAAAGTGATTTTCATGCTTCCAGGGGCTCGGGAAGTGAATTAAATACTATTTGGAGGCATTTAATTTTCAATCAAAAACAGCTGATTTTTGACAAAAGAGATAACACCCCCCCCCCATTACGTCATGCTTCAGAAATGTGGAAAATGGTCCGTTTTCAAATGTTTTCTTTTTGAACGTCAGTTCTCATTTGTAGGTGGATCATCAGTGTTAGAGCTAAAATTAGCATGTTTAAAGTGATTTTCATGCTTCCTAGGGGCCCTAAACACAAGATTTATGGAATGGTTAAAAGTGCATGAAAATGGCCAATTTACTCACTCTGAGTTCTCAAAAAGGGTTTATTCACCCCGGGAAGTTAATGAAATACCATTTGGAGGCATTTAATGTTCGAGCAAAAACGGCTGATTTTCGACAAAAGACATAACACCCCCCCCATTACGTCATGCTTCAGAAATGTGGAAAATGGTCCGTTTTCAAATGTTTTATTTTTGAACGTCAGTTCACATTTGTAGGTGGATCATCAGTGTTAGAGCTAAAATTAGCATGTTTAAAGTGATTTTCATGCTTCCAGGGGCTCGGGAAGTGAATTAAATACTATTTGGAGGCATTTAATGTTCAAGCAAAAACGGCTGATTTTCGACAAAAGAGATAACACCCCCCCATTACGTCATGCTTCAGAAATGTGGAAAATAGTCAGTTTTCAAATGTTTTATTTTTGAACGTCAGTTCACATTTGTAGGTGGACCATCAGTGTTAGAGCTAAAATTAACATGTTTAAAGTGGTTTTCATGCTTCCAGGGGCCCTAAACACAAGATTTATGGAATGGTTAAAAGTGCATGAAAATGGCCAATTTACTCACTCTGAGTTCTCAAAAAGGGTTTCATCACCCAGGGAAGTTAATTAAATACCATTTGGAGGCATTTAATGTTCGAGCAAAAACGGCTGATTTTCGACAAAAGAGATAACACCCCCCCATTACGTCATGCTTCAGAAATGTGGAAAATGGTCCGTTTTCAAATGTTTTATTTTTGAACGTCAGTTCACATTTGTAGGTGGATCATCAGTGTTAGAGCTAAAATTAGCATGTTTAACGTGATTTTCATGCTTCCAGGGGCTTGGGAAGTGAATTAAATACTATTTGGAGGCATTTAATGTTCAATCAAAAACAGCTGATTTTTGACAAAAGAGATAACACCCCCCCCCCATTACGTCATGCTTCAGAAATGTGGAAAATGGTCCGTTTTCAAATGTTTTCTTTTTGAACGTCAGTTCACATTTGTAGGTGGATCATCAGTGTTAGAGCTAAAATTAGCATGTTTAAAGTGATTTTCATGCTTCCAGGGGCCCTAAACACAGGATTTCTGGAATGGTTAAAAGTGCATGAAAATGGCCAATTTACTCACTCTGAGTTCTCAAAAAGGGTTTCTTCACCCCGGGAAGTTAATTAAATACCATTTGGAGGCATTTAATGTTCGAGCAAAAACGGCTGATTTTCGACAAAAGAGATAACACCCCCCCATTACGTCATGCTTCAGAAATGTGGAAAATGGTCCGTTTTCAAATGTTTTATTTTTGAACGTCAGTTCACATTTGTAGGTGGATCATCAGTGTTAGAGCTAAAATTAGCATGTTTAAAGTGATTTTCATGCTTCCAGGGGCTTGGGAAGTGAATTAAATACTATTTGGAGGCATTTAATGTTCAAGCAAAAACGGCTGATTTTCGACAAAAGAGATAACACCCCCCCATTACGTCATGCTTCAGAAATGTGGAAAATGGTCCGTTTTCAAATGTTTTATTTTTGAACGTCAGTTCACATTTGTAGGTGGATCATCAGTGTTAGAGCTAAAATTAGCATGTTTAAAGTGGTTTTCATGCTTCCAGGGGCCCTAAACACAAGATTTATGGAATGGTTAAAAGTGCATGAAAATGGCCAATTTACTCACTCTGAGTTCTCAAAAAGGGTTTCATCACCCAGGGAAGTTAATTAAATACCATTTGGAGGCATTTAATGTTCGAGCAAAAACGGCTGATTTTCGACAAAAAAGATAACACCCCCCCATTACGTCATGCTTCAGAAATGTGGAAAATGGTCCGTTTTCAAATGTTTTATTTTTGAACGTCACTTCACATTTGTAGGTGGATCATCAGTGTTAGAGCTAAAATTAGCATGTTTAAAGTGATTTTCATGCTTCCAGGGGCTTGGGAAGTGAATTAAATACTATTTGGAGGCATTTAATGTTCAAGCAAAAACGGCTGATTTTCGACAAAAGAGATAACACCCCCCCATTACGTCATGCTTCAGAAATGTGGAAAATGGTCCGTTTTCAAATGTTTTATTTTTGAACGTCAGTTCACATTTGTAGGTGGATCATCAGTGTTAGAGCTAAAATTAGCATGTTTAAAGTGGTTTTCATGCTTCCAGGGGCCCTAAACACAAGATTTATGGAATGGTTAAAAGTGCATGAAAATGGCCAATTTACTCACTCTGAGTTCTCAAAAAGGGTTTCATCACCCAGGGAAGTTAATTAAATACCATTTGGAGGCATTTAATGTTGGAGCAAAAACGGCTGATTTTCGACAAAAGAGATAACACCCCCCCATTACGTCATGCTTCAGAAATGTGGAAAATGGTCCGTTTTCAAATGTTTTATTTTTGAACGTCAGTTCACATTTGTAGGTGGATCATCAGTGTTAGAGCTAAAATTAGCATGTTTAACGTGATTTTCATGCTTCCAGGGGCTTGGGAAGTGAATTAAATACTATTTGGAGGCATTTAATGTTCAATCAAAAACAGCTGATTTTTGACAAAAGAGATAACAACCCCCCCATTACATCATGCTTCAGAAATGTGGAAAATGGTCCGTTTTCAAATGTTTTCTTTTTGAACATCAGTTCACATTTGTAGGTGGATCATCAGTGTTAGAGCTAAAATTAGCATGTTTAAAGTGGTTTTCATGCTTCCAGGGGCCCTAAACACAAGATTTATGGAATGGGTAAAAGTGCATGAAAATGGCCAATTTACTCACTCTGAGTTCTCAAAAAGGGTTTCTTCACCCAGGGAAGTTAATTAAATACCATTTGGAGGCATTTATTGTTCAATCAAAAACAGCTGATTTTTGACAAAAGAGATAACACCCCCCCATTACGTCATGCTTCAGAAATGTGGACAATGGTCCGTTTTCAAATGTTTTATTTTTGAACGTCAGTTCACATATGAAGGTGGATCATCAGTGTTAGAGCTAAAATTAGCATGTTTAAAGTGATTTTCATGCTACCAGGGGCTCGGGAAGTGAATAAAATACTATTTGGAAGCATTTAATGTTCAATCAAAAACAGCTGATTTTTGACAAAAGAGATAACACCCCCCCCCCCATTACGTCATGCTTCAGAAATGTG
Source organism: Lissotriton vulgaris (assembly GCF_964263255.1). Taxonomy (NCBI): domain Eukaryota; kingdom Metazoa; phylum Chordata; class Amphibia; order Caudata; family Salamandridae; genus Lissotriton; species Lissotriton vulgaris. The sequence goes on along the minus strand of NW_028248302.1, from coordinate 578,990 downwards.
GAAAATGGTCCGTTTTCAAATGTTTTCTTTTTGAACGTCAGTTCACATTTGTAGGTGGATCATCAGTGTTAGAGCTAAAATTAGCATGTTTAAAGTGATTTTCATGCTTCCAGGGGCCCTAAACACAGGATTTCTGGAATGGTTAAAAGTGCATGAAAATGGCCAATTTACTCACTCTGAGTTCTCAAAAAGGGTTTCTTCACCCCGGGAAGTTAATTAAATACCATTTGGAGGCATTTAATGTTCGAGCAAAAACGGCTGATTTTCGACAAAAGAGATAACACCCCCCCATTATGTCATGCTTCAGAAATGTGGAAAATGGTCCGTTTTCAAATGTTTTATTTTTGAACGTCAGTTCACATTTGTAGGTGGATCATCAGTGTTAGAGCTAAAATTAGCATGTTTAAAGTGATTTTCATGCTTCCAGGGTCTCGGGAAGTGAATTAAATACTATTTGGAGGCATTTAATGTTCAAGCAAAAACGGCTGATTTTTGACAAAAGAGATAACACCCCCCCATTACGTCATGCTTCAAAAATGTGGAAAATGGTCCGTTTTCAAATGTTTCATTTTTGAACGTCAGTTCACATTTGTAGGTGGATCATCAGTGTTAGAGCTAAAATTAGCATGTTTAAAGTGGTTTTCATTCTTCAAGGGGCCCTAAACACAAGATTTATGGAATGGTTAAAAGTGCATGAAAATGGCCAATTTACTCACTCTGAGTTCTCAAAAAGGGTTTCTTCACCCAGGGAAGTTAATTAAATACCATTTGGAGGCATTTAATGTTCGAGCAAAAACAGCTAATTTTCGACAAAAGAGATAACACCCCCCCATTACGTCATGCTTCAGAAATGTGGAAAATGGTCCGTTTTCAAATGTTTTATTTTTGAACGTCAGTTCACATTTGTAGGTGGATCATCAGTGTTAGAGCTAAAATTAGCATGTTTAAAGTGATTTTCATGCTTCCAGGGGCTCGGGAAGTGAATTAAATACTATTTGGAGGCATTTAATTTTCAATCAAAAACAGCTGATTTTTGACAAAAGAGATAACACCCCCCCCCCATTACGTCATGCTTCAGAAATGTGGAAAATGGTCCGTTTTCAAATGTTTTCTTTTTGAACGTCAGTTCTCATTTGTAGGTGGATCATCAGTGTTAGAGCTAAAATTAGCATGTTTAAAGTGATTTTCATGCTTCCTAGGGGCCCTAAACACAAGATTTATGGAATGGTTAAAAGTGCATGAAAATGGCCAATTTACTCACTCTGAGTTCTCAAAAAGGGTTTATTCACCCCGGGAAGTTAATGAAATACCATTTGGAGGCATTTAATGTTCGAGCAAAAACGGCTGATTTTCGACAAAAGACATAACACCCCCCCCATTACGTCATGCTTCAGAAATGTGGAAAATGGTCCGTTTTCAAATGTTTTATTTTTGAACGTCAGTTCACATTTGTAGGTGGATCATCAGTGTTAGAGCTAAAATTAGCATGTTTAAAGTGATTTTCATGCTTCCAGGGGCTCGGGAAGTGAATTAAATACTATTTGGAGGCATTTAATGTTCAAGCAAAAACGGCTGATTTTCGACAAAAGAGATAACACCCCCCATTACGTCATGCTTCAGAAATGTGGTAAATGGTTCGTTTTCAAATGTTTTATTTTTGAACGTCAGTTCACATTTGTAGGTGGATCATCAGTGTTAGAGCTAAAATTAGCATGTTTAAAGTGATTTTCATGCTTCCAGGGGCTCGGGAAGTGAATTAAATACTATTTGGAGGCATTTAATGTTCAAGCAAAAACGGCTGATTTTCGACAAAAGAGATAACACCCCCCCATTACGTCATGCTTCAGAAATGTGGAAAATAGTCCGTTTTCAAATGTTTTATTTTTGAACGTCAGTTCACATTTGTAGGTGGATCATCAGTGTTAGAGCTAAAATTAACATGTTTAAAGTGGTTTTCATGCTTCCAGGGGCCCTAAACACAAGATTTATGGAATGGTTAAAAGTGCATGAAAATGGCCAATTTACTCACTCTGAGTTCTCAAAAAGGGTTTCATCACCCAGGGAAGTTAATTAAATACCATTTGGAGGCATTTAATGTTCGAGCAAAAACGGCTGATTTTCGACAAAAGAGATAACACCCCCCCATTACGTCATGCTTCAGAAATGTGGAAAATGGTCCGTTTTCAAATGTTTTATTTTTGAACGTCAGTTCACATTTGTAGGTGGATCATCAGTGTTAGAGCTAAAATTAGCATGTTTAAAGTGATTTTCATGCTTCCAGGGGCTCGGGAAGTGAATTAAATACTATTTGGAGGCATTTAATTTTCAAGCAAAAACGGCTGATTTTCGACAAAAGAGATAACACCCCCCATTACGTCATGCTTCAGAAATGTGGAAAATGGTTCGTTTTCAAATGTTTTATTTTTGAACGTCAGTTCACATTTGTAGGTGGATCATCAGTGTTAGAGCTAAAATTAGCATGTTTAAAGTGATTTTCATGCTTCCAGGGGCTCGGGAAGTGAATTAAATACTATTTGGAGGCATTTAATGTTCAAGCAAAAACGGCTGATTTTCGACAAAAGAGATAACACCCCCCCATTACGTCATGCTTCAGAAATGTGGAAAATAGTCCGTTTTCAAATGTTTTATTTTTGAACGTCAGTTCACATTTGTAGGTGGATCATCAGTGTTAGAGCTAAAATTAGCATGTTTAAAGTGGTTTTCATGCTTCCAGGGGCGCTAAACACAAGATTTATGGAATGGTTAAAAGTGCATGAAAATGGCCAATTTACTCACTCTGAGTTCTCAAAAAGGGTTTCTTCACCCAGCGAAGTTAATTAAATACCATTTGGAGGCATTTAATGTTCGAGCAAAAACGGCTGATTTTCGACAAAAGAGATAACACCCCCCCATTACGTCATGCTTCAGAAATGTGGAAAATGGTCCGTTTTCAAATGTTTTATTTTTGAACGTCAGTTCACATTTGTAGGTGGATCATCAGTGTTAGAGCTAAAATTAGCATGTTTAAAGTGATTTTCATGCTTCCAGGGGCTTGGGAAGTGAATTAAATACTATTTGGAGGCATTTAATGTTCAAGCAAAAACGGCTGATTTTCGACAAAAGAGATAACACCCCCCCATTACGTCATGCTTCAGAAATGTGGAAAATGGTCCGTTTTCAAATGTTTTATTTTTGAACGTCAGTTCACATTTGTAGGTGGATCATCAGTGTTAGAGCTAAAATTAGCATGTTTAACGTGATTTTCATGCTTCCAGGGGCTTGGGAAGTGAATTAAATACTATTTGGAGGCATTTAATGTTCAATCAAAAACAGCTGATTTTTGACAAAAGAGATAACACCCCCCCCATTACATCATGCTTCAGAAATGTGGAAAATGGTCCGTTTTCAAATGTTTTCTTTTTGAACATCAGTTCACATTTGTAGGTGGATCATCAGTGTTAGAGCTAAAATTAGCATGTTTAAAGTGGTTTTCATGCTTCCAGGGGCCCTAAACACAAGATTTATGGAATGGGTAAAAGTGCATGAAAATGGCCAATTTACTCACTCTGAGTTCTCAAAAAGGGTTTCTTCACCCAGGGAAGTTAATTAAATACCATTTGGAGGCATTTATTGTTCAATCAAAAACAGCTGATTTTTGACAAAAGAGATAACACCCCCCCATTACGTCATGCTTCAGAAATGTGGACAATGGTCCGTTTTCAAATGTTTTATTTTTGAACGTCAGTTCACATATGAAGGTGGATCATCAGTGTTAGAGCTAAAATTAGCATGTTTAAAGTGATTTTCATGCTACCAGGGGCTCGGGAAGTGAATAAAATACTATTTGGAAGCATTTAATGTTCAATCAAAAACAGCTGATTTTTGACAAAAGAGATAACACCCCCCCCCATTACGTCATGCTTCAGAAATGTGGAAAATGGTCCGTTTTCAAATGTTTTCTTTTTGAACGTCAGTTCACATTTGTAGGTGGATCATCAGTGTTAGAGCTAAAATTAGCATGTTTAAAGTGATTTTCATGCTTCCAGGGGCCCTAAACACAGGATTTCTGGAATGGTTAAAAGTGCATGAAAATGGCCAATTTACTCACTCTGAGTTCTCAAAAAGGGTTTCTTCACCCCGGGAAGTTAATTAAATACCATTTGGAGGCATTTAATGTTCGAGCAAAAACGGCTGATTTTCGACAAAAGAGATAACACCCCCCCATTACGTCATGCTTCAGAAATGTGGAAAATGGTCCGTTTTCAAATGTTTTATTTTTGAACGTCAGTTCACATTTGTAGGTGGATCATCAGTGTTAGAGCTAAAATTAGCATGTTTAAAGTGATTTTCATGCTTCCAGGGGCTTGGGAAGTGAATTAAATACTATTTGGAGGCATTTAATGTTCAAGCAAAAACGGCTGATTTTCGACAAAAGAGATAACACCCCCCCATTACGTCATGCTTCAGAAATGTGGAAAATGGTCCGTTTTCAAATGTTTTATTTTTGAACGTCAGTTCACATTTGTAGGTGGATCATCAGTGTTAGAGCTAAAATTAGCATGTTTAAAGTGGTTTTCATGCTTCCAGGGGCCCTAAACACAAGATTTATGGAATGGTTAAAAGTGCATGAAAATGGCCAATTTACTCACTCTGAGTTCTCAAAAAGGGTTTCATCACCCAGGGAAGTTAATTAAATACCATTTGGAGGCATTTAATGTTCGAGCAAAAACGGCTGATTTTCGACAAAAAAGATAACACCCCCCCATTACGTCATGCTTCAGAAATGTGGAAAATGGTCCGTTTTCAAATGTTTTATTTTTGAACGTCAGTTCACATTTGTAGGTGGATCATCAGTGTTAGAGCTAAAATTAGCATGTTTAACATGATTTTCATGCTTCCAGGGGCTTGGGAAGTGAATTAAATACTATTTGGAGGCATTTAATGTTCAATCAAAAACAGCTGATTTTTGACAAAAGAGATAACACCCCCGCCATTACATCATGCTTCAGAAATGTGGAAAATGGTCCGTTTTCAAATGTTTTCTTTTTGAACATCAGTTCACATTTGTAGGTGGATCATCAGTGTTAGAGCTAAAATTAGCATGTTTAAAGTGGTTTTCATGCTTCCAGGGGCCCTAAACACAAGATTTATGGAATGGGTAAAAGTGCATGAAAATGGCCAATTTACTCACTCTGAGTTCTCAAAAAGGGTTTCTTCACCCAGGGAAGTTAATTAAATACCATTTGGAGGCATTTATTGTTCAATCAAAAACAGCTGATTTTTGACAAAAGAGATAACACCCCCCCATTACGTCATGCTTCAGAAATGTGGACAATGGTCCGTTTTCAAATGTTTTATTTTTGAACGTCAGTTCACATATGAAGGTGGATCATCAGTGTTAGAGCTAAAATTAGCATGTTTAAAGTGATTTTCATGCTACCAGGGGCTCGGGAAGTGAATAAAATACTATTTGGAGGCATTTAATGTTCAAGCAAAAACGGCTGATTTTTGACAAAAGAGATAACACCCCCCCATTACGTCATGCTTCAAAAATGTGGAAAATGGTCCGTTTTCAAATGTTTCATTTTTGAACGTCAGTTCACATTTGTAGGTGGATCATCAGTGTTAGAGCTAAAATTAGCATGTTTAAAGTGGTTTTCATTCTTCAAGGGGCCCTAAACACAAGATTTATGGAATGGTTAAAAGTGCATGAAAATGGCCAATTTACTCACTCTGAGTTCTCAAAAAGGGTTTCTTCACCCAGGGAAGTTAATTAAATACCATTTGGAGGCATTTAATGTTCGAGCAAAAACAGCTAATTTTCGACAAAAGAGATAACACCCCCCCATTACGTCATGCTTCAGAAATGTGGAAAATGGTCCGTTTTCAAATGTTTTATTTTTGAACGTCAGTTCACATTTGTAGGTGGATCATCAGTGTTAGAGCTAAAATTAGCATGTTTAAAGTGATTTTCATGCTTCCAGGGGCTCGGGAAGTGAATTAAATACTATTTGGAGGCATTTAATTTTCAATCAAAAACAGCTGATTTTTGACAAAAGAGATAACACCCCCCCCCATTACGTCATGCTTCAGAAATGTGGAAAATGGTCCGTTTTCAAATGTTTTCTTTTTGAACGTCAGTTCTCATTTGTAGGTGGATCATCAGTGTTAGAGCTAAAATTAGCATGTTTAAAGTGATTTTCATGCTTCCTAGGGGCCCTAAACCCAAGATTTATGGAATGGTTAAAAGTGCATGAAAATGGCCAATTTACTCACTCTGAGTTCTCAAAAAGGGTTTATTCACCCCGGGAAGTTAATGAAATACCATTTGGAGGCATTTAATGTTCGAGCAAAAACGGCTGATTTTCGACAAAAGACATAACACCCCCCCCATTACGTCATGCTTCAGAAATGTGGAAAATGGTCCGTTTTCAAATGTTTTATTTTTGAACGTCAGTTCACATTTGTAGGTGGATCATCAGTGTTAGAGCTAAAATTAGCATGTTTAAAGTGATTTTCATGCTTCCAGGGTCTCGGGAAGTGAATTAAATACTATTTGGAGGCATTTAATGGTCAAGCAAAAACGGCTGATTTTCGACAAAAGAGATAACACCCCCCCATTACGTCATGCTTCAGAAATGTGGAAAATGGTCCGTTTTCAAATGTTTTATTTTTGAACGTCAGTTCACATTTGTAGGTGGATCATCAGTGTTAGAGCTAAAATTAGCATGTTTAAAGTGGTTTTCATGCTTCCAGGGGCCCTAAACACAAGATTTATGGAATGGTTAAAAGTGCATGAACATGGCCAATTTACTCACTCTGAGTTCTCAAAAAGGGTTTCATCACCCAGGGAAGTTAATTAAATACCATTTGGAGGCATTTAATGTTCGAGCAAAAACGGCTGATTTTCGACAAAAGAGATAACACCCCCCCATTACGTCATGCTTCAGAAATGTGGAAAATGGTCCGTTTTCAAATGTTTTATTTTTGAACGTCAGTTCACATTTGTAGGTGGATCATCAGTGTTAGAGCTAAAAATAGCATGTTTAAAGTGATTTTCATGCTTCCAGTGGCTCGGGAAGTGAATTAAATACTATTTGGAGGCATTTAATTTTCAATCAAAAACAGCTGATTTTTGACAAAAGAGATAACACCCCCCCCATTACATCATGCTTCAGAAATGTGGAAAATGGTCCGTTTTCAAATGTTTTATTTTTGAACGTCAGTTCACATTTGTAGGTGGATCATCAGTGTTAGAGCTAAAATTAGCATGTTTAAAGTGATTTTCATGCTTCCAGGGGCTCGGGAAGTGAATTAAATACTATTTGGAGGCATTTAATGTTCAATCAAAAACAGCTGATTTTTGACAAAAGAGATAACACCCCCCCATTTCGTCATGCTTCAGAAATGTGGAAAATGGTCCGTTTTCAAATGTTTTTTTTTTGAACGTCAGTTCACATTTGTAGGTGGATCATCAGTGTTAGAGCTAAAATTAGCATGTTTAAAGTGATTTTCATGCTTCCAGGGGCTCGGGAAGTGAATTAAATACTATTTGGAGGCATTTAATGTTCAATCAAAAACAGCTGATTTTTGACAAAAGAGATAACACCCCCCCATTTCGTCATGCTTCAGAAATGTGGAAAATGGTCCGTTTTCAAATGTTTTTTTTTTGAACGTCAGTTCACATTTGTAGGTGGATCATCAGTGTTAGAGCTAAAATTAGCATGTTTAAAGTGATTTTCATGCTTCCAGGGGCCCTAAACACAAGATTTATGGAATGGTTAAAAGTGCATGAAAATGGCCAATTTACTCACTCTGAGTTCTCAAAAAGGGTTTCTTCACCCCGGGAAGTTAATTAAATACCATTTGGCGGCATTTAATGTTCGAGCAAAAACGGCTGATTTTCGACAAAAGAGATAACACCCCCCCATTACGTCATGCTTCAGAAATGTGGAAAATGGTCCGTTTTCAAATGTTTTATTTTTGAACGTCAGTTCACATTTGTAGGTGGATCATCAGTGTTAGAGCTAAAATTAGCATGTTTAAAGTGATTTTCATGCTTCCAGGGGCTCGGGAAGTGAATTAAATACTATTTGGAGGCATTTAATTTTCAAGCAAAAACGGCTGATTTTCGACAAAAGAGATAACACCCCCCATTACGTCATGCTTCAGAAATGTGGAAAATGGTTCGTTTTCAAATGTTTTATTTTTGAACGTCAGTTCACATTTGTAGGTGGATCATCAGTGTTAGAGCTAAAATTAGCATGTTTAAAGTGATTTTCATGCTTCCAGGGGCTCGGGAAGTGAATTAAATACTATTTGGAGGCATTTAATGTTCAAGCAAAAACGGCTGATTTTCGACAAAAGAGATAACACCCCCCCATTACGTCATGCTTCAGAAATGTGGAAAATAGTCCGTTTTCAAATGTTTTATTTTTGAACGTCAGTTCACATTTGTAGGTGGATCATCAGTGTTAGAGCTAAAATTAGCATGTTTAAAGTGGTTTTCATGCTTCCAGGGGCGCTAAACACAAGATTTATGGAATGGTTAAAAGTGCATGAAAATGGCCAATTTACTCACTCTGAGTTCTCAAAAAGGGTTTCTTCACCCAGCGAAGTTAATTAAATACCATTTGGAGGCATTTAATGTTCGAGCAAAAACGGCTGATTTTCGACAAAAGAGATAACACCCCCCCATTACGTCATGCTTCAGAAATGTGGAAAATGGTCCGTTTTCAAATGTTTTATTTTTGAACGTCAGTTCACATTTGTAGGTGGATCATCAGTGTTAGAGCTAAAATTAGCATGTTTAAAGTGATTTTCATGCTTCCAGGGGCTTGGGAAGTGAATTAAATACTATTTGGAGGCATTTAATGTTCAAGCAAAAACGGCTGATTTTCGACAAAAGAGATAACACCCCCCCATTACGTCATGCTTCAGAAATGTGGAAAATGGTCCGTTTTCAAATGTTTTATTTTTGAACGTCAGTTCACATTTGTAGGTGGATCATCAGTGTTAGAGCTAAAATTAGCATGTTTAAAGTGGTTTTCATGCTTCCAGGGGCCCTAAACACAAGATTTATGGAATGGTTAAAAGTGCATGAAAATGGCCAATTTACTCACTCTGAGTTCTCAAAAAGGGTTTCATCACCCAGGGAAGTTAATTAAATACCATTTGGAGGCATTTAATGTTCGAGCAAAAACGGCTGATTTTCGACAAAAGAGATAACACCCCCCCATTACGTCATGCTTCAGAAATGTGGAAAATGGTCCGTTTTCAAATGTTTTATTTTTGAACGTCAGTTCACATTTGTAGGTGGATCATCAGTGTTAGAGCTAAAATTAGCATGTTTAAAGTGATTTTCATGCTTCCAGGGGCTCGGGAAGTGAATTAAATACTATTTGGAGGCATTTAATGTTCAATCAAAAACAGCTAGTTTTTGACAAAAGAGATAACACCCCCCCCATTACATCATGCTTCAGAAATGTGGAAAATGGTCCGTTTTCAAATGTTTTCTTTTTGAACATCAGTTCACATTTGTAGGTGGATCATCAGTGTTAGAGCTAAAATTAGCATGTTTAAAGTGGTTTTCATGCTTCCAGGGGCCCTAAACACAAGATTTATGGAATGGGTAAAAGTGCATGAAAATGGCCAATTTACTCACTCTGAGTTCTCAAAAAGGGTTTCTTCACCCAGGGAAGTTAATTAAATACCATTTGGAGGCATTTATTGTTCAATCCAAAACAGCTGATTTTTGACAAAAGAGAAAACACCCCCCCATTACGTCATGCTTCAGAAATGTGGAAAATGGTCCGTTTTCAAATGTTTTCTTTTTGAACGTCAGTTCACATTTGTAGGTGGATCATCAGTGTTAGAGCTAACATTTGCATGTTTAAAGTGATTTTCATGCTTCCAGGGGCCCTAAACACAAGATTTATGGAATGGTTAAAAGTGCATGAAAATGGCCAATATACTCACTCTGAGTTCTCAAAAAGGGTTTCTTCACCCCGGGAAGTTAATTAAATACCATTTGGAGGCATTTAATGTTCGAGCAAAAACGGCTGATTTTCGACAAAAGAGATAACACCCCCCCCATTACGTCATGCTTCAGAAATGTGGAAAATGGTCCGTTTTCAAATGTTTTATTTTTGAACTTCAGTTCACATTTGTAGGTGGATCATCAGTGTTAGAGCTAAAATTAGCATGTTTAAAGTGATTTTCATGCTTCCAGGGGCTCGGGAAGTGAATTAAATACTATTTGGAGGCATTTAATGTTCAAGCAAAAACGGCTGATTTTCGACAAAAGAGATAACACCCCCCCATTACGTCATGCTTCTGAAATGTGGAAAATGGTCCGTTTTCAAATGTTTTATTTTTGAACGTCAGTTCACATTTGTAGGTGGATCATCAGTGTTAGAGCTAAAATTAGCATGTTTAAAGTGATTTTCATGCTACCAGGGGCTCGGGAAGTGAATTAAATACTATTTGGAGGCATTTAATGTTCAATCAAAAACAGCTGATTTTTGACAAAAGAGATAACACCCCCCCCATTACATCATGCTTCAGAAATGTGGAAAATGGTCCGTTTTCAAATGTTTTATTTTTGAACGTCAGTTCACATTTGTAGGTGGATCATCAGTGTTAGAGCTAAAATTAGCATGTTTAAAGTGATTTTCATGCTTCCAGGGGCTCGGGAAGTGAATTAAATACTATTTGGAGGCATTTAATGTTCAATCAAAAACAGCTGATTTTTGACAAAAGAGATAACACCCCCCCATTTCGTCATGCTTCAGAAATGTGGAAAATGGTCCGTTTTCAAATGGTTTTTTTTTGAACGTCAGTTCACATTTGTAGGTGGATCATCAGTGTTAGAGCTAAAATTAGCATGTTTAAAGTGATTTTCATGCTTCCAGGGGCTCGGGAAGTGAATTAAATACTATTTGGAGGCATTTAATGTTCAATCAAAAACAGCTGATTTTTGACAAAAGAGATAACACCCCCCCATTTCGTCATGCTTCAGAAATGTGGAAAATGGTCCGTTTTCAAATGTTTTTTTTTTGAACGTCAGTTCACATTTGTAGGTGGATCATCAGTGTTAGAGCTAAAATTAGCATGTTTAAAGTGATTTTCATGCTTCCAGGGGCCCTAAACACAAGATTTATGGAATGGTTAAAAGTGCATGAAAATGGCCAATTTACTCACTCTGAGTTCTCAAAAAGGGTTTCTTCACCCCGGGAAGTTAATTAAATACCATTTGGCGGCATTTAATGTTCGAGCAAAAACGGCTGATTTTCGACAAAAGAGATAACACCCCCCCATTACGTCATGCTTCAGAAATGTGGAAAATGGTCCGTTTTCAAATGTTTTATTTTTGAACGTCAGTTCACATTTGTAGGTGGATCATCAGTGTTAGAGCTAAAATTAGCATGTTTAAAGTGATTTTCATGCTTCCAGGGGCTCGGGAAGTGAATTAAATACTATTTGGAGGCATTTAATTTTCAAGCAAAAACGGCTGATTTTCGACAAAAGAGATAACACCCCCCATTACGTCATGCTTCAGAAATGTGGAAAATGGTTCGTTTTCAAATGTTTTATTTTTGAACGTCAGTTCACATTTGTAGGTGGATCATCAGTGTTAGAGCTAAAATTAGCATGTTTAAAGTGATTTTCATGCTTCCAGGGGCTCGGGAAGTGAATTAAATACTATTTGGAGGCATTTAATGTTCAAGCAAAAACGGCTGATTTTCGACAAAAGAGATAACACCCCCCCATTACGTCATGCTTCAGAAATGTGGAAAATAGTCCGTTTTCAAATGTTTTATTTTTGAACGTCAGTTCACATTTGTAGGTGGATCATCAGTGTTAGAGCTAAAATTAGCATGTTTAAAGTGGTTTTCATGCTTCCAGGGGCGCTAAACACAAGATTTATGGAATGGTTAAAAGTGCATGAAAATGGCCAATTTACTCACTCTGAGTTCTCAAAAAGGGTTTCTTCACCCAGCGAAGTTAATTAAATACCATTTGGAGGCATTTAATGTTCGAGCAAAAACGGCTGATTTTCGACAAAAGAGATAACACCCCCCCATTACGTCATGCTTCAGAAATGTGGAAAATGGTCCGTTTTCAAATGTTTTATTTTTGAACGTCAGTTCACATTTGTAGGTGGATCATCAGTGTTAGAGCTAAAATTAGCATGTTTAAAGTGATTTTCATGCTTCCAGGGGCTTGGGAAGTGAATTAAATACTATTTGGAGGCATTTAATGTTCAAGCAAAAACGGCTGATTTTCGACAAAAGAGATAACACCCCCCCATTACGTCATGCTTCAGAAATGTGGAAAATGGTCCGTTTTCAAATGTTTTATTTTTGAACGTCAGTTCACATTTGTAGGTGGATCATCAGTGTTAGAGCTAAAATTAGCATGTTTAAAGTGGTTTTCATGCTTCCAGGGGCCCTAAACACAAGATTTATGGAATGGTTAAAAGTGCATGAAAATGGCCAATTTACTCACTCTGAGTTCTCAAAAAGGGTTTCATCACCCAGGGAAGTTAATTAAATACCATTTGGAGGCATTTAATGTTCGAGCAAAAACGGCTGATTTTCGACAAAAGAGATAACACCCCCCCATTACGTCATGCTTCAGAAATGTGGAAAATGGTCCGTTTTCAAATGTTTTATTTTTGAACGTCAGTTCACATTTGTAGGTGGATCATCAGTGTTAGAGCTAAAATTAGCATGTTTAAAGTGATTTTCATGCTTCCAGGGGCTCGGGAAGTGAATTAAATACTATTTGGAGGCATTTAATGTTCAATCAAAAACAGCTAGTTTTTGACAAAAGAGATAACACCCCCCCCATTACATCATGCTTCAGAAATGTGGAAAATGGTCCGTTTTCAAATGTTTTCTTTTTGAACATCAGTTCACATTTGTAGGTGGATCATCAGTGTTAGAGCTAAAATTAGCATGTTTAAAGTGGTTTTCATGCTTCCAGGGGCCCTAAACACAAGATTTATGGAATGGGTAAAAGTGCATGAAAATGGCCAATTTACTCACTCTGAGTTCTCAAAAAGGGTTTCTTCACCCAGGGAAGTTAATTAAATACCATTTGGAGGCATTTATTGTTCAATCCAAAACAGCTGATTTTTGACAAAAGAGAAAACACCCCCCCATTACGTCATGCTTCAGAAATGTGGAAAATGGTCCGTTTTCAAATGTTTTCTTTTTGAACGTCAGTTCACATTTGTAGGTGGATCATCAGTGTTAGAGCTAACATTTGCATGTTTAAAGTGATTTTCATGCTTCCAGGGGCCCTAAACACAAGATTTATGGAATGGTTAAAAGTGCATGAAAATGGCCAATATACTCACTCTGAGTTCTCAAAAAGGGTTTCTTCACCCCGGGAAGTTAATTAAATACCATTTGGAGGCATTTAATGTTCGAGCAAAAACGGCTGATTTTCGACAAAAGAGATAACACCCCCCCCATTACGTCATGCTTCAGAAATGTGGAAAATGGTCCGTTTTCAAATGTTTTATTTTTGAACTTCAGTTCACATTTGTAGGTGGATCATCAGTGTTAGAGCTAAAATTAGCATGTTTAAAGTGATTTTCATGCTTCCAGGGGCTCGGGAAGTGAATTAAATACTATTTGGAGGCATTTAATGTTCAAGCAAAAACGGCTGATTTTCGACAAAAGAGATAACACCCCCCCATTACGTCATGCTTCTGAAATGTGGAAAATGGTCCGTTTTCAAATGTTTTATTTTTGAACGTCAGTTCACATTTGTAGGTGGATCATCAGTGTTAGAGCTAAAATTAGCATGTTTAAAGTGATTTTCATGCTACCAGGGGCTCGGGAAGTGAATTAAATACTATTTGGAGGCATTTAATGTTCAATCAAAAACAGCTGATTTTTGACAAAAGAGATAACACCCCCCCCATTACATCATGCTTCAGAAATGTGGAAAATGGTCCGTTTTCAAATGTTTTATTTTTGAACGTCAGTTCACATTTGTAGGTGGATCATCAGTGTTAGAGCTAAAATTAGCATGTTTAAAGTGATTTTCATGCTTCCAGGGGCTCGGGAAGTGAATTAAATACTATTTGGAGGCATTTAATGTTCAATCAAAAACAGCTGATTTTTGACAAAAGAGATAACACCCCCCCATTTCGTCATGCTTCAGAAATGTGGAAAATGGTCCGTTTTCAAATGTTTTTTTTTTGAACGTCAGTTCACATTTGTAGGTGGATCATCAGTGTTAGAGCTAAAATTAGCATGTTTAAAGTGATTTTCATGCTTCCAGGGGCTCGGGAAGTGAATTAAATACTATTTGGAGGCATTTAATGTTCAATCAAAAACAGCTGATTTTTGACAAAAGAGATAACACCCCCCCATTTCGTCATGCTTCAGAAATGTGGAAAATGGTCCGTTTTCAAATGTTTTTTTTTTGAACGTCAGTTCACATTTGTAGGTGGATCATCAGTGTTAGAGCTAAAATTAGCATGTTTAAAGTGATTTTCATGCTTCCAGGGGCCCTAAACACAAGATTTATGGAATGGTTAAAAGTGCATGAAAATGGCCAATTTACTCACTCTGAGTTCTCAAAAAGGGTTTCTTCACCCCGGGAAGTTAATTAAATACCATTTGGCGGCATTTAATGTTCGAGCAAAAACGGCTGATTTTCGACAAAAGAGATAACACCCCCCCATTACGTCATGCTTCAGAAATGTGGAAAATGGTCCGTTTTCAAATGTTTTATTTTTGAACGTCAGTTCACATTTGTAGGTGGATCATCAGTGTTAGAGCTAAAATTAGCATGTTTAAAGTGATTTTCATGCTTCCAGGGGCTCGGGAAGTGAATTAAATACTATTTGGAGGCATTTAATTTTCAAGCAAAAACGGCTGATTTTCGACAAAAGAGATAACACCCCCCATTACGTCATGCTTCAGAAATGTGGAAAATGGTTCGTTTTCAAATGTTTTATTTTTGAACGTCAGTTCACATTTGTAGGTGGATCATCAGTGTTAGAGCTAAAATTAGCATGTTTAAAGTGATTTTCATGCTTCCAGGGGCTCGGGAAGTGAATTAAATACTATTTGGAGGCATTTAATGTTCAAGCAAAAACGGCTGATTTTCGACAAAAGAGATAACACCCCCCCATTACGTCATGCTTCAGAAATGTGGAAAATAGTCCGTTTTCAAATGTTTTATTTTTGAACGTCAGTTCACATTTGTAGGTGGATCATCAGTGTTAGAGCTAAAATTAGCATGTTTAAAGTGGTTTTCATGCTTCCAGGGGCGCTAAACACAAGATTTATGGAATGGTTAAAAGTGCATGAAAATGGCCAATTTACTCACTCTGAGTTCTCAAAAAGGGTTTCTTCACCCAGCGAAGTTAATTAAATACCATTTGGAGGCATTTAATGTTCGAGCAAAAACGGCTGATTTTCGACAAAAGAGATAACACCCCCCCATTACGTCATGCTTCAGAAATGTGGAAAATGGTCCGTTTTCAAATGTTTTATTTTTGAACGTCAGTTCACATTTGTAGGTGGATCATCAGTGTTAGAGCTAAAATTAGCATGTTTAAGGTGATTTTCATGCTTCCAGGGGCTTGGGAAGTGAATTAAATACTATTTGGAGGCATTTAATGTTCAAGCAAAAACGGCTGATTTTCGACAAAAGAGATAACACCCCCCCATTACGTCATGCTTCAGAAATGTGGAAAATGGTCCGTTTTCAAATGTTTTATTTTTGAACGTCAGTTCACATTTGTAGGTGGATCATCAGTGTTAGAGCTAAAATTAGCATGTTTAAAGTGGTTTTCATGCTTCCAGGGGCCCTAAACACAAGATTTATGGAATGGTTAAAAGTGCATGAAAATGGCCAATTTACTCACTCTGAGTTCTCAAAAAGGGTTTCATCACCCAGGGAAGTTAATTAAATACCATTTGGAGGCATTTAATGTTCGAGCAAAAACGGCTGATTTTCGACAAAAGAGATAACACCCCCCCATTACGTCATGCTTCAGAAATGTGGAAAATGGTCCGTTTTCAAATGTTTTATTTTTGAACGTCAGTTCACATTTGTAGGTGGATCATCAGTGTTAGAGCTAAAATTAGCATGTTTAAAGTGATTTTCATGCTTCCAGGGGCTCGGGAAGTGAATTAAATACTATTTGGAGGCATTTAATGTTCAATCAAAAACAGCTAGTTTTTGACAAAAGAGATAACACCCCCCCCATTACATCATGCTTCAGAAATGTGGAAAATGGTCCGTTTTCAAATGTTTTCTTTTTGAACATCAGTTCACATTTGTAGGTGGATCATCAGTGTTAGAGCTAAAATTAGCATGTTTAAAGTGGTTTTCATGCTTCCAGGGGCCCTAAACACAAGATTTATGGAATGGGTAAAAGTGCATGAAAATGGCCAATTTACTCACTCTGAGTTCTCAAAAAGGGTTTCTTCACCCAGGGAAGTTAATTAAATACCATTTGGAGGCATTTATTGTTCAATCCAAAACAGCTGATTTTTGACAAAAGAGAAAACACCCCCCCATTACGTCATGCTTCAGAAATGTGGAAAATGGTCCGTTTTCAAATGTTTTCTTTTTGAACGTCAGTTCACATTTGTAGGTGGATCATCAGTGTTAGAGCTAACATTTGCATGTTTAAAGTGATTTTCATGCTTCCAGGGGCCCTAAACACAAGATTTATGGAATGGTTAAAAGTGCATGAAAATGGCCAATATACTCACTCTGAGTTCTCAAAAAGGGTTTCTTCACCCCGGGAAGTTAATTAAATACCATTTGGAGGCATTTAATGTTCGAGCAAAAACGGCTGATTTTCGACAAAAGAGATAACACCCCCCCATTACGTCATGCTTCAGAAATGTGGAAAATGGTCCGTTTTCAAATGTTTTATTTTTGAACTTCAGTT
Source organism: Lissotriton vulgaris (assembly GCF_964263255.1). Taxonomy (NCBI): domain Eukaryota; kingdom Metazoa; phylum Chordata; class Amphibia; order Caudata; family Salamandridae; genus Lissotriton; species Lissotriton vulgaris. The sequence continues at coordinate 562,054 of NW_028248302.1, read as the reverse complement.
CACATTTGTAGGTGGATCATCAGTGTTAGAGCTAAAATTAGCATGTTTAAAGTGATTTTCATGCTTCCAGGGGCTCGGGAAGTGAATTAAATACTATTTGGAGGCATTTAATGTTCAAGCAAAAACGGCTGATTTTCGACAAAAGAGATAACACCCCCCCATTACGTCATGCTTCTGAAATGTGGAAAATGGTCCGTTTTCAAATGTTTTATTTTTGAACGTCAGTTCACATTTGTAGGTGGATCATCAGTGTTAGAGCTAAAATTAGCATGTTTAAAGTGATTTTCATGCTACCAGGGGCTCGGGAAGTGAATTAAATACTATTTGGAGGCATTTAATGTTCAATCAAAAACAGCTGATTTTTGACAAAAGAGATAACACCCCCCCCATTACATCATGCTTCAGAAATGTGGAAAATGGTCCGTTTTCAAATGTTTTATTTTTGAACGTCAGTTCACATTTGTAGGTGGATCATCAGTGTTAGAGCTAAAATTAGCATGTTTAAAGTGATTTTCATGCTTCCAGGGGCTCGGGAAGTGAATTAAATACTATTTGGAGGCATTTAATGTTCAATCAAAAACAGCTGATTTTTGACAAAAGAGATAACACCCCCCCATTTCGTCATGCTTCAGAAATGTGGAAAATGGTCCGTTTTCAAATGTTTTTTTTTTGAACGTCAGTTCACATTTGTAGGTGGATCATCAGTGTTAGAGCTAAAATTAGCATGTTTAAAGTGATTTTCATGCTTCCAGGGGCTCGGGAAGTGAATTAAATACTATTTGGAGGCATTTAATGTTCAATCAAAAACAGCTGATTTTTGACAAAAGAGATAACACCCCCCCATTTCGTCATGCTTCAGAAATGTGGAAAATGGTCCGTTTTCAAATGTTTTTTTTTTGAACGTCAGTTCACATTTGTAGGTGGATCATCAGTGTTAGAGCTAAAATTAGCATGTTTAAAGTGATTTTCATGCTTCCAGGGGCCCTAAACACAAGATTTATGGAATGGTTAAAAGTGCATGAAAATGGCCAATTTACTCACTCTGAGTTCTCAAAAAGGGTTTCTTCACCCCGGGAAGTTAATTAAATACCATTTGGCGGCATTTAATGTTCGAGCAAAAACGGCTGATTTTCGACAAAAGAGATAACACCCCCCCATTACGTCATGCTTCAGAAATGTGGAAAATGGTCCGTTTTCAAATGTTTTATTTTTGAACGTCAGTTCACATTTGTAGGTGGATCATCAGTGTTAGAGCTAAAATTAGCATGTTTAAAGTGATTTTCATGCTTCCAGGGGCTCGGGAAGTGAATTAAATACTATTTGGAGGCATTTAATTTTCAAGCAAAAACGGCTGATTTTCGACAAAAGAGATAACACCCCCCATTACGTCATGCTTCAGAAATGTGGAAAATGGTTCGTTTTCAAATGTTTTATTTTTGAACGTCAGTTCACATTTGTAGGTGGATCATCAGTGTTAGAGCTAAAATTAGCATGTTTAAAGTGATTTTCATGCTTCCAGGGGCTCGGGAAGTGAATTAAATACTATTTGGAGGCATTTAATGTTCAAGCAAAAACGGCTGATTTTCGACAAAAGAGATAACACCCCCCCATTACGTCATGCTTCAGAAATGTGGAAAATAGTCCGTTTTCAAATGTTTTATTTTTGAACGTCAGTTCACATTTGTAGGTGGATCATCAGTGTTAGAGCTAAAATTAGCATGTTTAAAGTGGTTTTCATGCTTCCAGGGGCGCTAAACACAAGATTTATGGAATGGTTAAAAGTGCATGAAAATGGCCAATTTACTCACTCTGAGTTCTCAAAAAGGGTTTCTTCACCCAGCGAAGTTAATTAAATACCATTTGGAGGCATTTAATGTTCGAGCAAAAACGGCTGATTTTCGACAAAAGAGATAACACCCCCCCATTACGTCATGCTTCAGAAATGTGGAAAATGGTCCGTTTTCAAATGTTTTATTTTTGAACGTCAGTTCACATTTGTAGGTGGATCATCAGTGTTAGAGCTAAAATTAGCATGTTTAAAGTGATTTTCATGCTTCCAGGGGCTTGGGAAGTGAATTAAATACTATTTGGAGGCATTTAATGTTCAAGCAAAAACGGCTGATTTTCGACAAAAGAGATAACACCCCCCCATTACGTCATGCTTCAGAAATGTGGAAAATGGTCCGTTTTCAAATGTTTTATTTTTGAACGTCAGTTCACATTTGTAGGTGGATCATCAGTGTTAGAGCTAAAATTAGCATGTTTAAAGTGGTTTTCATGCTTCCAGGGGCCCTAAACACAAGATTTATGGAATGGTTAAAAGTGCATGAAAATGGCCAATTTACTCACTCTGAGTTCTCAAAAAGGGTTTCATCACCCAGGGAAGTTAATTAAATACCATTTGGAGGCATTTAATGTTCGAGCAAAAACGGCTGATTTTCGACAAAAGAGATAACACCCCCCCATTACGTCATGCTTCAGAAATGTGGAAAATGGTCCGTTTTCAAATGTTTTATTTTTGAACGTCAGTTCACATTTGTAGGTGGATCATCAGTGTTAGAGCTAAAATTAGCATGTTTAAAGTGATTTTCATGCTTCCAGGGGCTCGGGAAGTGAATTAAATACTATTTGGAGGCATTTAATGTTCAATCAAAAACAGCTAGTTTTTGACAAAAGAGATAACACCCCCCCCATTACATCATGCTTCAGAAATGTGGAAAATGGTCCGTTTTCAAATGTTTTCTTTTTGAACATCAGTTCACATTTGTAGGTGGATCATCAGTGTTAGAGCTAAAATTAGCATGTTTAAAGTGGTTTTCATGCTTCCAGGGGCCCTAAACACAAGATTTATGGAATGGGTAAAAGTGCATGAAAATGGCCAATTTACTCACTCTGAGTTCTCAAAAAGGGTTTCTTCACCCAGGGAAGTTAATTAAATACCATTTGGAGGCATTTATTGTTCAATCCAAAACAGCTGATTTTTGACAAAAGAGAAAACACCCCCCCATTACGTCATGCTTCAGAAATGTGGAAAATGGTCCGTTTTCAAATGTTTTCTTTTTGAACGTCAGTTCACATTTGTAGGTGGATCATCAGTGTTAGAGCTAACATTTGCATGTTTAAAGTGATTTTCATGCTTCCAGGGGCCCTAAACACAAGATTTATGGAATGGTTAAAAGTGCATGAAAATGGCCAATATACTCACTCTGAGTTCTCAAAAAGGGTTTCTTCACCCCGGGAAGTTAATTAAATACCATTTGGAGGCATTTAATGTTCGAGCAAAAACGGCTGATTTTCGACAAAAGAGATAACACCCCCCCCATTACGTCATGCTTCAGAAATGTGGAAAATGGTCCGTTTTCAAATGTTTTATTTTTGAACTTCAGTTCACATTTGTAGGTGGATCATCAGTGTTAGAGCTAAAATTAGCATGTTTAAAGTGATTTTCATGCTTCCAGGGGCTCGGGAAGTGAATTAAATACTATTTGGAGGCATTTAATGTTCAAGCAAAAACGGCTGATTTTCGACAAAAGAGATAACACCCCCCCATTACGTCATGCTTCTGAAATGTGGAAAATGGTCCGTTTTCAAATGTTTTATTTTTGAACGTCAGTTCACATTTGTAGGTGGATCATCAGTGTTAGAGCTAAAATTAGCATGTTTAAAGTGATTTTCATGCTACCAGGGGCTCGGGAAGTGAATTAAATACTATTTGGAGGCATTTAATGTTCAATCAAAAACAGCTGATTTTTGACAAAAGAGATAACACCCCCCCATTACATCATGCTTCAGAAATGTGGAAAATGGTCCGTTTTCAAATGTTTTATTTTTGAACGTCAGTTCACATTTGTAGGTGGATCATCAGTGTTAGAGCTAAAATTAGCATGTTTAAAGTGATTTTCATGCTTCCAGGGGCTCGGGAAGTGAATTAAATACTATTTGGAGGCATTTAATGTTCAATCAAAAACAGCTGATTTTTGACAAAAGAGATAACACCCCCCCATTTCGTCATGCTTCAGAAATGTGGAAAATGGTCCGTTTTCAAATGTTTTTTTTTTGAACGTCAGTTCACATTTGTAGGTGGATCATCAGTGTTAGAGCTAAAATTAGCATGTTTAAAGTGATTTTCATGCTTCCAGGGGCTCGGGAAGTGAATTAAATACTATTTGGAGGCATTTAATGTTCAATCAAAAACAGCTGATTTTTGACAAAAGAGATAACACCCCCCCATTTCGTCATGCTTCAGAAATGTGGAAAATGGTCCGTTTTCAAATGTTTTTTTTTTGAACGTCAGTTCACATTTGTAGGTGGATCATCAGTGTTAGAGCTAAAATTAGCATGTTTAAAGTGATTTTCATGCTTCCAGGGGCCCTAAACACAAGATTTATGGAATGGTTAAAAGTGCATGAAAATGGCCAATTTACTCACTCTGAGTTCTCAAAAAGGGTTTCTTCACCCCGGGAAGTTAATTAAATACCATTTGGCGGCATTTAATGTTCGAGCAAAAACGGCTGATTTTCGACAAAAGAGATAACACCCCCCCATTACGTCATGCTTCAGAAATGTGGAAAATGGTCCGTTTTCAAATGTTTTATTTTTGAACGTCAGTTCACATTTGTAGGTGGATCATCAGTGTTAGAGCTAAAATTAGCATGTTTAAAGTGATTTTCATGCTTCCAGGGGCTCGGGAAGTGAATTAAATACTATTTGGAGGCATTTAATTTTCAAGCAAAAACGGCTGATTTTCGACAAAAGAGATAACACCCCCCATTACGTCATGCTTCAGAAATGTGGAAAATGGTTCGTTTTCAAATGTTTTATTTTTGAACGTCAGTTCACATTTGTAGGTGGATCATCAGTGTTAGAGCTAAAATTAGCATGTTTAAAGTGATTTTCATGCTTCCAGGGGCTCGGGAAGTGAATTAAATACTATTTGGAGGCATTTAATGTTCAAGCAAAAACGGCTGATTTTCGACAAAAGAGATAACACCCCCCCATTATGTCATGCTTCAGAAATGTGGAAAATAGTCCGTTTTCAAATGTTTTATTTTTGAACGTCAGTTCACATTTGTAGGTGGATCATCAGTGTTAGAGCTAAAATTAGCATGTTTAAAGTGGTTTTCATGCTTCCAGGGGCGCTAAACACAAGATTTATGGAATGGTTAAAAGTGCATGAAAATGGCCAATTTACTCACTCTGAGTTCTCAAAAAGGGTTTCTTCACCCAGCGAAGTTAATTAAATACCATTTGGAGGCATTTAATGTTCGAGCAAAAACGGCTGATTTTCGACAAAAGAGATAACACCCCCCCATTACGTCATGCTTCAGAAATGTGGAAAATGGTCCGTTTTCAAATGTTTTATTTTTGAACGTCAGTTCACATTTGTAGGTGGATCATCAGTGTTAGAGCTAAAATTAGCATGTTTAAAGTGATTTTCATGCTTCCAGGGGCTTGGGAAGTGAATTAAATACTATTTGGAGGCATTTAATGTTCAAGCAAAAACGGCTGATTTTCGACAAAAGAGATAACACCCCCCCATTACGTCATGCTTCAGAAATGTGGAAAATGGTCCGTTTTCAAATGTTTTATTTTTGAACGTCAGTTCACATTTGTAGGTGGATCATCAGTGTTAGAGCTAAAATTAGCATGTTTAAAGTGGTTTTCATGCTTCCAGGGGCCCTAAACACAAGATTTATGGAATGGTTAAAAGTGCATGAAAATGGCCAATTTACTCACTCTGAGTTCTCAAAAAGGGTTTCATCACCCAGGGAAGTTAATTAAATACCATTTGGAGGCATTTAATGTTCGAGCAAAAACGGCTGATTTTCGACAAAAGAGATAACACCCCCCCATTACGTCATGCTTCAGAAATGTGGAAAATGGTCCGTTTTCAAATGTTTTATTTTTGAACGTCAGTTCACATTTGTAGGTGGATCATCAGTGTTAGAGCTAAAATTAGCATGTTTAAAGTGATTTTCATGCTTCCAGGGGCTCGGGAAGTGAATTAAATACTATTTGGAGGCATTTAATGTTCAATCAAAAACAGCTAGTTTTTGACAAAAGAGATAACACCCCCCCCATTACATCATGCTTCAGAAATGTGGAAAATGGTCCGTTTTCAAATGTTTTCTTTTTGAACATCAGTTCACATTTGTAGGTGGATCATCAGTGTTAGAGCTAAAATTAGCATGTTTAAAGTGGTTTTCATGCTTCCAGGGGCCCTAAACACAAGATTTATGGAATGGGTAAAAGTGCATGAAAATGGCCAATTTACTCACTCTGAGTTCTCAAAAAGGGTTTCTTCACCCAGGGAAGTTAATTAAATACCATTTGGAGGCATTTATTGTTCAATCCAAAACAGCTGATTTTTGACAAAAGAGAAAACACCCCCCCATTACGTCATGCTTCAGAAATGTGGAAAATGGTCCGTTTTCAAATGTTTTCTTTTTGAACGTCAGTTCACATTTGTAGGTGGATCATCAGTGTTAGAGCTAACATTTGCATGTTTAAAGTGATTTTCATGCTTCCAGGGGCCCTAAACACAAGATTTATGGAATGGTTAAAAGTGCATGAAAATGGCCAATATACTCACTCTGAGTTCTCAAAAAGGGTTTCTTCACCCCGGGAAGTTAATTAAATACCATTTGGAGGCATTTAATGTTCGAGCAAAAACGGCTGATTTTCGACAAAAGAGATAACACCCCCCCCATTACGTCATGCTTCAGAAATGTGGAAAATGGTCCGTTTTCAAATGTTTTATTTTTGAACTTCAGTTCACATTTGTAGGTGGATCATCAGTGTTAGAGCTAAAATTAGCATGTTTAAAGTGATTTTCATGCTTCCAGGGGCTCGGGAAGTGAATTAAATACTATTTGGAGGCATTTAATGTTCAAGCAAAAACGGCTGATTTTCGACAAAAGAGATAACACCCCCCCATTACGTCATGCTTCTGAAATGTGGAAAATGGTCCGTTTTCAAATGTTTTATTTTTGAACGTCAGTTCACATTTGTAGGTGGATCATCAGTGTTAGAGCTAAAATTAGCATGTTTAAAGTGATTTTCATGCTACCAGGGGCTCGGGAAGTGAATTAAATACTATTTGGAGGCATTTAATGTTCAATCAAAAACAGCTGATTTTTGACAATAGAGATAACACCCCCCCCATTACATCATGCTTCAGAAATGTGGAAAATGGTCCGTTTTCAAATGTTTTATTTTTGAACGTCAGTTCACATTTGTAGGTGGATCATCAGTGTTAGAGCTAAAATTAGCATGTTTAAAGTGATTTTCATGCTTCCAGGGGCTCGGGAAGTGAATTAAATACTATTTGGAGGCATTTAATGTTCAATCAAAAACAGCTGATTTTTGACAAAAGAGATAACACCCCCCCATTTCGTCATGCTTCAGAAATGTGGAAAATGGTCCGTTTTCAAATGTTTTTTTTTTGAACGTCAGTTCACATTTGTAGGTGGATCATCAGTGTTAGAGCTAAAATTAGCATGTTTAAAGTGATTTTCATGCTTCCAGGGGCTCGGGAAGTGAATTAAATACTATTTGGAGGCATTTAATGTTCAATCAAAAACAGCTGATTTTTGACAAAAGAGATAACACCCCCCCATTTCGTCATGCTTCAGAAATGTGGAAAATGGTCCGTTTTCAAATGTTTTTTTTTTGAACGTCAGTTCACATTTGTAGGTGGATCATCAGTGTTAGAGCTAAAATTAGCATGTTTAAAGTGATTTTCATGCTTCCAGGGGCCCTAAACACAAGATTTATGGAATGGTTAAAAGTGCATGAAAATGGCCAATTTACTCACTCTGAGTTCTCAAAAAGGGTTTCTTCACCCCGGGAAGTTAATTAAATACCATTTGGCGGCATTTAATGTTCGAGCAAAAACGGCTGATTTTCGACAAAAGAGATAACACCCCCCCATTACGTCATGCTTCAGAAATGTGGAAAATGGTCCGTTTTCAAATGTTTTATTTTTGAACGTCAGTTCACATTTGTAGGTGGATCATCAGTGTTAGAGCTAAAATTAGCATGTTTAAAGTGATTTTCATGCTTCCAGGGGCTCGGGAAGTGAATTAAATACTATTTGGAGGCATTTAATTTTCAAGCAAAAACGGCTGATTTTCGACAAAAGAGATAACACCCCCCATTACGTCATGCTTCAGAAATGTGGAAAATGGTTCGTTTTCAAATGTTTTATTTTTGAACGTCAGTTCACATTTGTAGGTGGATCATCAGTGTTAGAGCTAAAATTAGCATGTTTAAAGTGATTTTCATGCTTCCAGGGGCTCGGGAAGTGAATTAAATACTATTTGGAGGCATTTAATGTTCAAGCAAAAACGGCTGATTTTCGACAAAAGAGATAACACCCCCCCATTACGTCATGCTTCAGAAATGTGGAAAATAGTCCGTTTTCAAATGTTTTATTTTTGAACGTCAGTTCACATTTGTAGGTGGATCATCAGTGTTAGAGCTAAAATTAGCATGTTTAAAGTGGTTTTCATGCTTCCAGGGGCGCTAAACACAAGATTTATGGAATGGTTAAAAGTGCATGAAAATGGCCAATTTACTCACTCTGAGTTCTCAAAAAGGGTTTCTTCACCCAGCGAAGTTAATTAAATACCATTTGGAGGCATTTAATGTTCGAGCAAAAACGGCTGATTTTCGACAAAAGAGATAACACCCCCCCATTACGTCATGCTTCAGAAATGTGGAAAATGGTCCGTTTTCAAATGTTTTATTTTTGAACGTCAGTTCACATTTGTAGGTGGATCATCAGTGTTAGAGCTAAAATTAGCATGTTTAAAGTGATTTTCATGCTTCCAGGGGCTTGGGAAGTGAATTAAATACTATTTGGAGGCATTTAATGTTCAAGCAAAAACGGCTGATTTTCGACAAAAGAGATAACACCCCCCATTACGTCATGCTTCAGAAATGTGGAAAATGGTTCGTTTTCAAATGTTTTATTTTTGAACGTCAGTTCACATTTGTAGGTGGATCATCAGTGTTAGAGCTAAAATTAGCATGTTTAAAGTGATTTTCATGCTTCCAGGGGCTCGGGAAGTGAATTAAATACTATTTGGAGGCATTTAATGTTCAAGCAAAAACGGCTGATTTTCGACAAAAGAGATAACACCCCCCCATTACGTCATGCTTCAGAAATGTGGAAAATAGTCCGTTTTCAAATGTTTTATTTTTGAACGTCAGTTCACATTTGTAGGTGGATCATCAGTGTTAGAGCTAAAATTAGCATGTTTAAAGTGGTTTTCATGCTTCCAGGGGCGCTAAACACAAGATTTATGGAATGGTTAAAAGTGCATGAAAATGGCCAATTTACTCACTCTGAGTTCTCAAAAAGGGTTTCTTCACCCAGCGAAGTTAATTAAATACCATTTGGAGGCATTTAATGTTCGAGCAAAAACGGCTGATTTTCGACAAAAGAGATAACACCCCCCCATTACGTCATGCTTCAGAAATGTGGAAAATGGTCCGTTTTCAAATGTTTTATTTTTGAACGTCAGTTCACATTTGTAGGTGGATCATCAGTGTTAGAGCTAAAATTAGCATGTTTAAAGTGATTTTCATGCTTCCAGGGGCTTGGGAAGTGAATTAAATACTATTTGGAGGCATTTAATGTTCAAGCAAAAACGGCAGATTTTCGACAAAAGAGATAACACCCCCCCATTACGTCATGCTTCAGAAATGTGGAAAATGGTCCGTTTTCAAATGTTTTATTTTTGAACGTCAGTTCACATTTGTAGGTGGATCATCAGTGTTAGAGCTAAAATTAGCATGTTTAAAGTGGTTTTCATGCTTCCAGGGGCCCTAAACACAAGATTTATGGAATGGTTAAAAGTGCATGAAAATGGCCAATTTACTCACTCTGAGTTCTCAAAAAGGGTTTCATCACCCAGGGAAGTTAATTAAATACCATTTGGAGGCATTTAATGTTCGAGCAAAAACGGCTGATTTTCGACAAAAGAGATAACACCCCCCATTACGTCATGCTTCAGAAATGTGGAAAATGGTCCGTTTTCAAATGTTTTATTTTTGAACGTCAGTTCACATTTGTAGGTGGATCATCAGTGTTAGAGCTAAAATTAGCATGTTTAAAGTGATTTTCATGCTTCCAGGGGCTCGGGAAGTGAATTAAATACTATTTGGAGGCATTTAATGTTCAATCAAAAACAGCTAGTTTTTGACAAAAGAGATAACACCCCCCCCATTACATCATGCTTCAGAAATGTGGAAAATGGTCCGTTTTCAAATGTTTTCTTTTTGAACATCAGTTCACATTTGTAGGTGGATCATCAGTGTTAGAGCTAAAATTAGCATGTTTAAAGTGGTTTTCATGCTTCCAGGGGCCCTAAACACAAGATTTATGGAATGGGTAAAAGTGCATGAAAATGGCCAATTTACTCACTCTGAGTTCTCAAAAAGGGTTTCTTCACCCAGGGAAGTTAATTAAATACCATTTGGAGGCATTTATTGTTCAATCCAAAACAGCTGATTTTTGACAAAAGAGAAAACACCCCCCCATTACGTCATGCTTCAGAAATGTGGAAAATGGTCCGTTTTCAAATGTTTTCTTTTTGAACGTCAGTTCACATTTGTAGGTGGATCATCAGTGTTAGAGCTAACATTTGCATGTTTAAAGTGATTTTCATGCTTCCAGGGGCCCTAAACACAAGATTTATGGAATGGTTAAAAGTGCATGAAAATGGCCAATATACTCACTCTGAGTTCTCAAAAAGGGTTTCTTCACCCCGGGAAGTTAATTAAATACCATTTGGAGGCATTTAATGTTCGAGCAAAAACGGCTGATTTTCGACAAAAGAGATAACACCCCCCCCATTACGTCATGCTTCAGAAATGTGGAAAATGGTCCGTTTTCAAATGTTTTATTTTTGAACTTCAGTTCACATTTGTAGGTGGATCATCAGTGTTAGAGCTAAAATTAGCATGTTTAAAGTGATTTTCATGCTTCCAGGGGCTCGGGAAGTGAATTAAATACTATTTGGAGGCATTTAATGTTCAAGCAAAAACGGCTGATTTTCGACAAAAGAGATAACACCCCCCCATTACGTCATGCTTCTGAAATGTGGAAAATGGTCCGTTTTCAAATGTTTTATTTTTGAACGTCAGTTCACATTTGTAGGTGGATCATCAGTGTTAGAGCTAAAATTAGCATGTTTAAAGTGATTTTCATGCTACCAGGGGCTCGGGAAGTGAATTAAATACTATTTGGAGGCATTTAATGTTCAATCAAAAACAGCTGATTTTTGACAAAAGAGATAACACCCCCCCCATTACATCATGCTTCAGAAATGTGGAAAATGGTCCGTTTTCAAATGTTTTATTTTTGAACGTCAGTTCACATTTGTAGGTGGATCATCAGTGTTAGAGCTAAAATTAGCATGTTTAAAGTGATTTTCATGCTTCCAGGGGCTCGGGAAGTGAATTAAATACTATTTGGAGGCATTTAATGTTCAATCAAAAACAGCTGATTTTTGACAAAAGAGATAACACCCCCCCATTTCGTCATGCTTCAGAAATGTGGAAAATGGTCCGTTTTCAAATGTTTTTTTTTTTAACGTCAGTTCACATTTGTAGGTGGATCATCAGTGTTAGAGCTAAAATTAGCATGTTTAAAGTGATTTTCATGCTTCCAGGGGCTCGGGAAGTGAATTAAATACTATTTGGAGGCATTTAATGTTCAATCAAAAACAGCTGATTTTTGACAAAAGAGATAACACCCCCCCATTTCGTCATGCTTCAGAAATGTGGAAAATGGTCCGTTTTCAAATGTTTTTTTTTTGAACGTCAGTTCACATTTGTAGGTGGATCATCAGTGTTAGAGCTAAAATTAGCATGTTTAAAGTGATTTTCATGCTTCCAGGGGCCCTAAACACAAGATTTATGGAATGGTTAAAAGTGCATGAAAATGGCCAATTTACTCACTCTGAGTTCTCAAAAAGGGTTTCTTCACCCCGGGAAGTTAATTAAATACCATTTGGCGGCATTTAATGTTCGAGCAAAAACGGCTGATTTTCGACAAAAGAGATAACACCCCCCCATTACGTCATGCTTCAGAAATGTGGAAAATGGTCCGTTTTCAAATGTTTTATTTTTGAACGTCAGTTCACATTTGTAGGTGGATCATCAGTGTTAGAGCTAAAATTAGCATGTTTAAAGTGATTTTCATGCTTCCAGGGGCTCGGGAAGTGAATTAAATACTATTTGGAGGCATTTAATTTTCAAGCAAAAACGGCTGATTTTCGACAAAAGAGATAACACCCCCCATTACGTCATGCTTCAGAAATGTGGAAAATGGTTCGTTTTCAAATGTTTTATTTTTGAACGTCAGTTCACATTTGTAGGTGGATCATCAGTGTTAGAGCTAAAATTAGCATGTTTAAAGTGATTTTCATGCTTCCAGGGGCTCGGGAAGTGAATTAAATACTATTTGGAGGCATTTAATGTTCAAGCAAAAACGGCTGATTTTCGACAAAAGAGATAACACCCCCCCATTACGTCATGCTTCAGAAATGTGGAAAATAGTCCGTTTTCAAATGTTTTATTTTTGAACGTCAGTTCACATTTGTAGGTGGATCATCAGTGTTAGAGCTAAAATTAGCATGTTTAAAGTGGTTTTCATGCTTCCAGGGGCGCTAAACACAAGATTTATGGAATGGTTAAAAGTGCATGAAAATGGCCAATTTACTCACTCTGAGTTCTCAAAAAGGGTTTCTTCACCCAGCGAAGTTAATTAAATACCATTTGGAGGCATTTAATGTTCGAGCAAAAACGGCTGATTTTCGACAAAAGAGATAACACCCCCCCATTACGTCATGCTTCAGAAATGTGGAAAATGGTCCGTTTTCAAATGTTTTATTTTTGAACGTCAGTTCACATTTGTAGGTGGATCATCAGTGTTAGAGCTAAAATTAGCATGTTTAAAGTGATTTTCATGCTTCCAGGGGCTTGGGAAGTGAATTAAATACTATTTGGAGGCATTTAATGTTCAAGCAAAAACGGCTGATTTTCGACAAAAGAGATAACACCCCCCCATTACGTCATGCTTCAGAAATGTGGAAAATGGTCCGTTTTCAAATGTTTTATTTTTGAACGTCAGTTCACATTTGTAGGTGGATCATCAGTGTTAGAGCTAAAATTAGCATGTTTAAAGTGGTTTTCATGCTTCCAGGGGCCCTAAACACAAGATTTATGGAATGGTTAAAAGTGCATGAAAATGGCCAATTTACTCACTCTGAGTTCTCAAAAAGGGTTTCATCACCCAGGGAAGTTAATTAAATACCATTTGGAGGCATTTAATGTTCGAGCAAAAACGGCTGATTTTCGACAAAAGAGATAACACCCCCCCATTACGTCATGCTTCAGAAATGTGGAAAATGGTCCGTTTTCAAATGTTTTATTTTTGAACGTCAGTTCACATTTGTAGGTGGATCATCAGTGTTAGAGCTAAAATTAGCATGTTTAAAGTGATTTTCATGCTTCCAGGGGCTCGGGAAGTGAATTAAATACTATTTGGAGGCATTTAATGTTCAATCAAAAACAGCTAGTTTTTGACAAAAGAGATAACACCCCCCCCATTACATCATGCTTCAGAAATGTGGAAAATGGTCCGTTTTCAAATGTTTTCTTTTTGAACATCAGTTCACATTTGTAGGTGGATCATCAGTGTTAGAGCTAAAATTAGCATGTTTAAAGTGGTTTTCATGCTTCCAGGGGCCCTAAACACAAGATTTATGGAATGGGTAAAAGTGCATGAAAATGGCCAATTTACTCACTCTGAGTTCTCAAAAAGGGTTTCTTCACCCAGGGAAGTTAATTAAATACCATTTGGAGGCATTTATTGTTCAATCCAAAACAGCTGATTTTTGACAAAAGAGAAAACACCCCCCCATTACGTCATGCTTCAGAAATGTGGAAAATGGTCCGTTTTCAAATGTTTTCTTTTTGAACGTCAGTTCACATTTGTAGGTGGATCATCAGTGTTAGAGCTAACATTTGCATGTTTAAAGTGATTTTCATGCTTCCAGGGGCCCTAAACACAAGATTTATGGAATGGTTAAAAGTGCATGAAAATGGCCAATATACTCACTCTGAGTTCTCAAAAAGGGTTTCTTCACCCCGGGAAGTTAATTAAATACCATTTGGAGGCATTTAATGTTCGAGCAAAAACGGCTGATTTTCGACAAAAGAGATAACACCCCCCCCATTACGTCATGCTTCAGAAATGTGGAAAATGGTCCGTTTTCAAATGTTTTATTTTTGAACTTCAGTTCACATTTGTAGGTGGATCATCAGTGTTAGAGCTAAAATTAGCATGTTTAAAGTGATTTTCATGCTTCCAGGGGCTCGGGAAGTGAATTAAATACTATTTGGAGGCATTTAATGTTCAAGCAAAAACGGCTGATTTTCGACAAAAGAGATAACACCCCCCCATTACGTCATGCTTCTGAAATGTGGAAAATGGTCCGTTTTCAAATGTTTTATTTTTGAACGTCAGTTCACATTTGTAGGTGGATCATCAGTGTTAGAGCTAAAATTAGCATGTTTAAAGTGATTTTCATGCTACCAGGGGCTCGGGAAGTGAATTAAATACTATTTGGAGGCATTTAATGTTCAATCAAAAACAGCTGATTTTTGACAAAAGAGATAACACCCCCCCCATTACATCATGCTTCAGAAATGTGGAAAATGGTCCGTTTTCAAATGTTTTATTTTTGAACGTCAGTTCACATTTGTAGGTGGATCATCAGTGTTAGAGCTAAAATTAGCATGTTTAAAGTGATTTTCATGCTTCCAGGGGCTCGGGAAGTGAATTAAATACTATTTGGAGGCATTTAATGTTCAATCAAAAACAGCTGATTTTTGACAAAAGAGATAACACCCCCCCATTTCGTCATGCTTCAGAAATGTGGAAAATGGTCCGTTTTCAAATGTTTTTTTTTTTAACGTCAGTTCACATTTGTAGGTGGATCATCAGTGTTAGAGCTAAAATTAGCATGTTTAAAGTGATTTTCATGCTTCCAGGGGCTCGGGAAGTGAATTAAATACTATTTGGAGGCATTTAATGTTCAATCAAAAACAGCTGATTTTTGACAAAAGAGATAACACCCCCCCATTTCGTCATGCTTCAGAAATGTGGAAAATGGTCCGTTTTCAAATGTTTTTTTTTTGAACGTCAGTTCACATTTGTAGGTGGATCATCAGTGTTAGAGCTAAAATTAGCATGTTTAAAGTGATTTTCATGCTTCCAGGGGCCCTAAACACAAGATTTATGGAATGGTTAAAAGTGCATGAAAATGGCCAATTTACTCACTCTGAGTTCTCAAAAAGGGTTTCTTCACCCCGGGAAGTTAATTAAATACCATTTGGCGGCATTTAATGTTCGAGCAAAAACGGCTGATTTTCGACAAAAGAGATAACACCCCCCCATTACGTCATGCTTCAGAAATGTGGAAAATGGTCCGTTTTCAAATGTTTTATTTTTGAACGTCAGTTCACATTTGTAGGTGGATCATCAGTGTTAGAGCTAAAATTAGCATGTTTAAAGTGATTTTCATGCTTCCAGGGGCTCGGGAAGTGAATTAAATACTATTTGGAGGCATTTAATTTTCAAGCAAAAACGGCTGATTTTCGACAAAAGAGATAACACCCCCCATTACGTCATGCTTCAGAAATGTGGAAAATGGTTCGTTTTCAAATGTTTTATTTTTGAACGTCAGTTCACATTTGTAGGTGGATCATCAGTGTTAGAGCTAAAATTAGCATGTTTAAAGTGATTTTCATGCTTCCAGGGGCTCGGGAAGTGAATTAAATACTATTTGGAGGCATTTAATGTTCAAGCAAAAACGGCTGATTTTCGACAAAAGAGATAACACCCCCCCATTACGTCATGCTTCAGAAATGTGGAAAATAGTCCGTTTTCAAATGTTTTATTTTTGAACGTCAGTTCACATTTGTAGGTGGATCATCAGTGTTAGAGCTAAAATTAGCATGTTTAAAGTGGTTTTCATGCTTCCAGGGGCGCTAAACACAAGATTTATGGAATGGTTAAAAGTGCATGAAAATGGCCAATTTACTCACTCTGAGTTCTCAAAAAGGGTTTCTTCACCCAGCGAAGTTAATTAAATACCATTTGGAGGCATTTAATGTTCGAGCAAAAACGGCTGATTTTCGACAAAAGAGATAACACCCCCCCATTACGTCATGCTTCAGAAATGTGGAAAATGGTCCGTTTTCAAATGTTTTATTTTTGAACGTCAGTTCACATTTGTAGGTGGATCATCAGTGTTAGAGCTAAAATTAGCATGTTTAAAGTGATTTTCATGCTTCCAGGGGCTTGGGAAGTGAATTAAATACTATTTGGAGGCATTTAATGTTCAAGCAAAAACGGCTGATTTTCGACAAAAGAGATAACACCCCCCCATTACGTCATGCTTCAGAAATGTGGAAAATGGTCCGTTTTCAAATGTTTTATTTTTGAACGTCAGTTCACATTTGTAGGTGGATCATCAGTGTTAGAGCTAAAATTAGCATGTTTAAAGTGGTTTTCATGCTTCCAGGGGCCCTAAACACAAGATTTATGGAATGGTTAAAAGTGCATGAAAATGGCCAATTTACTCACTCTGAGTTCTCAAAAAGGGTTTCATCACCCAGGGAAGTTAATTAAATACCATTTGGAGGCATTTAATGTTCGAGCAAAAACGGCTGATTTTCGACAAAAGAGATAACACCCCCCCATTACGTCATGCTTCAGAAATGTGGAAAATGGTCCGTTTTCAAATGTTTTATTTTTGAACGTCAGTTCACATTTGTAGGTGGATCATCAGTGTTAGAGCTAAAATTAGCATGTTTAAAGTGATTTTCATGCTTCCAGGGGCTCGGGAAGTGAATTAAATACTATTTGGAGGCATTTAATGTTCAATCAAAAACAGCTAGTTTTTGACAAAAGAGATAACACCCCCCCCATTACATCATGCTTCAGAAATGTGGAAAATGGTCCGTTTTCAAATGTTTTCTTTTTGAACATCAGTTCACATTTGTAGGTGGATCATCAGTGTTAGAGCTAAAATTAGCATGTTTAAAGTGGTTTTCATGCTTCCAGGGGCCCTAAACACAAGATTTATGGAATGGGTAAAAGTGCATGAAAATGGCCAATTTACTCACTCTGAGTTCTCAAAAAGGGTTTCTTCACCCAGGGAAGTTAATTAAATACCATTTGGAGGCATTTATTGTTCAATCCAAAACAGCTGATTTTTGACAAAAGAGAAAACACCCCCCCATTACGTCATGCTTCAGAAATGTGGAAAATGGTCCGTTTTCAAATGTTTTCTTTTTGAACGTCAGTTCACATTTGTAGGTGGATCATCAGTGTTAGAGCTAACATTTGCATGTTTAAAGTGATTTTCATGCTTCCAGGGGCCCTAAACACAAGATTTATGGAATGGTTAAAAGTGCATGAAAATGGCCAATATACTCACTCTGAGTTCTCAAAAAGGGTTTCTTCACCCCGGGAAGTTAATTAAATACCATTTGGAGGCATTTAATGTTCGAGCAAAAACGGCTGATTTTCGACAAAAGAGATAACACCCCCCCCATTACGTCATGCTTCAGAAATGTGGAAAATGGTCCGTTTTCAAATGTTTTATTTTTGAACTTCAGTTCACATTTGTAGGTGGATCATCAGTGTTAGAGCTAAAATTAGCATGTTTAAAGTGATTTTCATGCTTCCAGGGGCTCGGGAAGTGAATTAAATACTATTTGGAGGCATTTAATGTTCAAGCAAAAACGGCTGATTTTCGACAAAAGAGATAACACCCCCCCATTACGTCATGCTTCTGAAATGTGGAAAATGGTCCGTTTTCAAATGTTTTATTTTTGAACGTCAGTTCACATTTGTAGGTGGATCATCAGTGTTAGAGCTAAAATTAGCATGTTTAAAGTGATTTTCATGCTACCAGGGGCTCGGGAAGTGAATTAAATACTATTTGGAGGCATTTAATGTTCAATCAAAAACAGCTGATTTTTGACAAAAGAGATAACACCCCCCCCATTACATCATGCTTCAGAAATGTGGAAAATGGTCCGTTTTCAAATGTTTTATTTTTGAACGTCAGTTCACATTTGTAGGTGGATCATCAGTGTTAGAGCTAAAATTAGCATGTTTAAAGTGATTTTCATGCTTCCAGGGGCTCGGGAAGTGAATTAAATACTATTTGGAGGCATTTAATGTTCAATCAAAAACAGCTGATTTTTGACAAAAGAGATAACACCCCCCCATTTCGTCATGCTTCAGAAATGTGGAAAATGGTCCGTTTTCAAATGTTTTTTTTTTGAACGTCAGTTCACATTTGTAGGTGGATCATCAGTGTTAGAGCTAAAATTAGCATGTTTAAAGTGATTTTCATGCTTCCAGGGGCTCGGGAAGTGAATTAAATACTATTTGGAGGCATTTAATGTTCAATCAAAAACAGCTGATTTTTGACAAAAGAGATAACACCCCCCCATTTCGTCATGCTTCAGAAATGTGGAAAATGGTCCGTTTTCAAATGTTTTTTTTTTGAACGTCAGTTCACATTTGTAGGTGGATCATCAGTGTTAGAGCTAAAATTAGCATGTTTAAAGTGATTTTCATGCTTCCAGGGGCCCTAAACACAAGATTTATGGAATGGTTAAAAGTGCATGAAAATGGCCAATTTACTCACTCTGAGTTCTCAAAAAGGGTTTCTTCACCCCGGGAAGTTAATTAAATACCATTTGGCGGCATTTAATGTTCGAGCAAAAACGGCTGATTTTCGACAAAAGAGATAACACCCCCCCATTACGTCATGCTTCAGAAATGTGGAAAATGGTCCGTTTTCAAATGTTTTATTTTTGAACGTCAGTTCACATTTGTAGGTGGATCATCAGTGTTAGAGCTAAAATTAGCATGTTTAAAGTGATTTTCATGCTTCCAGGGGCTCGGGAAGTGAATTAAATACTATTTGGAGGCATTTAATTTTCAAGCAAAAACGGCTGATTTTCGACAAAAGAGATAACACCCCCCATTACGTCATGCTTCAGAAATGTGGAAAATGGTTCGTTTTCAAATGTTTTATTTTTGAACGTCAGTTCACATTTGTAGGTGGATCATCAGTGTTAGAGCTAAAATTAGCATGTTTAAAGTGATTTTCATGCTTCCAGGGGCTCGGGAAGTGAATTAAATACTATTTGGAGGCATTTAATGTTCAAGCAAAAACGGCTGATTTTCGACAAAAGAGATAACACCCCCCCATTACGTCATGCTTCAGAAATGTGGAAAATAGTCCGTTTTCAAATGTTTTATTTTTGAACGTCAGTTCACATTTGTAGGAGGATCATCAGTGTTAGAGCTAAAATTAGCATGTTTAAAGTGGTTTTCATGCTTCCAGGGGCGCTAAACACAAGATTTATGGAATGGTTAAAAGTGCATGAAAATGGCCAATTTACTCACTCTGAGTTCTCAAAAAGGGTTTCTTCACCCAGCGAAGTTAATTAAATACCATTTGGAGGCATTTAATGTTCGAGCAAAAACGGCTGATTTTCGACAAAAGAGATAACACCCCCCCATTACGTCATGCTTCAGAAATGTGGAAAATGGTCCGTTTTCAAATGTTTTATTTTTGAACGTCAGTTCACATTTGTAGGTGGATCATCAGTGTTAGAGCTAAAATTAGCATGTTTAAAGTGATTTTCATGCTTCCAGGGGCTTGGGAAGTGAATTAAATACTATTTGGAGGCATTTAATGTTCAAGCAAAAACGGCTGATTTTCGACAAAAGAGATAACACCCCCCCATTACGTCATGCTTCAGAAATGTGGAAAATGGTCCGTTTTCAAATGTTTTATTTTTGAACGTCAGTTCACATTTGTAGGTGGATCATCAGTGTTAGAGCTAAAATTAGCATGTTTAAAGTGGTTTTCATGCTTCCAGGGGCCCTAAACACAAGATTTATGGAATGGTTAAAAGTGCATGAAAATGGCCAATTTACTCACTCTGAGTTCTCAAAAAGGGTTTCATCACCCAGGGAAGTTAATTAAATACCATTTGGAGGCATTTAATGTTCGAGCAAAAACGGCTGATTTTCGACAAAAGAGATAACACCCCCCCATTACGTCATGCTTCAGAAATGTGGAAAATGGTCCGTTTTCAAATGTTTTATTTTTGAACGTCAGTTCACATTTGTAGGTGGATCATCAGTGTTAGAGCTAAAATTAGCATGTTTAAAGTGATTTTCATGCTTCCAGGGGCTCGGGAAGTGAATTAAATACTATTTGGAGGCATTTAATGTTCAATCAAAAACAGCTAGTTTTTGACAAAAGAGATAACACCCCCCCCATTACATCATGCTTCAGAAATGTGGAAAATGGTCCGTTTTCAAATGTTTTCTTTTTGAACATCAGTTCACATTTGTAGGTGGATCATCAGTGTTAGAGCTAAAATTAGCATGTTTAAAGTGGTTTTCATGCTTCCAGGGGCCCTAAACACAAGATTTATGGAATGGGTAAAAGTGCATGAAAATGGCCAATTTACTCACTCTGAGTTCTCAAAAAGGGTTTCTTCACCCAGGGAAGTTAATTAAATACCATTTGGAGGCATTTATTGTTCAATCCAAAACAGCTGATTTTTGACAAAAGAGAAAACACCCCCCCATTACGTCATGCTTCAGAAATGTGGAAAATGGTCCGTTTTCAAATGTTTTCTTTTTGAACGTCAGTTCACATTTGTAGGTGGATCATCAGTGTTAGAGCTAACATTTGCATGTTTAAAGTGATTTTCATGCTTCCAGGGGCCCTAAACACAAGATTTATGGAATGGTTAAAAGTGCATGAAAATGGCCAATATACTCACTCTGAGTTCTCAAAAAGGGTTTCTTCACCCCGGGAAGTTAATTAAATACCATTTGGAGGCATTTAATGTTCGAGCAAAAACGGCTGATTTTCGACAAAAGAGATAACACCCCCCCCATTACGTCATGCTTCAGAAATGTGGAAAATGGTCCGTTTTCAAATGTTTTATTTTTGAACTTCAGTTCACATTTGTAGGTGGATCATCAGTGTTAGAGCTAAAATTAGCATGTTTAAAGTGATTTTCATGCTTCCAGGGGCTCGGGAAGTGAATTAAATACTATTTGGAGGCATTTAATGTTCAAGCAAAAACGGCTGATTTTCGACAAAAGAGATAACACCCCCCCATTACGTCATGCTTCTGAAATGTGGAAAATGGTCCGTTTTCAAATGTTTTATTTTTGAACGTCAGTTCACATTTGTAGGTGGATCATCAGTGTTAGAGCTAAAATTAGCATGTTTAA
This sequence comes from Lissotriton vulgaris, assembly GCF_964263255.1. NCBI lineage: Eukaryota > Metazoa > Chordata > Amphibia > Caudata > Salamandridae > Lissotriton > Lissotriton vulgaris. Next base: position 540,684 of record NW_028248302.1, on the reverse strand, counting down.
AGTGATTTTCATGCTACCAGGGGCTCGGGAAGTGAATTAAATACTATTTGGAGGCATTTAATGTTCAATCAAAAACAGCTGATTTTTGACAAAAGAGATAACACCCCCCCCATTACATCATGCTTCAGAAATGTGGAAAATGGTCCGTTTTCAAATGTTTTATTTTTGAACGTCAGTTCACATTTGTAGGTGGATCATCAGTGTTAGAGCTAAAATTAGCATGTTTAAAGTGATTTTCATGCTTCCAGGGGCTCGGGAAGTGAATTAAATACTATTTGGAGGCATTTAATGTTCAATCAAAAACAGCTGATTTTTGACAAAAGAGATAACACCCCCCCATTTCGTCATGCTTCAGAAATGTGGAAAATGGTCCGTTTTCAAATGTTTTTTTTTTGAACGTCAGTTCACATTTGTAGGTGGATCATCAGTGTTAGAGCTAAAATTAGCATGTTTAAAGTGATTTTCATGCTTCCAGGGGCTCGGGAAGTGAATTAAATACTATTTGGAGGCATTTAATGTTCAATCAAAAACAGCTGATTTTTGACAAAAGAGATAACACCCCCCCATTTCGTCATGCTTCAGAAATGTGGAAAATGGTCCGTTTTCAAATGTTTTTTTTTTGAACGTCAGTTCACATTTGTAGGTGGATCATCAGTGTTAGAGCTAAAATTAGCATGTTTAAAGTGATTTTCATGCTTCCAGGGGCCCTAAACACAAGATTTATGGAATGGTTAAAAGTGCATGAAAATGGCCAATTTACTCACTCTGAGTTCTCAAAAAGGGTTTCTTCACCCCGGGAAGTTAATTAAATACCATTTGGCGGCATTTAATGTTCGAGCAAAAACGGCTGATTTTCGACAAAAGAGATAACACCCCCCCATTACGTCATGCTTCAGAAATGTGGAAAATGGTCCGTTTTCAAATGTTTTATTTTTGAACGTCAGTTCACATTTGTAGGTGGATCATCAGTGTTAGAGCTAAAATTAGCATGTTTAAAGTGATTTTCATGCTTCCAGGGGCTCGGGAAGTGAATTAAATACTATTTGGAGGCATTTAATTTTCAAGCAAAAACGGCTGATTTTCGACAAAAGAGATAACACCCCCCATTACGTCATGCTTCAGAAATGTGGAAAATGGTTCGTTTTCAAATGTTTTATTTTTGAACGTCAGTTCACATTTGTAGGTGGATCATCAGTGTTAGAGCTAAAATTAGCATGTTTAAAGTGATTTTCATGCTTCCAGGGGCTCGGGAAGTGAATTAAATACTATTTGGAGGCATTTAATGTTCAAGCAAAAACGGCTGATTTTCGACAAAAGAGATAACACCCCCCCATTACGTCATGCTTCAGAAATGTGGAAAATAGTCCGTTTTCAAATGTTTTATTTTTGAACGTCAGTTCACATTTGTAGGTGGATCATCAGTGTTAGAGCTAAAATTAGCATGTTTAAAGTGGTTTTCATGCTTCCAGGGGCGCTAAACACAAGATTTATGGAATGGTTAAAAGTGCATGAAAATGGCCAATTTACTCACTCTGAGTTCTCAAAAAGGGTTTCTTCACCCAGCGAAGTTAATTAAATACCATTTGGAGGCATTTAATGTTCGAGCAAAAACGGCTGATTTTCGACAAAAGAGATAACACCCCCCCATTACGTCATGCTTCAGAAATGTGGAAAATGGTCCGTTTTCAAATGTTTTATTTTTGAACGTCAGTTCACATTTGTAGGTGGATCATCAGTGTTAGAGCTAAAATTAGCATGTTTAAAGTGATTTTCATGCTTCCAGGGGCTTGGGAAGTGAATTAAATACTATTTGGAGGCATTTAATGTTCAAGCAAAAACGGCTGATTTTCGACAAAAGAGATAACACCCCCCCATTACGTCATGCTTCAGAAATGTGGAAAATGGTCCGTTTTCAAATGTTTTATTTTTGAACGTCAGTTCACATTTGTAGGTGGATCATCAGTGTTAGAGCTAAAATTAGCATGTTTAAAGTGGTTTTCATGCTTCCAGGGGCCCTAAACACAAGATTTATGGAATGGTTAAAAGTGCATGAAAATGGCCAATTTACTCACTCTGAGTTCTCAAAAAGGGTTTCATCACCCAGGGAAGTTAATTAAATACCATTTGGAGGCATTTAATGTTCGAGCAAAAACGGCTGATTTTCGACAAAAGAGATAACACCCCCCCATTACGTCATGCTTCAGAAATGTGGAAAATGGTCCGTTTTCAAATGTTTTATTTTTGAACGTCAGTTCACATTTGTAGGTGGATCATCAGTGTTAGAGCTAAAATTAGCATGTTTAAAGTGATTTTCATGCTTCCAGGGGCTCGGGAAGTGAATTAAATACTATTTGGAGGCATTTAATGTTCAATCAAAAACAGCTAGTTTTTGACAAAAGAGATAACACCCCCCCCATTACATCATGCTTCAGAAATGTGGAAAATGGTCCGTTTTCAAATGTTTTCTTTTTGAACATCAGTTCACATTTGTAGGTGGATCATCAGTGTTAGAGCTAAAATTAGCATGTTTAAAGTGGTTTTCATGCTTCCAGGGGCCCTAAACACAAGATTTATGGAATGGGTAAAAGTGCATGAAAATGGCCAATTTACTCACTCTGAGTTCTCAAAAAGGGTTTCTTCACCCAGGGAAGTTAATTAAATACCATTTGGAGGCATTTATTGTTCAATCCAAAACAGCTGATTTTTGACAAAAGAGAAAACACCCCCCCATTACGTCATGCTTCAGAAATGTGGAAAATGGTCCGTTTTCAAATGTTTTCTTTTTGAACGTCAGTTCACATTTGTAGGTGGATCATCAGTGTTAGAGCTAACATTTGCATGTTTAAAGTGATTTTCATGCTTCCAGGGGCCCTAAACACAAGATTTATGGAATGGTTAAAAGTGCATGAAAATGGCCAATATACTCACTCTGAGTTCTCAAAAAGGGTTTCTTCACCCCGGGAAGTTAATTAAATACCATTTGGAGGCATTTAATGTTCGAGCAAAAACGGCTGATTTTCGACAAAAGAGATAACACCCCCCCCCATTACGTCATGCTTCAGAAATGTGGAAAATGGTCCGTTTTCAAATGTTTTATTTTTGAACTTCAGTTCACATTTGTAGGTGGATCATCAGTGTTAGAGCTAAAATTAGCATGTTTAAAGTGATTTTCATGCTTCCAGGGGCTCGGGAAGTGAATTAAATACTATTTGGAGGCATTTAATGTTCAAGCAAAAACGGCTGATTTTCGACAAAAGAGATAACACCCCCCCATTACGTCATGCTTCTGAAATGTGGAAAATGGTCCGTTTTCAAATGTTTTATTTTTGAACGTCAGTTCACATTTGTAGGTGGATCATCAGTGTTAGAGCTAAAATTAGCATGTTTAAAGTGATTTTCATGCTACCAGGGGCTCGGGAAGTGAATTAAATACTATTTGGAGGCATTTAATGTTCAATCAAAAACAGCTGATTTTTGACAAAAGAGATAACACCCCCCCCATTACATCATGCTTCAGAAATGTGGAAAATGGTCCGTTTTCAAATGTTTTATTTTTGAACGTCAGTTCACATTTGTAGGTGGATCATCAGTGTTAGAGCTAAAATTAGCATGTTTAAAGTGATTTTCATGCTTCCAGGGGCTCGGGAAGTGAATTAAATACTATTTGGAGGCATTTAATGTTCAATCAAAAACAGCTGATTTTTGACAAAAGAGATAACACCCCCCCATTTCGTCATGCTTCAGAAATGTGGAAAATGGTCCGTTTTCAAATGTTTTTTTTTTGAACGTCAGTTCACATTTGTAGGTGGATCATCAATGTTAGAGCTAAAATTAGCATGTTTAAAGTGATTTTCATGCTTCCAGGGGCTCGGGAAGTGAATTAAATACTATTTGGAGGCATTTAATGTTCAATCAAAAACAGCTGATTTTTGACAAAAGAGATAACACCCCCCCATTTCGTCATGCTTCAGAAATGTGGAAAATGGTCCGTTTTCAAATGTTTTTTTTTTGAACGTCAGTTCACATTTGTAGGTGGATCATCAGTGTTAGAGCTAAAATTAGCATGTTTAAAGTGATTTTCATGCTTCCAGGGGCCCTAAACACAAGATTTATGGAATGGTTAAAAGTGCATGAAAATGGCCAATTTACTCACTCTGAGTTCTCAAAAAGGGTTTCTTCACCCCGGGAAGTTAATTAAATACCATTTGGCGGCATTTAATGTTCGAGCAAAAACGGCTGATTTTCGACAAAAGAGATAACACCCCCCCATTACGTCATGCTTCAGAAATGTGGAAAATGGTCCGTTTTCAAATGTTTTATTTTTGAACGTCAGTTCACATTTGTAGGTGGATCATCAGTGTTAGAGCTAAAATTAGCATGTTTAAAGTGATTTTCATGCTTCCAGGGGCTCGGGAAGTGAATTAAATACTATTTGGAGGCATTTAATTTTCAAGCAAAAACGGCTGATTTTCGACAAAAGAGATAACACCCCCCATTACGTCATGCTTCAGAAATGTGGAAAATGGTTCGTTTTCAAATGTTTTATTTTTGAACGTCAGTTCACATTTGTAGGTGGATCATCAGTGTTAGAGCTAAAATTAGCATGTTTAAAGTGATTTTCATGCTTCCAGGGGCTCGGGAAGTGAATTAAATACTATTTGGAGGCATTTAATGTTCAAGCAAAAACGGCTGATTTTCGACAAAAGAGATAACACCCCCCCATTACGTCATGCTTCAGAAATGTGGAAAATAGTCCGTTTTCAAATGTTTTATTTTTGAACGTCAGTTCACATTTGTAGGTGGATCATCAGTGTTAGAGCTAAAATTAGCATGTTTAAAGTGGTTTTCATGCTTCCAGGGGCGCTAAACACAAGATTTATGGAATGGTTAAAAGTGCATGAAAATGGCCAATTTACTCACTCTGAGTTCTCAAAAAGGGTTTCTTCACCCAGCGAAGTTAATTAAATACCATTTGGAGGCATTTAATGTTCGAGCAAAAACGGCTGATTTTCGACAAAAGAGATAACACCCCCCCATTACGTCATGCTTCAGAAATGTGGAAAATGGTCCGTTTTCAAATGTTTTATTTTTGAACGTCAGTTCACATTTGTAGGTGGATCATCAGTGTTAGAGCTAAAATTAGCATGTTTAAAGTGATTTTCATGCTTCCAGGGGCTTGGGAAGTGAATTAAATACTATTTGGAGGCATTTAATGTTCAAGCAAAAACGGCTGATTTTCGACAAAAGAGATAACACCCCCCCATTACGTCATGCTTCAGAAATGTGGAAAATGGTCCGTTTTCAAATGTTTTATTTTTGAACGTCAGTTCACATTTGTAGGTGGATCATCAGTGTTAGAGCTAAAATTAGCATGTTTAAAGTGGTTTTCATGCTTCCAGGGGCCCTAAACACAAGATTTATGGAATGGTTAAAAGTGCATGAAAATGGCCAATTTACTCACTCTGAGTTCTCAAAAAGGGTTTCATCACCCAGGGAAGTTAATTAAATACCATTTGGAGGCATTTAATGTTCGAGCAAAAACGGCTGATTTTCGACAAAAGAGATAACACCCCCCCATTACGTCATGCTTCAGAAATGTGGAAAATGGTCCGTTTTCAAATGTTTTATTTTTGAACGTCAGTTCACATTTGTAGGTGGATCATCAGTGTTAGAGCTAAAATTAGCATGTTTAAAGTGGTTTTCATGCTTCCAGGGGCCCTAAACACAAGATTTATGGAATGGGTAAAAGTGCATGAAAATGGCCAATTTACTCACTCTGAGTTCTCAAAAAGGGTTTCTTCACCCAGGGAAGTTAATTAAATACCATTTGGAGGCATTTATTGTTCAATCCAAAACAGCTGATTTTTGACAAAAGAGAAAACACCCCCCCATTACGTCATGCTTCAGAAATGTGGAAAATGGTCCGTTTTCAAATGTTTTCTTTTTGAACGTCAGTTCACATTTGTAGGTGGATCATCAGTGTTAGAGCTAACATTTGCATGTTTAAAGTGATTTTCATGCTTCCAGGGGCCCTAAACACAAGATTTATGGAATGGTTAAAAGTGCATGAAAATGGCCAATATACTCACTCTGAGTTCTCAAAAAGGGTTTCTTCACCCCGGGAAGTTAATTAAATACCATTTGGAGGCATTTAATGTTCGAGCAAAAACGGCTGATTTTCGACAAAAGAGATAACACCCCCCCCATTACGTCATGCTTCAGAAATGTGGAAAATGGTCCGTTTTCAAATGTTTTATTTTTGAACTTCAGTTCACATTTGTAGGTGGATCATCAGTGTTAGAGCTAAAATTAGCATGTTTAAAGTGATTTTCATGCTTCCAGGGGCTCGGGAAGTGAATTAAATACTATTTGGAGGCATTTAATGTTCAAGCAAAAACGGCTGATTTTCGACAAAAGAGATAACACCCCCCCATTACGTCATGCTTCTGAAATGTGGAAAATGGTCCGTTTTCAAATGTTTTATTTTTGAACGTCAGTTCACATTTGTAGGTGGATCATCAGTGTTAGAGCTAAAATTAGCATGTTTAAAGTGATTTTCATGCTACCAGGGGCTCGGGAAGTGAATTAAATACTATTTGGAGGCATTTAATGTTCAATCAAAAACAGCTGATTTTTGACAAAAGAGATAACACCCCCCCCATTACATCATGCTTCAGAAATGTGGAAAATGGTCCGTTTTCAAATGTTTTATTTTTGAACGTCAGTTCACATTTGTAGGTGGATCATCAGTGTTAGAGCTAAAATTAGCATGTTTAAAGTGATTTTCATGCTTCCAGGGGCTCGGGAAGTGAATTAAATACTATTTGGAGGCATTTAATGTTCAATCAAAAACAGCTGATTTTTGACAAAAGAGATAACACCCCCCCATTTCGTCATGCTTCAGAAATGTGGAAAATGGTCCGTTTTCAAATGTTTTTTTTTTGAACGTCAGTTCACATTTGTAGGTGGATCATCAGTGTTAGAGCTAAAATTAGCATGTTTAAAGTGATTTTCATGCTTCCAGGGGCTCGGGAAGTGAATTAAATACTATTTGGAGGCATTTAATGTTCAATCAAAAACAGCTGATTTTTGACAAAAGAGATAACACCCCCCCATTTCGTCATGCTTCAGAAATGTGGAAAATGGTCCGTTTTCAAATGGTTTTTTTTTGAACGTCAGTTCACATTTGTAGGTGGATCATCAGTGTTAGAGCTAAAATTAGCATGTTTAAAGTGATTTTCATGCTTCCAGGGGCCCTAAACACAAGATTTATGGAATGGTTAAAAGTGCATGAAAATGGCCAATTTACTCACTCTGAGTTCTCAAAAAGGGTTTCTTCACCCCGGGAAGTTAATTAAATACCATTTGGCGGCATTTAATGTTCGAGCAAAAACGGCTGATTTTCGACAAAAGAGATAACACCCCCCCATTACGTCATGCTTCAGAAATGTGGAAAATGGTCCGTTTTCAAATGTTTTATTTTTGAACGTCAGTTCACATTTGTAGGTGGATCATCAGTGTTAGAGCTAAAATTAGCATGTTTAAAGTGATTTTCATGCTTCCAGGGGCTCGGGAAGTGAATTAAATACTATTTGGAGGCATTTAATTTTCAAGCAAAAACGGCTGATTTTCGACAAAAGAGATAACACCCCCCATTACGTCATGCTTCAGAAATGTGGAAAATGGTTCGTTTTCAAATGTTTTATTTTTGAACGTCAGTTCACATTTGTAGGTGGATCATCAGTGTTAGAGCTAAAATTACCATGTTTAAAGTGATTTTCATGCTTCCAGGGGCTCGGGAAGTGAATTAAATACTATTTGGAGGCATTTAATGTTCAAGCAAAAACGGCTGATTTTCGACAAAAGAGATAACACCCCCCCATTACGTCATGCTTCAGAAATGTGGAAAATAGTCCGTTTTCAAATGTTTTATTTTTGAACGTCAGTTCACATTTGTAGGTGGATCATCAGTGTTAGAGCTAAAATTAGCATGTTTAAAGTGGTTTTCATGCTTCCAGGGGCGCTAAACACAAGATTTATGGAATGGTTAAAAGTGCATGAAAATGGCCAATTTACTCACTCTGAGTTCTCAAAAAGGGTTTCTTCACCCAGCGAAGTTAATTAAATACCATTTGGAGGCATTTAATGTTCGAGCAAAAACGGCTGATTTTCGACAAAAGAGATAACACCCCCCCATTACGTCATGCTTCAGAAATGTGGAAAATGGTCCGTTTTCAAATGTTTTATTTTTGAACGTCAGTTCACATTTGTAGGTGGATCATCAGTGTTAGAGCTAAAATTAGCATGTTTAAAGTGATTTTCATGCTTCCAGGGGCTTGGGAAGTGAATTAAATACTATTTGGAGGCATTTAATGTTCAAGCAAAAACGGCTGATTTTCGACAAAAGAGATAACACCCCCCCATTACGTCATGCTTCAGAAATGTGGAAAATGGTCCGTTTTCAAATGTTTTATTTTTGAACGTCAGTTCACATTTGTAGGTGGATCATCAGTGTTAGAGCTAAAATTAGCATGTTTAAAGTGGTTTTCATGCTTCCAGGGGCCCTAAACACAAGATTTATGGAATGGTTAAAAGTGCATGAAAATGGCCAATTTACTCACTCTGAGTTCTCAAAAAGGGTTTCATCACCCAGGGAAGTTAATTAAATACCATTTGGAGGCATTTAATGTTCGAGCAAAAACGGCTGATTTTCGACAAAAGAGATAACACCCCCCCATTACGTCATGCTTCAGAAATGTGGAAAATGGTCCGTTTTCAAATGTTTTATTTTTGAACGTCAGTTCACATTTGTAGGTGGATCATCAGTGTTAGAGCTAAAATTAGCATGTTTAAAGTGATTTTCATGCTTCCAGGGGCTCGGGAAGTGAATTAAATACTATTTGGAGGCATTTAATGTTCAATCAAAAACAGCTAGTTTTTGACAAAAGAGATAACACCCCCCCCATTACATCATGCTTCAGAAATGTGGAAAATGGTCCGTTTTCAAATGTTTTCTTTTTGAACATCAGTTCACATTTGTAGGTGGATCATCAGTGTTAGAGCTAAAATTAGCATGTTTAAAGTGGTTTTCATGCTTCCAGGGGCCCTAAACACAAGATTTATGGAATGGGTAAAAGTGCATGAAAATGGCCAATTTACTCACTCTGAGTTCTCAAAAAGGGTTTCTTCACCCAGGGAAGTTAATTAAATACCATTTGGAGGCATTTATTGTTCAATCCAAAACAGCTGATTTTTGACAAAAGAGAAAACACCCCCCCATTACGTCATGCTTCAGAAATGTGGAAAATGGTCCGTTTTCAAATGTTTTCTTTTTGAACGTCAGTTCACATTTGTAGGTGGATCATCAGTGTTAGAGCTAACATTTGCATGTTTAAAGTGATTTTCATGCTTCCAGGGGCCCTAAACACAAGATTTATGGAATGGTTAAAAGTGCATGAAAATGGCCAATATACTCACTCTGAGTTCTCAAAAAGGGTTTCTTCACCCCGGGAAGTTAATTAAATACCATTTGGAGGCATTTAATGTTCGAGCAAAAACGGCTGATTTTCGACAAAAGAGATAACACCCCCCCCATTACGTCATGCTTCAGAAATGTGGAAAATGGTCCGTTTTCAAATGTTTTATTTTTGAACTTCAGTTCACATTTGTAGGTGGATCATCAGTGTTAGAGCTAAAATTAGCATGTTTAAAGTGATTTTCATGCTTCCAGGGGCTCGGGAAGTGAATTAAATACTATTTGGAGGCATTTAATGTTCAAGCAAAAACGGCTGATTTTCGACAAAAGAGATAACACCCCCCCATTACGTCATGCTTCTGAAATGTGGAAAATGGTCCGTTTTCAAATGTTTTATTTTTGAACGTCAGTTCACATTTGTAGGTGGATCATCAGTGTTAGAGCTAAAATTAGCATGTTTAAAGTGATTTTCATGCTACCAGGGGCTCGGGAAGTGAATTAAATACTATTTGGAGGCATTTAATGTTCAATCAAAAACAGCTGATTTTTGACAAAAGAGATAACACCCCCCCCATTACATCATGCTTCAGAAATGTGGAAAATGGTCCGTTTTCAAATGTTTTATTTTTGAACGTCAGTTCACATTTGTAGGTGGATCATCAGTGTTAGAGCTAAAATTAGCATGTTTAAAGTGATTTTCATGCTTCCAGGGGCTCGGGAAGTGAATTAAATACTATTTGGAGGCATTTAATGTTCAATCAAAAACAGCTGATTTTTGACAAAAGAGATAACACCCCCCCATTTCGTCATGCTTCAGAAATGTGGAAAATGGTCCGTTTTCAAATGTTTTTTTTTTGAACGTCAGTTCACATTTGTAGGTGGATCATCAGTGTTAGAGCTAAAATTAGCATGTTTAAAGTGATTTTCATGCTTCCAGGGGCTCGGGAAGTGAATTAAATACTATTTGGAGGCATTTAATGTTCAATCAAAAACAGCTGATTTTTGACAAAAGAGATAACACCCCCCCATTTCGTCATGCTTCAGAAATGTGGAAAATGGTCCGTTTTCAAATGTTTTTTTTTTGAACGTCAGTTCACATTTGTAGGTGGATCATCAGTGTTAGAGCTAAAATTAGCATGTTTAAAGTGATTTTCATGCTTCCAGGGGCCCTAAACACAAGATTTATGGAATGGTTAAAAGTGCATGAAAATGGCCAATTTACTCACTCTGAGTTCTCAAAAAGGGTTTCTTCACCCCGGGAAGTTAATTAAATACCATTTGGCGGCATTTAATGTTCGAGCAAAAACGGCTGATTTTCGACAAAAGAGATAACACCCCCCCATTACGTCATGCTTCAGAAATGTGGAAAATGGTCCGTTTTCAAATGTTTTATTTTTGAACGTCAGTTCACATTTGTAGGTGGATCATCAGTGTTAGAGCTAAAATTAGCATGTTTAAAGTGATTTTCATGCTTCCAGGGGCTCGGGAAGTGAATTAAATACTATTTGGAGGCATTTAATTTTCAAGCAAAAACGGCTGATTTTCGACAAAAGAGATAACACCCCCCATTACGTCATGCTTCAGAAATGTGGAAAATGGTTCGTTTTCAAATGTTTTATTTTTGAACGTCAGTTCACATTTTAGGTGGATCATCAGTGTTAGAGCTAAAATTAGCATGTTTAAAGTGATTTTCATGCTTCCAGGGGCTCGGGAAGTGAATTAAATACTATTTGGAGGCATTTAATGTTCAAGCAAAAACGGCTGATTTTCGACAAAAGAGATAACACCCCCCCATTACGTCATGCTTCAGAAATGTGGAAAATAGTCCGTTTTCAAATGTTTTATTTTTGAACGTCAGTTCACATTTGTAGGTGGATCATCAGTGTTAGAGCTAAAATTAGCATGTTTAAAGTGGTTTTCATGCTTCCAGGGGCGCTAAACACAAGATTTATGGAATGGTTAAAAGTGCATGAAAATGGCCAATTTACTCACTCTGAGTTCTCAAAAAGGGTTTCTTCACCCAGCGAAGTTAATTAAATACCATTTGGAGGCATTTAATGTTCGAGCAAAAACGGCTGATTTTCGACAAAAGAGATAACACCCCCCCATTACGTCATGCTTCAGAAATGTGGAAAATGGTCCGTTTTCAAATGTTTTATTTTTGAACGTCAGTTCACATTTGTAGGTGGATCATCAGTGTTAGAGCTAAAATTAGCATGTTTAAAGTGATTTTCATGCTTCCAGGGGCTCGGGAAGTGAATTAAATACTATTTGGAGGCATTTAATGTTCAATCAAAAACAGCTAGTTTTTGACAAAAGAGATAACACCCCCCCCATTACATCATGCTTCAGAAATGTGGAAAATGGTCCGTTTTCAAATGTTTTCTTTTTGAACATCAGTTCACATTTGTAGGTGGATCATCAGTGTTAGAGCTAAAATTAGCATGTTTAAAGTGGTTTTCATGCTTCCAGGGGCCCTAAACACAAGATTTATGGAATGGGTAAAAGTGCATGAAAATGGCCAATTTACTCACTCTGAGTTCTCAAAAAGGGTTTCTTCACCCAGGGAAGTTAATTAAATACCATTTGGAGGCATTTATTGTTCAATCCAAAACAGCTGATTTTTGACAAAAGAGAAAACACCCCCCCATTACGTCATGCTTCAGAAATGTGGAAAATGGTCCGTTTTCAAATGTTTTCTTTTTGAACGTCAGTTCACATTTGTAGGTGGATCATCAGTGTTAGAGCTAACATTTGCATGTTTAAAGTGATTTTCATGCTTCCAGGGGCCCTAAACACAAGATTTATGGAATGGTTAAAAGTGCATGAAAATGGCCAATATACTCACTCTGAGTTCTCAAAAAGGGTTTCTTCACCCCGGGAAGTTAATTAAATACCATTTGGAGGCATTTAATGTTCGAGCAAAAACGGCTGATTTTCGACAAAAGAGATAACACCCCCCCCATTACGTCATGCTTCAGAAATGTGGAAAATGGTCCGTTTTCAAATGTTTTATTTTTGAACTTCAGTTCACATTTGTAGGTGGATCATCAGTGTTAGAGCTAAAATTAGCATGTTTAAAGTGATTTTCATGCTTCCAGGGGCTCGGGAAGTGAATTAAATACTATTTGGAGGCATTTAATGTTCAAGCAAAAACGGCTGATTTTCGACAAAAGAGATAACACCCCCCCATTACGTCATGCTTCTGAAATGTGGAAAATGGTCCGTTTTCAAATGTTTTATTTTTGAACGTCAGTTCACATTTGTAGGTGGATCATCAGTGTTAGAGCTAAAATTAGCATGTTTAAAGTGATTTTCATGCTACCAGGGGCTCGGGAAGTGAATTAAATACTATTTGGAGGCATTTAATGTTCAATCAAAAACAGCTGATTTTTGACAAAAGAGATAACACCCCCCCCATTACATCATGCTTCAGAAATGTGGAAAATGGTCCGTTTTCAAATGTTTTATTTTTGAACGTCAGTTCACATTTGTAGGTGGATCATCAGTGTTAGAGCTAAAATTAGCATGTTTAAAGTGATTTTCATGCTTCCAGGGGCTCGGGAAGTGAATTAAATACTATTTGGAGGCATTTAATGTTCAATCAAAAACAGCTGATTTTTGACAAAAGAGATAACACCCCCCCATTTCGTCATGCTTCAGAAATGTGGAAAATGGTCCGTTTTCAAATGTTTTTTTTTTGAACGTCAGTTCACATTTGTAGGTGGATCATCAGTGTTAGAGCTAAAATTAGCATGTTTAAAGTGATTTTCATGCTTCCAGGGGCTCGGGAAGTGAATTAAATACTATTTGGAGGCATTTAATGTTCAATCAAAAACAGCTGATTTTTGACAAAAGAGATAACACCCCCCCATTTCGTCATGCTTCAGAAATGTGGAAAATGGTCCGTTTTCAAATGTTTTTTTTTTGAACGTCAGTTCACATTTGTAGGTGGATCATCAGTGTTAGAGCTAAAATTAGCATGTTTAAAGTGATTTTCATGCTTCCAGGGGCCCTAAACACAAGATTTATGGAATGGTTAAAAGTGCATGAAAATGGCCAATTTACTCACTCTGAGTTCTCAAAAAGGGTTTCTTCACCCCGGGAAGTTAATTAAATACCATTTGGCGGCATTTAATGTTCGAGCAAAAACGGCTGATTTTCGACAAAAGAGATAACACCCCCCCATTACGTCATGCTTCAGAAATGTGGAAAATGGTCCGTTTTCAAATGTTTTATTTTTGAACGTCAGTTCACATTTGTAGGTGGATCATCAGTGTTAGAGCTAAAATTAGCATGTTTAAAGTGATTTTCATGCTTCCAGGGGCTCGGGAAGTGAATTAAATACTATTTGGAGGCATTTAATTTTCAAGCAAAAACGGCTGATTTTCGACAAAAGAGATAACACCCCCCTTTACGTCATGCTTCAGAAATGTGGAAAATGGTTCGTTTTCAAATGTTTTATTTTTGAACGTCAGTTCACATTTGTAGGTGGATCATCAGTGTTAGAGCTAAAATTAGCATGTTTAAAGTGATTTTCATGCTTCCAGGGGCTCGGGAAGTGAATTAAATACTATTTGGAGGCATTTAATGTTCAAGCAAAAACGGCTGATTTTCGACAAAAGAGATAACACCCCCCCATTACGTCATGCTTCAGAAATGTGGAAAATAGTCCGTTTTCAAATGTTTTATTTTTGAACGTCAGTTCACATTTGTAGGTGGATCATCAGTGTTAGAGCTAAAATTAGCATGTTTAAAGTGGTTTTCATGCTTCCAGGGGCGCTAAACACAAGATTTATGGAATGGTTAAAAGTGCATGAAAATGGCCAATTTACTCACTCTGAGTTCTCATAAAGGGTTTCTTCACCCAGCGAAGTTAATTAAATACCATTTGGAGGCATTTAATGTTCGAGCAAAAACGGCTGATTTTCGACAAAAGAGATAACACCCCCCCATTACGTCATGCTTCAGAAATGTGGAAAATGGTCCGTTTTCAAATGTTTTATTTTTGAACGTCAGTTCACATTTGTAGGTGGATCATCAGTGTTAGAGCTAAAATTAGCATGTTTAAAGTGATTTTCATGCTTCCAGGGGCTTGGGAAGTGAATTAAATACTATTTGGAGGCATTTAATGTTCAAGCAAAAACGGCTGATTTTCGACAAAAGAGATAACACCCCCCCATTACGTCATGCTTCAGAAATGTGGAAAATGGTCCGTTTTCAAATGTTTTATTTTTGAACGTCAGTTCACATTTGTAGGTGGATCATCAGTGTTAGAGCTAAAATTAGCATGTTTAAAGTGGTTTTCATGCTTCCAGGGGCCCTAAACACAAGATTTATGGAATGGTTAAAAGTGCATGAAAATGGCCAATTTACTCACTCTGAGTTCTCAAAAAGGGTTTCATCACCCAGGGAAGTTAATTAAATACCATTTGGAGGCATTTAATGTTCGAGCAAAAACGGCTGATTTTCGACAAAAGAGATAACACCCCCCCATTACGTCATGCTTCAGAAATGTGGAAAATGGTCCGTTTTCAAATGTTTTATTTTTGAACGTCAGTTCACATTTGTAGGTGGATCATCAGTGTTAGAGCTAAAATTAGCATGTTTAAAGTGATTTTCATGCTTCCAGGGGCTCGGGAAGTGAATTAAATACTATTTGGAGGCATTTAATGTTCAATCAAAAACAGCTAGTTTTTGACAAAAGAGATAACACCCCCCCCATTACATCATGCTTCAGAAATGTGGAAAATGGTCCGTTTTCAAATGTTTTCTTTTTGAACATCAGTTCACATTTGTAGGTGGATCATCAGTGTTAGAGCTAAAATTAGCATGTTTAAAGTGGTTTTCATGCTTCCAGGGGCCCTAAACACAAGATTTATGGAATGGGTAAAAGTGCATGAAAATGGCCAATTTACTCACTCTGAGTTCTCAAAAAGGGTTTCTTCACCCAGGGAAGTTAATTAAATACCATTTGGAGGCATTTATTGTTCAATCCAAAACAGCTGATTTTTGACAAAAGAGAAAACACCCCCCCATTACGTCATGCTTCAGAAATGTGGAAAATGGTCCGTTTTCAAATGTTTTCTTTTTGAACGTCAGTTCACATTTGTAGGTGGATCATCAGTGTTAGAGCTAACATTTGCATGTTTAAAGTGATTTTCATGCTTCCAGGGGCCCTAAACACAAGATTTATGGAATGGTTAAAAGTGCATGAAAATGGCCAATATACTCACTCTGAGTTCTCAAAAAGGGTTTCTTCACCCCGGGAAGTTAATTAAATACCATTTGGAGGCATTTAATGTTCGAGCAAAAACGGCTGATTTTCGACAAAAGAGATAACACCCCCCCCATTACGTCATGCTTCAGAAATGTGGAAAATGGTCCGTTTTCAAATGTTTTATTTTTGAACTTCAGTTCACATTTGTAGGTGGATCATCAGTGTTAGAGCTAAAATTAGCATGTTTAAAGTGATTTTCATGCTTCCAGGGGCTCGGGAAGTGAATTAAATACTATTTGGAGGCATTTAATGTTCAAGCAAAAACGGCTGATTTTCGACAAAAGAGATAACACCCCCCCATTACGTCATGCTTCTGAAATGTGGAAAATGGTCCGTTTTCAAATGTTTTATTTTTGAACGTCAGTTCACATTTGTAGGTGGATCATCAGTGTTAGAGCTAAAATTAGCATGTTTAAAGTGATTTTCATGCTACCAGGGGCTCGGGAAGTGAATTAAATACTATTTGGAGGCATTTAATGTTCAATCAAAAACAGCTGATTTTTGACAAAAGAGATAACACCCCCCCCATTACATCATGCTTCAGAAATGTGGAAAATGGTCCGTTTTTAAATGTTTTATTTTTGAACGTCAGTTCACATTTGTAGGTGGATCATCAGTGTTAGAGCTAAAATTAGCATGTTTAAAGTGATTTTCATGCTTCCAGGGGCTCGGGAAGTGAATTAAATACTATTTGGAGGCATTTAATGTTCAATCAAAAACAGCTGATTTTTGACAAAAGAGATAACACCCCCCCATTTCGTCATGCTTCAGAAATGTGGAAAATGGTCCGTTTTCAAATGTTTTTTTTTTGAACGTCAGTTCACATTTGTAGGTGGATCATCAGTGTTAGAGCTAAAATTAGCATGTTTAAAGTGATTTTCATGCTTCCAGGGGCTCGGGAAGTGAATTAAATACTATTTGGAGGCATTTAATGTTCAATCAAAAACAGCTGATTTTTGACAAAAGAGATAACACCCCCCCATTTCGTCATGCTTCAGAAATGTGGAAAATGGTCCGTTTTCAAATGTTTTTTTTTTGAACGTCAGTTCACATTTGTAGGTGGATCATCAGTGTTAGAGCTAAAATTAGCATGTTTAAAGTGATTTTCATGCTTCCAGGGGCCCTAAACACAAGATTTATGGAATGGTTAAAAGTGCATGAAAATGGCCAATTTACTCACTCTGAGTTCTCAAAAAGGGTTTCTTCACCCCGGGAAGTTAATTAAATACCATTTGGCGGCATTTAATGTTCGAGCAAAAACGGCTGATTTTCGACAAAAGAGATAACACCCCCCCATTACGTCATGCTTCAGAAATGTGGAAAATGGTCCGTTTTCAAATGTTTTATTTTTGAACGTCAGTTCACATTTGTAGGTGGATCATCAGTGTTAGAGCTAAAATTAGCATGTTTAAAGTGATTTTCATGCTTCCAGGGGCTCGGGAAGTGAATTAAATACTATTTGGAGGCATTTAATTTTCAAGCAAAAACGGCTGATTTTCGACAAAAGAGATAACACCCCCCATTACGTCATGCTTCAGAAATGTGGAAAATGGTTCGTTTTCAAATGTTTTATTTTTGAACGTCAGTTCACATTTGTAGGTGGATCATCAGTGTTAGAGCTAAAATTAGCATGTTTAAAGTGATTTTCATGCTTCCAGGGGCTCGGGAAGTGAATTAAATACTATTTGGAGGCATTTAATGTTCAAGCAAAAACGGCTGATTTTCGACAAAAGAGATAACACCCCCCCATTACGTCATGCTTCAGAAATGTGGAAAATAGTCCGTTTTCAAATGTTTTATTTTTGAACGTCAGTTCACATTTGTAGGTGGATCATCAGTGTTAGAGCTAAAATTAGCATGTTTAAAGTGGTTTTCATGCTTCCAGGGGCGCTAAACACAAGATTTATGGAATGGTTAAAAGTGCATGAAAATGGCCAATTTACTCACTCTGAGTTCTCAAAAAGGGTTTCTTCACCCAGCGAAGTTAATTAAATACCATTTGGAGGCATTTAATGTTCGAGCAAAAACGGCTGATTTTCGACAAAAGAGATAACACCCCCCCATTACGTCATGCTTCAGAAATGTGGAAAATGGTCCGTTTTCAAATGTTTTATTTTTGAACGTCAGTTCACATTTGTAGGTGGATCATCAGTGTTAGAGCTAAAATTAGCATGTTTAAAGTGGTTTTCATGCTTCCAGGGGCCCTAAACACAAGATTTATGGAATGGTTAAAAGTGCATGAAAATGGCCAATTTACTCACTCTGAGTTCTCAAAAAGGGTTTCATCACCCAGGGAAGTTAATTAAATACCATTTGGAGGCATTTAATGTTCGAGCAAAAACGGCTGATTTTCGACAAAAGAGATAACACCCCCCCATTACGTCATGCTTCAGAAATGTGGAAAATGGTCCGTTTTCAAATGTTTTATTTTTGAACGTCAGTTCACATTTGTAGGTGGATCATCAGTGTTAGAGCTAAAATTAGCATGTTTAAAGTGATTTTCATGCTTCCAGGGGCTCGGGAAGTGAATTAAATACTATTTGGAGGCATTTAATGTTCAATCAAAAACAGCTAGTTTTTGACAAAAGAGATAACACCCCCCCCATTACATCATGCTTCAGAAATGTGGAAAATGGTCCGTTTTCAAATGTTTTCTTTTTGAACATCAGTTCACATTTGTAGGTGGATCATCAGTGTTAGAGCTAAAATTAGCATGTTTAAAGTGGTTTTCATGCTTCCAGGGGCCCTAAACACAAGATTTATGGAATGGGTAAAAGTGCATGAAAATGGCCAATTTACTCACTCTGAGTTCTCAAAAAGGGTTTCTTCACCCAGGGAAGTTAATTAAATACCATTTGGAGGCATTTATTGTTCAATCCAAAACAGCTGATTTTTGACAAAAGAGAAAACACCCCCCCATTACGTCATGCTTCAGAAATGTGGAAAATGGTCCGTTTTCAAATGTTTTCTTTTTGAACGTCAGTTCACATTTGTAGGTGGATCATCAGTGTTAGAGCTAACATTTGCATGTTTAAAGTGATTTTCATGCTTCCAGGGGCCCTAAACACAAGATTTATGGAATGGTTAAAAGTGCATGAAAATGGCCAATATACTCACTCTGAGTTCTCAAAAAGGGTTTCTTCACCCCGGGAAGTTAATTAAATACCATTTGGAGGCATTTAATGTTCGAGCAAAAACGGCTGATTTTCGACAAAAGAGATAACACCCCCCCCATTACGTCATGCTTCAGAAATGTGGAAAATGGTCCGTTTTCAAATGTTTTATTTTTGAACTTCAGTTCACATTTGTAGGTGGATCATCAGTGTTAGAGCTAAAATTAGCATGTTTAAAGTGATTTTCATGCTTCCAGGGGCTCGGGAAGTGAATTAAATACTATTTGGAGGCATTTAATGTTCAAGCAAAAACGGCTGATTTTCGACAAAAGAGATAACACCCCCCCATTACGTCATGCTTCTGAAATGTGGAAAATGGTCCGTTTTCAAATGTTTTATTTTTGAACGTCAGTTCACATTTGTAGGTGGATCATCAGTGTTAGAGCTAAAATTAGCATGTTTAAAGTGATTTTCATGCTACCAGGGGCTCGGGAAGTGAATTAAATACTATTTGGAGGCATTTAATGTTCAATCAAAAACAGCTGATTTTTGACAAAAGAGATAACACCCCCCCCATTACATCATGCTTCAGAAATGTGGAAAATGGTCCGTTTTCAAATGTTTTATTTTTGAACGTCAGTTCACATTTGTAGGTGGATCATCAGTGTTAGAGCTAAAATTAGCATGTTTAAAGTGATTTTCATGCTTCCAGGGGCTCGGGAAGTGAATTAAATACTATTTGGAGGCATTTAATGTTCAATCAAAAACAGCTGATTTTTGACAAAAGAGATAACACCCCCCCATTTCGTCATGCTTCAGAAATGTGGAAAATGGTCCGTTTTCAAATGTTTTTTTTTTGAACGTCAGTTCACATTTGTAGGTGGATCATCAGTGTTAGAGCTAAAATTAGCATGTTTAAAGTGATTTTCATGCTTCCAGGGGCTCGGGAAGTGAATTAAATACTATTTGGAGGCATTTAATGTTCAATCAAAAACAGCTGATTTTTGACAAAAGAGATAACACCCCCCCATTTCGTCATGCTTCAGAAATGTGGAAAATGGTCCGTTTTCAAATGTTTTTTTTTTGAACGTCAGTTCACATTTGTAGGTGGATCATCAGTGTTAGAGCTAAAATTAGCATGTTTAAAGTGATTTTCATGCTTCCAGGGGCCCTAAACACAAGATTTATGGAATGGTTAAAAGTGCATGAAAATGGCCAATTTACTCACTCTGAGTTCTCAAAAAGGGTTTCTTCACCCCGGGAAGTTAATTAAATACCATTTGGCGGCATTTAATGTTCGAGCAAAAACGGCTGATTTTCGACAAAAGAGATAACACCCCCCCATTACGTCATGCTTCAGAAATGTGGAAAATGGTCCGTTTTCAAATGTTTTATTTTTGAACGTCAGTTCACATTTGTAGGTGGATCATCAGTGTTAGAGCTAAAATTAGCATGTTTAAAGTGATTTTCATGCTTCCAGGGGCTCGGGAAGTGAATTAAATACTATTTGGAGGCATTTAATTTTCAAGCAAAAACGGCTGATTTTCGACAAAAGAGATAACACCCCCCATTACGTCATGCTTCAGAAATGTGGAAAATGGTTCGTTTTCAAATGTTTTATTTTTGAACGTCAGTTCACATTTGTAGGTGGATCATCAGTGTTAGAGCTAAAATTAGCATGTTTAAAGTGATTTTCATGCTTCCAGGGGCTCGGGAAGTGAATTAAATACTATTTGGAGGCATTTAATGTTCAAGCAAAAACGGCTGATTTTCGACAAAAGAGATAACACCCCCCCATTACGTCATGCTTCAGAAATGTGGAAAATAGTCCGTTTTCAAATGTTTTATTTTTGAACGCCAGTTCACATTTGTAGGTGGATCATCAGTGTTAGAGCTAAAATTAGCATGTTTAAAGTGGTTTTCATGCTTCCAGGGGCGCTAAACACAAGATTTATGGAATGGTTAAAAGTGCATGAAAATGGCCAATTTACTCACTCTGAGTTCTCAAAAAGGGTTTCTTCACCCAGCGAAGTTAATTAAATACCATTTGGAGGCATTTAATGTTCGAGCAAAAACGGCTGATTTTCGACAAAAGAGATAACACCCCCCCATTACGTCATGCTTCAGAAATGTGGAAAATGGTCCGTTTTCAAATGTTTTATTTTTGAACGTCAGTTCACATTTGTAGGTGGATCATCAGTGTTAGAGCTAAAATTAGCATGTTTAAAGTGATTTTCATGCTTCCAGGGGCTTGGGAAGTGAATTAAATACTATTTGGAGGCATTTAATGTTCAAGCAAAAACGGCTGATTTTCGACAAAAGAGATAACACCCCCCCATTACGTCATGCTTCAGAAATGTGGAAAATGGTCCGTTTTCAAATGTTTTATTTTTGAACGTCAGTTCACATTTGTAGGTGGATCATCAGTGTTAGAGCTAAAATTAGCATGTTTAAAGTGGTTTTCATGCTTCCAGGGGCCCTAAACACAAGATTTATGGAATGGTTAAAAGTGCATGAAAATGGCCAATTTACTCACTCTGAGTTCTCAAAAAGGGTTTCATCACCCAGGGAAGTTAATTAAATACCATTTGGAGGCATTTAATGTTCGAGCAAAAACGGCTGATTTTCGACAAAAGAGATAACACCCCCCCATTACGTCATGCTTCAGAAATGTGGAAAATGGTCCGTTTTCAAATGTTTTATTTTTGAACGTCAGTTCACATTTGTAGGTGGATCATCAGTGTTAGAGCTAAAATTAGCATGTTTAAAGTGATTTTCATGCTTCCAGGGGCTCGGGAAGTGAATTAAATACTATTTGGAGGCATTTAATGTTCAATCAAAAACAGCTAGTTTTTGACAAAAGAGATAACACCCCCCCCATTACATCATGCTTCAGAAATGTGGAAAATGGTCCGTTTTCAAATGTTTTCTTTTTGAACATCAGTTCACATTTGTAGGTGGATCATCAGTGTTAGAGCTAAAATTAGCATGTTTAAAGTGGTTTTCATGCTTCCAGGGGCCCTAAACACAAGATTTATGGAATGGGTAAAAGTGCATGAAAATGGCCAATTTACTCACTCTGAGTTCTCAAAAAGGGTTTCTTCACCCAGGGAAGTTAATTAAATACCATTTGGAGGCATTTATTGTTCAATCCAAAACAGCTGATTTTTGACAAAAGAGAAAACACCCCCCCATTACGTCATGCTTCAGAAATGTGGAAAATGGTCCGTTTTCAAATGTTTTCTTTTTGAACGTCAGTTCACATTTGTAGGTGGATCATCAGTGTTAGAGCTAACATTTGCATGTTTAAAGTGATTTTCATGCTTCCAGGGGCCCTAAACACAAGATTTATGGAATGGTTAAAAGTGCATGAAAATGGCCAATATACTCACTCTGAGTTCTCAAAAAGGGTTTCTTCACCCCGGGAAGTTAATTAAATACCATTTGGAGGCATTTAATGTTCGAGCAAAAACGGCTGATTTTCGACAAAAGAGATAACACCCCCCCCATTACGTCATGCTTCAGAAATGTGGAAAATGGTCCGTTTTCAAATGTTTTATTTTTGAACTTCAGTTCACATTTGTAGGTGGATCATCAGTGTTAGAGCTAAAATTAGCATGTTTAAAGTGATTTTCATGCTTCCAGGGGCTCGGGAAGTGAATTAAATACTATTTGGAGGCATTTAATGTTCAAGCAAAAACGGCTGATTTTCGACAAAAGAGATAACACCCCCCCATTACGTCATGCTTCTGAAATGTGGAAAATGGTCCGTTTTCAAATGTTTTATTTTTGAACGTCAGTTCACATTTGTAGGTGGATCATCAGTGTTAGAGCTAAAATTAGCATGTTTAAAGTGATTTTCATGCTACCAGGGGCTCGGGAAGTGAATTAAATACTATTTGGAGGCATTTAATGTTCAATCAAAAACAGCTGATTTTTGACAAAAGAGATAACACCCCCCCCATTACATCATGCTTCAGAAATGTGGAAAATGGTCCGTTTTCAAATGTTTTATTTTTGAACGTCAGTTCACATTTGTAGGTGGATCATCAGTGTTAGAGCTAAAATTAGCATGTTTAAAGTGATTTTCATGCTTCCAGGGGCTCGGGAAGTGAATTAAATACTATTTGGAGGCATTTAATGTTCAATCAAAAACAGCTGATTTTTGACAAAAGAGATAACACCCCCCCATTTCGTCATGCTTCAGAAATGTGGAAAATGGTCCGTTTTCAAATGTTTTTTTTTTTAACGTCAGTTCACATTTGTAGGTGGATCATCAGTGTTAGAGCTAAAATTAGCATGTTTAAAGTGATTTTCATGCTTCCAGGGGCTCGGGAAGTGAATTAAATACTATTTGGAGGCATTTAATGTTCAATCAAAAACAGCTGATTTTTGACAAAAGAGATAACACCCCCCCATTTCGTCATGCTTCAGAAATGTGGAAAATGGTCCGTTTTCAAATGGTTTTTTTTTGAACGTCAGTTCACATTTGTAGGTGGATCATCAGTGTTAGAGCTAAAATTAGCATGTTTAAAGTGATTTTCATGCTTCCAGGGGCCCTAAACACAAGATTTATGGAATGGTTAAAAGTGCATGAAAATGGCCAATTTACTCACTCTGAGTTCTCAAAAAGGGTTTCTTCACCCCGGGAAGTTAATTAAATACCATTTGGCGGCATTTAATGTTCGAGCAAAAACGGCTGATTTTCGACAAAAGAGATAACACCCCCCCATTACGTCATGCTTCAGAAATGTGGAAAATGGTCCGTTTTCAAATGTTTTATTTTTGAACGTCAGTTCACATTTGTAGGTGGATCATCAGTGTTAGAGCTAAAATTAGCATGTTTAAAGTGATTTTCATGCTTCCAGGGGCTCGGGAAGTGAATTAAATACTATTTGGAGGCATTTAATTTTCAAGCAAAAACGGCTGATTTTCGACAAAAGAGATAACACCCCCCATTACGTCATGCTTCAGAAATGTGGAAAATGGTTCGTTTTCAAATGTTTTATTTTTGAACGTCAGTTCACATTTGTAGGTGGATCATCAGTGTTAGAGCTAAAATTAGCATGTTTAAAGTGATTTTCATGCTTCCAGGGGCTCGGGAAGTGAATTAAATACTATTTGGAGGCATTTAATGTTCAAGCAAAAACGGCTGATTTTCGACAAAAGAGATAACACCCCCCCATTACGTCATGCTTCAGAAATGTGGAAAATAGTCCGTTTTCAAATGTTTTATTTTTGAACGTCAGTTCACATTTGTAGGTGGATCATCAGTGTTAGAGCTAAAATTAGCATGTTTAAAGTGGTTTTCATGCTTCCAGGGGCCCTAAACACAAGATTTATGGAATGGTTAAAAGTGCATGAAAATGGCCAATTTACTCACTCTGAGTTCTCAAAAAAGGTTTCTTCACCCCGGGAAGTTAATTAAATACCATTTGGAGGCATTTAATGTTCGAACAAAAATGGCTGATTTTCGACAAAAGAGATAACACCCCCCCATTACGTCATGCTTCAGAAATGTGGAAAATGGTCCGTTTTCAAATGTTTTATTTTTGAACGTCAGTTCACATTTGTAGGTGGATCATCAGTGTTAGAGCTAAAATTAGCATGTTTAAAGTGATTTTCATGCTTCCAGGGTCTCGGGAAGTGAATTAAATACTATTTGGAGGCATTTAATGGTCAAGCAAAAACGGCTGATTTTCGACAAAAGAGATAACACCCCCCCATTACGTCATGCTTCAGAAATGTGGAAAATGGTCCGTTTTCAAATGTTTTATTTTTGAACGTCAGTTCACATTTGTAGGTGGATCATCAGTGTTAGAGCTAAAATTAGCATGTTTAAAGTGGTTTTCATGCTTCCAGGGGCCCTAAACACAAGATTTATGGAATGGTTAAAAGTGCATGAAAATGGCCAATTTACTCACTCTGAGTTCTCAAAAAGGGTTTCATCACCCAGGGAAGTTAATTAAATACCATTTGGAGGCATTTAATGTTCGAGCAAAAACGGCTGATTTTCGACAAAAGAGATAACACCCCCCCATTACGTCATGCTTCAGAAATGTGGAAAATGGTCCGTTTTCATATGTTTTATTTTTGAACGTCAGTTCACATTTGTAGGTGGATCATCAGTGTTAGAGCTAAAAATAGCATGTTTAAAGTGATTTTCATGCTTCCAGTGGCTCGGGAAGTGAATTAAATACTATTTGGAGGCATTTAATTTTCAATCAAAAACAGCTGATTTTTGACAAAAGAGATAACACCCCCCATTACATCATGCTTCAGAAATGTGGAAAATGGTCCGTTTTCAAATGTTTTATTTTTGAACGTCAGTTCACATTTGTAGGTGGATCATCAGTGTTAGAGCTAAAATTAGCATGTTTAAAGTGATTTTCATGCTTCCAGGGGCTCAGGAAGTGAATTAAATACTATTTGGAGGCATTTAATGTTCAATCAAAAACAGCTGATTTTTGACAAAAGAGATAACACCCCCCCATTTCGTCATGCTTCAGAAATGTGGAAAATGGTCCGTTTTCAAATGTTTTTTTTTTGAACGTCAGTTCACATTTGTAGGTGGATCATCAGTGTTAGAGCTAAAATTAGCATGTTTAAAGTGATTTTCATGCTTCCAGGGGCCCTAAACACAAGATTTATGGAATGGTTAAAAGTGCATGAAAATGGCCAATTTACTCACTCTGAGTTCTCAAAAAGGGTTATTTCACCCCGGGAAGTTAATTAAATACCATTTGGCGGCATTTAATGTTCGAGCAAAAACGGCTGATTTTCGACAAAAGAGATAACACCCCCCCATTACGTCATGCTTCAGAAATGTGGAAAATGGTCCGTTTTCAAATGTTTTATTTTTGAACGTCAGTTCACATTTGTAGGTGGATCATCAGTGTTAGAGCTAAAATTAGCATGTTTAAAGTGATTTTCATGCTTCCAGGGGCTCGGGAAGTGAATTAAATACTATTTGGAGGCATTTAATGTTCAAGCAAAAACGGCTGATTTTCGACAAAAGAGATAACACCCCCATTACGTCATGCTTCAGAAATGTGGAAAATGGTTCGTTTTCAAATGTTTTATTTTTGAACGTCAGTTCACATTTGTAGGTGGATCATCAGTGTTAGAGCTAAAATTAGCATGTTTAAAGTGATTTTCATGCTTCCAGGGGCTCGGGAAGTGAATTAAATACTATTTGGAGGCATTTAATGTTCAAGCAAAAACGGCTGATTTTCGACAAAAGAGATAACACCCCCCCATTACGTCATGCTTCAGAAATGTGGAAAATAGTCCGTTTTCAAATGTTTTATTTTTGAACGTCAGTTCACATTTGTAGGTGGATCATCAGTGTTAGAGCTAAAATTAGCATGTTTAAAGTGGTTTTCATGCTTCCAGGGGCGCTAAACACAAGATTTATGGAATGGTTAAAAGTGCATGAAAATGGCCAATTTACTCACTCTGAGTTCTCAAAAAGGGTTTCTTCACCCAGCGAAGTTAATTAAATACCATTTGGAGGCATTTAATGTTCGAGCAAAAACGGCTGATTTTCGACAAAAGAGATAACACCCCCCCATTACGTCATGCTTCAGAAATGTGGAAAATGGTCCGTTTTCAAATGTTTTATTTTTGAACGTCAGTTCACATTTGTAGGTGGATCATCAGTGTTAGAGCTAAAATTAGCATGTTTAAAGTGATTTTCATGCTTCCAGGGGCTTGGGAAGTGAATTAAATACTATTTGGAGGCATTTAATGTTCAAGCAAAAACGGCTGATTTTCGACAAAAGAGATAACACCCCCCATAACGTCATGCTTCAGAAATGTGGAAAATGGTCCGTTTTCAAATGTTTTATTTTTGAACGTCAGTTCACATTTGTAGGTGGATCATCAGTGTTAGAGCTAAAATTAGCATGTTTAAAGTGGTTTTCATGCTTCCAGGGGCCCTAAACACAAGATTTATGGAATGGTTAAAAGTGCATGAAAATGGCCAATTTACTCACTCTGAGTTCTCAAAAAGGGTTTCTTCACCCAGGGAAGTTAATTAAATACCATTTGGAGGCATTTAATGTTCGAGCAAAAACGGCTGATTTTCGACAAAAGAGATAACACCCCCCCATTACGTCATGCTTCAGAAATGTGGAAAGTGGTCCGTTTTCAAATGTTTTATTTTTGAACGTCAGTTCACATTTGTAGGTGGATCATCAGTGTTTGAGCTAAAATTAGCATTTTTAAAGTGATTTTCATGCTTCCAGGGGCTCTGGAAGTGAATTAAATACTATTTGGAGGCATTTAATGTTCAATCAAAAACAGCTGATTTTTGACAAAAGAGATAACACCCCCCCATTACGTCATGCTTCAGAAATGTGGAAAATGGTCCGTTTTCAAATGTTTTATTTTTGAACGTCAGTTCACATTTGTAGGTGGACCATCAGTGTTAGAGCTAAAATTAGCATGTTTAAAGTGATTTTCATGCTTCCAGGGGCTCGGGAAGTGAATTAAATACTATTTGGAGGCATTTAATGTTCAATCAAAAACAGCTGATTTTTGACAAAAGAAATAACACCCCCCCATTACGTCATGCTTCAGAAATGTGGAAAATGGTCCGTTTTCAAATGTTTTATTTTTGAACGTCAGTTCACATTTGTAGGTGGATCATCAGTGTTAGAGCTAAAATTAGCATGTTTAAAGTGATTTTCATGCTTCCAGGGGCCCTAAACACAAGATTTATGGAATGGTTAAAAGTGCATGAAAATGGCCAATTTACTCACTCTGAGTTCTCAAAAAGGGTTTCTTCACCCCGGGCAGTTAATTAAATACCATTTGGAGACATTTAATGTTCGAGCAAAAACAGCTGATTTTCGACAAAAGAGATAACACCCCCCATTACGTCATGCTTCAGAAATGTGGAAAATGGTCAGTTTTCAAATGTTTTATTTTTGAACGTCAGTTCACATTTGTAGGTGGATCATCAGTGTTAGAGCTAAAATTTGCATGTTTAAAGTGATTTTCATGCTTACAGGGGCTCGGGAAGTCAATTAAATACTATTTGAGGCATTTAATGTTCAAGCAAAAACGGCTGATTTTCGACAAAAGAGATAACACCCCCCCATTACGTCATGCTTCAGAAATGTGGAAAATGGTCCGTTTTCAAATGTTTTATTTTTGAACGTCAGTTCACATTTGTAGGTGGATCATCAGTGTTAGAGCTAAAATTAGCATGTTTAAAGTGGTTTTCATGCTTCCAGGGGCCCTAAACACAAGATTTATGGAATGGTTAAAAGTGCATGAAAATGGCCAATTTACTCACTCTGAGTTCTCAAAAAGGGTTTCTTCACCCAGGGAAGTTAATTAAATACCATTTGGAGGCATTTAATGTTTGAGCAAAAACGGCTGATTTTCGACAAAAGAGATAACACCCCCCCATTACGTCATGCTTCAGAAATGTGGAAAATGGTCCGTTTTCAAATGTTTTATTTTTGAACGTCAGTTCACATATGTAGGTGGATCATCAGTGTTAGAGCTAAAATTAGCATGTTTAAAGTGATTTTCATGCTTCCAGGGGCTCGGGAAGTGAATTAAATACTATTTGGAGGCATTTAATGTTCAATAAAAAACAGCTGATTTTTGACAAAAGAGATAACACCCCCCCATTACGTCATGCTTCAGAAATGTGGACAATGGTCCGTTTTCAAATGTTTTATTTTTGAACGTCAGTTCACATTTGTAGGTGGATCATCAGTGTTAGAGCTAAAATTAGCATGTTTAAAGTGATTTTCATGCTTCCAGGGGCTCGGGAAGTGAATGAAATACTATTTGGAGGCATTTAATGTTCAATCAAAAACAGCTGATTTTTGATAAAAGAGATAACACCCCCCCATTACGTCATGCTTCAGAAATGTGGAAAATGGTCCGTTTTCAAATGTTTTATTTTTGAACGTCAGTTCACATTTGTAGGTGGATCATCAGTGTTAGAGCTAAAATTAGCATGTTTAAAGTGATTTTCATGCTTCCAGGGGCCCTAAACACAAGATTTATGGAATGGTTAAAAGTGCATGAAAATGGCCAATTTACTCACTCTGAGTTCTCAAAAAGGGTTTCTTCACCCCGGGCAGTTAATTAAATACCATTTGGAGGCATTTAATGTTCGAGCAAAAACGGCTGATTTTCGACAAAAGAGATAACACCCCCCATTACGTCATGCTTCAGAAATGTGGAAAATGGTCCGTTTTCAAATGTTTTATTTTTGAACGTCAGTTCACATTTGTAGGTGGATCATCAGTGTTAGAGCTAAAATTAGCATGTTTAAAGTGATTTTCATGCTTCCAGGGGCCCTAAACACAAGATTTATGGAATGGGTAAAAGTGCATGAAAATGGCCAATTTACTCACTCTGAGTTCTCAAAAAGGGTTTCTTCACCCCGGGAAGTTAATTAAATACCATTTGGAGGCATTTAATGTTCGAGCAAAAACGGCTGATTTTCGACAAAAGAGATAACACCCCCCCCATTACGTCATGCTTCAGAAATGTGGAAAATGGTCCGTTTTCAAATGTTTTATTTTTGAACGTCAGTTCACATTTGTAGGTGGATCATCAGTGTTAGAGCTAACATTCGCATGTTTAAAGTGATTTTCATGCTTCCAGGGGCTCGGGAAGTGAATTAAATACTATTTGGAGGCATTTAATGTTCAAGCAAAAATGTCTGATTTTCGACAAAAGAGATAACACCCCCCCATTACGTCATGCTTCAGAAATGTGGAAAATGGTCCGTTTTCAAATGTTTTATTTTTGAACGTCAGTTCACATTTGTAGGTGGATCATCAGTGTTAGAGCTAAAATTAGCATGTTTAAAGTGGTTTTCATGCTTCCAGGGGCCCTAAACACAAGATTTATGGAATGGTTAAAAGCGCATGAAAATGGCCAATTTACTCACTCTGAGTTCTCAAAAAGGGTTTCTTCACCCAGGGAAGTTAATTAAATACCATTTGGAGGCATTTAATGTTCGAGCAAAAACGGCTGATTTTCGACAAAAGAGATAACACCCCCCCCCATTACGTCATGCTTCAGAAATGTGGAAAATGGTCCGTTTTCAAATGTTTTATTTTTGAACGTCAGTTCACATTTGTAGGTGGATCATCGGTGTTAGAGCTAAAATTAGCATGTTTAAAGTGATTTTCATGCTTCCAGGGGCTCGGGAAGTGAGTTAAATACTATTTGGAGGCATTTAATGTTCAATCAAAAACAGCTGATTTTTGACAAGAGAGATAACACCCCCCCATTACGTCATGCTTCAGAAATGTGGAAAATGGTCCGTTTTCAAATGTTTTATTTTTGAACGTCAGTGCACATTTGTAGGTGGATCATCAGTGTTAGAGCTAAAATTAGCATGTTTAAAGTGATTTTCATGCTTCCAGAGGCTCGGGAAGTGAATTAAATACTATTTGGAGGCATTTAATGTTCAATCAAAAACAGCTGATTTTTGACAAAAGAGATAACACCCCCCCATTACGTCATGCTTCAGAAATGTGGAAAATGGTCCGTTTTCAAATGTTTTCTTTTTGAACGTCAGTTCACATTTGTAGGTGGATCATCAGTGTTAGAGCTAAAATTAGCATGTTTAAAGTGATTTTCATGCTTCCAGGGGCCCTAAACACAAGATTTATGGAATGGTTAAAAGTGCATGAAAATGGCCAATTTACTTACTCTGAGTTCTCAAAAAGGGTTTCTTCACCCCGGGCAGTTAATTAAATACCATTTGGAGGCATTTAATGTTCGAGCAAAAACGGCTGATTTTCGACAAAAGAGATAACACCCCCCATTACGTCATGCTTCAGAAATGTGGAAAATGGTCCGTTTTCAAATGTTTTATTTTTGAACGTCAGTTCACATTTGTAGGTGGATCATCAGTGTTAGAGCTAAAATTAGCATGTTTAAAGTGATTTTCATGCTTCCAGGGGCCCTAAACACAAGATTTATGGAATGGGTAAAAGTGCATGAAAATGGCCAATTTACTCACTCTGAGTCCTCAAAAAGGGTGTCTTCACTCCGGGAAGTTAATTAAATACCATTTGGAGGCATTTAATGTTCGAGCAAAAACAGCTGATTTTCGACAAAAGAGATAACACCCCCCCATTACGTCATGCTTCAGAAATGTGGAAAATGGTCCGTTTTCAAATCTTTTATTTTTGAACGTCAGTTCACATTTGTAGGTGGATCATCAGTGTTAGAGCTAAAATTCGCATGTTTAAAGTGATTTCATGCTTCCAGGGGCTCGGGAAGTGAATTAAGTACTATTTGGAGGCATTTAATGTTCAAGCAAAAACGGCTGATTTTCGACAAAAGAGATAACACCCCCCCATTACGTCATGCTTCAGAAATGTGGAAAATGGTCCGTTTTCAAATGTTTTATTTTTGAACGTCAGTTCACATTTGTAGGTGGATCATCAGTGTTAGAGCTAAAATTCGCATGTTTAAAGTGATTTTCATGCTTCCAGGGGCTCAGGAAGTGAATTAAATACTATTTGGAGGCATTTAATGTTCAAGAAAAAATGGCTGATTTTCGACAAAAGAGATAACACCCCCCCATTACGTCATGCTTCAGAAATGTGGAAAATGGTCCGTTTTCAAATGTTTTATTTTTGAACGTCAGTTCACATTTGTAGGTGGATCATCAGTGTTAGAGCTAAAATTAGCATGTTTAAAGTGGTTTTCATGCTTCCAGGGGCCCTAAACACAAGATTTATGGAATGGTTAAGAGCGCATGAAAATGGCCAATTTACTCACTCTGAGTTCTCAAAAAGGGTTTCTTCACCCAGGGAAGTTAATTAAATACCATTTGGAGGCATTTAATGTTCGAGCAAAAACGGCTGATTTTCGACAAAAGAGATAACACCCCCCCATTACGTCATGCTTCAGAAATGTGGAAAATGGTCCGTTTTCAAATGTTTTATTTTTGAACGTCAGTTCACATTTGTAGGTGGATCATCAGTGTTAGAGCTAAAATTAGCATGTTTAAAGTGATTTTCATGCTTCCAGGGGCTCGGGAAGTGAGTTAAATACTATTTGGAGGCATTTAATGTTCAATCAAAAACAGCTGATTTTTGACAAAAGAGATAACACCCCCCATTACGTCATGCTTCAGAAATGTGGAAAATGGTCCGTTTTCAAATGTTTTATTTTTGAACGCCAGTGCACATTTGTAGGTGGATCATCAGTGTTAGAGCTAAAATTAGCATGTTTATCGTGATTTTCATGCTTCCAGGGGCTCGGGAAGTGAATTAAATACTATTTGGAGGCATTTAATGTTCAATCAAAAACAGCTGATTTTTGACAAAAGAGATAACACCCCCCCATTACGTCATGCTTCAGAAATGTGGAAAATGGTCCGTTTTCAAATGTTTTCTTTTTGAACGTCAGTTCACATTTGTAGGTGGATCATCAGTGTTAGAGCTAAAATTAGCATGTTTAAAGTGATTTTCATGCTTCCAGGGGCCCTAAACACAAGATTTATGGAATGGTTAAAAGTGCATGAAAATGGCCAATTTACTCACTCTGAGTTCTCAAAAAGGGTTTCTTCACCCCGGGCAGTTAATTAAATACCATTTGGAGGCATTTAATGTTCGAGCAAAAACGGCTGATTTTCGACAAAAGAGATAACACCCCCCATTACGTCATGCTTCAGAAATTTGGAAAATGGTCCGTTTTCAAATGTTTATTTTTGAACGTCAGTTCACATTTGTAGGTGGATCATCAGTGTTAGAGCTAAAATTAGCATGTTTAAAGTGATTTTCATGCTTCCAGGGGCTCGGGAAGTGAGTTAAATACTATTTGGAGGCATTTAATGTTCAATCAAAAACAGCTGATGTTTGACAAAAGAGATAACACCCCCCCATTACGTCGTGCTTCAGAAATGTGGAAAATGGTCTGTTTTCAAATGTTTTATTTTTGAACGTCAGTGCACATTTGTAGGTGGATCATCAGTGTTAGAGCTAAAATTAGCATGTTTAAAGTGGTTTTCATGCTTCCAGGGGCCCTAAACACAAGATTTATGGAATGGTTAAAAGCGCATGAAAATGGCCAATTTACTCACTCTGAGTTCTCAAAAAGGGTTTCTTCACCCAGGGAAGTTAATTAAATACCATTTGGAGGCATTTAATGTTCGAGCAAAAACGGCTGATTTTCGACAAAAGAGATAACACCCCCCCATTACGTCATGCTTCAGAAATGTGGAAAATGGTCCTTTTTCAAATGTTTTATTTTTGAACGTCAGTTCACATTTGTAGGTGGATCATCAGTGTTAGAGCTAAAATTAGCATGTTTAAAGTGATTTTCATGCTTCCAGGGGCTCGGGAAGTGAGTTAAATACTATTTGGAGGCATTTAATGTTCAATCAAAAACAGCTGATTTTTGACAAAAGAGATAACACCCCCCATTACGTCATGCTTCAGAAATGTGGAAAATGGTCCGTTTTCAAATGTTTTATTTTTGAACGCCAGTGCACATTTGTAGGTGGATCATCAGTGTTAGAGCTAAAATTAGCATGTTTATCGTGATTTTCATGCTTCCAGGGGCTCGGGAAGTGAATTAAATACCATTTGGAGGCATTTAATGTTCGAGCAAAAACGGCTGATTTTCGACAAAAGAGATAACACCCCCCATTACGTCATGCTTCAGAAATTTGGAAAATGGTCCGTTTTCAAATGTTTTATTTTTGAACGTCAGTTCACATTTGTAGGTGGATCATCAGTGTTAGAGCTAAAATTAGCATGTTTAAAGTGATTTTCATGCTTCCAGGGGCTCGGGAAGTGAGTTAAATACTATTTGGAGGCATTTAATGTTCAATCAAAAACAGCTGATTTTTGACAAAAGAGATAACACCCCCCCATTACGTCGTGCTTCAGAAATGTGGAAAATGGTCCGTTTTCAAATGTTTTATTTTTGAACGTCAGTGCACATTTGTAGGTGGATCATCAGTGTTAGAGCTAAAATTAGCATGTTTAAAGTGGTTTTCATGCTTCCAGGGGCCCTAAACACAAGATTTATGGAATGGTTAAAAGCGCATGAAAATGGCCAATTTACTC
Organism: Lissotriton vulgaris; assembly: GCF_964263255.1. NCBI lineage: Eukaryota > Metazoa > Chordata > Amphibia > Caudata > Salamandridae > Lissotriton > Lissotriton vulgaris. The sequence goes on along the minus strand of NW_028248302.1, from coordinate 506,742 downwards.
ACTCTGAGTTCTCAAAAAGGGTTTCTTCACCCAGGGAAGTTAATTAAATACCATTTGGAGGTATTTAATGTTCGAGCAAAAACGGCTGATTTTCGACAAAAGAGATAACACCCCCCCCATTACGTCATGCTTCAGAAATGTGGAAAATGGTCCGTTTTCAAATGTTTTATTTTTGAACGTCAGTTCACATTTGTAGGTGGATCATCAGTGTTAGAGCTAAAATTAGCATGTTTAAAGTGATTTTCATGCTTCCAGGGGCTCGGGAAGTGAGTTAAATACTATTTGGAGGCATTTAATGTTCAATCAAAAACAGCTGATTTTTGACAAAAGAGATAACACCCCCCCATTACGTCATGCTTCAGAAATGTGGAAAATGGTCCGTTTTCAAATGTTTTATTTTTGAACGCCAGTGCACATTTGTAGGTGGATCATCAGTGTTAGAGCTAAAATTAGCATGTTTATCGTGATTTTCATGCTTCCAGGGGCTCGGGAAGTGAATTAAATACTATTTGGAGGCATTTAATGTTCAATCAAAAACAGCAGATTTTTGAAAAAAGAGATAACACCCCCCCATTACGTCATGCTTCAGAAATGTGGAAAATGGTCCGTTTTCAAATGTTTTCTTTTTGAACGTCAGTTCACATTTGTAGGTGGATCATCAGTGTTAGAGCTAAAATTAGCATGTTTAAAGTGATTTTCATGCTTCCAGGGGCCCTAAACACAAGATTTATGGAATGGTTAAAAGTGCATGAAAATGGCCAATTTACTCACTCTGAGTTCTAAAAAAAGGGTTTCTTCACCCCGGGCAGTTAATTAAATACCATTTGGAGGCATTTAATGTTCGAGCAAAAACGGCTGATTTTCGACAAAAGAGATAACACCCCCCATTACGTCATGCTTCAGAAATTTGGAAAATGGTCCGTTTTCAAATGTTTTATTTTTGAACGTCAGTTCACATTTGTAGGTGGATCATCAGTGTTAGAGCTAAAATTAGCATGTTTAAAGTGATTTTCATGCTTCCAGGGGCTCGGGAAGTGAGTTAAATACTATTTGGAGGCATTTAATGTTCAATCAAAAACAGCTGATTTTTGACAAAAGAGATAACACCCCCCCATTACGTCGTGCTTCAGAAATGTGGAAAATGGTCCGTTTTCAAATGTTTTATTTTTGAACGTCAGTGCACATTTGTAGGTGGATCATCAGTGTTAGAGCTAAAATTAGCATGTTTAAAGTGATTTTCATGCTTCCAGGGGCTCGGGAAGTGAATTAAATACTATTTGGAGGCATTTAATGTTCAATCAAAAACAGCTGATTTTTGACAAAAGAGATAACACCCCCCCATTACGTCATGCTTCAGAAATGTGGAAAATGGTCCGTTTTCAAATGTTTTCTTTTTGAACGTCAGTTCACATTTGTAGGTGGATCATCAGTGTTAGAGCTAAAATTAGCATGTTTAAAGTGATTTTCATGCTTCCAGGGGCCCTAAACACAAGATTTATGGAATGGTTAAAAGTGCATGAAAATGGCCAATTTACTCACTCTGAGTTCTCAAATAGGTTTCTTCACCCCGGGAAGTTAATTAAATACCATTTGGAGGCATTTAATGTTCGAGCAAAAACGGCTGATTTTCGACAAAAGAGATAACACCCCCGCATTACGTCATGGTTCAGAAATGTGGAAAATGGTCCGTTTTCAAATGTTTTATTTTTGAACGTCAGTTCACATTTGTAGGTGGATCATCAGTGTTAGAGCTAAAATTAGCATGTTTAAAGTGATTTTCATGCTTCCAGGGGCTCGGGAAGTGAATTAAATACTATTTGGAGGCATTTAATGTTCAATCAAAAACAGCTGATTTTTGATAAAAGAGATAACACCCCCCCATTACGTCATGCTTCAGAAATGTGGAAAATGGTCCGTTTTCAAATCTTTTATTTTTGAACGTCAGTTCACATTTGTAGGTGGATCATCAGTGTTAGAGCTAAAATTCGCATGTTTAAAGTGATTTCATGCTTCCAGGGGCTCGGGAAGTGAATTAAGTACTATTTGGAGGCATTTAATGTTCAAGCAAAAACGGCTGATTTTCGACAAAAGAGATAACACCCCCCCATTACGTCATGCTTCAGAAATGTGGAAAATGGTCCGTTTTCAAATGTTTTATTTTTGAACGTCAGTTCACATTTGTAGGTGGATCATCAGTGTTAGAGCTAAAATTCGCATGTTTAAAGTGATTTTCATGCTTCCAGGGGCTCAGGAAGTGAATTAAATACTATTTGGAGGCATTTAATGTTCAAGAAAAAATGGCTGATTTTCGACAAAAGAGATAACACCCCCCCATTACGTCATGCTTCAGAAATGTGGAAAATGGTCCGTTTTCAAATGTTTTATTTTTGAACGTCAGTTCACATTTGTAGGTGGATCATCAGTGTTAGAGCTAAAATTAGCATGTTTAAAGTGGTTTTCATGCTTCCAGGGGCCCTAAACACAAGATTTATGGAATGGTTAAGAGCGCATGAAAATGGCCAATTTACTCACTCTGAGTTCTCAAAAAGGGTTTCTTCACCCAGGGAAGTTAATTAAATACCATTTGGAGGCATTTAATGTTCGAGCAAAAACGGCTGATTTTCGACAAAAGAGATAACACCCCCCCATTACGTCATGCTTCAGAAATGTGGAAAATGGTCCGTTTTCAAATGTTTTATTTTTGAACGTCAGTTCACATTTGTAGGTGGATCATCAGTGTTAGAGCTAAAATTAGCATGTTTAAAGTGATTTTCATGCTTCCAGGGGCTCGGGAAGTGAGTTAAATACTATTTGGAGGCATTTAATGTTCAATCAAAAACAGCTGATTTTTGACAAAAGAGATAACACCCCCCCATTACGTCATGCTTCAGAAATGTGGAAAATGGTCCGTTTTCAAATGTTTTATTTTTGAACGCCAGTGCACATTTGTAGGTGGATCATCAGTGTTAGAGCTAAAATTAGCATGTTTATCGTGATTTTCATGCTTCCAGGGGCTCGGGAAGTGAATTAAATACTATTTGGAGGCATTTAATGTTCAATCAAAAACAGCAGATTTTTGACAAAAGAGATAACACCCCCCCATTACGTCATGCTTCAGAAATGTGGAAAATGGTCCGTTTTCAAATGTTTTCTTTTTGAACGTCAGTTCACATTTGTAGGTGGATCATCAGTGTTAGAGCTAAAATTAGCATGTTTAAAGTGATTTTCATGCTTCCAGGGGCCCTAAACACAAGATTTATGGAATGGTTAAAAGTGCATGAAAATGGCCAATTTACTCACTCTGAGTTCTCAAAAAGGGTTTCTTCACCCCGGGCAGTTAATTAAATACCATTTGGAGGCATTTAATGTTCGAGCAAAAACGGCTGATTTTTGACAAAAGAGATAACACCCCCCATTACGTCATGCTTCAGAAATTTGGAAAATGGTCCGTTTTCAAATGTTTTATTTTTGAACGTCAGTTCACATTTGTAGGTGGATCATCAGTGTTAGAGCTAAAATTAGCATGTTTAAAGTGATTTTCATGCTTCCAGGGGCTCGGGAAGTGAGTTAAATACTATTTGGAGGCATTTAATGTTCAATCAAAAACAGCTGATTTTTGACAAAAGAGATAACACCCCCCCATTACGTCATGCTTCAGAAATGTGGAAAATGGTCCGTTTTCAAATGTTTTATTTTTGAACGCCAGTGCACATTTGTAGGTGGATCATCAGTGTTAGAGCTAAAATTAGCATGTTTATCGTGATTTTCATGCTTCCAGGGGCTCGGGAAGTGAATTAAATACTATTTGGAGGCATTTAATGTTCAAGCAAAAACGGCTGATTTTCGACAAAAGAGATAACACCCCCCCATTACGTCATGCTTCTGAAATGTGGAAAATGGTCCGTTTTCAAATGTTTTATTTTTGAACGTAAGTTCACATTTGTAGGTGGATCATCAGTGTTAGAGCTAAAATTAGCATGTTTAAAGTGGTTTTCATGCTTCCAGGGGCCCTAAACACAAGATTTATGGAATGGTTAAAAGTGCATGAAAATGGCCAATTTACTCACTCTGAGTTCTCAAAAAGGGTTTCTTCACCCAGGGAAGTTAATTAAATACCATTTGGAGGCATTTAATGTTCGAGCAAAAACGGCTGATTTTCGACAAAAGAGATAACACCCCCCCATTACGTCATGCTTCAGAAATGTGGAAAGTGGTCCGTTTTCAAATGTTTTATTTTTGAACGTCAGTTCACATTTGTAGGTGGATCATCAGTGTTTGAGCTAAAATTAGCATTTTTAAAGTGATTTTCATGCTTCCAGGGGCTCTGGAAGTGAATTAAATACTATTTGGAGGCATTTAATGTTCAATCAAAAACAGCTGATTTTTGACAAAAGAGATAACACCCCCCCATTACGTCATGCTTCAGAAATGTGGAAAATGGTCCGTTTTCAAATGTTTTATTTTTGAACGTCAGTTCACATTTGTAGGTGGACCATCAGTGTTAGAGCTAAAATTAGCATGTTTAAAGTGATTTTCATGCTTCCAGGGGCTCGGGAAGTGAATTAAATACTATTTGGAGGCATTTAATGTTCAATCGAAAACAGCTGATTTTTGACAAAAGAGATAACACCCCCCCATTACGTCATGCTTCAGAAATGTGGAAAATGGTCCGTTTTCAAATGTTTTATTTTTGAACGTCAGTTCACATTTGTAGGTGGATCATCAGTGTTAGAGCTAAAATTAGCATGTTTAAAGTGATTTTCATGCTTCCAGGGGCTCGGGAAGTGAATTAAATACTATTTGGAGGCATTTAATGTTCAATCAAAAACAGCTGATTTTTGACAAAAGAGATAACACCCCCCATTACGTCATGCTTCAGAAATGTGGAAAATGGTCCGTTTTCAAATGTTTTATTTTTGAACGTCATTTCACATTTGTAGGTGGATCATCAGTGTTAGAGCTAAAATTAGCATGTTTAAAGTGGTTTTCATGCTTCCAGGCGCCCTAAACACAAGATTTATGGAATGGTTAAAAGTGCATGAAAATGGCCAATTTACTCACTCTGAGTTCTCAAAAAGGGTTTCTTCACCCCGGGCAGTTAATTAAATACCATTTGGAGACATTTAATGTTCGAGCAAAAACAGCTGATTTTCGACAAAAGAGATAACACCCCCCATTACGTCATGCTTCAGAAATGTGGAAAATGGTCAGTTTTCAAATGTTTTATTTTTGAACGTCAGTTCACATTTGTAGGTGGATCATCAGTGTTAGAGCTAAAATTTGCATGTTTAAAGTGATTTTCATGCTTCCAGGGGCTCGGGAAGTGAATTAAATACTATTTGAGGCATTTAATGTTCAAGCAAAAACGGCTGATTTTCGACAAAAGAGATAACACCCCCCCATTACGTCATGCTTCAGAAATGTGGAAAATGGTCCGTTTTCAAATGTTTTATTTTTGAACGTCATTTCACATTTGTAGGTGGATCATCAGTGTTAGAGCTAAAATTAGCATGTTTAAAGTGGTTTTCATGCTTCCAGGCGCCCTAAACACAAGATTTATGGAATGGTTAAAAGTGCATGAAAATGGCCAATTTACTCACTCTGAGTTCTCAAAAAGGGTTTCTTCACCCAGGGAAGTTAATTAAATACCATTTGGAGGCATTTAATGTTTGAGCAAAAACGGCTGATTTTCGACAAAAGAGATAACACCCCCCCATTACGTCATGCTTCAGAAATGTGGAAAATGGTCCGTTTTCAAATGTTTTATTTTTGAACGTCAGTTCACATATGTAGGTGGATCATCAGTGTTAGAGCTAAAATTAGCATGTTTAAAGTGATTTTCATGCTTCCAGGGGCTCGGGAAGTGAATTAAATACTATTTGGAGGCATTTAATGTTCAATAAAAAACAGCTGATTTTTGACAAAAGAGATAACACCCCCCCATTACGTCATGCTTCAGAAATGTGGACAATGGTCCGTTTTCAAATGTTTTATTTTTGAACGTCAGTTCACATTTGTAGGTGGATCATCAGTGTTAGAGCTAAAATTAGCATGTTTAAAGTGATTTTCATGCTTCCAGGGGCTCGGGAAGTGAATGAAATACTATTTGGAGGCATTTAATGTTCAATCAAAAACAGCTGATTTTTGATAAAAGAGATAACACCCCCCCATTACGTCATGCTTCAGAAATGTGGAAAATGGTCCGTTTTCAAATGTTTTATTTTTGAACGTCAGTTCACATTTGTAGGTGGATCATCAGTGTTAGAGCTAAAATTAGCATGTTTAAAGTGATTTTCATGCTTCCAGGGGCCCTAAACACAAGATTTATGGAATGGTTAAAAGTGCATGAAAATGGCCAATTTACTCACTCTGAGTTCTCAAAAAGGGTTTCTTCACCCCGGGCAGTTAATTAAATACCATTTGGAGGCATTTAATGTTCGAGCAAAAACGGCTGATTTTCGACAAAAGAGATAACACCCCCCATTACGTCATGCTTCAGAAATGTGGAAAATGGTCCGTTTTCAAATGTTTTATTTTTGAACGTCAGTTCACATTTGTAGGTGGATCATCAGTGTTAGAGCTAAAATTAGCATGTTTAAAGTGATTTTCATGCTTCCAGGGGCCCTAAACACAAGATTTATGGAATGGGTAAAAGTGCATGAAAATGGCCAATTTACTCACTCTGAGTTCTCAAAAAGGGTTTCTTCACCCCGGGAAGTTAATTAAATACCATTTGGAGGCATTTAATGTTCGAGCAAAAACGGCTGATTTTCGACAAAAGAGATAACACCCCCCCATTACGTCATGCTTCAGAAATGTGGAAAATGGTCCGTTTTCAAATGTTTTATTTTTGAACGTCAGTTCACATTTGTAGGTGGATCATCAGTGTTAGAGCTAACATTCGCATGTTTAAAGTGATTTTCATGCTTCCAGGGGCTCGGGAAGTGAATTAAATACTATTTGGAGGCATTTAATGTTCAAGCAAAAATGTCTGATTTTCGACAAAAGAGATAACACCCCCCCATTACGTCATGCTTCAGAAATGTGGAAAATGGTCCGTTTTCAAATGTTTTATTTTTGAACGTCAGTTCACATTTGTAGGTGGATCATCAGTGTTAGAGCTAAAATTAGCATGTTTAAAGTGGTTTTCATGCTTCCAGGGGCCCTAAACACAAGATTTATGGAATGGTTAAAAGCGCATGAAAATGGCCAATTTACTCACTCTGAGTTCTCAAAAAGGGTTTCTTCACCCAGGGAAGTTAATTAAATACCATTTGGAGGCATTTAATGTTCGAGCAAAAACGGCTGATTTTCGACAAAAGAGATAACACCCCCCCCCATTACGTCATGCTTCAGAAATGTGGAAAATGGTCCGTTTTCAAATGTTTTATTTTTGAACGTCAGTTCACATTTGTAGGTGGATCATCGGTGTTAGAGCTAAAATTAGCATGTTTAAAGTGATTTTCATGCTTCCAGGGGCTCGGGAAGTGAGTTAAATACTATTTGGAGGCATTTAATGTTCAATCAAAAACAGCTGATTTTTGACAAGAGAGATAACACCCCCCCATTACGTCATGCTTCAGAAATGTGGAAAATGGTCCGTTTTCAAATGTTTTATTTTTGAACGTCAGTGCACATTTGTAGGTGGATCATCAGTGTTAGAGCTAAAATTAGCATGTTTAAAGTGATTTTCATGCTTCCAGAGGCTCGGGAAGTGAATTAAATACTATTTGGAGGCATTTAATGTTCAATCAAAAACAGCTGATTTTTGACAAAAGAGATAACACCCCCCCATTACGTCATGCTTCAGAAATGTGGAAAATGGTCCGTTTTCAAATGTTTTCTTTTTGAACGTCAGTTCACATTTGTAGGTGGATCATCAGTGTTAGAGCTAAAATTAGCATGTTTAAAGTGATTTTCATGCTTCCAGGGGCCCTAAACACAAGATTTATGGAATGGTTAAAAGTGCATGAAAATGGCCAATTTACTTACTCTGAGTTCTCAAAAAGGGTTTCTTCACCCCGGGCAGTTAATTAAATACCATTTGGAGGCATTTAATGTTCGAGCAAAAACGGCTGATTTTCGACAAAAGAGATAACACCCCCCATTACGTCATGCTTCAGAAATGTGGAAAATGGTCCGTTTTCAAATGTTTTATTTTTGAACGTCAGTTCACATTTGTAGGTGGATCATCAGTGTTAGAGCTAAAATTAGCATGTTTAAAGTGATTTTCATGCTTCCAGGGGCCCTAAACACAAGATTTATGGAATGGGTAAAAGTGCATGAAAATGGCCAATTTACTCACTCTGAGTCCTCAAAAAGGGTGTCTTCACTCCGGGAAGTTAATTAAATACCATTTGGAGGCATTTAATGTTCGAGCAAAAACAGCTGATTTTCGACAAAAGAGATAACACCCCCCCATTACGTCATGCTTCAGAAATGTGGAAAATGGTCCGTTTTCAAATCTTTTATTTTTGAACGTCAGTTCACATTTGTAGGTGGATCATCAGTGTTAGAGCTAAAATTCGCATGTTTAAAGTGATTTCATGCTTCCAGGGGCTCGGGAAGTGAATTAAGTACTATTTGGAGGCATTTAATGTTCAAGCAAAAACGGCTGATTTTCGACAACAGAGATAACACCCCCCCATTACGTCATGCTTCAGAAATGTGGAAAATGGTCCGTTTTCAAATGTTTTATTTTTGAACGTCAGTTCACATTTGTAGGTGGATCATCAGTGTTAGAGCTAAAATTCGCATGTTTAAAGTGATTTTCATGCTTCCAGGGGCTCAGGAAGTGAATTAAATACTATTTGGAGGCATTTAATGTTCAAGAAAAAATGGCTGATTTTCGACAAAAGAGATAACACCCCCCCATTACGTCATGCTTCAGAAATGTGGAAAATGGTCCGTTTTCAAATGTTTTATTTTTGAACGTCAGTTCACATTTGTAGGTGGATCATCGGTGTTAGAGCTAAAATTAGCATGTTTAAAGTGGTTTTCATGCTTCCAGGGGCCCTAAACACAAGATTTATGGAATGGTTAAGAGCGCATGAAAATGGCCAATTTACTCACTCTGAGTTCTCAAAAAGGGTTTCTTCACCCAGGGAAGTTAATTAAATACCATTTGGAGGCATTTAATGTTCGAGCAAAAACGGCTGATTTTCGACAAAAGAGATAACACCCCCCCATTACGTCATGCTTCAGAAATGTGGAAAATGGTCCGTTTTCAAATGTTTTATTTTTGAACGTCAGTTCACATTTGTAGGTGGATCATCAGTGTTAGAGCTAAAATTAGCATGTTTAAAGTGATTTTCATGCTTCCAGGGGCTCGGGAAGTGAGTTAAATACTATTTGGAGGCATTTAATGTTCAAGCAAAAACGGCTGATTTTCGACAAAAGAGATAACACCCCCCCATTACGTCATGCTTCTGAAATGTGGAAAATGGTCCGTTTTCAAATGTTTTATTTTTGAACGTAAGTTCACATTTGTAGGTGGATCATCAGTGTTAGAGCTAAAATTAGCATGTTTAAAGTGGTTTTCATGCTTCCAGGGGCCCTAAACACAAGATTTATGGAATGGTTAAAAGTGCATGAAAATGGCCAATTTACTCACTCTGAGTTCTCAAAAAGGGTTTCTTCACCCAGGGAAGTTAATTAAATACCATTTGGAGGCATTTAATGTTCGAGCAAAAACGGCTGATTTTCGACAAAAGAGATAACACCCCCCCATTACGTCATGCTTCAGAAATGTGGAAAGTGGTCCGTTTTCAAATGTTTTATTTTTGAACGTCAGTTCACATTTGTAGGTGGATCATCAGTGTTTGAGCTAAAATTAGCATTTTTAAAGTGATTTTCATGCTTCCAGGGGCTCTGGAAGTGAATTAAATACTATTTGGAGGCATTTAATGTTCAATCAAAAACAGCTGATTTTTGACAAAAGAGATAACACCCCCCCATTACGTCATGCTTCAGAAATGTGGAAAATGGTCCGTTTTCAAATGTTTTATTTTTGAACGTCAGTTCACATTTGTAGGTGGACCATCAGTGTTAGAGCTAAAATTAGCATGTTTAAAGTGATTTTCATGCTTCCAGGGGCTCGGGAAGTGAATTAAATACTATTTGGAGGCATTTAATGTTCAATCGAAAACAGCTGATTTTTGACAAAAGAGATAACACCCCCCCATTACGTCATGCTTCAGAAATGTGGAAAATGGTCCGTTTTCAAATGTTTTATTTTTGAACGTCAGTTCACATTTGTAGGTGGATCATCAGTGTTAGAGCTAAAATTAGCATGTTTAAAGTGATTTTCATGCTTCCAGGGGCTCGGGAAGTGAATTAAATACTATTTGGAGGCATTTAATGTTCAATCAAAAACAGCTGATTTTTGACAAAAGAGATAACACCCCCCATTACGTCATGCTTCAGAAATGTGGAAAATGGTCCGTTTTCAAATGTTTTATTTTTGAACGTCATTTCACATTTGTAGGTGGATCATCAGTGTTAGAGCTAAAATTAGCATGTTTAAAGTGGTTTTCATGCTTCCAGGCGCCCTAAACACAAGATTTATGGAATGGTTAAAAGTGCATGAAAATGGCCAATTTACTCACTCTGAGTTCTCAAAAAGGGTTTCTTCACCCCGGGCAGTTAATTAAATACCATTTGGAGACATTTAATGTTCGAGCAAAAACAGCTGATTTTCGACAAAAGAGATAACACCCCCCATTACGTCATGCTTCAGAAATGTGGAAAATGGTCAGTTTTCAAATGTTTTATTTTTGAACGTCAGTTCACATTTGTAGGTGGATCATCAGTGTTAGAGCTAAAATTTGCATGTTTAAAGTGATTTTCATGCTTCCAGGGGCTCGGGAAGTGAATTAAATACTATTTGAGGCATTTAATGTTCAAGCAAAAACGGCTGATTTTCGACAAAAGAGATAACACCCCCCCATTACGTCATGCTTCAGAAATGTGGAAAATGGTCCGTTTTCAAATGTTTTATTTTTGAACGTCATTTCACATTTGTAGGTGGATCATCAGTGTTAGAGCTAAAATTAGCATGTTTAAAGTGGTTTTCATGCTTCCAGGCGCCCTAAACACAAGATTTATGGAATGGTTAAAAGTGCATGAAAATGGCCAATTTACTCACTCTGAGTTCTCAAAAAGGGTTTCTTCACCCAGGGAAGTTAATTAAATACCATTTGGAGGCATTTAATGTTTGAGCAAAAACGGCTGATTTTCGACAAAAGAGATAACACCCCCCCATTACGTCATGCTTCAGAAATGTGGAAAATGGTCCGTTTTCAAATGTTTTATTTTTGAACGTCAGTTCACATATGTAGGTGGATCATCAGTGTTAGAGCTAAAATTAGCATGTTTAAAGTGATTTTCATGCTTCCAGGGGCTCGGGAAGTGAATTAAATACTATTTGGAGGCATTTAATGTTCAATAAAAAACAGCTGATTTTTGACAAAAGAGATAACACCCCCCCATTACGTCATGCTTCAGAAATGTGGACAATGGTCCGTTTTCAAATGTTTTATTTTTGAACGTCAGTTCACATTTGTAGGTGGATCATCAGTGTTAGAGCTAAAATTAGCATGTTTAAAGTGATTTTCATGCTTCCAGGGGCTCGGGAAGTGAATGAAATACTATTTGGAGGCATTTAATGTTCAATCAAAAACAGCTGATTTTTGATAAAAGAGATAACACCCCCCCATTACGTCATGCTTCAGAAATGTGGAAAATGGTCCGTTTTCAAATGTTTTATTTTTGAACGTCAGTTCACATTTGTAGGTGGATCATCAGTGTTAGAGCTAAAATTAGCATGTTTAAAGTGATTTTCATGCTTCCAGGGGCCCTAAACACAAGATTTATGGAATGGTTAAAAGTGCATGAAAATGGCCAATTTACTCACTCTGAGTTCTCAAAAAGGGTTTCTTCACCCCGGGCAGTTAATTAAATACCATTTGGAGGCATTTAATGTTCGAGCAAAAACGGCTGATTTTCGACAAAAGAGATAACACCCCCCATTACGTCATGCTTCAGAAATGTGGAAAATGGTCCGTTTTCAAATGTTTTATTTTTGAACGTCAGTTCACATTTGTAGGTGGATCATCAGTGTTAGAGCTAAAATTAGCATGTTTAAAGTGATTTTCATGCTTCCAGGGGCCCTAAACACAAGATTTATGGAATGGGTAAAAGTGCATGAAAATGGCCAATTTACTCACTCTGAGTTCTCAAAAAGGGTTTCTTCACCCCGGGAAGTTAATTAAATACCATTTGGAGGCATTTAATGTTCGAGCAAAAACGGCTGATTTTCGACAAAAGAGATAACACCCCCCCATTACGTCATGCTTCAGAAATGTGGAAAATGGTCCGTTTTCAAATGTTTTATTTTTGAACGTCAGTTCACATTTGTAGGTGGATCATCAGTGTTAGAGCTAACATTCGCATGTTTAAAGTGATTTTCATGCTTCCAGGGGCTCGGGAAGTGAATTAAATACTATTTGGAGGCATTTAATGTTCAAGCAAAAATGTCTGATTTTCGACAAAAGAGATAACACCCCCCCATTACGTCATGCTTCAGAAATGTGGAAAATGGTCCGTTTTCAAATGTTTTATTTTTGAACGTCAGTTCACATTTGTAGGTGGATCATCAGTGTTAGAGCTAAAATTAGCATGTTTAAAGTGGTTTTCATGCTTCCAGGGGCCCTAAACACAAGATTTATGGAATGGTTAAAAGCGCATGAAAATGGCCAATTTACTCACTCTGAGTTCTCAAAAAGGGTTTCTTCACCCAGGGAAGTTAATTAAATACCATTTGGAGGCATTTAATGTTCGAGCAAAAACGGCTGATTTTCGACAAAAGAGATAACACCCCCCCCCATTACGTCATGCTTCAGAAATGTGGAAAATGGTCCGTTTTCAAATGTTTTATTTTTGAACGTCAGTTCACATTTGTAGGTGGATCATCGGTGTTAGAGCTAAAATTAGCATGTTTAAAGTGATTTTCATGCTTCCAGGGGCTCGGGAAGTGAGTTAAATACTATTTGGAGGCATTTAATGTTCAATCAAAAACAGCTGATTTTTGACAAGAGAGATAACACCCCCCCATTACGTCATGCTTCAGAAATGTGGAAAATGGTCCGTTTTCAAATGTTTTATTTTTGAACGTCAGTGCACATTTGTAGGTGGATCATCAGTGTTAGAGCTAAAATTAGCATGTTTAAAGTGATTTTCATGCTTCCAGAGGCTCGGGAAGTGAATTAAATACTATTTGGAGGCATTTAATGTTCAATCAAAAACGGCTGATTTTCGACAAAAGAGATAACACCCCCCATTACGTCATGCTTCAGAAATGTGGAAAATGGTCCGTTTTCAAATGTTTTATTTTTGAACGTCAGTTCACATTTGTAGGTGGATCATCAGTGTTAGAGCTAAAATTAGCATGTTTAAAGTGATTTTCATGCTTCCAGGGGCCCTAAACACAAGATTTATGGAATGGGTAAAAGTGCATGAAAATGGCCAATTTACTCACTCTGAGTCCTCAAAAAGGGTGTCTTCACTCCGGGAAGTTAATTAAATACCATTTGGAGGCATTTAATGTTCGAGCAAAAACAGCTGATTTTCGACAAAAGAGATAACACCCCCCCATTACGTCATGCTTCAGAAATGTGGAAAATGGTCCGTTTTCAAATCTTTTATTTTTGAACGTCAGTTCACATTTGTAGGTGGATCATCAGTGTTAGAGCTAAAATTCGCATGTTTAAAGTGATTTCATGCTTCCAGGGGCTCGGGAAGTGAATTAAGTACTATTTGGAGGCATTTAATGTTCAAGCAAAAACGGCTGATTTTCGACAACAGAGATAACACCCCCCCATTACGTCATGCTTCAGAAATGTGGAAAATGGTCCGTTTTCAAATGTTTTATTTTTGAACGTCAGTTCACATTTGTAGGTGGATCATCAGTGTTAGAGCTAAAATTCGCATGTTTAAAGTGATTTTCATGCTTCCAGGGGCTCAGGAAGTGAATTAAATACTATTTGGAGGCATTTAATGTTCAAGAAAAAATGGCTGATTTTCGACAAAAGAGATAACACCCCCCCATTACGTCATGCTTCAGAAATGTAAAAAATGGTCCGTTTTCAAATGTTTTATTTTTGAACGTCAGTTCACATTTGTAGGTGGATCATCGGTGTTAGAGCTAAAATTAGCATGTTTAAAGTGGTTTTCATGCTTCCAGGGGCCCTAAACACAAGATTTATGGAATGGTTAAGAGCGCATGAAAATGGCCAATTTACTCACTCTGAGTTCTCAAAAAGGGTTTCTTCACCCAGGGAAGTTAATTAAATACCATTTGGAGGCATTTAATGTTCGAGCAAAAACGGCTGATTTTCGACAAAAGAGATAACACCCCCCCATTACGTCATGCTTCAGAAATGTGGAAAATGGTCCGTTTTCAAATGTTTTATTTTTGAACGTCAGTTCACATTTGTAGGTGGATCATCAGTGTTAGAGCTAAAATTAGCATGTTTAAAGTGATTTTCATGCTTCCAGGGGCTCGGGAAGTGAGTTAAATACTATTTGGAGGCATTTAATGTTCAATCAAAAACAGCTGATTTTTGACAAAAGAGATAACACCCCCCATTACGTCATGCTTCAGAAATGTGGAAAATGGTCCGTTTTCAAATGTTTTATTTTTGAACGCCAGTGCACATTTGTAGGTGGATCATCAGTGTTAGAGCTAAAATTAGCATGTTTATCGTGATTTTCATGCTTCCAGGGGCTCGGGAAGTGAATTAAATACTATTTGGAGGCATTTAATGTTCAATCAAAAACAGCTGATTTTTGACAAAAGAGATAACACCCCCCCATTACGTCATGCTTCAGAAATGTGGAAAATGGTCCGTTTTCAAATGTTTTCTTTTTGAACGTCAGTTCACATTTGTAGGTGGATCATCAGTGTTAGAGCTAAAATTAGCATGTTTAAAGTGATTTTCATGCTTCCAGGGGCCCTAAACACAAGATTTATGGAATGGTTAAAAGTGCATGAAAATGGCCAATTTACTCACTCTGAGTTCTCAAAAAGGGTTTCTTCACCCCGGGCAGTTAATTAAATACCATTTGGAGGCATTTAATGTTCGAGCAAAAACGGCTGATTTTCGACAAAAGAGATAACACCCCCCATTACGTCATGCTTCAGAAATTTGGAAAATGGTCCGTTTTCAAATGTTTTATTTTTGAACGTCAGTTCACATTTGTAGGTGGATCATCAGTGTTAGAGCTAAAATTAGCATGTTTAAAGTGATTTTCATGCTTCCAGGGGCTCGGGAAGTGAGTTAAATACTATTTGGAGGCATTTAATGTTCAATCAAAAACAGCTGATTTTTGACAAAAGAGATAACACCCCCCCATTACGTCGTGCTTCAGAAATGTGGAAAATGGTCCGTTTTCAAATGTTTTATTTTTGAACGTCAGTGCACATTTGTAGGTGGATCATCAGTGTTAGAGCTAAAATTAGCATGTTTAAAGTGATTTTCATGCTTCCAGGGGCTCGGGAAGTGAATTAAATACTATTTGGAGGCATTTAATGTTCAATTAAAAACAGCAGATTTTTGACAAAAGAGATAACACCCCCCCATTACGTCATGCTTCAGAAATGTGGAAAATGGTCCGTTTTCAAATGTTTTCTTTTTGAACGTCAGTTCACATTTGTAGGTGGATCATCAGTGTTAGAGCTAAAATTAGCATGTTTAAAGTGATTTTCATGCTTCCAGGGGCCCTAAACACAAGATTTATGGAATGGTTAAAAGTGCATGAAAATGGCCAATTTACTCACTCTGAGTTCTCAAAAAGGGTTTCTTCACCCAGGGAAGTTAATTAAATACCATTTGGAGGCATTTAATGTTCGAGCAAAAACGGCTGATTTTCGACAAAAGAGATAACACCCCCCCCCATTACGTCATGCTTCAGAAATGTGGAAAATGGTCCGTTTTCAAATGTTTTATTTTTGAACGTCAGTTCACATTTGTAGGTGGATCATCAGTGTTAGAGCTAAAATTAGCATGTTTAAAGTGATTTTCATGCTTCCAGGGGCTCGGGAAGTGAGTTAAATACTATTTGGAGGCATTTAATGTTCAATCAAAAACAGCTGATTTTTGACAAAAGAGATAACACCCCCCCATTACGTCATGCTTCAGAAATGTGGAAAATGGTCCGTTTTCAAATGTTTTATTTTTGAACGCCAGTGCACATTTGTAGGTGGATCATCAGTGTTAGAGCTAAAATTAGCATGTTTATCGTGATTTTCATGCTTCCAGGGGCTCGGGAAGTGAATTAAATACTATTTGGAGGCATTTAATGTTCAATCAAAAACAGCTGATTTTTGACAAAAGAGATAACACCCCCCCATTACGTCATGCTTCAGAAATGTGGAAAATGGTCCGTTTTCAAATGTTTTCTTTTTGAACGTCAGTTCACATTTGTAGGTGGATCATCAGTGTTAGAGCTAAAATTAGCATGTTTAAAGTGATTTTCATGCTTCCAGGGGCCCTAAACACAAGATTTATGGAATGGTTAAAAGTGCATCAAAATGGCCAATTTACTCACTCTGAGTTCTAAAAAAAGGGTTTCTTCACCCCGGGCAGTTAATTAAATACCATTTGGAGGCATTTAATGTTCGAGCAAAAACGGCTGATTTTCGACAAAAGAGATAACACCCCCCATTACGTCATGCTTCAGAAATTTGGAAAATGGTCCGTTTTCAAATGTTTTATTTTTGAACGTCAGTTCACATTTGTAGGTGGATCATCAGTGTTAGAGCTAAAATTAGCATGTTTAAAGTGATTTTCATGCTTCCAGGGGCTCGGGAAGTGAGTTAAATACTATTTGGAGGCATTTAATGTTCAATCAAAAACAGCTGATTTTTGACAAAAGAGATAACACCCCCCCATTACGTCGTGCTTCAGAAATGTGGAAAATGGTCCGTTTTCAAATGTTTTATTTTTGAACGTCAGTGCACATTTGTAGGTGGATCATCAGTGTTAGAGCTAAAATTAGCATGTTTAAAGTGATTTTCATGCTTCCAGGGGCTCGGGAAGTGAATTAAATACTATTTGGAGGCATTTAATGTTCAATCAAAAACAGCTGATTTTTGACAAAAGAGATAACACCCCCCCATTACGTCATGCTTCAGAAATGTGGAAAATGGTCCGTTTTCAAATGTTTTCTTTTTGAACGTCAGTTCACATTTGTAGGTGGATCATCAGTGTTAGAGCTAAAATTAGCATGTTTAAAGTGATTTTCATGCTTCCAGGGGCTCAGGAAGTGAATTAAATACTATTTGGAGGCATTTAATGTTCAAGAAAAAATGGCTGATTTTCGACAAAAGAGATAACACCCCCCCATTACGTCATGCTTCAGAAATGTGGAAAATGGTCCGTTTTCAAATGTTTTATTTTTGAACGTCAGTTCACATTTGTAGGTGGATCATCAGTGTTAGAGCTAAAATTAGCATGTTTAAAGTGATTTTCATGCTTCCAGGGGCTCGGGAAGTGAATTAAATACTATTTGGAGGCATTTAATGTTCAATCAAAAACAGCTGATTTTTGATAAAAGAGATAACACCCCCCCATTACGTCATGCTTCAGAAATGTGGAAAATGGTCCGTTTTCAAATCTTTTATTTTTGAACGTCAGTTCACATTTGTAGGTGGATCATCAGTGTTAGAGCTAAAATTCGCATGTTTAAAGTGATTTCATGCTTCCAGGGGCTCGGGAAGTGAATTAAGTACTATTTGGAGGCATTTAATGTTCAAGCAAAAACGGCTGATTTTCGACAAAAGAGATAACACCCCCCCATTACGTCATGCTTCAGAAATGTGGAAAATGGTCCGTTTTCAAATGTTTTATTTTTGAACGTCAGTTCACATTTGTAGGTGGATCATCAGTGTTAGAGCTAAAATTCGCATGTTTAAAGTGATTTTCATGCTTCCAGGGGCTCAGGAAGTGAATTAAATACTATTTGGAGGCATTTAATGTTCAAGAAAAAATGGCTGATTTTCGACAAAAGAGATAACACCCCCCCATTACGTCATGCTTCAGAAATGTGGAAAATGGTCCGTTTTCAAATGTTTTATTTTTGAACGTCAGTTCACATTTGTAGGTGGATCATCAGTGTTAGAGCTAAAATTAGCATGTTTAAAGTGGTTTTCATGCTTCCAGGGGCCCTAAACACAAGATTTATGGAATGGTTAAGAGCGCATGAAAATGGCCAATTTACTCACTCTGAGTTCTCAAAAAGGGTTTCTTCACCCAGGGAAGTTAATTAAATACCATTTGGAGGCATTTAATGTTCGAGCAAAAACGGCTGATTTTCGACAAAAGAGATAACACCCCCCCCATTACGTCATGCTTCAGAAATGTGGAAAATGGTCCGTTTTCAAATGTTTTATTTTTGAACGTCAGTTCACATTTGTAGGTGGATCATCAGTGTTAGAGCTAAAATTAGCATGTTTAAAGTGATTTTCATGCTTCCAGGGGCTCGGGAAGTGAGTTAAATACTATTTGGAGGCATTTAATGTTCAATCAAAAACAGCTGATTTTTGACAAAAGAGATAACACCCCCCCATTACGTCATGCTTCAGAAATGTGGAAAATGGTCCGTTTTCAAATGTTTTATTTTTGAACGCCAGTGCACATTTGTAGGTGGATCATCAGTGTTAGAGCTAAAATTAGCATGTTTATCGTGATTTTCATGCTTCCAGGGGCTCGGGAAGTGAATTAAATACTATTTGGAGGCATTTAATGTTCAATCAAAAACAGCAGATTTTTGACAAAAGAGATAACACCCCCCCATTACGTCATGCTTCAGAAATGTGGAAAATGGTCCGTTTTCAAATGTTTTCTTTTTGAACGTCAGTTCACATTTGTAGGTGGATCATCAGTGTTAGAGCTAAAATTAGCATGTTTAAAGTGATTTTCATGCTTCCAGGGGCCCTAAACACAAGATTTATGGAATGGTTAAAAGTGCATGAAAATGGCCAATTTACTCACTCTGAGTTCTCAAAAAGGGTTTCTTCACCCCGGGCAGTTAATTAAATACCATTTGGAGGCATTTAATGTTCGAGCAAAAACTGCTGATTTTCGACAAAAGAGATAACACCCCCCATTACGTCATGCTTCAGAAATTTGGAAAATGGTCCGTTTTCAAATGTTTTATTTTTGAACGTCAGTTCACATTTGTAGGTGGATCATCAGTGTTAGAGCTAAAATTAGCATGTTTAAAGTGATTTTCATGCTTCCAGGGGCTCGGGAAGTGAGTTAAATACTATTTGGAGGCATTTAATGTTCAATCAAAAACAGCTGATTTTTGACAAAAGAGATAACACCCCCCCATTACGTCATGCTTCAGAAATGTGGAAAATGGTCCGTTTTCAAATGTTTTATTTTTGAACGCCAGTGCACATTTGTAGGTGGATCATCAGTGTTAGAGCTAAAATTAGCATGTTTATCGTGATTTTCATGCTTCCAGGGGCTCGGGAAGTGAATTAAATACTATTTGGAGGCATTTAATGTTCAATCAAAAACAGCTGATTTTTGACAAAAGAGATAACACCCCCCCATTACGTCATGCTTCAGAAATGTGGAAAATGGTCCGTTTTCAAATGTTTTCTTTTTGAACGTCAGTTCACATTTGTAGGTGGATCATCAGTGTTAGAGCTAAAATTAGCATGTTTAAAGTGATTTTCATGCTTCCAGGGGCTCGGGAAGTGAGTTAAATACTATTTGGAGGCATTTAATGTTCAATCAAAAACAGCTGATTTTTGACAAAAGAGATAACACCCCCCCATTACGTCGTGCTTCAGAAATGTGGAAAATGGTCCGTTTTCAAATGTTTTATTTTTGAATGTCAGTGCACATTTGTAGGTGGATCATCAGTGTTAGAGCTAAAATTAGCATGTTCAAAGTGATTTTCATGCTTCCAGGGGCTCGGGAAGTGAATTAAATACTATTTGGAGGCATTTAATGTTCAATCAAAAACAGCAGATTTTTGACAAAAGAGATAACACCCCCCCATTACGTCATGCTTCAGAAATGTGGAAAATGGTCCGTTTTCAAATGTTTTCTTTTTGAACGTCAGTTCACATTTGTAGGTGGATCATCAGTGTTAGAGCTAAAATTAGCATGTTTAAAGTGATTTTCATGCTTCCAGGGGCCCTAAACACAAGATTTAGGGAATGGTTAAAAGTGCATGAAAATGGCCAATTTACTCACTCTGAGTTCTCAAAAAGGGTTTCTTCACCCAGGGAAGTTAATTAAATACCATTTGGAGGCATTTAATGTTCGAGCAAAAACGGCTGATTTTCGACAAAAGAGATAACACCCCCCCCCATTACGTCATGCTTCAGAAATGTGGAAAATGGTCCGTTTTCAAATGTTTTATTTTTGAACGTCAGTTCACATTTGTAGGTGGATCATCAGTGTTAGAGCTAAAATTAGCATGTTTAAAGTGATTTTCATGCTTCCAGGGGCTCGGGAAGTGAGTTAAATACTATTTGGAGGCATTTAATGTTCAATCAAAAACAGCTGATTTTTGACAAAAGAGATAACACCCCCCCATTACGTCATGCTTCAGAAATGTGGAAAATGGTCCGTTTTCAAATGTTTTATTTTTGAACGCCAGTGCACATTTGTAGGTGGATCATCAGTGTTAGAGCTAAAATTAGCATGTTTATCGTGATTTTCATGCTTCCAGGGGCTCGGGAAGTGAATTAAATACTATTTGGAGGCATTTAATGTTCAATCAAAAACAGCTGATTTTTGACAAAAGAGATAACACCCCCCCATTACGTCATGCTTCAGAAATGTGGAAAATGGTCCGTTTTCAAATGTTTTCTTTTTGAACGTCAGTTCACATTTGTAGGTGGATCATCAGTGTTAGAGCTAAAATTAGCATGTTTAAAATGATTTTCATGCTTCCAGGGGCCCTAAACACAAGATTTATGGAATGGTTAAAAGTGCATGAAAATGGCCAATTTACTCACTCTGAGTTCTCAAAAAGGGTTTCTTCACCCCGGGCAGTTAATTAAATACCATTTGGAGGCATTTAATGTTCGAGCAAAAACGGCTGATTTTCGACAAAAGAGATAACACCCCCCATTACGTCATGCTTCAGAAATGTGGAAAATGGTCCGTTTTCAAATGTTTTCTTTTTGAACGTCAGTTCACATTTGTAGGTGGATCATCAGTGTTAGAGCTAAAATTAGCATGTTTAAAGTGATTTTCATGCTTCCAGGGGCCCTAAACACAAGATTTATGGAATGGTTAAAAGTGCATGAAAATGGCCAATTTACTCACTCTGAGTTCTCAAAAAGGGTTTCTTCACCCCGGGCAGTTAATTAAATACCATTTGGAGGCATTTAATGTTCGAGCAAAAACGGCTGATTTTCGACAAAAGAGATAACACCCCCCATTACGTCATGCTTCAGAAATGTGGAAAATGGTCCGTTTTCAAATGTTTTCTTTTTGAACGTCAGTTCACATTTGTAGGTGGATCATCAGTGTTAGAGCTAAAATTAGCATGTTTAAAGTGATTTTCATGCTTCCAGGGGCCCTAAACACAAGATTTATGGAATGGTTAAAAGTGCATGAAAATGGCCAATTTACTCACTCTGAGTTCTCAAAAAGGGTTTCTTCACCCCGGGAAGTTAATTAAATACCATTTGGAGGCATTTAATGTTCGAGCAAAAACGGCTGATTTTCAACAAAAGAGATAACACCCCCGCATTACGTCATGGTTCAGAAATGTGGAAAATGGTCCGTTTTCAAATGTTTTATTTTTGAACGTCAGTTCACATTTGTAGGTGGATCATCAGTGTTAGAGCTAAAATTAGCATGTTTAAAGTGATTTTCATGCTTCCAGGGGCTCGGGAAGTGAATTAAATACTATTTGGAGGCATTTAATGTTCAATCAAAAACAGCTGATTTTTGATAAAAGAGATAACACCCCCCCATTACGTCATGCTTCAGAAATGTGGAAAATGGTCCATTTTCAAATGTTTTATTTTTGAACGTCAGTTCACATTTGTAGGTGGATCATCAGTGTTAGAGCTAAAATTAGCATGTTTAAAGTGATTTTCATGCTTCCAGGGGCCCTAAACACAAGATTTATGGAATGGTTAAAAGTGCATGAAAATGGCCAATTTACTCACTCTGAGTTCTCAAAAAGGGTTTCTTCACCCCGGGCAGGTAATTAAATACCATTTGGAGGCATTTAATGTTCGAGCAAAAACGGCAGATTTTCGACAAAAGAGATAACACCCCCCATTACGTCATGCTTCAGAAATGTGGAAACTGGTCCGTTTTCAAATGTTTTATTTTTGAACGTCAGTTCACATTTGTAGGTGGATCATCGGTGTTAGAGGTAAAATTAGCATGTTTAAAGTGATTTTCATGCTTCCAGGGGCCCTAAACACAAGATTTATGGAATGGGTAAAAGTGCATGAAAATGGCCAAATTACTCACTCTGAGTTCTCAAAAAGGGTTTCTTCACCCCGGGAAGTTAATTAAATACCATTTGGAGGCATTTAATGTTCGAGCAAAAACGGCTGATTTTCGACAAAAGAGATAACACCCCCCCATTACGTCATGCTTCAGAAATGTGGAAAATGGTCCGTTTTCAAATGTTTTATTTTTGAACGTCAGTTCACATTTGTAGGTGGATCATCAGTGTTAGAGCTAAAATTAGCATGTTTAAAGTGATTTTCATGCTTCCAGGGGCTCGGGAAGTGAGTTAAAAACTATTTGGAGGCATTTAATGTTCAAGCAAAAATGGCTGATTTTCGACAAAAGAGATAACACCCTCCCATTACGTCATGCTTCAGAAATGTGGAAAATGGTCCGTTTTCAAATGTTTTATTTTTGAACGTCAGTTCACATTTGTAGGTGGATCATCAGTGTTAGAGCTAAAATTAGCATGTTTAAAGTGATTTTCATGCTTCCAGGGGCCCTAAACACAAGATTTATGGAATGGTTAAAAGTGCATGAAAATGGCCAATTTACTCACTCTGAGTTCTCAAAAAGGGTTTCTTCACCCCGGGAAGTTAATTAAATACCATTTGGAGGCATTTAATGTTCGAGCAAAAACGGCTGATTTTCGACAAAAGAGATAACACCCCCGCATTACGTCATGCTTCAGAAATGTGGAAAATGGTCCGTTTTCAAATGTTTTATTTTTGAACGTCAGTTCACATTTGTAGGTGGATCATCAGTGTTAGAGCTAAAATTAGCATGTTTAAAGTGATTTTCATACTTCCAGGGTCTCGGGAAGTGAATTAAATACTATTTGGAGGCATTTAATGTTCAAGCAAAAACGGCTGATTTTCGACAAAAGAGATAACACCCCCCCATTACGTCATGCTTCAGAAATGTGGAAAATGGTCCGTTTTCAAATGTTTTATTTTTGAACGTCAGTTCACATTTGTAGGTGGATCATAAGTGTTAGAGCTAAAATTAGCATGTTTAAAGTGGTTTTCATGCTTCCAGGGGCCCTAAACACAAGATTTATGGAATGGTTAAAAGTGCATGAAAATGGCCAATTTACTCACTCTGAGTTCTCAAAAAGGGTTTCTTCACCCAGGGAAGTTAATTAAATACCATTTGGAGGCATTTAATGTTTGAGCAAAAACGGCTGATTTTCGACAAAAGAGATAACACCCCCCATTACGTCATGCTTCAGAAATGTAGAAAATGGTCCGTTTTCAAATGTTTTATTTTTGAACGTCAGTTCACATTTGTAGGTGGATCATCAGTGTTAGAGCTAAAATTAGCATGTTTAAAGTGGTTTTCATGCTTCCAGGGGCCCTAAACACAAGATTTATGGAATGGTTAAAAGTGCATGAAAATGGCCAATTTACTCACTCTGAGTTCTCAAAAAGGGTTTCTTCACCCAGGGAAGTTAATTAAATACCATTTGGAGGCATTTAATGTTCGAGCAAAAACGGCTGATTTTCGCCAAAAGAGATAACACCCCCCCATTACGTCATGCTTCAGAAATGTGGAAAATGGTCCGTTTTCAAATGTTTTATTTTTGAACGTCAGTTCACATTTGTAGGTGGATCATCAGTGTTAGAGCTAAAATTAGCATGTTTAAAGTGATTTTCATGCTTCCAGGGCTCGGGAAGTGAATTAAAAACTATTTGGAGGTATTTAATGTTCAATCAAAAACAGCTGATTTTTGACAAAAGAGATAACACCCCCCCATTACGTCATGCTTCAGAAATGTGGAAAATGGTCCGTTTTCAAATGTTTTATTTTTGAACGTCAGTTCACATTTGTAGGTGGATCATCAGTGTTAGAGCTAAAATTAGCATGTTTAAAGTGATTTTCATGCTTCCAGGGGCTCGGGAAGTGAATTAAATACTATTTGGAGGCATTTAACGTTCAATCAAAAACAGCTGATTTTTGACAAAAGAGATAACACCCCCCCATTACGTCATGCTTCAGAAATGTGGAAAATGGTCCGTTTTCAAATGTTTTATTTTTGAACGTCAGTTCACATTTGTAGGTGGATCATCAGTGTTAGAGCTAAAATTAGCATGTCTAAAGTGATTTTCATGCTTCCAGGGGCCCTAAACACAAGATTTATGGAATGGTTAAAAGTGCATGAAAATGGCCAATTTACTCACTCTGAGTTCTCAAAAAGGGTTTCTTCACCCCGGGCAGTTAATTAAATACCATTTGGAGGCATTTAATGTTCGAGCAAAAACGGCTGATTTTCGACAAAAGAGATAACACCCCCCATTACGTCATGCTTCAGAAATGTGGAAAATGGTCCGTTTTCAAATGTTTTATTTTTGAACGTCAGTTCACATTTGTAGGTGGATCATCAGTGTTAGAGCTAAAATTAGCATGTTTAAAGTGGTTTTCATGCTTCCGGGGGCTCGGGAAGTGAATTAAATACTATTTGGAGGCATTTAATGTTCAAGCAAAAACGGCTGATTTTCGACAAAAGAGATAACACCCCCTCATTACGTCATGCTTCAGAAATGTGGAAAATGGTCCGCTTTCAAATGTTTTATTTTTGAACGTCAGTTCACATTTGTAGGTGGATCATCAGTGTTAGAGCTAAAATTAGCATGTTTAAAGTGGTTTTCATGCTTCCAGGGGCCCTAAGCACAAGATTTATGGAATGGTTAAAAGTGCATGAAAATGGCCAATTTACTCACTCTGAGTTCTCAAAAAGGGTTTCTTTACCCAGGGAAGTTAATAAAATACCATTTGGAGGCTTTTAATGTTCAAGCAAAAACGGCTGATTTTCGACAAAAGAGATAACACCCCCCCCATTACGTCATGCTTCAGAAATGTGGAAAATGGTCCGTTTTCAAATGTTTTATTTTTGAACGTCAGTTCACATTTGTAGGTGGATCATCAGTGTTAGAGCTAAAATTAGCATGTTTAAAGTGATTTTCATGCTTCCAGGGTCTCGGGAAGTGAATTAAATACTATTTGGAGGCATTTAATGTTCAATCAAAAACAGCTGATTTTTGACAAAAGAGATAACACCCCCCTATTACGTCATGCTTCAGAAATTTGGAAAATGGTCCGTTTTCAAATGTTTTATTTTTGAACGTCAGTTCACATTTGTAGGTGGATCATCAGTGTTAGAGCTAAAATTAGCATGTTTAAAGTGATTTTCATGCTTCCAGGTGCTCGGGAAGTGAATTAAATACTATTTGGAGGCATTTAATGTTCAATCAAAAACAGCTGATTTTTGATAAAAGAGATAACACCCCCCCATTACGTCATGCTTCAGAAATGTGGAAAATGGTCCGTTTTCAAATGTTTTATTTTTGAACGTCAGTTCATATTTGTAGGTGGATCATCAGTGTTAGAGCTAAAATTAGCATGTTTAAAGTGATTTTCATGCTTCCAGGTGCCCTAAACACAAGATTTATGGAATGGTTAAAAGTGCATGAAAATGGCCAATTTACTCACTCTGAGTTCTCAAAAAGGGTTTCTTCACCCCGGGCAGTTAATTAAATACCATTTGGAGGCATTTAATGTTCGAGCAAAAACGGCTGATTTTCGACAAAAGAGATAACACCCCCCATTACGTCATGCTTCAGAAATTTGGGAAAATGGTCAGTTTTCAAATGTTTTATTTTTGAACGTCAGTTCACATTTGTAGGTGGATCATCAGTGTTAGAGCTAAAATTCGCATGTTTAAAGTGATTTTCATGCTTCCAGGGGCTCGGGAAGTGAATTAAATACTATTTGGAGGCATTTAATGTTCAAGCAAAAACGGCTGATTTTCGACAAAAGAGATAACACCCCCCCATTACGTCATGCTTCAGAAATGTGGAAAATGGTCCGTTTTCAAATGTTTTATTTTTGAACGTCAGTTCACATTTGTAGGTGGATCATCAGTGTTAGAGCTAAAATTAGCATGTTTAAAGTGGTTTTCATGCTTCCAGGGGCCCTAAACACAAGATTTATGGAATGGTTAAAAGTGCATGAAAATGGCCAATTTACTCACTCTGAGTTCTCAAAAAGGGTTTCTTCACCCAGGGAAGTTAATTAAATACCATTTGGAGGCATTTAATGTTTGAGCAAAAACGGCTGATTTTCGACAAAAGAGATAACACCCCCCATTACGTCATGCTTCAGAAATGTGGAAAATGGTCCGTTTTCAAATGTTTTATTTTTGAACGTCAGTTCACATTTGTAGGTGGATCATCAGTGTTAGAGCTAAAATTAGCATGTTTAAAGTGGTTTTCATGCTTCCAGGGGCCCTAAACACAAGATTTATGGAATGGTTAAAAGTGCATGAAAATGGCCAATTTACTCACTCTGAGTTCTCAAAAAGGGTTTCTTCACCCAGGGAAGTTAATTAAATACCATTTGGAGGCATTTAATGTTTGAGCAAAAAGGGCTGATTTTCGACAAAAGAGATAACACCCCCCCATTACGTCATGCTTCAGAAATGTGGAAAATGGTCCGTTTTCAAATGTTTTATTTTTGAACGTCAGTTCACATTTGTAGGTGGATCATCAGTGTTAGAGCTAAAATTAGCATGTTTAAAGTGATTTTCATGCTTCCAGGGGCTCGGGAAGTGAATTAAATACTATTTGGAGGCATTTAATGTTCAATCAAAAACAGCTGATTTTTGACAAAAGAGATAACACCCCCCATTACGTCATGCTTCAGAAATGTGGAAAATGGTCCGTTTTCAAATGTTTTATTTTTGAACGTCAGTTCACATTTGTAGGTGGATCATCAGTGTTAGAGCTAAAATTAGCATGTTTAAAGTGGTTTTCATGCTTCCAGGGGCCCTAAACACAAGATTTATGGAATGGTTAAAAGTGCATGAAAATGGCCAATTTACTCACTCTGAGTTCTCAAAAAGGGTTTCTTCACCCAGGGAAGTTAATTAAATACCATTTGGAGGCATTTAATGTTCGAGCAAAAACGGCTGATTTTCGACAAAAGAGATAACACCCCCCCATTACGTCATGCTTCAGAAATGTGGAAAATGGTCCGTTTTCAAATGTTTTATTTTTGAACGTCAGTTCACATTTGTAGGTGGATCATCAGTGTTAGAGCTAAAATTAGCATGTTTAAAGTGATTTTCATGCTTCCAGGGGCTCGGGAAGTTAATTAAATACCATTTGGAGGCATTTAATGTTCGAGCAAAAACGGCTGATTTTAGACAAAAGAGATAACACCCCCCCATTACGTCATGCTTCAGAAATGTGGAAAATGGTCCGTTTTCAAATGTTTTATTTTTGAACGTCAGTTCACATTTGTAGGTGGATCATCAGTGTTAGAGCTAAAATTTGCATGTTTAAAGTGATTTTCATGCTTCCAGGGGCTCGGGAAGTGAATTAAATACTATTTGGAGGCATTTAATGTTCAAGCAAAAACGGCTGATTTTCGACAAAAGAGATAACACCCCCCCATTACGTCATGCTTCAGAAATGTGGAAAATGGTCCGTTTTCAAATGTTTTATTTTTGAACGTCAGTTCACATTTGTAGGTGGATCATCAGTGTTAGAGCTAAAATTAGCATGTTTAAAGTGGTTTTCATGCTTCCAGGGGCCCTAAACACAAGATTTATGGAATAGTTAAAAGTGCATGAAAATGGCCAATTTACTCACTCTGAGTTCTCAAAAAGGGTTTCTTCACCCAGGAAAGTTAATTAAATACCATTTGGAGGCATTTAATGTTCGACCAAAAACAGCTGATTTTCGACAAAAGAGATAACACCCCCCCATTACGTCATGCTTCAGAAATGTGGAAAATGGTCCGTTTTCAAATATTTTATTTTTGAACGTCAGTTCACATTTGTAGGTGGATCATCAGTGTAAGAGCTAAAATTAGCATGTTTAAAGTGATTTTCATGCTTCCAGGGGCTCGGGAAGTGAATTAAATACTATTTGGAGGCATTTAATGTTCAATCAAAAACAGCTGATTTTTGACAAAAGAGATAACACCCCCCCCCATTACGTCATGCTTCAGAAATGTGGAAAATGGTCCGTTTTCAAATGTTTTATTTTTGAACGTCAGTTCACATTTGTAGGTGGATCATCAGTGTTAGAGCTAAAATTAGCATGTTTAAAGTGGTTTTCATGCTTCCAGGGGCGCTAAACACAAGATTTATGGAATGGTTAAAAGTGCATGAAAATGGCCAATTTACTCACTCTGAGTTCTCAAAAAGGGTTTCTTCACCCAGGGAAGTTAATTAAATACCATTTGGAGGCATTTAATGTTTGAGCAAAAACGGCTGATTTTCGACAAAAGAGATAACACCCCCCCATTACGTCATGCTTCAGAAATGTGGAAAATGGTCTGTTTTCAAATGTTTTATTTTTGAATGTCAGTTCACATTTGTAGGAGGATCATCAGTGTTAGAGCTAAAATTAGCATGTTTAAAGTGATTTTCATGCTTCCAGGGGCTCGGAAAGTGAATTAAATACTATTTGGAGGCATTTAATGTTCAATCAAAAACAGCTGATTTTTGACAAAAGAGATAACACCCCCCATTACGTCATGCTTCAGAAATGTGGAAAATGGTCCGTTTTCAAATGTTTTATTTTTGAACGTCAGTTCACATTTGTAGGTGGATCATCAGTGTTAGAGCTAAAATTAGCATGTTTAAAGTGATTTTCATGCTTCCAGGGGCCCTAAACACAAGATTTATGGAATGGGTAAAAGTGCATGAAAATGGCCAATTTACTCACTCTGAGTTCTCAAAAAGGGTTTCTTCACCCCGGGAAGTTAATTAAATACCATTTGGAGGCATTTAATGTTCGAGCAAAAACGGCTGATTTTCGACAAAAGAGATAACACCCCCCATTACGTCATGCTTCAGAAATGTGGAAAATGGTCTGTTTTCAAATGTTTTATTTTTGAACGTCAGTTCACATTTGTAGGTGGATCATCAGTGTTAGAGCTAAAATTCGCATGTTTAAAGTGATTTTCATGCTTCCAGGGGCTCGGGAAGTGAATTAAATACTATTTGGAGGCATTTAATGTTCAAGCAAAAACGGCTGATTTTCGACAAAAGAGATAACACCCCCCATTACGTCATGCTTCAGAAATGTGGAAAATGGTCCGTTTTCAAATGTTTTATTTTTGAACGTCAGTTCACATTTGTAGGTGGATCATCAGTGTTAGAGCTAAAATTAGCATGTTTAAAGTGGTTTTCATGCTTCCAGGGGCCCTAAACACAAGATTTATGGAATGGTTAAAAGTGCATGAAAATGGCCAATTTACTCACTCTGAGTTCTCAAAAAGGGTTTCTTCACCCAGGGAAGTTAATAAAATACCATTTGGAGGCATTTAATGTTCAAGCAAAAACGGCTGATTTTCGACAAAAGAGATAACACCCCCCCATTACGTCATGCTTCAGAAATGTGAAAAATGGTCCGTTTTCAAATGTTTTATTTTTGAACGTCAGTTCACATTTGTAGGTGGATCATCAGTGTTAGAGCTAAAATTAGCATGTTTAAAGTGATTTTCATGCTTCCAGGGGCTCGGGAAGTGAATTAAATACTATTTGGAGGCATTTAATGTTCAATCAAAAACAGCTGATTTTTGACAAAAGAGATAACACCCCCCCATTACGTCATGCTTCAGAAATGTGGAAAATGGTCCGTTTTCAAATGTTTTATTTTTGAACGTCAGTTCACATTTGTAGGTGGATCATCAGTGTTAGAGCTAAAATTAGCATGTTTAAAGTGATTTTCATGCTTCCAGGGGCTCGGGAAGTGAATTAAATACTATTTGGAGGCATTTAATGTTCAATCAAATACAGCTGATTTTTGACAAAAGAGATAACACCCCCCATTACGTCATGCTTCAGAAATGTGGAAAATGGTCCGTTTTCAAATGTTTTATTTTTGAACGTCAGTTCACATTTGTAGGTGGATCATCAGTGTTAGAGCTAAAATTAGCATGTTTAAAGTGGTTTTCATGCTTCCGGGGGCTCGGGAAGTGAATTAAATACTATTTGGAGGCATTTAATGTTCAAGCAAAAACGGCAGATTTTCGACAAAAGAGATAACACCCCCTCATTACGTCATGCTTCAGAAATGTGGAAAATGGTCCGCTTTCAAATGTTTTATTTTTGAACGTCAGTTCACATTTGTAGGTGGATCATCAGTGTTAGAGCTAAAATTAGCATGTTTAAAGTGGTTTTCATGCTTCCAGGGGCCCTAAACACAGGATTTATGGAATGGTTAAAAGTGCATGAAAATGGCCAATTTACTCACTCTGAGTTCTCAAAAAGGGTTTCTTTACCCAGGGAAGTTAATAAAATACCATTTGGAGGCATTTAATGTTCAAGCAAAAACGGCTGATTTTCGACAAAAGAGATAACACCCCCCCCATTACGTCATGCTTCAGAAATGTGGAAAATGGTCCGTTTTCAAATGTTTTATTTTTGAACGTCAGTTCACATTCGTAGGTGGATCATCAGTGTTAGAGCTAAAATTAGCATGTTTAAAGTGATTTTCATGCTTCTAGGGGCTCGGGAAGTGAATTAAATACTATTTGGAGGCATTTAATGTTCAATCAAAAACAGCTGATTTTTGACAAAAGAGATAACACCCCCCTATTACGTCATGCTTCAGAAATTTGGAAAATGGTCCGTTTTCAAATGTTTTATTTTTGAACGTCAGTTCACATTTGTAGGTGGATCATCAGTGTTAGAGCTAAAATTAGCATGTTTAAAGTGATTTTCATGCTTCCAGGTGCTCGGGAAGTGAATTAAATACTATTTGGAGGCATTTAATGTTCAATCAAAAACAGCTGATTTTTGATAAAAGAGATAACACCCCCCCATTACGTCATGCTTCAGAAATGTGGAAAATGGTCCGTTTTCAAATGTTTTATTTTTGAACGTCAGTTCATATTTGTAGGTGGATCATCAGTGTTAGAGCTAAAATTAGCATGTTTAAAGTGATTTTCATGCTTCCAGGTGCCCTAAACACAAGATTTATGGAATGGTTAAAAGTGCATGAAAATGGCCAATTTACTCACTCTGAGTTCTCAAAAAGGGTTTCTTCACCCCGGGCAGTTAATTAAATACCATTTGGAGGCATTTAATGTTCGAGCAAAAACGGCTGATTTTCGACAAAAGAGATAACACCCCCCATTACGTCATGCTTCAGAAATTTGGGAAAATGGTCAGTTTTCAAATGTTTTATTTTTGAACGTCAGTTCACATTTGTAGGTGGATCATCAGTGTTAGAGCTAAAATTCGCATGTTTAAAGTGATTTTCATGCTTCCAGGGGCTCGGGAAGTGAATTAAATACTATTTGGAGGCATTTAATGTTCAAGCAAAAACGGCTGATTTTCGACAAAAGAGATAACACCCCCCCATTACGTCATGCTTCAGAAATGTGGAAAATGGTCCGTTTTCAAATGTTTTATTTTTGAACGTCAGTTCACATTTGTAGGTGGATCATCAGTGTTAGAGCTAAAATTAGCATGTTTAAAGTGGTTTTCATGCTTCCAGGGGCCCTAAACACAAGATTTATGGAATGGTTAAAAGTGCATGAAAATGGCCAATTTACTCACTCTGAGTTCTCAAAAAGGGTTTCTTCACCCAGGGAAGTTAATAAAATACCATTTGGAGGCATTTAATGTTCAAGCAAAAACGGCTGATTTTCGACAAAAGAGATAACACCCCCCCATTACGTCATGCTTCAGAAATGTGAAAAATGGTCCGTTTTCAAATGTTTTATTTTTGAACGTCAGTTCACATTTGTAGGTGGATCATCAGTGTTAGAGCTAAAATTAGCATGTTTAAAGTGATTTTCATGCTTCCAGGGGCTCGGGAAGTGAATTAAATACTATTTGGAGGCATTTAATGTTCAATCAAAAACAGCTGATTTTTGACAAAAGAGATAACACCCCCCCATTACGTCATGCTTCAGAAATGTGGAAAATGGTCCGTTTTCAAATGTTTTATTTTTGAACGTCAGTTCACATTTGTAGGTGGATCATCAGTGTTAGAGCTAAA
The DNA here is from genome assembly GCF_964263255.1 of Lissotriton vulgaris. Taxonomy (NCBI): domain Eukaryota; kingdom Metazoa; phylum Chordata; class Amphibia; order Caudata; family Salamandridae; genus Lissotriton; species Lissotriton vulgaris. The sequence continues at coordinate 474,215 of NW_028248302.1, read as the reverse complement.
ATTAGCATGTTTAAAGTGATTTTCATGCTTCCAGGGGCTCGGGAAGTGAATTAAATACTATTTGGAGGCATTTAATGTTCAATCAAATACAGCTGATTTTTGACAAAAGAGATAACACCCCCCATTACGTCATGCTTCAGAAATGTGGAAAATGGTCCGTTTTCAAATGTTTTATTTTTGAACGTCAGTTCACATTTGTAGGTGGATCATCAGTGTTAGAGCTAAAATTAGCATGTTTAAAGTGGTTTTCATGCTTCCGGGGGCTCGGGAAGTGAATTAAATACTATTTGGAGGCATTTAATGTTCAAGCAAAAACGGCTGATTTTCGACAAAAGAGATAACACCCCCTCATTACGTCATGCTTCAGAAATGTGGAAAATGGTCCGCTTTCAAATGTTTTATTTTTGAACGTCAGTTCACATTTGTAGGTGGATCATCAGTGTTAGAGCTAAAATTAGCATGTTTAAAGTGGTTTTCATGCTTCCAGGGGCCCTAAACACAGGATTTATGGAATGGTTAAAAGTGCATGAAAATGGCCAATTTACTCACTCTGAGTTCTCAAAAAGGGTTTCTTTACCCAGGGAAGTTAATAAAATACCATTTGGAGGCATTTAATGTTCAAGCAAAAACGGCTGATTTTCGACAAAAGAGATAACACCCCCCCCATTACGTCATGCTTCAGAAATGTGGAAAATGGTCCGTTTTCAAATGTTTTATTTTTGAACGTCAGTTCACATTTGTAGGTGGATCATCAGTGTTAGAGCTAAAATTAGCATGTTTAAAGTGATTTTCATGCTTCCAGGGGCTCGGGAAGTGAATTAAATACTATTTGGAGGCATTTAATGTTCAATCAAAAACAGCTGATTTTTGACAAAAGAGATAACACCCCCCTATTACGTCATGCTTCAGAAATTTGGAAAATGGTCCGTTTTCAAATGTTTTATTTTTGAACGTCAGTTCACATTTGTAGGTGGATCATCAGTGTTAGAGCTAAAATTAGCATGTTTAAAGTGATTTTCATGCTTCCAGGGGCTCGGGAAGTGAATTAAATACCATTTGGAGGCATTTAATGTTCGAGCAAAAACGGCTGATTTTCGACAAAAGAGATAACACCCCACATTACGTCATGCTTCAGAAATGTGGAAAATGGTCCATTTTCAAATGTTTTATTTTTGAACGTCAGTTCACATTTGTAGGTGGATCATCAGTGTTAGAGCTAAAATTCGCATGTTTAAAGTGATTTTCATGCTTCCAGGGGCTCGGGAAGTGAATTAAATACTATTTGGAGGCATTTAATGTTCAAGCAAAAACGGCTGATTTTCGACAAAAGAGATAACAGCCCCCCATTACGTCATGCTTCAGAAATGTGGAAAATGGTCCGTTTTCAAATGTTTTATTTTTGAACGTCAGTTCACATTTGTAGGTGGATCATCAGTGTTAGAGCTAAAATTAGCATGTTTAAAGTGGTTTTCATGCTTCCAGGGGCCCTAAACACAAGATTTATGGAATGGTTAAAAGTGCATGAAAATGGCCAATTTACTCACTCTGAGTTCTCAAAAAGGGTTTCTTCACCCAGGGAAGTTAATTAAATACCATTTGGAGGCATTTAATGTTTGAGCAAAAACGGCTGATTTTCGACAAAAGAGATAACACCCCCCATTACGTCATGCTTCAGAAATGTGGAAAATGGTCCGTTTTCAAATGTTTTATTTTTGAACGTCAGTTCACATTTGTAGGTGGATCATCAGTGTTAGAGCTAAAATTAGCATGTTTAAAGTGGTTTTCATGCTTCCAGGGGCCCTAAACACAAGATTTATGGAATGGTTAAAAGTGCATGAAAATGGCCAATTTACTCACTCTGAGTTCTCAAAAAGGGTTTCTTCACCCAGGGAAGTTAATTAAATACCATTTGGAGGCATTTAATGTTTGAGCAAAAAGGGCTGATTTTCGACAAAAGAGATAACACCCCCCCATTACGTCATGCTTCAGAAATGTGGAAAATGGTCCGTTTTCAAATGTTTTATTTTTGAACGTCAGTTCACATTTGTAGGTGGATCATCAGTGTTAGAGCTAAAATTAGCATGTTTAAAGTGATTTTCATGCTTCCAGGGGCTCGGGAAGTGAATTAAATACTATTTGGAGGCATTTAATGTTCAATCAAAAACAGCTGATTTTTGACAAAAGAGATAACACCCCCCATTACGTCATGCTTCAGAAATGTGGAAAATGGTCCATTTTCAAATGTTTTATTTTTGAACGTCAGTTCACATTTGTAGGTGGATCATCAGTGTTAGAGCTAAAATTAGCATGTTTAAAGTGGTTTTCATGCTTCCAGGGGCCCTAAACACAAGATTTATGGAATGGTTAAAAGTGCATGAAAATGGCCAATTTACTCACTCTGAGTTCTCAAAAAGGGTTTCTTCACCCAGGGAAGTTAATTAAATACCATTTGGAGGCATTTAATGTTCGAGCAAAAACGGCTGATTTTCGACAAAAGAGATAACACCCCCCCCATTACGTCATGCTTCAGAAATGTGGAAAATGGTCCGTTTTCAAATGTTTTATTTTTGAACGTCAGTTCACATTTGTAGGTGGATCATCAGTGTTAGAGCTAAAATTAGCATGTTTAAAGTGATTTTCATGCTTCCAGGGGCTCGGGAAGTTAATTAAATACCATTTGGAGGCATTTAATGTTCGAGCAAAAACGGCTGATTTTAGACAAAAGAGATAACACCCCCCCATTACGTCATGCTTCAGAAATGTGGAAAATGGTCCGTTTTCAAATGTTTTATTTTTGAACGTCAGTTCACATTTGTAGGTGGATCATCAGTGTTAGAGCTAAAATTTGCATGTTTAAAGTGATTTTCATGCTTCCAGGGGCTCGGGAAGTGAATTAAATACTATTTGGAGGCATTTAATGTTCAAGCAAAAACGGCTGATTTTCGACAAAAGAGATAACACCCCCCCATTACGTCATGCTTCAGAAATGTGGAAAATGGTCCGTTTTCAAATGTTTTATTTTTGAACGTCAGTTCACATTTGTAGGTGGATCATCAGTGTTAGAGCTAAAATTAGCATGTTTAAAGTGGTTTTCATGCTTCCAGGGGCCCTAAACACAAGATTTATGGAATAGTTAAAAGTGCATGAAAATGGCCAATTTACTCACTCTGAGTTCTCAAAAAGGGTTTCTTCACCCAGGAAAGTTAATTAAATACCATTTGGAGGCATTTAATGTTCGAGCAAAAACGGCTGATTTTCGACAAAAGAGATAACACCCCCCCATTACGTCATGCTTCAGAAATGTGGAAAATGGTCCGTTTTCAAATGTTTTATTTTTGAACGTCAGTTCACATTTGTAGGTGGATCATCAGTGTAAGAGCTAAAATTAGCATGTTTAAAGTGATTTTCATGCTTCCAGGGGCTCGGGAAGTGAATTAAATACTATTTGGAGGCATTTAATGTTCAATCAAAAACAGCTGATTTTTGACAAAAGAGATAACACCCCCCCCCCATTACGTCATGCTTCAGAAATGTGGAAAATGGTCCGTTTTCAAATGTTTTATTTTTGAACGTCAGTTCACATTTGTAGGTGGATCATCAGTGTTAGAGCTAAAATTAGCATGTTTAAAGTGGTTTTCATGCTTCCAGGGGCCCTAAACACAAGATTTATGGAATGGTTAAAAGTGCATGAAAATGGCCAATTTACTCACTCTGAGTTCTCAAAAAGGGTTTCTTCACCCAGGGAAGTTAATTAAATACCATTTGGAGGCATTTAATGTTTGAGCAAAAACGGCTGATTTTCGACAAAAGAGATAACACCCCCCCATTACGTCATGCTTCAGAAATGTGGAAAATGGTCTGTTTTCAAATGTTTTATTTTTGAATGTCAGTTCACATTTGTAGGAGGATCATCAGTGTTAGAGCTAAAATTAGCATGTTTAAAGTGATTTTCATGCTTCCAAGGGCTCGGAAAGTGAATTAAATACTATTTGGAGGCATTTAATGTTCAATCAAAAACAGCTGATTTTTGACAAAAGAGATAACACCCCCCATTACGTCATGCTTCAGAAATGTGGAAAATGGTCCGTTTTCAAATGTTTTATTTTTGAACGTCAGTTCACATTTGTAGGTGGATCATCAGTGTTAGAGCTAAAATTAGCATGTTTAAAGTGGTTTTCATGCTTCCAGGGGCCCTAAACACAAGATTTATGGAATGGTTAAAAGTGCATGAAAATGGCCAATTTACTCACTCTGAGTTCTCAAAAAGGGTTTCTTCACCCAGGGAAGTTAATTAAATACCATTTGGAGGCATTTAATGTTCGAGCAAAAACGGCTGATTTTCGACAAAAGAGATAACACCCCCCCATTACGTCATGCTTCAGAAATGTGGAAAATGGTCCGTTTTCAAATGTTTTATTTTTGAACGTCAGTTCACATTTGTAGGTGGATCATCAGTGTTAGAGCTAAAATTAGCATGTTTAAAGTGATTTTCATGCTTCCAGGGCTCGGGAAGTGAATTAAATACTATTTGGAGGTATTTAATGTTCAATCAAAAACAGCTGATTTTTGACAAAAGAGATAACACCCCCCCCATTACGTCATGCTTCAGAAATGTGGAAAATGGTCCGTTTTCAAATGTTTTATTTTTGAACGTCAGTTCACATTTGTAGGTGGATCATCAGTGTTAGAGCTAAAATTAGCATGTCTAAAGTGATTTTCATGCTTCCAGGGGCCCTAAACACAAGATTTATGGAATGGTTAAAAGTGCATGAAAATGGCCAATTTACTCACTCTGAGTTCTCAAAAAGGGTTTCTTCACCCCGGGCAGTTAATTAAATACCATTTGGAGGCATTTAATGTTCGAGCAAAAACGGCTGATTTTCGACAAAAGAGATAACACCCCCCATTACGTCATGCTTCAGAAATGTGGAAAATGGTCCGTTTTCAAATGTTTTATTTTTGAACGTCAGTTCACATTTGTAGGTGGATCATCAGTGTTAGAGCTAAAATTAGCATGTTTAAAGTGATTTTCATGCTTCCAGGGGCCCTAAACACAAGATTTATGGAATGGGTAAAAGTGCATGAAAATGGCCAATTTACTCACTCTGAGTTCTCAAAAAGGGTTTCTTCACCCCGGGAAGTTAATTAAATACCATTTGGAGGCATTTAATGTTCGAGCAAAAACGGCTGATTTTCGACAAAAGAGATAACACCCCACATTACGTCATGCTTCAGAAATGTGGAAAATGGTCCGTTTTCAAATGTTTTATTTTTGAACGTCAGTTCACATTTGTAGGTGGATCATCAGTGTTAGAGCTAAAATTCGCATGTTTAAAGTGATTTTCATGCTTCCAGGGGCTCGGGAAGTGAATTAAATACTATTTGGAGGCATTTAATGTTCAAGCAAAACGGCTGATTTTCGACAAAAGAGATAACACCCCCCCATTACGTCATGCTTCAGAAATGTGGAAAATGGTCCGTTTTCAAATGTTTTATTTTTGAACGTCAGTTCACATTTGTAGGTGGATCATCAGTGTTAGAGCTAAAATTAGCATGTTTAAAGTGGTTTTCATGCTTCCAGGGGCCCTAAACACAAGATTTATGGAATGGCTAAAAGTGCATGAAAATGGCCAATTTACTCACTCTGAGTTCTCAAAAAGGGTTTCTTCACCCAGGGAAGTTAATAAAATACCATTTGGAGGCATTTAATGTTCAAGCAAAAACGGCTGATTTTCGACAAAAGAGATAACACCCCCCCATTACGTCATGCTTCAGAAATGTGAAAAATGGTCCGTTTTCAAATGTTTTATTTTTGAACGTCAGTTCACATTTGTAGGTGGATCATCAGTGTTAGAGCTAAAATTAGCATGTTTAAAGTGATTTTCATGCTTCCAGGGGCTCGGGAAGTGAATTAAATACTATTTGGAGGCATTTAATGTTCAATCAAAAACAGCTGATTTTTGACAAAAGAGATAACACCCCCCCATTACGTCATGCTTCAGAAATGTGGAAAATGGTCCGTTTTCAAATGTTTTATTTTTGAACGTCAGTTCACATTTGTAGGTGGATCATCAGTGTTAGAGCTAAAATTAGCATGTTTAAAGTGATTTTCATGCTTCCAGGGGCCCTAAACACAAGATTTATGGAATGGTTAAAAGTGCATGAAAATGGCCAATTTACTCACTCTGAGTTCTCAAAAAGGGTTTTGTCACCCCGGGAAGTTAATTAAATACCATTTGGAGGCATTTAACGTTCGAGCAAAAACGGCTGATTTTCGACAAAAGAGATAACACCCCCGCATTACGTCATGCTTCAGAAATGTGGAAAATGGTCCGTTTTCAAATGTTTTATTTTTGAACGTCAGTTCACATTTGTAGGTGGATCATCAGTGTTAGAGCTAAAATTAGCATGTTTAAAGTGATTTTCATGCTTCCAGGGTCTCGGGAAGTGAATTAAATACTATTTGGAGGCATTTAATGTTCAAGCAAAAACGGCTGATTTTCGACAAAAGAGATAACACCCCCCCATTACGTCATGCTTCAGAAATGTGGAAAATGGTCCGTTTTCAAATGTTTTATTTTTGAACGTCAGTTCACATTTGTAGGTGGATCATCAGTGTTAGAGCTAAAATTAGCATGTTTAAAGTGGTTTTCATGCTTCCAGGGGCCCTAAACACAAGATTTATGGAATGGTTAAAAGTGCATGAAAATGGCCAATTTACTCACTCTGAGTTCTCAAAAAGGGTTTCTTCACCCAGGGAAGTTAATTAAATACCATTTGGAGGCATTTAATGTTTGAGCAAAAACGGCTGATTTTCGACAAAAGAGATAACACCCCCCCATTACGTCATGCTTCAGAAATGTAGAAAATGGTCAGTTTTTAAATGTTTTATTTTTGAACGTCAGTTCACATTTGCAGGTGGATCATCAGTGTTAGAGCTAAAATTAGCATGTTTAAAGTGATTTTCATGCTTCCAGGGGCTCGGGAAGTGAATTAAATACTATTTGGAGGCATTTAATGTTCAATCAAATACAGTTGATTTTTGACAAAAGAGATAACACCCCCCATTACGTCATGCTTCAGAAATGTGGAAAATGGTCCGTTTTCAAATGTTTTATTTTTGAACGTCAGTTCACATTTGTAGGTGGATCATCAGTGTTAGAGCTAAAATGAGCATGTTTAAAGTGATTTTCATGCTTCCAGGGCTCGGGAAGTGAATTAAATACTATTTGGAGGTATTTAATGTTCAATCAAAAACAGCTGATTTTTGACAAAAGAGATAACACCCCCCCATTACGTCATGCTTCAGAAATGTGGAAAATGGTCCGTTTTCAAATGTTTTATTTTTGAACGTCAGTTCACATTTGTAGGTGGATCATCAGTGTTAGAGCAAAAATTAGCATGTTTAAAGTGATTTTCATGCTTCCAGGGGCTCGGGAAGTGAATTAAATACTATTTGGAGGCATTTAATGTTCAATCAAAAACAGCTGATTTTTGACAAAAGAGATAACACCCCCCCATTACGTCATGCTTCAGAAATGTGGAAAATGGTCCGTTTTCAAATGTTTTATTTTTGAACGTCAGTTCACATTTGTAGGTGGATCATCAGTGTTAGAGCTAAAATTAGCATGTCTAAAGTGATTTTCATGCTTCCAGGGGCCCTAAACACAAGATTTATGGAATGGTTATAAGTGCATGAAAATGGCCAATTTACTCACTCTGAGTTCTCAAAAAGGGTTTCTTCACCCAGGGCAGTTAATTAAATACCATTTGGAGGCATTTAATGTTCGAGCAAAAACGGCTGATTTTCGACAAAAGAGATAACACCCCCCATTACGTCATGCTTCAGAAATGTGGAAAATGGTCCGTTTTCAAATGTTTTATTTTTGAACGTCAGTTCACATTTGTAGGCGGATCATCAGTGTTGGAGCTAAAATTAGCATGTTTAAAGTGATTTTCATGCTTCCAGGGGCCCTAAACACAAGATTTATGGAATGGTTAAAAGTGCATGAAAATGGCCAATTTACTCACTCTGAGTTCTCAAAAAGGGTTTCTTCACCCAGGGAAGTTAATAAAATACCATTTGGAGGCATTTAATGTTCAAGCAAAAACGGCTGATTTTCGACAAAAGAGATAACACCCCCCCATTACGTCATGCTTCAGAAATGTGAAAAATGGTCCGTTTTCAAATGTTTTATTTTTGAACGTCAGTTCACATTTGTAGGTGGATCATCAGTGTTAGAGCTAAAATTAGCATGTTTAAAGTGATTTTCATGCTTCCAGGGGCTCGGGAAGTGAATTAAATACTATTTGGAGGCATTTAATGTTCAATCAAAAACAGCTGATTTTTGACAAAAGAGATAACACCCCCCCATTACGTCATGCTTCAGAAATGTGGAAAATGGTCCGTTTTCAAATGTTTTATTTTTGAACGTCAGTTCACATTTGTAGGTGGATCATCAGTGTTAGAGCTAAAATTAGCATGTTTAAAGTGATTTTCATGCTTCCAGGGGCCCTAAACACAAGATTTATGGAATGGTTAAAAGTGCATGAAAATGGCCAATTTACTCACTCTGAGTTCTCAAAAAGGGTTTCGTCACCCCGGGAAGTTAATTAAATACCATTTGGAGGCATTTAACGTTCGAGCAAAAACGGCTGATTTTCGACAAAAGAGATAACACCCCCGCATTACGTCATGCTTCAGAAATGTGGAAAATGGTCCGTTTTCAAATGTTTTATTTTTGAACGTCAGTTCACATTTGTAGGTGGATCATCAGTGTTAGAGCTAAAATTAGCATGTTTAAAGTGATTTTCATGCTTCCAGGGTCTCGGGAAGTGAATTAAATACTATTTGGAGGCATTTAATGTTCAAGCAAAAACGGCTGATTTTCGACAAAAGAGATAACACCCCCCCATTACGTCATGCTTCAGAAATGTGGAAAATGGTCCGTTTTCAAATGTTTTATTTTTGAACGTCAGTTCACATTTGTAGGTGGATCATCAGTGTTAGAGCTAAAATTAGCATGTTTAAAGTGGTTTTCATGCTTCCAGGGGCCCTAAACACAAGATTTATGGAATGGTTAAAAGTGCATGAAAATGGCCAATTTACTCACTCTGAGTTCTCAAAAAGGGTTTCTTCACCCAGGGAAGTTAATTAAATACCATTTGGAGGCATTTAATGTTTGAGCAAAAACGGCTGATTTTCGACAAAAGAGATAACACCCCCCCATTACGTCATGCTTCAGAAATGTAGAAAATGGTCCGTTTTTAAATGTTTTATTTTTGAACGTCAGTTCACATTTGTAGGTGGATCATCAGTGTTAGAGCTAAAATTAGCATGTTTAAAGTGATTTTCATGCTTCCAGGGGCTCGGGAAGTGAATTAAATACTATTTGGAGGCATTTAATGTTCAATCAAATACAGCTGATTTTTGACAAAAGAGATAACACCCCCCATTACGTCATGCTTCGGAAATGTGGAAAATGGTCCGTTTTCAAATGTTTTATTTTTGAACGTCAGTTCACATTTGTAGGTGGATCATCAGTGTTAGAGCTAAAATGAGCATGTTTAAAGTGATTTTCATGCTTCCAGGGCTCGGGAAGTGAATTAAATACTATTTGGAGGTATTTAATGTTCAATCAAAAACAGCTGATTTTTGACAAAAGAGATAACACCCCCCCATTACGTCATGCTTCAGAAATGTGGAAAATGGTCCGTTTTCAAATGTTTTATTTTTGAACGTCAGTTCACATTTGTAGGTGGATCATCAGTGTTAGAGCTAAAATTAGCATGTTTAAAGTGATTTTCATGCTTCCAGGGGCTCGGGAAGTGAATTAAATACTATTTGGAGGCATTTAATGTTTAATCAAAAACAGCTGATTTTTGACAAAAGAGATAACACCCCCCCATTACGTCATGCTTCAGAAATGTGGAAAATGGTCCGTTTTCAAATGTTTTATTTTTGAACGTCAGTTCACATTTGTAGGTGGATCATCAGTGTTAGAGCTAAAATTGGCATGTCTAAAGTGATTTTCATGCTTCCAGGGGCCCTAAACACAAGATTTATGGAATGGTTATAAGTGCATGAAAATGGCCAATTTACTCACTCTGAGTTCTCAAAAAGGGTTTCTTCACCCCGGGCAGTTAATTAAATACCATTTGGAGGCATTTAATGTTCGAGCAAAAACGGCTGATTTTCGACAAAAGAGATAACACCCCCCATTACGTCATGCTTCAGAAATGTGGAAAATGGTCCGTTTTCAAATGTTTTATTTTTGAACGTCAGTTCACATTTGTAGGCGGATCATCAGTGTTGGAGCTAAAATTAGCATGTTTAAAGTGATTTTCATGCTTCCAGGGGCCCTAAACACAAGATTTATTGAATGGGTAAAAGTGCATGAAAATGGCCAATTTACTCACTCTGAGTTCTCAAAAAGGGTTTCTTCACCCCGGGAAGTTAATTAAATTCCATTTGGAGGCATTTAATGTTCGAGCAAAAACGGCTGATTTTCGACAAAAGACACCCCCCCCATTACGTCATGCTTCAGAAATGTGGAAAATGGTCCGTTTTCAAATGTTTTATTTTTGAACGTCAGTTCACATTTGTAGGTGGATCATCAGTGTTAGAGCTAAAATTCGCATGTTTAAAGTGATTTTCATGCTTCCAGGGGCTCGGGAAGTGAATTAAATACTATTTGGAGGCATTTAATGTTCAAGCAAAAACGGCTGATTTTCGACAAAAGAGATAACACCCCCCCATTACGTCATGCTTCAGAAATGTGGAAAATGGTCCGTTTTCAAATGTTTTATTTTTGAACGTCAGTTCACATTTGTAGGTGGATCATCAGTGTTAGAGCTAAAATTAGCATGTTTAAAGTGGTTTTCATGCTTCCAGGGGCCCTAAACACAAGATTTATGGAATGGTTAAAAGTGCATGAAAATGGCCAATTTACTCACTCTGAGTTCTCAAAAAGGGTTTCTTCACCCAGGGAAGTTAATAAAATACCATTTGGAGGCATTTAATGTTCAAGCAAAAACGGCTGATTTTCGACAAAAGAGATAACACCCCCCCATTACGTCATGCTTCAGAAATGTGGAAAATGGTCCGTTTTCAAATGTTTTATTTTTGAACGTCAGTTCACATTTGTAGGTGGATCATCAGTGTTAGAGCTAAAATTAGCATGTTTAAAGTGGTTTTCATGCTTCCAGGGGCTCGGGAAGTGAATTAAATACTATTTAGAGGCATTTAATGTTCAATCAAAAACAGCTGATTTTTGACAAAAGAGATAACACCCCCCCATTACGTCATGCTTCAGAAATGTGGAAAATGGTCCGTTTTCAAATGTTTTATTTTTGAACGTCAGTTCACATTTGTAGGTGGATCATCAGTGTTAGAGCTAAAATTAGCATGTTTAAAGTGATTTTCATGCTTCCAGGTGCTCGGGAAGTGAATTAAATACTATTTGGAGGCATTTAATGTTCAATCAAAAACAGCTGATTTTTGATAAAAGAGATAACACCCCCCCATTACGTCATGCTTCAGAAATGTGGAAAATGGTCCGTTTTCAAATGTTTTATTTTTGAACGTCAGTTCACATTTGTAGGTGGATCATCAGTGTTAGAGCTAAAATTAGCATGTTTAAAGTGATTTTCATGCTTCCAGGGGCCCTAAACACAAGATTTATGGAATGGGTAAAAGTGCATGAAAATGGCCAATTTACTCACTCTGAGTTCTCAAAAAGGGTTTCTTCACCCCGGGAAGTTAATTAAATACCATTTGGAGGCATTTAATGTTCGAGCAAAAACGGCTGATTTTCGACAAAAGAGATAACACCCCCCCATTACGTCATGCTTCAGAAATGTGGAAAATGGTCCGTTTTCAAATGTTTTATTTTTGAACGTCAGTTCACATTTGTAGGTGGATCATCAGTGTTAGAGCTAAAATTTGCATGTTTAAAGTGATTTTCATGCTTCCAGGGGCTCGGGAAGTGAATTAAATACTATTTGGAGGCATTTAATGTTCAAGCAAAAACGGCTGATTTTCGACAAAAGAGATAACACCCCCCCATTACGTCATGCTTCAGAAATGTGGAAAATGGTCCGTTTTCAAATGTTTTATTTTTGAACGTCAGTTCACATTTGTAGGTGGATCATCAGTGTTAAAGCTAAAATTAGCATGTTTAAAGTTGTTTTCATGCTTCCAGGGGCCCTAAACACAAGATTTATGGAATGGTTAAAAGTGCATGAAAATGGCCAATTTACTCACTCTGAGTTCTCAAAAAGGGTTTCTTCACCCAGGGAAGTTAATTAAATACCATTTGGAGGCATTTAATGTTTGAGCAAAAACGGCTGTTTTCGACAAAAGAGATAACACCCCCCCATTACGTCATGCTTCAGAAATGTGGAAAATGGTCCATTTTCAATTGTTTTATTTTTGAACGTCAGTTCACATTTGTAGGTGGATCATCAGTGTTAGAGCTAAAATTAGCATGTTTAAAGTGGTTTTCATGCTTCCAGGGGCCCTAAACACAAGATTTATGGAATGGTTAAAAGTGCATGAAAATGGCCAATTTACTCACTCTGAGTTCTCAAAAAGGGTTTCTTCACCCAGGGAAGTTAATTAAATACCATTTGGAGGCATTTAATGTTTGAGCAAAAAGGGCTGATTTTCGACAAAAGAGATAACACCCCCCCATTACGTCATGCTTCAGAAATGTAGAAAATGGTCCGTTTTTAAATGTTTTATTTTTGAACGTCAGTTCACATTTGTAGGTGGATCATCAGTGTTAGAGCTAAAATTAGCATGTTTAAAGTGATTTTCATGCTTCCAGGGGCTCGGGAAGTGAATTAAATACTATTTGGAGGCATTTAATGTTCAATCAAATACAGCTGATTTTTGACAAAAGAGATAACACCCCCCATTACGTCATGCTTCAGAAATGTGGAAAATGGTCCGTTTTCAAATGTTTTATTTTTGAACGTCAGTTCACATTTGTAGGTGGATCATCAGTGTTAGAGCTAAAATTAGCATGTTTAAAGTGATTTTCATGCTTCCAGGGCTCGGGAAGTGAATTAAATACTATTTGGAGGTATTTAATGTTCAATCAAAAACAGCTGATTTTTGACAAAAGAGATAACACCCCCCCATTACGTCATGCTTCAGAAATGTGGAAAATGGTCCGTTTTCAAATGTTTTATTTTTGAACGTCAGTTCACATTTGTAGGTGGATCATCAGTGTTAGAGCTAAAATTAGCATGTTTAAAGTGATTTTCATGCTTCCAGGGGCTCGGGAAGTGAATTAAATACTATTTGGAGGCATTTAATGTTCAATCAAAAACAGCTGATTTTTGACAAAAGAGATAACACCCCCCCATTACGTCATGCTTCAGAAATGTGGAAAATGGTCCGTTTTCAAATGTTTTATTTTTGAACGTCAGTTCACATTTGTAGGTGGATCATCAGTGTTAGAGCTAAAATTAGCATGTCTAAAGTGATTTTCATGCTTCCAGGGGCCCTAAACACAAGATTTATGGAATGGTTATAAGTGCATGAAAATGGCCAATTTACTCACTCTGAGTTCTCAAAAAGGGTTTCTTCACCCCGGGCAGTTAATTAAATACCATTTGGAGGCATTTAATGTTCGAGCAAAAACGGCTGATTTTCGACAAAAGAGATAATACCCCCCATTACGTCATGCTTCAGAAATGTGGAAAATGGTCCGTTTTCAAATGTTTTATTTTTGAACGTCAAGTTCACATTTGTAGGCGGATCATCAGTGTTGGAGCTAAAATTAGCATGTTTAAAGTGATTTTCATGCTTCCAGGGGCCCTAAACACAAGATTTATGGAATGGGTAAAAGTGCATGAAAATGGCCAATTTACTCACTCTGAGTTCTCAAAAAGGGTTTCTTCACCACGGGAAATTAATTAAATTCCATTTGGAGGCATTTAATGTTCAAACAAAAACGGCTGATTTTCGACAAAAGAGATAACACCCCCCCATTACGTCATGCTTCAGAAATGTGGAAAATGGTCCGTTTTCAAATGTTTTATTTTTGAACGTCAGTTCACATTTGTAGGTGGATCATCAGTGTTAGAGCTAAAATTAGCATGTTTAAAGTGGTTTTCATGCTTCCAGGGGCCCTAAACACAAGATTTATGGAATGGTTAAAAGTGCATGAAAATGGCCAATTTACTCACTCTGAGTTCTCAAAAAGGGTTTCTTCACCCAGGGAAGTTAATAAAATACCATTTGGAGGCATTTAATGTTCAAGCAAAAACGGCTGATTTTCGACAAAAGAGATAACACCCCCCCATTACGTCATGCTTCAGAAATGTGGAAAATGGTCCGTTTTCAAATGTTTTATTTTTGAACGTCAGTTCACATTTGTAGGTGGATCATCAGTGTTAGAGCTAAAATTAGCATGTTTAAAGTGGTTTTCATGCTTCCAGGGGCTCGGGAAGTGAATTAAATACTATTTGGAGGCATTTAATGTTCAATCAAAAACAGCTGATTTTTGACAAAAGAGATAACACCCCCCCATTACGTCATGCTTCAGAAATGTGGAAAATGGTCCGTTTTCAAATGTTTTATTTTTGAACGTCAGTTCACATTTGTAGGTGGATCATCAGTGTTAGAGCTAAAATTAGCATGTTTAAAGTGATTTTCATGCTTCCAGGTGCTCGGGAAGTGAATTAAATACTATTTGGAGGCATTTAATGTTCAATCAAAAACAGCTGATTTTTGATAAAAGAGATAACACCCCCCCATTACGTCATGCTTCAGAAATGTGGAAAATGGTCCGTTTTCAAATGTTTTATTTTTGAACGTCAGTTCACATTTGTAGGTGGATCATCAGTGTTAGAGCTAAAATTAGCATGTTTAAAGTGATTTTCATGCTTCCAGGGGCCCTAAACACAAGATTTATGGAATGGGTAAAAGTGCATGAAAATGGCCAATTTACTCACTCTGAGTTCTCAAAAAGGGTTTCTTCACCCCGGGAAGTTAATTAAATACCATTTGGAGGCATTTAATGTTCGAGCAAAAACGGCTGATTTTCGACAAAAGAGATAACACCCCCCCATTACGTCATGCTTCAGAAATGTGGAAAATGGTCCGTTTTCAAATGTTTTATTTTTGAACGTCAGTTCACATTTGTAGGTGGATCATCAGTGTTAGAGCTAAAATTCACATGTTTAAAGTGATTTTCATGCTTCCAGGGGCTCGGGAAGTGAATTAAATACTATTTGGAGGCATTTAATGTTCAAGCAAAAACGGCTGATTTTCGACAAAAGAGATAACACCCCCCCATTACGTCATGCTTCAGAAATGTGGAAAATGGTCCGTTTTCAAATGTTTTATTTTTGAACGTCAGTTCACATTTGTAGGTGGATCATCAGTGTTAAAGCTAAAATTAGCATGTTTAAAGTGGTTTTCATGCTTCCAGGGGCCCTAAACACAAGATTTATGGAATGGGTAAAAGTGCATGAAAATGGCCAATTTACTCACTCTGAGTTCTCAAAAAGGGTTTCTTCACCCCGGGAAGTTAATTAAATACATTTGGAGGCATTTAATGTTCGAGCAAAAACGGCTGATTTTCGACAAAAGAGATAACACCCCCCCATTACGTCATGCTTCAGAAATGTGGAAAATGGTCCGTTTTCAAATGTTTTATTTTTGAACGTCAGTTCACATTTGTAGGTGGATCATCAGTGTTAGAGCTAAAATTTGCATGTTTAAAGTGATTTTCATGCTTCCAGGGGCTCGGGAAGTGAATTAAATACTATTTGGAGGCATTTAATGTTCAAGCAAAAACGGCTGATTTTCGACAAAAGAGATAACACCCCCCCATTACGTCATGCTTCAGAAATGTGGAAAATGGTCCGTTTTCAAATGTTTTATTTTTGAACGTCAGTTCACATTTGTAGGTGGATCATCAGTGTTAAAGCTAAAATTAGCATGTTTAAAGTGGTTTTCATGCTTCCAGGGGCCCTAAACACAAGATTTATGGAATGGTTAAAAGTGCATGAAAATGGCCAATTTACTCACTCTGAGTTCTCAAAAAGGGTTTCTTCACCCAGGGAAGTTAATTAAATACCATTTGGAGGCATTTAATGTTTGAGCAAAAACGGCTGATTTTCGACAAAAGAGATAACACCCCCCCATTACGTCATGCTTCAGAAATGTGGAAAATGGTCCATTTTCAATTGTTTTATTTTTGAACGTCAGTTCACATTTGTAGGTGGATCATCAGTGTTAGAGCTAAAATTAGCATGTTTAAAGTGGTTTTCATGCTTCCAGGGGCCCTAAACACAAGATTTATGGAATGGTTAAAAGTGCATGAAAATGGCCAATTTACTCACTCTGAGTTCTCAAAAAGGGTTTCTTCACCCAGGGAAGTTAATTAAATACCATTTGGAGGCATTTAATGTTTGAGCAAAAAGGGCTGATTTTCGACAAAAGAGATAACACCCCCCCATTACGTCATGCTTCAGAAATGTAGAAAATGGTCCGTTTTTAAATGTTTTATTTTTGAACGTCAGTTCACATTTGTAGGTGGATCATCAGTGTTAGAGCTAAAATTAGCATGTTTAAAGTGATTTTCATGCTTCCAGGGGCTCGGGAAGTGAATTAAATACTATTTGGAGGCATTTAATGTTCAATCAAATACAGCTGATTTTTGACAAAAGAGATAACACCCCCCATTACGTCATGCTTCAGAAATGTGGAAAATGGTCCGTTTTCAAATGTTTTATTTTTGAACGTCAGTTCACATTTGTAGGTGGATCATCAGTGTTAGAGCTAAAATTAGCATGTTTAAAGTGATTTTCATGCTTCCAGGGCTCGGGAAGTGAATTAAATACTATTTGGAGGTATTTAATGTTCAATCAAAAACAGCTGATTTTTGACAAAAGAGATAACACCCCCCCATTACGTCATGCTTCAGAAATGTGGAAAATGGTCCGTTTTCAAATGTTTTATTTTTGAACGTCAGTTCACATTTGTAGGTGGATCATCAGTGTTAGAGCTAAAATTAGCATGTTTAAAGTGATTTTCATGCTTCCAGGGGCTCGGGAAGTGAATTAAATACTATTTGGAGGCATTTAATGTTCAATCAAAAACAGCTGATTTTTGACAAAAGAGATAACACCCCCCCATTACGTCATGCTTCAGAAATGTGGAAAATGGTCCGTTTTCAAATGTTTTATTTTTGAACGTCAGTTCACATTTGTAGGTGGATCATCAGTGTTAGAGCTAAAATTAGCATGTCTAAAGTGATTTTCATGCTTCCAGGGGCCCTAAACACAAGATTTATGGAATGGTTATAAGTGCATGAAAATGGCCAATTTACTCACTCTGAGTTCTCAAAAAGGGTTTCTTCACCCCGGGCAGTTAATTAAATACCATTTGGAGGCATTTAATGTTCGAGCAAAAACGGCTGATTTTCGACAAAAGAGATAATACCCCCCATTACGTCATGCTTCAGAAATGTGGAAAATGGTCCGTTTTCAAATGTTTTATTTTTGAACGTCAAGTTCACATTTGTAGGCGGATCATCAGTGTTGGAGCTAAAATTAGCATGTTTAAAGTGATTTTCATGCTTCCAGGGGCCCTAAACACAAGATTTATGGAATGGGTAAAAGTGCATGAAAATGGCCAATTTACTCACTCTGAGTTCTCAAAAAGGGTTTCTTCACCCCGGGAAATTAATTAAATTCCATTTGGAGGCATTTAATGTTCAAACAAAAACGGCTGATTTTCGACAAAAGAGATAACACCCCCCCATTACGTCATGCTTCAGAAATGTGGAAAATGGTCCGTTTTCAAATGTTTTATTTTTGAACGTCAGTTCACATTTGTAGGTGGATCATCAGTGTTAGAGCTAAAATTCGCATGTTTAAAGTGATTTTCATGCTTCCAGGGGCTCGGGAAGTGAATTAAATACTATTTGGAGGCATTTAATGTTCAAGCAAAAATGGCTGATTTTCGACAAAAGAGATAACACCCCCCCATTACGTCATGCTTCAGAAATGTGGAAAATGGTCCGTTTTCAAATGTTTTATTTTTGAACGTCAGTTCACATTTGTAGGTGGATCATCAGTGTTAGAGCTAAAATTAGCATGTTTAAAGTGGTTTTCATGCTTCCAGGGGCCCTAAACACAAGATTTATGGAATGGTTAAAAGTGCATGAAAATGGCCAATTTACTCACTCTGAGTTCTCAAAAAGGGTTTCTTCACCCAGGGAAGTTAATAAAATACCATTTGGAGGCATTTAATGTTCAAGCAAAAACGGCTGATTTTCGACAAAAGAGATAACACCCCCCCATTACGTCATGCTTCAGAAATGTGGAAAATGGTCCGTTTTCAAATGTTTTATTTTTGAACGTCAGTTCACATTTGTAGGTGGATCATCAGTGTTAGAGCTAAAATTAGCATGTTTAAAGTGGTTTTCATGCTTCCAGGGGCTCGGGAAGTGAATTAAATACTATTTGGAGGCATTTAATGTTCAATCAAAAACAGCTGATTTTTGACAAAAGAGATAACACCCCCCCATTACGTCATGCTTCAGAAATGTGGAAAATGGTCCGTTTTCAAATGTTTTATTTTTGAACGTCAGTTCACATTTGTAGGTGGATCATCAGTGTTAGAGCTAAAATTAGCATGTTTAAAGTGATTTTCATGCTTCCAGGTGCTCGGGAAGTGAATTAAATACTATTTGGAGGCATTTAATGTTCAATCAAAAACAGCTGATTTTTGATAAAAGAGATAACACCCTCCCATTACGTCATGCTTCAGAAATGTGGAAAATGGTCCGTTTTCAAATGTTTTATTTTTGAACGTCAGTTCACATTTGTAGGTGGATCATCAGTGTTAAAGCTAAATTTAGCATGTTTAAAGTGGTTTTCATGCTTCCAGGGGCCCTAAACACAAGATTTATGGAATGGTTAAAAGTGCATGAAAATGGCCAATTTACTCACTCTGAGTTCTCAAAAAGGGTTTCTTCACCCAGGGAAGTTAATTAAATACCATTTGGAGGCATTTAATGTTTGAGCAAAAACGGCTGATTTTCGACAAAAGAGATAACACCCCCCCATTACGTCATGCTTCAGAAATGTGGAAAATGGTCCGTTTTCAAATGTTTTATTTTTGAACGTCAGTTCACATTTGTAGGTGGATCATCAGTGTTAGAGCTAAAATTAGCATGTTTAAAGTGATTTTCATGCTTCCAGGGGCTCGGGAAGTGAATTAAATACTATTTGGAGGCATTTAATGTTCAATCAAAAACAGCTGATTTTTGACAAAAGAGATAACACCCCCCCATTACGTCATGCTTCAGAAATGTGGAAAATGGTCCGTTTTCAAATGTTTTATTTTTGAACGTCAGTTCACATTTGTAGGTGGATCATCAGTGTTAGAGCTAAAATTAGCATGTCTAAAGTGATTTTCATGCTTCCAGGGGCCCTAAACACAAGATTTATGGAATGGTTATAAGTGCATGAAAATGGCCAATTTACTCACTCTGAGTTCTCAAAAAGGGTTTCTTCACCCCGGGCAGTTAATTAAATACCATTTGGAGGCATTTAATGTTCGAGCAAAAACGGCTGATTTTCGACAAAAGAGATAATACCCCCCATTACGTCATGCTTCAGAAATGTGGAAAATGGTCCGTTTTCAAATGTTTTATTTTTGAACGTCAGTTCACATTTGTAGGTGGATCATCAGTGTTAGAGCTAAAATTAGCATGTTTAAAGTGATTTTCATGCTTCCAGGTGCTCGGGAAGTGAATTAAATACTATTTGGAGGCATTTAATGTTCAATCAAAAACAGCTGATTTTTGATAAAAGAGATAACACCCTCCCATTACGTCATGCTTCAGAAATGTGGAAAATGGTCCGTTTTCAAATGTTTTATTTTTGAACGTCAGTTCACATTTGTAGGTGGATCATCAGTGTTAGAGCTAAAATTAGCATGTTTAAAGTGATTTTCATGCTTCCAGGGGCCCTAAACACAAGATTTATGGAATGGGTAAAAGTGCATGAAAATGGCCAATTTACTCACTCTGAGTTCTCAAAAAGGGTTTCTTCACCCCGGGAAGTTAATTAAATACCATTTGGAGGCATTTAATGTTCGAGCAAAAACGGCTGATTTTCGACAAAAGAGATAACACCCCCCCATTACGTCATGCTTCAGAAATGTGGAAAATGGTCCGTTTTCAAATGTTTTATTTTTGAACGTCAGTTCACATTTGTAGGTGGATCATCAGTGTTAGAGCTAAAATTCGCATGTTTAAAGTGATTTTCATGCTTCCAGGGGCTCGGGAAGTGAATTAAATACTATTTGGAGGCATTTAATGTTCAAGCAAAAACGGCTGATTTTCGACAAAAGAGATAACACCCCCCCATTACGTCATGCTTCAGAAATGTGGAAAATGGTCCGTTTTCAAATGTTTTATTTTTGAACGTCAGTTCACATTTGTAGGTGGATCATCAGTGTTAAAGCTAAATTTAGCATGTTTAAAGTGGTTTTCATGCTTCCAGGGGCCCTAAACACAAGATTTATGGAATGGTTAAAAGTGCATGAAAATGGCCAATTTACTCACTCTGAGTTCTCAAAAAGGGTTTCTTCACCCAGGGAAGTTAATTAAATACCATTTGGAGGCATTTAATGTTTGAGCAAAAACGGCTGATTTTCGACAAAAGAGATAACACCCCCCCATTACGTCATGCTTCAGAAATGTGGAAAATGGTCCGTTTTCAAATGTTTTATTTTTGAACGTCAGTTCACATTTGTAGGTGGATCATCAGTGTTAGAGCTAAAATTAGCATGTTTAAAGTGGTTTTCATGCTTCCAGGGGCCCTAAACACAAGATTTATGGAATGGTTAAAAGTGCATGAAAATGGCCAATTTACTCACTCTGAGTTCTCAAAAAGGGTTTCTTCACCCAGGGAAGTTAATTAAATACCATTTGGAGGCATTTAATGTTTGAGCAAAAAGGGCTGATTTTCGACAAAAGAGATAACACCCCCCCATTACGTCATGCTTCAGAAATGTGGAAAATGGTCCGTTTTCAAATGTTTTATTTTTGAACGTCAGTTCACATTTGTAGGTGGATCATCAGTGTTAGAGCTAAAATTAGCATGTTTAAAGTGATTTTCATGCTTCCAGGGGCTCGGGAAGTGAATTAAATACTATTTGGAGGCATTTAATGTTCAATCAAAAACAGCGGATTTTTGACAAAAGAGATAACACCACCCCCCCATTACGTCATGCTTCAGAAATGTGGAAAATGGTCCGTTTTCAAATGTTTTATTTTTGAACGTCAGTTCACATTTGTAGGTGGATCATCAGTGTTAGAGCTAAAATTCGCATGTTTAAAGTGATTTTCATGCTTCCAGGGGCTCGGGAAGTGAATTAAATACTATTTGGAGGCATTTAATGTTCAAGCAAAAATGGCTGATTTTCGACAAAAGAGCTAACACCCCCCCATTACGTCATGCTTCAGAAATGTGGAAAATGGTCCGTTTTCAAATGTTTTATTTTTGAACGTCAGTTCACATTTGTAGGTGGATCATCAGTGTTAGAGCTAAAATTTGCATGTTTAAAGTGGTTTTCATGCTTTCAGGGGCCCTAAACTCAAGATTTATGGAATGGTTAAAAGTGCATGAAAATGGCCAATTTACTCACTCTGAGTTCTCAAAAAGGGTTTCTTCACCCAGGAAAGTTAATTAAATACCATTTGGAGGCATTTAATGTTCGAGCAAAAACGGCTGATTTTCGACAAAAGAGATAACCCCCCCCATTACGTCATGCTTCAGAAATGTGGAAAATGGTCCGTTTTCAAATGTTTTATTTTTGAACGTCAGTTCACATTTGTAGGTGGATCATCAGTGTTAGAGCTAAAATTAGCATGTTTAAAGTGATTTTCATGCTTCCAGGGGCTCGGGAAGTGAATTAAATACTATTTGGAGGCATTTAATGTTCAATCAAAAACAGCTGATTTTTGACAAAAGAGATAACACCCCCCCCCATTACGTCATGCTTCAGAAATGTGGAAAATGGTCCGTTTTCAAATGTTTTATTTTTGAACGTCAGTTCACATTTGTAGGTGGATCATCAGTGTTAGAGCTAAAATTAGCATGTTTAAAGTGATTTTCATGCTTCCAGGGGCTCGGGAAGTGAATTAAATACTATTTGGAGGCATTTAATGTTCAATCAAAAACAGCTGATTTTTGATAAAAGAGATAACACCCCCCCATAAAGTCATGCTTCAGAAATGTGGAAAATGGTCCGTTTTCAAATGTTTTATTTTTGAACGTCAGTTCACATTTGTAGGTGGATCATCAGTGTTAGAGCTAAAATTAGCATGTTTAAAGTGATTTTCATGCTTCCAGGGGCCCTAAACACAAGATTTATGGAATGGTTAAAAGTGCATGAAAATGGCCAATTTACTCACTCTGAGTTCTCAAAAAGGGTTTCTTCACCCCGGGCAGTTAATTAAATACCATTTGGAGGCATTTAATGTTCGAGCAAAAACGGCTGATTTTCGACAAAAGAGATAACACCCCCCATTACGTCATGCTTCAGAAATGTGGAAAATGGTCCGTTTTCAAATGTTTTATTTTTGAACGTCAGTTCACATTTGTAGGTGGATCATCAGTGTTAGAGCTAAAATTCGCATGTTTAAAGTGATTTTCATGCTTCCAGGGGCTCGGGAAGTGAATTAAATACTATTTGGAGGCATTTAATGTTCAAGCAAAAACGGCTGATTTTCGACAAAAGAGATAACACCCCCCATTACGTCATGCTTCAGAAATGTGGAAAATGGTCCGTTTTCAAATGTTTTCTTTTTGAACGTCAGTTCACATTTGTAGGTGGATCATCAGTGTTAGAGCTAAAATTAGCATGTTTAAAGTGGTTTTCATGCTTCCAGGGGCCCTAAACACAAGATTTATGGAATGGTTAAAAGTGCATGAAAATGGCCAATTTACTCACTCTGAGTTCTCAAAAAGGGTTTCTTCACCCAGGGAAGTTAATTAAATACCATTTGGAGGCATTTAATGTTCGAGCAAAAACGGCTGATTTTCGACAAAAGAGATAACACCCCCCCATTACGTCATGCTTCAGAAATGTGGAAAATGGTCCGTTTTCAAATGTTTTATTTTTGAACGTCAGTTCACATTTGTAGGTGGATCATCAGTGTTAGAGCTAAAATTAGCAGGTTTAAAGTGGTTTTCATGCTTCCAGGGGCCCTAAACACAAGATTTATGGAATGGTTAAAAGTACATGAAAATGGCCAATTTACTCACTCTGAGTTCTCAAAAAGGGTTTCTTCACCCCGGGAAGTTAATTAAATACCATTTGGAGGCATTTAATGTTCGAGCAAAAACGGCTGATTTTCGACAAAAGAGATAACACCCCCGCATAACGTCATGCTTCAGAAATGTGGAAAATGGTCCGTTTTCAAATGTTTTATTTTTGAACGTCAGTTCACATTTGTAGGTGGATCATCAGTGTTAGAGCTAAAATTAGCATGTTTAAAGTGATTTTCATGCTTCCAGGGGCTCGGGAAGTGAGTTAAATACTATTTGGAGGCATTTAATGTTCAATCAAAAACAGCTGATTTTTGACAAAAGAGATAACACCCCCCCATTACGTCATGCTTCAGAAATGTGGAAAATGGTCCGTTTTCAAATGTTTTATTTTTGAACGTCAGTGCACATTTGTAGGTGGATCATCAGTGTTAGAGCTAAAATTAGCATGTTTAAAGTGATTTTCATGCTTCCAGGGTCTCGGGAAGTGAATTAAATTTTATTTGGAGGCATTTATTGTTCAAGCAAAAACGGCTGATTTTCGACAAAAGAGATAACACCCCCCATTACGTCATGCTTCAGAAATGTGGAAAATGGTCCGTTTTCAAATGTTTTATTTTTGAACGTCAGTTCACATTGTAGGTGGATCATCAGTGTTAGAGCTAAAATTAGCATGTTTAAAGTGGTTTTCATGCTTCCAGGGGCCCTAAACACAAGATTTATGGAATGGTTAAAAGTGCATGAAAATGGCCAATTTACTCACTCTGAGTTCTCAAAAAGGGTTTCTTCACCCAGGGAAGTTAATTAAATACCATTTGGAGGCATTTAATGTTCGAGCAAAAACGGCTGATTTTCGACAAAAGAGATAACACCCCCGCATTACGTCATGCTTCAGAAATGTGGAAAATGGTCCGTTCTCAAATGTTTTATTTTTGAACGTCAGTTCACATTTGTAGGTGGATCATCAGTGTTAGAGCTAAAATTAGCATGTTTAAAGTGATTTTCATGCTTCCAGGGGCTCGGGAAGTGAATTAAATACTATTTGGAGGCATTTAATGTTCAATCAAAAACAGCTGATTTTTGACAAAAGAGATAACACCCCCCCATTACGTCATGCTTCAGAAATGTGGAAAATGGTCCGTTTTCAAATGTTTTCTTTTTGAACGTCAGTTCACATTTGTAGGTGGATCATCAGTGTTAGAGCTAAAATTAGCATGTTTAAAGTGATTTTCATGCTTCCAGGGGACCTAAACACAAGATTTATGGAATGGTTAAAAGTGCATGAAAATGGCCAATTTACTCACTCTGAGTTCTCAAAAAGGGTTTCTTCACCCCGGGAAGTTAATTAAATACCATTTGGAGGCATTTAATGTTCGAGCAAAAACGGCTGATTTTCGACAAAAGAGATAACACCCCCCCATTACGTCATGCTTCAGAAATGTGGAAAATGGTCCGTTTTCAAATGTTTTATTTTTGAACGTCAGTTCACATTTGTAGGTGGATCATCAGTGTTAGAGCTAAAATTCGCATGTTTAAAGTGATTTTCATGCTTCCAGGGGCTCGGGAAGTGAGTTAAATACTATTTGGAGGCATTTAATGTTCAATCAAAAACAGCTGATTTTTGACAAAAGAGATAACACCCCCCCATTACGTCATGCTTCAGAAATGTGGAAAATGGTCCGTTTTCAAATGTTTTATTTTTGAATGTCAGTGCACATTTGTAGGTGGATCATCAGTGTTAGAGCTAAAATTAGCATGTTTAAAGTGATTTTCATGCTTCCAGGGGCTCAGGAAGTGAATTAAATACTATTTGGAGGCATTTAATGTTCAATCAAAAACAGCTGATTTTTGACAAAAGAGATAACACCCCCCCATTACGTCATGCTTCAGAAATGTGGAAAATGGTCAGTTTTCAAATGTTTTCTTTTTGAACGTCAGTTCACATTTGTAGGTGGATCATCAGTGTTAGAGCTAAAATTAGCATGTTTAAAGTGATTTTCATGCTTCTAGGGGCCCTAAACACAAGATTTATGGAATGGTTAAAAGTGCATGAAAATGGCCAATTTACTCACTCTGAGTTCTCAAAAAGGGTTTCTTCACCCCGGGAAGTTAATTAAATACCATTTGGAGGCATTTAATGTTCGAGCAAAAACAGCTGATTTTCGACAAAAGAGATAACACCCCCGCATTACGTCATGCTTCAGAAATGTGGAAAATGGTCCGTTTTCAAATGTTTTATTTTTGAGCGTCAGTTCACATTTGTAGGTGGATCATCAGTGTTAGAGCTAAAATTAGCATGTTTAAAGTGGTTTTCATGCTTCCAGGGGCCCTAAACACAAGATTTATGGAATGGTTAAAAGTGCATGAAAATGGCCAATTTACTCACTCTGAGTTCTCAAAAAGGGTTTCTTCACCCCGGGAAGTTAATTAAATACCATTTGGAGGCATTTAATGTTCGAGCAAAAACGGCTGATTTTCGACAAAAGAGATAACACCCCCCCATTACGTCATGCTTCAGAAATGTGGAAAATGGTCCGTTTTCAAATGTTTTATTTTTGAACGTCAGTTCACATTTGTAGGTGGATCATCAGTGTTAGAGCTAAAATTAGCATGTTTAAAGTGATTTTCATGCTTCCAGGGGCTCGGGAAGTGAGTTAAATACTATTTGGAGGCATTTAATGTTCAATCAAAAACAGCTGATTTTTGACAA
Organism: Lissotriton vulgaris; assembly: GCF_964263255.1. NCBI lineage: Eukaryota > Metazoa > Chordata > Amphibia > Caudata > Salamandridae > Lissotriton > Lissotriton vulgaris. The sequence continues at coordinate 448,195 of NW_028248302.1, read as the reverse complement.
AAGAGATAACACCCCCCCATTACGTCATGCTTCAGAAATGTGGAAAATGGTCCGTTTTCAAATGTTTTATTTTTGAACGTCAGTGCACATTTGTAGGTGGATCATCAGTGTTAGAGCTAAAATTAGCATGTTTAAAGTGATTTTCATGCTTCCAGGGGCTCGGGAAGTGAATTAAATACTATTTGGAGGCATTTAATGTTCAATCAAAAACAGCTGATTTTTGACAAAAGAGATAACACCCCCCCATTACGTCATGCTTCAGAAATGTGGAAAATGGTCCGTTTTCAAATGTTTTCTTTTTGAACGTCAGTTCACATTTGTAGGTGGATCATCAGTGTTAGAGCTAAAATTAGCATGTTTAAAGTGATTTTCATGCTTCCAGGGGCCCTAAACACAAGATTTATGGAATGGTTAAAAGTGCATGAAAATGGCCAATTTACTGACTCTGAGTTCTCAAAAAGGGTTTCTTCACCCTGGGAAGTTAATTAAATACCATTTGGAGGAATTTAATGTTCGAGCAAAAACGGCTGATTTTCGACAAAAGAGATAACACCCCCGCATTACGTCATGCTTCAGAAATGTGGAAAATGGTCCGTTTTCAAATGTTTTATTTTTGAACGTCAGTTCACATTTGTAGGTGGATCATCAGTGTTAGAGCTAAAATTAGCATGTTTAAAGTGATTTTCATGCTTCCAGGGTCTCGGGAAGTGAATTAAATACTATTTGGAGGCATTTAATGTTCAAGCAAAAACGGCAGATTTTCGACAAAAGAGATAACACCCCCCCATTACGTCATGCTTCAGAAATGTGGAAAATGGTCCGTTTTCAAATGTTTTATTTTTGAACGTCAGTTCACATTTGTAGGTGGATCATCAGTGTTAGAGCTAAAATTAGCATGTTTAAAGTGGTTTTCATGCTTCCAGGGGCCCTAAACACAAGATTTATGGAATGGTTAAAAGTGCATGAAAATGGCCAATTTACTCACTCTGAGTTCTCAAAAAGGGTTTCTTCACCCAGGGAAGTTAATTAAATACCATTTGGAGGCATTTAATGTTCGAGCAAAAACAGCTGATTTTCGACAAAAGAGATAACACCCCCCCATTACGTCATGCTTCAGAAATGTGGAAAATGGTCCGTTTTCAAATGTTTTATTTTTGAACGTCAGTTCACATTTGTAGGTGGATCATCAGTGTTAGAGCTAAAATTAGCATGTTTAAAGTGATTTTCATGCTTCCAGGGGCTCGGGAAGTGAATTAAATACTATTTGGAGGCATTTAATGTTCAATCAAAAACAGCTGATTTTTGACAAAAGAGATAACACCCCCCCATTACGTCATGCTTCAGAAATGTGGAAAATGGTCCGTTTTCAAATGTTTTTTTTTTGAACGTCAGTTCACATTTGTAGGTGGATCATCAGTGTTAGAGTAAAATTAGCATGTTTAAAGTGATTTTCATGCTTCCAGGGGCCCTAAACACAAGATTTATGGAATGGTTAAAAGTGCATGAAAATGGCCAATTTACTCACTCTGAGTTCTCAAAAAGGGTTTCTTCACCCCGGGAAGTTAATTAAATACCATTTGGAGGCATTTAATGTTCGAGCAAAAACGGCTGATTTTCGACAAAAGAGATAACACCCCCCCATTACGTCATGCTTCAGAAATGTGGAAAATGGTCCGTTTTCAAATGTTTTATTTTTGAACGTCAGTTCACATTTGTAGGTGGATCATCAGTGTTAGAGCTAAAATTCGCATGTTTAAAGTGATTTTCATGCTTCCAGGGGCTCGGGAAGTGAGTTAAATACTATTTGGAGGCATTTAATGTTCAATCAAAAACAGCTGATTTTTGACAAAAGAGATAACACCACCCCATTACGTCATGCTTCAGAAATGTGGAAAATGGTCCGTTTTCAAATGTTTTATTTTTGAATGTCAGTGCACATTTGTAGGTGGATCATCAGTGTTAGAGCTAAAATTAGCATGTTTAAAGTGATTTTCATGCTTCCAGGGGCTCGGGAAGTGAATTAAATACTATTTGGAGGCATTTAATGTTCAATCAAAAACAGCTGATTTTTGACAAAAGAGATAACACCCCCCCATTACGTCATGCTTCAGAAATGTGGAAAATGGTCAGTTTTCAAATGTTTTCTTTTTGAACGTCAGTTCACATTTGTAGGTGGATCATCAGTGTTAGAGCTAAAATTAGCATGTTTAAAGTGATTTTCATGCTTCCAGGGGCCCTAAACACAAGATTTATGGAATGGTTAAAAGTGCATGAAAATGGCCAATTTACTCACTCTGAGTTCTCAAAAAGGGTTTCTTCACCCCGGGAAGTTAATTAAATACCATTTGGAGGCATTTAATGTTCGAGCAAAAACAGCTGATTTTCGACAAAAGAGATAACACCCCCGCATTACGTCATGCTTCAGAAATGTGGAAAATGGTCCGTTTTCAAATGTTTTATTTTTGAACCTCAGTTCACATTTGTAGGTGGATCATCAGTGTTAGAGCTAAAATTAGCATGTTTAAAGTGATTTTCATGCTTCCAGGGTCTCGGGAAGTGAATTAAATACTATTTGGAGGCATTTAATGTTCAAGCAAAAACGGCTGATTTTCGACAAAAGAGATAACACCCCCCCATTACGTCATGCTTCAGAAATGTGGAAAATGGTCCGTTTTCAAATGTTTTATTTTTGAACGTCAGTTCACATTTGTAGGTGGATCATCAGTGTTAGAGCTAAAATTAGCATGTTTAAAGTGGTTTTCATGCTTCCAGGGGCCCTAAACACAAGATTTATGGAATGGTTAAAAGTGCATGAAAATGGCCAATTTACTCACTCTGAGTTCTCAAAAAGGGTTTCTTCACCCCGGGAAGTTAATTAAATACCATTTGGAGGCATTTAATGTTCGAGCAAAAACGGCTGATTTTCGACAAAAGAGATAACACCCCCGCATTACGTCATGCTTCAGAAATGTGGAAAATGGTCCGTTTTCAAATGTTTTATTTTTGAACGTCAGTTCACATTTGTAGGTGGATCATCAGTGTTAGAGCTAAAATTGGCATGTTTAAAGTGATTTTCATGCTTCCAGGGTCTCGGGAAGTGAATTAAATACTATTTGGAGGCATTTAATGTTCAAGCAAAAATGGCTGATTTTCGACAAAAGAGATAACACCCCCCCATTACGTCATGCTTCAGAAATGTGGAAAATGGTCCGTTTTCAAATGTTTTATTTTTGAACGTCAGTTCACATTTGTAGGTGGATCATCAGTGTTAGAGCTAAAATTAGCATGTTTAAAGTGATTTTCATGCTTCCAGGGGCTCGGGAAGTGAGTTAAATACTATTTGGAGGCATTTAATGTTCAATCAAAAACAGCTGATTTTTGACAAAAGAGATAACACCCCCCCCATTACGTCATGCTTCAGAAATGTGGAAAATGGTCCGTTTTCAAATGTTTTATTTTTGAACGTCAGTGCACATTTGTAGGTGGATCATCAGTGTTAGAGCTAAAATTAGCATGTTTAAAGTGATTTTCATGCTTCCAGGGGCTCGGGAAGTGAATTAAATACTATTTGGAGGCATTTAATGTTCAATCAAAAACAGCTGATTTTTGACAAAAGAGATAACACCCCCCCATTACGTCATGCTTCAGAAATGTGGAAAATGGTCCGTTTTCAAATGTTTTCTTTTTGAACGTCAGTTCACATTTGTAGGTGGATCATCAGTGTTAGAGCTAAAATTAGCATGTTTAAAGTGGTTTTCATGCTTCCAGGGGCCCTAAACACAAGATTTATGGAATGGTTAAAAGTGCATGAAAATGGCCAATTTACTCACTCTGAGTTCTCAAAAAGGGTTTCTTCACCCAGGGAAGTTAATTAAATACCATTTGGAGGCATTTAATGTTCGAGCAAAAACGGCTGATTTTCGACAAAAGAGATAACACTCCCGCATTACGTCATGCTTCAGAAATGTGGAAAATTGTCAGTTTTCAAATGTTTTATTTTTGAACGTCAGTTCACATTTGTAGGTGGATCATCAGTGTTAGAGCTAAAATTAGCATGTTTAAAGTGATTTTCATGCTTCCAGGGTCTCGGGAAGTGAATTAAATACTTTTTGGAGGCATTTAATGTTCAAGCAAAAACAGATGATTTTCGACAAAAGAGATAACACCCCCCATTACGTCATGCTTCAGAAATGTGGAAAATGGTCCGTTTTCAAATGTTTTATTTTTGAACGTCAGTTCACATTTGTAGGTGGATCATCAGTGTTAGAGCTAAAATTAGCATGTTTAAAGTGGTTTTCATGCTTCCAGGGCCCTAAACACAAGATTTATGGAATGGTTAAAAGTGCATGAAAATGGCCAATTTACTCACTCTGAGTTCTCAAAAAGGGTTTCTTCACCCAGGGAAGTTAATTAAATACCATTTGGAGGCATTTAATGTTTGAGCAAAAACGGCTGATTTTCGACAAAAGAGATAACACCCCCCATTACGTCATGCTTCAGAAATGTGGAAAATGGTCCGTTTTCAAAAGTTTTATTTTTGAACGTCAGTTCACATTTGTAGGTGGATCATCAGTGTTAGAGCTAAAATTAGCATGTTTAAAGTGATTTTCATGCTTCCAGGGGCTCGGGAAGTGAATTAAATACTATTTGGAGGCATTTAATGTTCAATCAAAAACAGCTGATTTTTGACAAAAGAGATAACACCCCCCATTACGTCATGCTTCAGAAATGTGGAAAATGGTCCGTTTTCAAATGTTTTATTTTTTAACGTCAGTTCACATTTGTAGGTGGATCATCAGTGTTAGAGCTAAAATTAGCATGTTTAAAGTGGTTTTCATGCTTCCAGGGGCCCTAAACACAAGATTTATGGAATGGTTAAAAGTGCATGAAAATGGCCAATTTACTCACTCTGAGTTCTCAAAAAGGGTTTCTTCACCCAGGGAAGTTAATTAAATACCATTTGGAGGCATTTAATGTTCGAGCAAAAACAGCTGATTTTCGACAAAAGAGATAACACCCCCCCATTACGTCATGCTTCAGAAATGTGGAAAATGGTCCGTTTTCAAATGTTTTATTTTTGAACGTCAGTTCACATTTGTAGGTGGATCATCAGTGTTAGAGCTAAAATTAGCATGTTTAAAGTGATTTTCATGCTTCCAGGGGCTCGGGAAGTGAATTAAATACTATTTGGAGGCATTTAATGTTCAAGCAAAAATGGCTGATTTTCGACAAAAGAGATAACACCCCCCCATTACGTCATGCTTCAGAAATGTGGAAAATGGTCAGTTTTCAAATGTTTTATTTTTGAACGTCAGTTCACATTTGTAGGTGGATCATCAGTGTTAGAGCTAAAATTAGCATGTTTAAAGTGATTTTCATGCTTCCAGGGGCTCGGGAAGTGAGTTAAATACTATTTGGAGGCATTTAATGTTCAATCAAAAACAGCTGATTTTTGACAAAAGAGATAACACCCCCCCATTACGTCATGCTTCAGAAATGTGGAATATGGTCCGTTTTCAAATGTTTTTTTTTTGAACGTCAGTGCACATTTGTAGGTGGATCATCAGTGTTAGAGCTAAAATTAGCATGTTTAAAGTGATTTTCATGCTTCCAGGGGCTCGGGAAGTGAATTAAATACTATTTGGAGGCATTTAATGTTCAATCAAAAACAGCTGATTTTTGACAAAAGAGATAACACCCCCCCCAATTACGTCATGCTTCAGAAATGTGGAAAATGGTCCGTTTGCAAATGTTTTCTTTTTGAACGTCAGTTCACATTTGTAGGTGGATCATCAGTGTTAGAGCTAAAATTAGCATGTTTAAAGTGATTTTCATGATTCCAGGGGCCCTAAACACAAGATTTATGGAATGGGTAAAAGTGCATGAAAATGGCCAATTTACTCACTCTGAGTTCTCAAAAAGGGTTTCTTCACCCCGGGAAGTTAATTAAATACCATTTGGAGGCATTTAATGTTCGAGCAAAAACGGCTGATTTTCGACAAAAGAGATAACACCCCCCCATTACGTCATGCTTCAGAAATGTGGAAAATGGTCCGTTTTCAAATGTTTTATTTTTGAACGTCAGTTCACATTTGTAGGTGGATCATCAGTGTTAGAGCTAAAATGAGCATGTTTAAAGTGATTTTCATGCTTCCAGGGTCTCGGGAAGTGAATTAAATACTATTTGGAGGCATTTAATGTTCAAGCAAAAACGGCTGATTTTCGACAAAAGAGATAACACCCCCCCATTACGTCATGCTTCAGAAATGTGGAAAATGGTCCGTTTTCAAATGTTTTATTTTTGAACGTCAGTTCACATTGTAGGTGGATCATCAGTGTTAGAGCTAAAATTAGCATGTTTAAAGTGGTTTTCATGCTTCCAGGGGCCCTAAACACAAGATTTATGGAATGGTTAAAAGTGCATGAAAATGGCCAATTTACTCACTCTGAGTTCTCAAAAAGGGTTTCTTCACCCAGGGAAGTTAATTAAATACCATTTGGAGGCATTTAATGTTCGAGCAAAAACGGCTGATTTTCGACAAAAGAGATAACACCCCCGCATTACGTCATGCTTCAGAAATGTGGAAAATGGTCCGTTTTCAAATGTTTTATTTTTGAACGTCAGTTCACATTTGTAGGTGGATCATCAGTGTTAGAGCTAAAATTAGCATGTTTTAAGTGATTTTCATGCTTCCAGGGGCTCGGGAAGTGAATTAAATACTATTTGGAGGCATTTAATGTTCAATCAAAAACAGCTGATTTTTGACAAAAGAGATAACACCCCCCCCATTACGTCATGCTTCAGAAATGTGGAAAATGGTCAGTTTTCAAATGTTTTCTTTTTGAACGTCAGTTCACATTTGTAGGTGGATCATCAGTGTTAGAGCTAAAATTAGCATGTTTAAAGTGATTTTCATGCTTCCAGGGGCCCTAAACACAAGATTTATGGAATGGTTAAAAGTGCATGAAAATGGCCAATTTACTCACTCTGAGTTCTCAAAAAGGGTTTCTTCACCCCGGGAAGTTAATTAAATACCATTTGGAGGCATTTAATGTTCGAGCAAAAACAGCTGATTTTCGACAAAAGAGATAACACCCCCGCATTACGTCATGCTTCAGAAATGTGGAAAATGGTCCGTTTTCAAATGTTTTATTTTTGAACGTCAGTTCACATTTGTAGGTGGATCATCAGTGTTAGAGCTAAAATTAGCATGTTTAAAGTGATTTTCATGCTTCCAGGGTCTCGGGAAGTGAATTAAATACTATTTGGAGGCATTTAATGTTCAAGCAAAAACGGCAGATTTTCGCCAAAAGAGATAACACCCCCCCATTACGTCATGCTTCAGAAATGTGGAAAATGGTCCGTTTTCAAATGTTTTATTTTTGAACGTCAGTTCACATTTGTAGGTGGATCATCAGTGTTAGAGCTAAAATTAGCATGTTTAAAGTGGTTTTCATGCTTCCAGGGGCCCTAAACACAAGATTTATGGAATGGTTAAAAGTGCATGAAAATGGCCAATTTACTCACTCTGAGTTCTCAAAAAGGGTTTCTTCACCCAGGGAAGTTAATTAAATACCATTTGGAGGCATTTAATGTTCGAGCAAAAACAGCTGATTTTCGACAAAAGAGATAACACCCCCCCATTACGTCATGCTTCAGAAATGTGGAAAATGGTCCGTTTTCAAATGTTTTATTTTTGAACGTCAGTTCACATTTGTAGGTGGATCATCAGTGTTAGAGCTAAAATTCGCATGTTTAAAGTGATTTTCATGCTTCCAGGGGCTCGGGAAGTGAGTTAAATACTATTTGGAGGCATTTAATGTTCAATCAAAAACAGCTGATTTTTGACAAAAGAGATAACACCCCCCCATTACGTCATGCTTCAGAAATGTGGAAAATGGTCCGTTTTCAAATGTTTTATTTTTGAATGTCAGTGCACATTTGTAGGTGGATCATCAGTGTTAGAGCTAAAATTAGCATGTTTAAAGTGATTTTCATGCTTCCAGGGGCTCGGGAAGTGAATTAAATACTATTTGGAGGCATTTAATGTTCAATCAAAAACAGCTGATTTTCAACAAAAGAGATAACACCCCCCCATTACGTCATGCTTCAGAAATGTGGAAAATGGTCAGTTTTCAAATGTTTTCTTTTTGAACGTCAGTTCACATTTGTAGGTGGATCATCAGTGTTAGAGCTAAAATTAGCATGTTTAAAGTGATTTTCATGCTTCCAGGGGCCCTAAACACAAGATTTATGGAATGGTTAAAAGTGCATGAAAATGGCCAATTTACTCACTCTGAGTTCTCAAAAAGGGTTTCTTCACCCCGGGAAGTTAATTAAATACCATTTGGAGGCATTTAATGTTCGAGCAAAAATGGCTGATTTTCGACAAAAGAGATAACACCCCCGCATTACATCATGCTTCAGAAATGTGGAAAATGGTCCGTTTTCAAATGTTTTATTTTTGAACGTCAGTTCACATTTGTAGGTGGATCATCAGTGTTAGAGCTAAAATTGGCATGTTTAAAGTGATTTTCATGCTTCCAGGGTCTCGGGAAGTGAATTAAATACTATTTGGAGGCATTTAATGTTCAAGCAAAAATGGCTGATTTTCGACAAAAGAGATAACACCCCCCCATTACGTCATGCTTCAGAAATGTGGAAAATGGTCCGTTTTCAAATGTTTTATTTTTGAACGTCAGTTCACATTTGTAGGTGGATCATCAGTGTTAGAGCTAAAATTAGCATGTTTAAAGTGATTTTCATGCTTCCAGGGGCTCGGGAAGTGAGTTAAATACTATTTGGAGGCATTTAATGTTCAATCAAAAACAGCTGATTTTTGACAAAAGAGATAACACCCCCCCATTACGTCATGCTTCAGAAATGTGGAAAATGGTCCGTTTTCAAATGTTTTATTTTTGAACGTCAGTGCACATTTGTAGGTGGATCATCAGTGTTAGAGCTAAAATTAGCATGTTTAAAGTGATTTTCATGCTTCCAGGGGCTCGGGAAGTGAATTAAATACTATTTGGAGGCATTTAATGTTCAATCAAAAACAGCTGATTTTTGACAAAAGAGATAACACCCCCCCATTACGTCATGCTTCAGAAATGTGGAAAATGGTCCGTTTTCAAATGTTTTCTTTTTGAACGTCAGTTCACATTTGTAGGTGGATCATCAGTGTTAGAGCTAAAATTAGCATGTTTAAAGTGGTTTTCATGCTTCCAGGGGCCCTAAACACAAGATTTATGGAATGGTTAAAAGTGCATGAAAATGGCCAATTTACTCACTCTGAGTTCTCAAAAAGGGTTTCTTCACCCAGGGAAGTTAATTAAATACCATTTGGAGGCATTTAATGTTCGAGCAAAAACGGCTGATTTTCGACAAAAGAGATAACACTCCCGCATTACGTCATGCTTCAGAAATGTGGAAAATGGTCCGTTTTCAAATGTTTTATTTTTGAACGTCAGTTCACATTTGTAGGTGGATCATCAGTGTTAGAGCTAAAATTAGCATGTTTAAAGTGATTTTCATGCTTCCAGGGTCTCGGGAAGTGAATTAAATACTATTTGGAGGCATTTAATGTTCAAGCAAAAACAGATGATTTTCGACAAAAGAGATAACACCCCCCCATTACGTCATGCTTCAGAAATGTGGAAAATGGTCCGTTTTCAAATGTTTTATTTTTGAACGTCAGTTCACATTTGTAGGTGGATCATCAGTGTTAGAGCTAAAATTAGCATGTTTAAAGTGGTTTTCATGCTTCCAGGGCCCTAAACACAAGATTTATGGAATGGTTAAAAGTGCATGAAAATGGCCAATTTACTCACTCTGAGTTCTCAAAAAGGGTTTCTTCACCCAGGGAAGTTAATTAAATACCATTTGGAGGCATTTAATGTTTGAGCAAAAACGGCTGATTTTCGACAAAAGAGATAACACCCCCCCATTACGTCATGCTTCAGAAATGTGGAAAATGGTCCGTTTTCAAAAGTTTTATTTTTGAACGTCAGTTCACATTTGTAGGTGGATCATCAGTGTTAGAGCTAAAATTAGCATGTTTAAAGTGATTTTCATGCTTCCAGGGGCTCGGGAAGTGAATTAAATACTATTTGGAGGCATTTAATGTTCAATCAAAAACAGCTGATTTTTGACAAAAGAGATAACACCCCCCATTACGTCATGCTTCAGAAATGTGGAAAATGGTCCGTTTTCAAATGTTTTATTTTTGAACGTCAGTTCACATTTGTAGGTGGATCATCAGTGTTAGAGCTAAAATTAGCATGTTTAAAGTGGTTTTCATGCTTCCAGGGGCCCTAAACACAAGATTTATGGAATGGTTAAAAGTGCATGAAAATGGCCAATTTACTCACTCTGAGTTCTCAAAAAGGGTTTCTTCACCCAGGGAAGTTAATTAAATACCATTTGGAGGCATTTAATGTTCGAGCAAAAACAGCTGATTTTCGACAAAAGAGATAACACCCCCCCATTACGTCATGCTTCAGAAATGTGGAAAATGGTCCGTTTTCAAATGTTTTATTTTTGAACGTCAGTTCACATTTGTAGGTGGATCATCAGTGTTAGAGCTAAAATTAGCATGTTTAAAGTGATTTTCATGCTTCCAGGGGCTCGGGAAGTGAATTAAATACTATTTGGAGGCATTTAATGTTCAATCAAAAACAGCTGATTTTTGACAAAAGAGATAACACCCCCCCATTACGTCATGCTTCAGAAATGTGGAAAATGGTCCGTTTTCAAATGTTTTATTTTTGAACGTCAGTTCACATTTGTAGGTGGATCATCAGTGTTAGAGCTAAAATTAGCATGTTTAAAGTGATTTTCATGCTTCCAGGGGCTCGGGAAGTGAATTAAATACCATTTGGAGGCATTTAATGTTCAATCAAAAACAGCTGATTTTTGACAAAAGAGATAACACCCCCCCATTACGTCATGCTTCAGAAATGTGGAAAATGGTCCGTTTTCAAATGTTTTATTTTTGAATGTCAGTGCACATTTGTAGGTGGATCATCAGTGTTAGAGCTAAAATTAGCATGTTTAAAGTGATTTTCATGCTTCCAGGGGCCCTAAACACAAGATTTATGGAATGGTTAAAAGTGCATGAAAATGGCCAATTTACTCACTCTGAGTTCTCAAAAAGGGTTTCTTCACCCCGGGAAGTTAATTAAATACCATTTGGAGGCATTTAATGTTCGAGCAAAAACGGCTGATTTTTGACAAAAGAGATAACACCACCCATTACGTCATGCTTCAGAAATGTGGAAAATGGTCCGTTTTCAAATGTTTTATTTTTGAACGTCAGTTCACATTTGTAGGTGGATCATCAGTGTTAGAGCTAAAATTAGCATGTTTAAAGTGATTTTCATGCTTCCAGGGGCTCGGGAAGTGAATTAAATACTATTTGGAGGCATTTAATGTTCAATCAAAAACAGCTGATTTTTGACAAAAGAGATAACACCCCCCCATTACGTCATGCTTCAGAAATGTGGAAAATGGTCAGTTTTCAAATGTTTTCTTTTTGAACGTCAGTTCACATTTGTAGGTGGATCATCAGTGTTAGAGCTAAAATTAGCATGTTTAAAGTGATTTTCATGCTTCCAGGGGCCCTAAACACAAGATTTATGGAATGGTTAAAAGTGCATGAAAATGGCCAATTTACTCACTCTGAGTTCTCAAAAAGGGTTTCTTCACCCCGGGAAGTTAATTAAATACCATTTGGAGGCATTTAATGTTCGAGCAAAAACAGCTGATTTTCGACAAAAGAGATAACACCCCCGCATTACGTCATGCTTCAGAAATGTGGAAAATGGTCCGTTTTCAAATGTTTTATTTTTGAACGTCAGTTCACATTTGTAGGTGGATCATCAGTGTTAGAGCTAAAATTAGCATGTTTAAAGTGATTTTCATGCTTCCAGGGTCTCGGGAAGTGAATTAAATACTATTTGGAGGCATTTAATGTTCAAGCAAAAACGGCTGATTTTCGACAAAAGAGATAACACCCCCCCATTACGTCATGCTTCAGAAATGTGGAAAATGGTCCGTTTTCAAATGTTTTATTTTTGAACGTCAGTTCACATTTGTAGGTGGATCATCAGTGTTAGAGCTAAAATTAGCATGTTTAAAGTGGTTTTCATGCTTCCAGGGGCCCTAAACACAAGATTTATGGAATGGTTAAAAGTGCATGAAAATGGCCAATTTACTCACTCTGAGTTCTCAAAAAGGGTTTCTTCACCCCGGGAAGTTAATTAAATACCATTTGGAGGCATTTAATGTTCGAGCAAAAACGGCTGATTTTCGACAAAAGAGATAACACCCCCGCATTACGTCATGCTTCAGAAATGTGGAAAATGGTCCGTTTTCAAATGTTTTATTTTTGAACGTCAGTTCACATTTGTAGGTGGATCATCAGTGTTAGAGCTAAAATTGGCATGTTTAAAGTGATTTTCATGCTTCCAGGGTCTCGGGAAGTGAATTAAATACTATTTGGAGGCATTTAATGTTCAAGCAAAAACGGCTGATTTTCGACAAAAGAGATAACACCCCCCCATTACGTCATGCTTCAGAAATGTGGAAAATGGTCCGTTTTCAAATGTTTTATTTTTGAACGTCAGTTCACATTTGTAGGTGGATCATCAGTGTTAGAGCTAAAATTAGCATGTTTAAAGTGATTTTCATGCTTCCAGGGGCTCGGGAAGTGAGTTAAATACTATTTGGAGGCATTTAATGTTCAATCAAAAACAGCTGATTTTTGACAAAAGAGATAACACCCCCCCCATTACGTCATGCTTCAGAAATGTGGAAAATGGTCCGTTTTCAAATGTTTTATTTTTGAACGTCAGTGCACATTTGTAGGTGGATCATCAGTGTTAGAGCTAAAATTAGCATGTTTAAAGTGATTTTCATGCTTCCAGGGGCTCGGGAAGTGAATTAAATACTATTTGGAGGCATTTAATGTTCAATCAAAAACAGCTGATTTTTGACAAAAGAGATAACACCCCCCCATTACGTCATGCTTCAGAAATGTGGAAAATGGTCCGTTTTCAAATGATTTCTTTTTGAACGTCAGTTCACATTTGTAGGTGGATCATCAGTGTTAGAGCTAAAATTAGCATGTTTAAAGTGATTTTCATGCTTCCAGGGGCCCTAAACACAAGATTTATGGAATGGTTAAAAGTGCATGAAAATGGCCAATTTACTGACTCTGAGTTCTCAAAAAGGGTTTCTTCACCCTGGGAAGTTAATTAAATACCATTTGGAGGAATTTAATGTTCGAGCAAAAACGGCTGATTTTCGACAAAAGAGATAACACCCCCGCATTACGTCATGCTTCAGAAATGTGGAAAATGGTCCGTTCTCAAATGTTTTATTTTTGAACGTCAGTTCACATTTGTAGGTGGATCATCAGTGTTAGAGCTAAAATTAGCATGTTTAAAGTGATTTTCATGCTTCCAGGGGCTCGGGAAGTGAGTTAAATACTATTTGGAGGCATTTAATGTTCAATCAAAAACAGCTGATTTTTGACAAAAGAGATAACACCCCCCCATTACGTCATGCTTCAGAAATGTGGAAAATGGTCCGTTTTCAAATGTTTTATTTTTGAACGTCAGTGCACATTTGTAGGTGGATCATCAGTGTTAGAGCTAAAATTAGCATGTTTAAAGTGATTTTCATGCTTCCAGGGGCTCGGGAAGTGAATTAAATACTATTTGGAGGCATTTAATGTTCAATCAAAAACAGCTGATTTTTGACAAAAGAGATAACACCCCCCCATTACGTCATGCTTCAGAAATGTGGAAAATGGTCCGTTTTCAAATGTTTTCTTTTTGAACGTCAGTTCACATTTGTAGGTGGATCATCAGTGTTAGAGCTAAAATTAGCATGTTTAAAGTGATTTTCATGCTTCCAGGGGCCCTAAACACAAGATTTATGGAATGGTTAAAAGTGCATGAAAATGGCCAATTTACTGACTCTGAGTTCTCAAAAAGGGTTTCTTCACCCTGGGAAGTTAATTAAATACCATTTGGAGGCATTTAATGTTCAAGCAAAAACGGCTGATTTTCGACAAAAGAGATAACACCCCCCCATTACGTCATGCTTCAGAAATGTGGAAAATGGTCCGTTTTCAAATGTTTTATTTTTGAACGTCAGTTCACATTTGTAGGTGGATCATCAGTGTTAGAGCTAAAATTAGCATGTTTAAAGTGATTTTCATGCTTCCAGGGGCTCGGGAAGTGAGTTAAATACTATTTGGAGGCATTTAATGTTCAATCAAAAACAGCTGATTTTTGACAAAAGAGATAACACCCCCCCATTACGTCATGCTTCAGAAATGTGGAAAATGGTCCGTTTTCAAATGTTTTATTTTTGAACGTCAGTGCACATTTGTAGGTGGATCATCAGTGTTAGAGCTAAAATTAGCATGTTTAAAGTGATTTTCATGCTTCCAGGGGCTCGGGAAGTGAATTAAATACTATTTGGAGGCATTTAATGTTCAATCAAAAACAGCTGATTTTTGACAAAAGAGATAACACCCCCCCATTACGTCATGCTTCAGAAATGTGGAAAATGGTCCGTTTTCAAATGTTTTCTTTTTGAACGTCAGTTCACATTTGTAGGTGGATCATCAGTGTTAGAGCTAAAATTAGCATGTTTAAAATGATTTTCATGCTTCCAGGGGCCCTAAACACAAGATTTATGGAATGGTTAAAAGTGCATGAAAATGGCCAATTTACTGACTCTGAGTTCTCAAAAAGGGTTTCTTCACCCTGGGAAGTTAATTAAATACCATTTGGAGGAATTTAATGTTCGAGCAAAAACGGCTGATTTTCGACAAAAGAGATAACACCCCCGCATTACGTCATGCTTCAGAAATGTGGAAAATGGTCCGTTTTCAAATGTTTTATTTTTGAACGTCAGTGCACATTTGTAGGTGGATCATCAGTGTTAGAGCTAAAATTAGCATGTTTAAAGTGATTTTCATGCTTCCAGGGGCTCGGGAAGTGAATTAAATACTATTTGGAGGCATTTAATGTTCAATCAAAAACAGCTGATTTTTGACAAAAGAGATAACACCCCCCCATTACGTCATGCTTCAGAAATGTGGAAAATGGTCCGTTTTCAAATGTTTTCTTTTTGAACGTCAGTTCACATTTGTAGGTGGATCATCAGTGTTAGAGCTAAAATTAGCATGTTTAAAGTGATTTTCATGCTTCCAGGGGCTCGGGAAGTGAGTTAAATACTATTTGGAGGCATTTAATGTTCAATCAAAAACAGCTGATTTTTGACAAAAGAGATAACACCCCCCCATTACGTCATGCTTCAGAAATGTGGAAAATGGTCCGTTTTCAAATGTTTTATTTTTGAACGTCAGTGCACATTTGTAGGTGGATCATCAGTGTTAGAGCTAAAATTAGCATGTTTAAAGTGATTTTCATGCTTCCAGGGGCTCGGGAAGTGAATTAAATACTATTTGGAGGCATTTAATGTTCAATCAAAAACAGCTGATTTTTGACAAAAGAGATAACACCCCCCCATTACGTCATGCTTCAGAAATGTGGAAAATGGTCCGTTTTCAAATGTTTTCTTTTTGAACGTCAGTTCACATTTGTAGGTGGATCATCAGTGTTAGAGCTAAAATTAGCATGTTTAAAGTGATTTTCATGCTTCCAGGGGCCCTAAACACAAGATTTATGGAATGGTTAAAAGTGCATGAAAATGGCCAATTTACTGACTCTGAGTTCTCAAAAAGGGTTTCTTCACCCTGGGAAGTTAATTAAATACCATTTGGAGGAATTTAATGTTCGAGCAAAAACGGCTGATTTTCGATAAAAGAGATAACACCCCCGCATTACGTCATGCTTCAGAAATGTGGAAAATGGTCCGTTCTCAAATGTTTTATTTTTGAACGTCAGTTCACATTTGTAGGTGGATCATCAGTGTTAGAGCTAAAATTAGCATGTTTAAAGTGATTTTCATGCTTCCAGGGTCTCGGGAAGTGAATTAAATACTATTTGGAGGCATTTATTGTTCAAGCAAAAACGGCTGATTTTCGACAAAAGAGATAACACCCCCCCATTACGTCATGCTTCAGAAATGTGGAAAATGGTCCGTTTTCAAATGTTTTATTTTTGAACGTCAGTTCACATTTGTAGGTGGATCATCAGTGTTAGAGCTAAAATTAGCATGTTTAAAGTGGTTTTCATGCTTCCAGGGGCCCTAAACACAAGATTTATGGAATGGTTAAAAGTGCATGAAAATGGCCAATTTACTCACTCTGAGTTCTCAAAAAGGGTTTCTTCACCCAGGGAAGTTAATTAAATACCATTTGGAGGCATTTAATGTTCGAGCAAAAACGGCTGATTTTCGACAAAAGAGATAACACTCCCGCATTACGTCATGCTTCAGAAATGTGGAAAATGGTCCGTTTTCAAATGTTTTATTTTTGAACGTCAGTTCACATTTGTAGGTGGATCATCAGTGTTAGAGCTAAATTTAGCATGTTTAAAGTGATTTTCATGCTTCCAGGGTCTCGGGAAGTGAATTAAATACTATTTGGAGGCATTTAATGTTCAAGCAAAAACGGCTGATTTTCGACAAAAGAGATAACACCCCCCCATTACGTCATGCTTCAGAAATGTGGAAAATGGTCCGTTTTCAAATGTTTTATTTTTGAACGTCAGTTCACATTTGTAGGTGGATCATCAGTGTTAGAGCTAAAATTAGCATGTTTAAAGTGGTTTTCATGCTTCCAGGGGCCCTAAACACAAGATTTATGGAATGGTTAAAAGTGCATGAAAATGGCCAATTTACTCACTCTGAGTTCTCAAAAAGGGTTTCTTCACCCAGGGAAGTTAATTAAATACCATTTGGAGGCATTTAATGTTTGAGCAAAAACGGCTGATTTTCGACAAAAGAGATAACACCCCCCCATTACGTCATGCTTCAGAAATGTGGAAAATGGTCCGTTTTCAAAAGTTTTATTTTTGAACGTCAGTTCACATTTGTAGGTGGATCATCAGTGTTAGAGCTAAAATTAGCATGTTTAAAGTGATTTTCATGCTTCCAGGGGCTCGGGAAGTGAATTAAATACTATTTGGAGGCATTTAATGTTCAATCAAAAACAGCTGATTTTTGACAAAAGAGATAACACCCCCATTACGTCATGCTTCAGAAATGTGGAAAATGGTCCGTTTTCAAATGTTTTATTTTTGAACGTCAGTTCACATTTGTAGGTGGATCATCAGTGTTAGAGCTAAAATTAGCATGTTTAAAGTGGTTTTCATGCTTCCAGGGGCCCTAAACACAAGATTTATGGAATGGTTAAAAGTGCATGAAAATGGCCAATTTACTCACTCTGAGTTCTCAAAAAGGGTTTCTTCACCCAGGGAAGTTAATTAAATACCATTTGGAGGCATTTAATGTTCGAGCAAAAACAGCTGATTTTCGACAAAAGAGATAACACCCCCGCATTACGTCATGCTTCAGAAATGTGGAAAATGGTCCGTTTTCAAATGTTTTATTTTTGAACGTCAGTTCACATTTGTAGGTGGATCATCAGTGTTAGAGCTAAAATTAGCATGTTTAAAGTGATTTTCATGCTTCCAGGGTCTCGGGAAGTGAATTAAATACTATTTGGAGGCATTTAATGTTCAAGCAAAAACGGCTGATTTTCGACAAAAGAGATAACACCCCCCCATTACGTCATGCTTCAGAAATGTGGAAAATGGTCCGTTTTCAAATGTTTTATTTTTGAACGTCAGTTCACATTTGTAGGTGGATCATCAGTGTTAGAGCTAAAATTAGCATGTTTAAAGTGGTTTTCATGCTTCCAGGGGCCCTAAACACAAGATTTATGGAATGGTTAAAAGTGCATGAAAATGGCCAATTTACTCACTCTGAGTTCTCAAAAAGGGTTTCTTCACCCCGGGAAGTTAATTAAATACCATTTGGAGGCATTTAATGTTCGAGCAAAAACGGCTGATTTTCGACAAAAGAGATAACACCCCCGCATTACGTCATGCTTCAGAAATGTGGAAAATGGTCCGTTTTCAAATGTTTTATTTTTGAACGTCAGTTCACATTTGTAGGTGGATCATCAGTGTTAGAGCTAAAATTGGCATGTTTAAAGTGATTTTCATGCTTCCAGGGTCTCGGGAAGTGAATTAAATACTATTTGGAGGCATTTAATGTTCAAGCAAAAATGGCTGATTTTCGACAAAAGAGATAACACCCCCCCATTACGTCATGCTTCAGAAATGTGGAAAATGGTCCGTTTTCAAATGTTTTATTTTTGAACGTCAGTTCACATTTGTAGGTGGATCATCAGTGTTAGAGCTAAAATTAGCATGTTTAAAGTGATTTTCATGCTTCCAGGGGCTCGGGAAGTGAGTTAAATACTATTTGGAGGCATTTAATGTTCAATCAAAAACAGCTGATTTTTGACAAAAGAGATAACACCCCCCCATTACGTCATGCTTCAGAAATGTGGAAAATGGTCCGTTTTCAAATGTTTTATTTTTGAACGTCAGTGCACATTTGTAGGTGGATCATCAGTGTTAGAGCTAAAATTAGCATGTTTAAAGTGATTTTCATGCTTCCAGGGGCTCGGGAAGTGAATTAAATACTATTTGGAGGCATTTAATGTTCAATCAAAAACAGCTGATTTTTGACAAAAGAGATAACACCCCCCCATTACGTCATGCTTCAGAAATGTGGAAAATGGTCCGTTTTCAAATGTTTTCTTTTTGAACGTCAGTTCACATTTGTAGGTGGATCATCAGTGTTAGAGCTAAAATTAGCATGTTTAAAGTGGTTTTCATGCTTCCAGGGGCCCTAAACACAAGATTTATGGAATGGTTAAAAGTGCATGAAAATGGCCAATTTACTCACTCTGAGTTCTCAAAAAGGGTTTCTTCACCCAGGGAAGTTAATTAAATACCATTTGGAGGCATTTATTGTTCGAGCAAAAACGGCTGATTTTCGACAAAAGAGATAACACTCCCGCATTACGTCATGCTTCAGAAATGTGGAAAATGGTCCGTTTTCAAATGTTTTATTTTTGAACGTCAGTTCACATTTGTAGGTGGATCATCAGTGTTAGAGCTAAAATTAGCATGTTTAAAGTGATTTTCATGCTTCCAGGGTCTCGGGAAGTGAATTAAATACTATTTGGAGGCATTTAATGTTCAAGCAAAAACAGATGATTTTCGACAAAAGAGATAACACCCCCCCATTACGTCATGCTTCAGAAATGTGGAAAATGGTCCGTTTTCAAATGTTTTATTTTTGAACGTCAGTTCACATTTGTAGGTGGATCATCAGTGTTAGAGCTAAAATTAGCATGTTTAAAGTGGTTTTCATGCTTCCAGGGCCCTAAACACAAGATTTATGGAATGGTTAAAAGTGCATGAAAATGGCCAATTTACTCACTCTGAGTTCTCAAAAAGGGTTTCTTCACCCAGGGAAGTTAATTAAATACCATTTGGAGGCATTTAATGTTTGAGCAAAAACGGCTGATTTTCGACAAAAGAGATAACACCCCCCATTACGTCATGCTTCAGAAATGTGGAAAATGGTCCGTTTTCAAAAGTTTTATTTTTGAACGTCAGTTCACATTTGTAGGTGGATCATCAGTGTTAGAGCTAAAATTAGCATGTTTAAAGTGATTTTCATGCTTCCAGGGGCTCGGGAAGTGAATTAAATACTATTTGGAGGCATTTAATGTTCAATCAAAAACAGCTGATTTTTGACAAAAGAGATAACACCCCCCATTACGTCATGCTTCAGAAATGTGAAAATGGTCCGTTTTCAAATGTTTTATTTTTGAACGTCAGTTCACATTTGTAGGTGGATCATCAGTGTTAGAGCTAAAATTAGCATGTTTAAAGTGGTTTTCATGCTTCCAGGGGCCCTAAACACAAGATTTATGGAATGGTTAAAAGTGCATGAAAATGGCCAATTTACTCACTCTGAGTTCTCAAAAAGGGTTTCTTCACCCAGGGAAGTTAATTAAATACCATTTGGAGGCATTTAATGTTCGAGCAAAAACAGCTGATTTTCGACAAAAGAGATAACACCCCCCCAATTACGTCATGCTTCAGAAATGTGGAAAATGGTCCGTTTTCAAATGTTTTATTTTTGAACGTCAGTTCACATTTGTAGGTGGATCATCAGTGTTAGAGCTAAAATTAGCATGTTTAAAGTGATTTTCATGCTTCCAGGGGCTCGGGAAGTGAATTAAATACTATTTGGAGGCATTTAATGTTCAATCAAAAACAGCTGATTTTTGACAAAAGAGATAACACCCCCCCATTACGTCATGCTTCAGAAATGTGGAAAATGGTCCGTTTTCAAATGTTTTATTTTTGAACGTCAGTTCACATTTGTAGGTGAATCATCAGTGTTAGAGCTAAAATTAGCATGTTTAAAGTGATTTTCATGCTTCCAGGGGCTCGGGAAGTGAATTAAATACCATTTGGAGGCATTTAATGTTCAATCAAAAACAGCTGATTTTTGACAAAAGAGATAACACCCCCCCCATTACGTCATGCTTCAGAAATGTGGAAAATGGTCCGTTTTCAAATGTTTTATTTTTGAACGTCAGTTCACATTTGTAGGTGGATCATCAGTGTTAGAGCTAAAATTAGCATGTTTAAAGTGATTTTCATGCTTCCAGGGTCTCGGGAAGTGAATTAAATACTATTTGGAGGCATTTAATGTTCAAGCAAAAACGGCTGATTTTCGACAAAAGAGATAACACCCCCCCATTACGTCATGCTTCAGAAATGTGGAAAATGGTCCGTTTTCAAATGTTTTATTTTTGAACGTCAGTTCACATTTGTAGGTGGATCATCAGTGTTAGAGCTAAAATTAGCATGTTTAAAGTGGTTTTCATGCTTCCAGGGGCCCTAAACACAAGATTTATGGAATGGTTAAAAGTGCATGAAAATGGCCAATTTACTCACTCTGAGTTCTCAAAAAGGGTTTCTTCACCCCGGGAAGTTAATTAAATACCATTTGGAGGCATTTAATGTTCGAGCAAAAACGGCTGATTTTCGACAAAAGAGATAACACCCCCGCATTACGTCATGCTTCAGAAATGTGGAAAATGGTCCGTTTTCAAATGTTTTATTTTTGAACGTCAGTTCACATTTGTAGGTGGATCATCAGTGTTAGAGCTAAAATTGGCATGTTTAAAGTGATTTTCATGCTTCCAGGGTCTCGGGAAGTGAATTAAATACTATTTGGAGGCATTTAATGTTCAAGCAAAAATGGCTGATTTTCGACAAAAGAGATAACACCCCCCCATTACGTCATGCTTCAGAAATGTGGAAAATGGTCCGTTTTCAAATGTTTTATTTTTGAACGTCAGTTCACATTTGTAGGTGGATCATCAGTGTTAGAGCTAAAATTAGCATGTTTAAAGTGATTTTCATGCTTCCAGGGGCTCGGGAAGTGAGTTAAATACTATTTGGAGGCATTTAATGTTCAATCAAAAACAGCTGATTTTTGACAAAAGAGATAACACCCCCCCATTACGTCATGCTTCAGAAATGTGGAAAATGGTCCGTTTTCAAATGTTTTATTTTTGAACGTCAGTGCACATTTGTAGGTGGATCATCAGTGTTAGAGCTAAAATTAGCATGTTTAAAGTGATTTTCATGCTTCCAGGGGCTCGGGAAGTGAATTAAATACTATTTGGAGGCATTTAATGTTCAATCAAAAACAGCTGATTTTTGACAAAAGAGATAACACCCCCCCATTACGTCATGCTTCAGAAATGTGGAAAATGGTCCGTTTTCAAATGTTTTCTTTTTGAACGTCAGTTCACATTTGTAGGTGGATCATCAGTGTTAGAGCTAAAATTAGCATGTTTAAAGTGGTTTTCATGCTTCCAGGGGCCCTAAACACAAGTTTTATGGAATGGTTAAAAGTGCATGAAAATGGCCAATTTACTCACTCTGAGTTCTCAAAAAGGGTTTCTTCACCCAGGGAAGTTAATTAAATACCATTTGGAGGCATTTATTGTTCGAGCAAAAACGGCTGATTTTCGACAAAAGAGATAACACTCCCGCATTACGTCATGCTTCAGAAATGTGGAAAATGGTCCGTTTTCAAATGTTTTATTTTTGAACGTCAGTTCACATTTGTAGGTGGATCATCAGTGTTAGAGCTAAAATTAGCATGTTTAAAGTGATTTTCATGCTTCCAGGGTCTCGGGAAGTGAATTAAATACTATTTGGAGGCATTTAATGTTCAAGCAAAAACAGATGATTTTCGACAAAAGAGATAACACCCCCCCATTACGTCATGCTTCAGAAATGTGGAAAATGGTCCGTTTTCAAATGTTTTATTTTTGAACGTCAGTTCACATTTGTAGGTGGATCATCAGTGTTAGAGCTAAAATTAGCATGTTTAAAGTGGTTTTCATGCTTCCAGGGCCCTAAACACAAGATTTATGGAATGGTTAAAAGTGCATGAAAATGGCCAATTTACTCACTCTGAGTTCTCAAAAAGGGTTTCTTCACCCAGGGAAGTTAATTAAATACCATTTGGAGGCATTTAATGTTTGAGCAAAAACGGCTGATTTTCGACAAAAGAGATAACACCCCCCCATTACGTCATGCTTCAGAAATGTGGAAAATGGTCCGTTTTCAAAAGTTTTATTTTTGAACGTCAGTTCACATTTGTAGGTGGATCATCAGTGTTAGAGCTAAAATTAGCATGTTTAAAGTGATTTTCATGCTTCCAGGGGCTCGGGAAGTGAATTAAATACTATTTGGAGGCATTTAATGTTCAATCAAAAACAGCTGATTTTTGACAAAAGAGATAACACCCCCTATTACGTCATGCTTCAGAAATGTGGAAAATGGTCCGTTTTCAAATGTTTTATTTTTGAACGTCAGTTCACATTTGTAGGTGGATCATCAGTGTTAGAGCTAAAATTAGCATGTTTAAAGTGGTTTTCATGCTTCCAGGGGCCCTAAACACAAGATTTATGGAATGGTTAAAAGTGCATGAAAATGGCCAATTTACTCACTCTGAGTTCTCAAAAAGGGTTTCTTCACCCAGGGAAGTTAATTAAATACCATTTGGAGGCATTTAATGTTCGAGCAAAAACAGCTGATTTTCGACAAAAGAGATAACACCCCCCAATTACGTCATGCTTCAGAAATGTGGAAAATGGTCCGTTTTCAAATGTTTTATTTTTGAACGTCAGTTCACATTTGTAGGTGGATCATCAGTGTTAGAGCTAAAATTAGCATGTTTAAAGTGATTTTCATGCTTCCAGGGGCTCGGGAAGTGAATTAAATACTATTTGGAGGCATTTAATGTTCAATCAAAAACAGCTGATTTTTGACAAAAGAGATAACACCCCCCCATTACGTCATGCTTCAGAAATGTGGAAAATGGTCCGTTTTCAAATGTTTTATTTTTGAACGTCAGTTCACATTTGTAGGTGAATCATCAGTGTTAGAGCTAAAATTAGCATGTTTAAAGTGATTTTCATGCTTCCAGGGGCTCGGGAAGTGAATTAAATACCATTTGGAGGCATTTAATGTTCAATCAAAAACAGCTGATTTTTGACAAAAGAGATAACACCCCCCCATTACGTCATGCTTCAGAAATGTGGAAAATGGTCCGTTTTCAAATGTTTTATTTTTGAACGTCAGTTCACATTTGTAGGTGGATCATCAGTGTTAGAGTAAAATTAGCATGTTTAAAGTGATTTTCATGCTTCCAGGGGCCCTAAACACAAGATTTATGGAATGGTTAAAAGTGCATGAAAATGGCCAATTTACTCACTCTGAGTTCTCAAAAAGGGTTTCTTCACCCCGGGAAGTTAATTAAATACCATTTTGAGGCATTTAATGTTCGAGCAAAAACGGCTGATTTTCGACAAAAGAGATAACACCCCCCCATTACGTCATGCTTCAGAAATGTGGAAAATGGTCCGTTTTCAAATGTTTTATTTTTGAACGTCAGTTCACATTTGTAGGTGGATCATCAGTGATAGAGCTAAAATTCGCATGTTTAAAGTGATTTTCATGCTTCCAGGGGCTCGGGAAGTGAGTTAAATACTATTTGGAGGCATTTAATGTTCAAGCAAAAACAGATGATTTTCGACAAAAGAGATAACACCCCCCCATTACGTCATGCTTCAGAAATGTGGAAAATGGTCCGTTTTCAAATGTTTTATTTTTGAACGTCAGTTCACATTTGTAGGTGGATCATCAGTGTTAGAGCTAAAATTAGCATGTTTAAAGTGGTTTTCATGCTTCCAGGGCCCTAAACACAAGATTTATGGAATGGTTAAAAGTGCATGAAAATGGCCAATTTACTCACTCTGAGTTCTCAAAAAGGGTTTCTTCACCCAGGGAAGTTAATTAAATACCATTTGGAGGCATTTAATGTTTGAGCAAAAACGGCTGATTTTCGACAAAAGAGATAACACCCCCCCATTACGTCATGCTTCAGAAATGTGGAAAATGGTCCGTTTTCAAAAGTTTTATTTTTGAACGTCAGTTCACATTTGTAGGTGGATCATCAGTGTTAGAGCTAAAATTAGCATGTTTAAAGTGATTTTCATGCTTCCAGGGGCTCGGGAAGTGAATTAAATACTATTTGGAGGCATTTAATGTTCAATCAAAAACAGCTGATTTTTGACAAAAGAGATAACACCCCCCATTACGTCATGCTTCAGAAATGTGGAAAATGGTCCGTTTTCAAATGTTTTATTTTTGAACGTCAGTTCACATTTGTAGGTGGATCATCAGTGTTAGAGCTAAAATTAGCATGTTTAAAGTGGTTTTCATGCTTCCAGGGGCCCTAAACACAAGATTTATGGAATGGTTAAAAGTGCATGAAAATGGCCAATTTACTCACTCTGAGTTCTCAAAAAGGGTTTCTTCACCCAGGGAAGTTAATTAAATACCATTTGGAGGCATTTAATGTTCGAGCAAAAACAGCTGATTTTCGACAAAAGAGATAACACCCCCCAATTACGTCATGCTTCAGAAATGTGGAAAATGGTCCGTTTTCAAATGTTTTATTTTTGAACGTCAGTTCACATTTGTAGGTGGATCATCAGTGTTAGAGCTAAATTTAGCATGTTTAAAGTGATTTTCATGCTTCCAGGGTCTCGGGAAGTGAATTAAATACTATTTGGAGGCATTTAATGTTCAAGCAAAAACGGCTGATTTTCGACAAAAGAGATAACACCCCCCCATTACGTCATGCTTCAGAAATGTGGAAAATGGTCCGTTTTCAAATGTTTTATTTTTGAACGTCAGTTCACATTTGTAGGTGGATCATCAGTGTTAGAGCTAAAATTAGCATGTTTAAAGTGGTTTTCATGCTTCCAGGGGCCCTAAACACAAGATTTATGGAATGGTTAAAAGTGCATGAAAATGGCCAATTTACTCACTCTGAGTTCTCAAAAAGGGTTTCTTCACCCAGGGAAGTTAATTAAATACCATTTGGAGGCATTTAATGTTTGAGCAAAAACGGCTGATTTTCGACAAAAGAGATAACACCCCCCCATTACGTCATGCTTCAGAAATGTGGAAAATGGTCCGTTTTCAAAAGTTTTATTTTTGAACGTCAGTTCACATTTGTAGGTGGATCATCAGTGTTAGAGCTAAAATTAGCATGTTTAAAGTGATTTTCATGCTTCCAGGGGCTCGGGAAGTGAATTAAATACTATTTGGAGGCATTTAATGTTCAATCAAAAACAGCTGATTTTTGACAAAAGAGATAACACCCCCATTACGTCATGCTTCAGAAATGTGGAAAATGGTCCGTTTTCAAATGTTTTATTTTTGAACGTCAGTTCACATTTGTAGGTGGATCATCAGTGTTAGAGCTAAAATTAGCATGTTTAAAGTGGTTTTCATGCTTCCAGGGGCCCTAAACACAAGATTTATGGAATGGTTAAAAGTGCATGAAAATGGCCAATTTACTCACTCTGAGTTCTCAAAAAGGGTTTCTTCACCCAGGGAAGTTAATTAAATACCATTTGGAGGCATTTAATGTTCGAGCAAAAACAGCTGATTTTCGACAAAAGAGATAACACCCCCGCATTACGTCATGCTTCAGAAATGTGGAAAATGGTCCGTTTTCAAATGTTTTATTTTTGAACGTCAGTTCACATTTGTAGGTGGATCATCAGTGTTAGAGCTAAAATTAGCATGTTTAAAGTGATTTTCATGCTTCCAGGGTCTCGGGAAGTGAATTAAATACTATTTGGAGGCATTTAATGTTCAAGCAAAAACGGCTGATTTTCGACAAAAGAGATAACACCCCCCCATTACGTCATGCTTCAGAAATGTGGAAAATGGTCCGTTTTCAAATGTTTTATTTTTGAACGTCAGTTCACATTTGTAGGTGGATCATCAGTGTTAGAGCTAAAATTAGCATGTTTAAAGTGGTTTTCATGCTTCCAGGGGCCCTAAACACAAGATTTATGGAATGGTTAAAAGTGCATGAAAATGGCCAATTTACTCACTCTGAGTTCTCAAAAAGGGTTTCTTCACCCCGGGAAGTTAATTAAATACCATTTGGAGGCATTTAATGTTCGAGCAAAAACGGCTGATTTTCGACAAAAGAGATAACACCCCCGCATTACGTCATGCTTCAGAAATGTGGAAAATGGTCCGTTTTCAAATGTTTTATTTTTGAACGTCAGTTCACATTTGTAGGTGGATCATCAGTGTTAGAGCTAAAATTGGCATGTTTAAAGTGATTTTCATGCTTCCAGGGTCTCGGGAAGTGAATTAAATACTATTTGGAGGCATTTAATGTTCAAGCAAAAATGGCTGATTTTCGACAAAAGAGATAACACCCCCCCATTACGTCATGCTTCAGAAATGTGGAAAATGGTCCGTTTTCAAATGTTTTATTTTTGAACGTCAGTTCACATTTGTAGGTGGATCATCAGTGTTAGAGCTAAAATTAGCATGTTTAAAGTGATTTTCATGCTTCCAGGGGCTCGGGAAGTGAGTTAAATACTATTTGGAGGCATTTAATGTTCAATCAAAAACAGCTGATTTTTGACAAAAGAGATAACACCCCCCCATTACGTCATGCTTCAGAAATGTGGAAAATGGTCCGTTTTCAAATGTTTTATTTTTGAACGTCAGTGCACATTTGTAGGTGGATCATCAGTGTTAGAGCTAAAATTAGCATGTTTAAAGTGATTTTCATGCTTCCAGGGGCTCGGGAAGTGAATTAAATACTATTTGGAGGCATTTAATGTTCAATCAAAAACAGCTGATTTTTGACAAAAGAGATAACACCCCCCCATTACGTCATGCTTCAGAAATGTGGAAAATGGTCCGTTTTCAAATGTTTTCTTTTTGAACGTCAGTTCACATTTGTAGGTGGATCATCAGTGTTAGAGCTAAAATTAGCATGTTTAAAGTGGTTTTCATGCTTCCAGGGGCCCTAAACACAAGATTTATGGAATGGTTAAAAGTGCATGAAAATGGCCAATTTACTCACTCTGAGTTCTCAAAAAGGGTTTCTTCACCCAGGGAAGTTAATTAAATACCATTTGGAGGCATTTATTGTTCGAGCAAAAACGGCTGATTTTCGACAAAAGAGATAACACTCCCGCATTACGTCATGCTTCAGAAATGTGGAAAATGGTCCGTTTTCAAATGTTTTATTTTTGAACGTCAGTTCACATTTGTAGGTGGATCATCAGTGTTAGAGCTAAAATTAGCATGTTTAAAGTGATTTTCATGCTTCCAGGGTCTCGGGAAGTGAATTAAATACTATTTGGAGGCATTTAATGTTCAAGCAAAAACAGATGATTTTCGACAAAAGAGATAACACCCCCCCATTACGTCATGCTTCAGAAATGTGGAAAATGGTCCGTTTTCAAATGTTTTATTTTTGAACGTCAGTTCACATTTGTAGGTGGATCATCAGTGTTAGAGCTAAAATTAGCATGTTTAAAGTGGTTTTCATGCTTCCAGGGGCCCTAAACACAAGATTTATGGAATGGTTAAAAGTGCATGAAAATGGCCAATTTACTCACTCTGAGTTCTCAAAAAGGGTTTCTTCACCCAGGGAAGTTAATTAAATACCATTTGGAGGCATTTAATGTTCGAGCAAAAACAGCTGATTTTCGACAAAAGAGATAACACCCCCCAATTACGTCATGCTTCAGAAATGTGGAAAATGGTCCGTTTTCAAATGTTTTATTTTTGAACGTCAGTTCACATTTGTAGGTGGATCATCAGTGTTAGAGCTAAAATTAGCATGTTTAAAGTGATTTTCATGCTTCCAGGGGCTCGGGAAGTGAATTAAATACTATTTGGAGGCATTTAATGTTCAATCAAAAACAGCTGATTTTTGACAAAAGAGATAACACCCCCCCATTACGTCATGCTTCAGAAATGTGGAAAATGGTCCGTTTTCAAATGTTTTATTTTTGAACGTCAGTTCACATTTGTAGGTGAATCATCAGTGTTAGAGCTAAAATTAGCATGTTTAAAGTGATTTTCATGCTTCCAGGGGCTCGGGAAGTGAATTAAATACCATTTGGAGGCATTTAATGTTCAATCAAAAACAGCTGATTTTTGACAAAAGAGATAACACCCCCCCCATTACGTCATGCTTCAGAAATGTGGAAAATGGTCCGTTTTCAAATGTTTTATTTTTGAACGTCAGTTCACATTTGTAGGTGGATCATCAGTGTTAGAGCTAAAATTAGCATGTTTAAAGTGATTTTCATGCTTCCAGGGTCTCGGGAAGTGAATTAAATACTATTTGGAGGCATTTAATGTTCAAGCAAAAACGGCTGATTTTCGACAAAAGAGATAACACCCCCCCATTACGTCATGCTTCAGAAATGTGGAAAATGGTCCGTTTTCAAATGTTTTATTTTTGAACGTCAGTTCACATTTGTAGGTGGATCATCAGTGTTAGAGCTAAAATTAGCATGTTTAAAGTGGTTTTCATGCTTCCAGGGGCCCTAAACACAAGATTTATGGAATGGTTAAAAGTGCATGAAAATGGCCAATTTACTCACTCTGAGTTCTCAAAAAGGGTTTCTTCACCCCGGGAAGTTAATTAAATACCATTTGGAGGCATTTAATGTTCGAGCAAAAACGGCTGATTTTCGACAAAAGAGATAACACCCCCGCATTACGTCATGCTTCAGAAATGTGGAAAATGGTCCGTTTTCAAATGTTTTATTTTTGAACGTCAGTTCACATTTGTAGGTGGATCATCAGTGTTAGAGCTAAAATTGGCATGTTTAAAGTGATTTTCATGCTTCCAGGGTCTCGGGAAGTGAATTAAATACTATTTGGAGGCATTTAATGTTCAAGCAAAAATGGCTGATTTTCGACAAAAGAGATAACACCCCCCCATTACGTCATGCTTCAGAAATGTGGAAAATGGTCCGTTTTCAAATGTTTTATTTTTGAACGTCAGTTCACATTTGTAGGTGGATCATCAGTGTTAGAGCTAAAATTAGCATGTTTAAAGTGATTTTCATGCTTCCAGGGGCTCGGGAAGTGAGTTAAATACTATTTGGAGGCATTTAATGTTCAATCAAAAACAGCTGATTTTTGACAAAAGAGATAACACCCCCCCATTACGTCATGCTTCAGAAATGTGGAAAATGGTCCGTTTTCAAATGTTTTATTTTTGAACGTCAGTGCACATTTGTAGGTGGATCATCAGTGTTAGAGCTAAAATTAGCATGTTTAAAGTGATTTTCATGCTTCCAGGGGCTCGGGAAGTGAATTAAATACTATTTGGAGGCATTTAATGTTCAATCAAAAACAGCTGATTTTTGACAAAAGAGATAACACCCCCCCATTACGTCATGCTTCAGAAATGTGGAAAATGGTCCGTTTTCAAATGTTTTCTTTTTGAACGTCAGTTCACATTTGTAGGTGGATCATCAGTGTTAGAGCTAAAATTAGCATGTTTAAAGTGGTTTTCATGCTTCCAGGGGCCCTAAACACAAGTTTTATGGAATGGTTAAAAGTGCATGAAAATGGCCAATTTACTCACTCTGAGTTCTCAAAAAGGGTTTCTTCACCCAGGGAAGTTAATTAAATACCATTTGGAGGCATTTATTGTTCGAGCAAAAACGGCTGATTTTCGACAAAAGAGATAACACTCCCGCATTACGTCATGCTTCAGAAATGTGGAAAATGGTCCGTTTTCAAATGTTTTATTTTTGAACGTCAGTTCACATTTGTAGGTGGATCATCAGTGTTAGAGCTAAAATTAGCATGTTTAAAGTGATTTTCATGCTTCCAGGGTCTCGGGAAGTGAATTAAATACTATTTGGAGGCATTTAATGTTCAAGCAAAAACAGATGATTTTCGACAAAAGAGATAACACCCCCCCATTACGTCATGCTTCAGAAATGTGGAAAATGGTCCGTTTTCAAATGTTTTATTTTTGAACGTCAGTTCACATTTGTAGGTGGATCATCAGTGTTAGAGCTAAAATTAGCATGTTTAAAGTGGTTTTCATGCTTCCAGGGCCCTAAACACAAGATTTATGGAATGGTTAAAAGTGCATGAAAATGGCCAATTTACTCACTCTGAGTTCTCAAAAAGGGTTTCTTCACCCAGGGAAGTTAATTAAATACCATTTGGAGGCATTTAATGTTTGAGCAAAAACGGCTGATTTTCGACAAAAGAGATAACACCCCCCCATTACGTCATGCTTCAGAAATGTGGAAAATGGTCCGTTTTCAAAAGTTTTATTTTTGAACGTCAGTTCACATTTGTAGGTGGATCATCAGTGTTAGAGCTAAAATTAGCATGTTTAAAGTGATTTTCATGCTTCCAGGGGCTCGGGAAGTGAATTAAATACTATTTGGAGGCATTTAATGTTCAATCAAAAACAGCTGATTTTTGACAAAAGAGATAACACCCCCCATTACGTCATGCTTCAGAAATGTGGAAAATGGTCCGTTTTCAAATGTTTTATTTTTGAACGTCAGTTCACATTTGTAGGTGGATCATCAGTGTTAGAGCTAAAATTAGCATGTTTAAAGTGGTTTTCATGCTTCCAGGGGCCCTAAACACAAGATTTATGGAATGGTTAAAAGTGCATGAAAATGGCCAATTTACTCACTCTGAGTTCTCAAAAAGGGTTTCTTCACCCAGGGAAGTTAATTAAATACCATTTGGAGGCATTTAATGTTCGAGCAAAAACAGCTGATTTTCGACAAAAGAGATAACACCCCCCAATTACGTCATGCTTCAGAAATGTGGAAAATGGTCCGTTTTCAAATGTTTTATTTTTGAACGTCAGTTCACATTTGTAGGTGGATCATCAGTGTTAGAGCTAAAATTAGCATGTTTAAAGTGATTTTCATGCTTCCAGGGGCTCGGGAAGTGAATTAAATACTATTTGGAGGCATTTAATGTTCAATCAAAAACAGCTGATTTTTGACAAAAGAGATAACACCCCCCCATTACGTCATGCTTCAGAAATGTGGAAAATGGTCCGTTTTCAAATGTTTTATTTTTGAACGTCAGTTCACATTTGTAGGTGAATCATCAGTGTTAGAGCTAAAATTAGCATGTTTAAAGTGATTTTCATGCTTCCAGGGGCTCGGGAAGTGAATTAAATACCATTTGGAGGCATTTAATGTTCAATCAAAAACAGCTGATTTTTGACAAAAGAGATAACACCCCCCCATTACGTCATGCTTCAGAAATGTGGAAAATGGTCCGTTTTCAAATGTTTTATTTTTGAACGTCAGTTCACATTTGTAGGTGGATCATCAGTGTTAGAGTAAAATTAGCATGTTTAAAGTGATTTTCATGCTTCCAGGGGCCCTAAACACAAGATTTATGGAATGGTTAAAAGTGCATGAAAATGGCCAATTTACTCACTCTGAGTTCTCAAAAAGGGTTTCTTCACCCCGGGAAGTTAATTAAATACCATTTTGAGGCATTTAATGTTCGAGCAAAAACGGCTGATTTTCGACAAAAGAGATAACACCCCCCCATTACGTCATGCTTCAGAAATGTGGAAAATGGTCCGTTTTCAAATGTTTTATTTTTGAACGTCAGTTCACATTTGTAGGTGGATCATCAGTGATAGAGCTAAAATTCGCATGTTTAAAGTGATTTTCATGCTTCCAGGGGCTCGGGAAGTGAGTTAAATACTATTTGGAGGCATTTAATGTTCAAGCAAAAACAGATGATTTTCGACAAAAGAGATAACACCCCCCCATTACGTCATGCTTCAGAAATGTGGAAAATGGTCCGTTTTCAAATGTTTTATTTTTGAACGTCAGTTCACATTTGTAGGTGGATCATCAGTGTTAGAGCTAAAATTAGCATGTTTAAAGTGGTTTTCATGCTTCCAGGGCCCTAAACACAAGATTTATGGAATGGTTAAAAGTGCATGAAAATGGCCAATTTACTCACTCTGAGTTCTCAAAAAGGGTTTCTTCACCCAGGGAAGTTAATTAAATACCATTTGGAGGCATTTAATGTTTGAGCAAAAACGGCTGATTTTCGACAAAAGAGATAACACCCCCCCATTACGTCATGCTTCAGAAATGTGGAAAATGGTCCGTTTTCAAAAGTTTTATTTTTGAACGTCAGTTCACATTTGTAGGTGGATCATCAGTGTTAGAGCTAAAATTAGCATGTTTAAAGTGATTTTCATGCTTCCAGGGGCTCGGGAAGTGAATTAAATACTATTTGGAGGCATTTAATGTTCAATCAAAAACAGCTGATTTTTGACAAAAGAGATAACACCCCCCATTACGTCATGCTTCAGAAATGTGGAAAATGGTCCGTTTTCAAATGTTTTATTTTTGAACGTCAGTTCACATTTGTAGGTGGATCATCAGTGTTAGAGCTAAAATTAGCATGTTTAAAGTGGTTTTCATGCTTCCAGGGGCCCTAAACACAAGATTTATGGAATGGTTAAAAGTGCATGAAAATGGCCAATTTACTCACTCTGAGTTCTCAAAAAGGGTTTCTTCACCCAGGGAAGTTAATTAAATACCATTTGGAGGCATTTAATGTTCGAGCAAAAACAGCTGATTTTCGACAAAAGAGATAACACCCCCCAATTACGTCATGCTTCAGAAATGTGGAAAATGGTCCGTTTTCAAATGTTTTATTTTTGAACGTCAGTTCACATTTGTAGGTGGATCATCAGTGTTAGAGCTAAAATTAGCATGTTTAAAGTGATTTTCATGCTTCCAGGGGCTCGGGAAGTGAATTAAATACTATTTGGAGGCATTTAATGTTCAATCAAAAACAGCTGATTTTTGACAAAAGAGATAACACCCCCCCATTACGTCATGCTTCAGAAATGTGGAAAATGGTCCGTTTTCAAATGTTTTATTTTTGAACGTCAGTTCACATTTGTAGGTGAATCATCAGTGTTAGAGCTAAAATTAGCATGTTTAAAGTGATTTTCATGCTTCCAGGGGCTCGGGAAGTGAATTAAATACCATTTGGAGGCATTTAATGTTCAATCAAAAACAGCTGATTTTTGACAAAAGAGATAACACCCCCCCATTACGTCATGCTTCAGAAATGTGGAAAATGGTCCGTTTTCAAATGTTTTATTTTTGAACGTCAGTTCACATTTGTAGGTGGATCATCAGTGTTAGAGTAAAATTAGCATGTTTAAAGTGATTTTCATGCTTCCAGGGGCCCTAAACACAAGATTTATGGAATGGTTAAAAGTGCATGAAAATGGCCAATTTACTCACTCTGAGTTCTCAAAAAGGGTTTCTTCACCCCGGGAAGTTAATTAAATACCATTTTGAGGCATTTAATGTTCGAGCAAAAACGGCTGATTTTCGACAAAAGAGATAACACCCCCCCATTACGTCATGCTTCAGAAATGTGGAAAATGGTCCGTTTTCAAATGTTTTATTTTTGAACGTCAGTTCACATTTGTAGGTGGATCATCAGTGATAGAGCTAAAATTCGCATGTTTAAAGTGATTTTCATGCTTCCAGGGGCTCGGGAAGTGAGTTAAATACTATTTGGAGGCATTTAATGTTCAATCAAAAACAGCTGATTTTTGACAAAAGAGATAACACCCCCCCATTACGTCATGCTTCAGAAATGTGGAAAATGGTCCGTTTTCAAATGTTTTATTTTTGAATGTCAGTGCACATTTGTAGGTGGATCATCAGTGTTAGAGCTAAAATTAGCATGTTTAAAGTGATTTTCATGCTTCCAGGGGCCCTAAACACAAGATTTATGGAATGGTTAAAAGTGCATGAAAATGGCCAATTTACTCACTCTGAGTTCTCAAAAAGGGTTTCTTCACCCCGGGAAGTTAATTAAATACCATTTGGAGGCATTTAATGTTCGAGCAAAAACGGCTGATTTTTGACAAAAGAGATAACACCCCCCATTACGTCATGCTTCAGAAATGTGGAAAATGGTCCGTTTTCAAATGTTTTATTTTTGAACGTCAGTTCACATTTGTAGGTGGATCATCAGTGTTAGAGCTAAAATTAGCATGTTTAAAGTGATTTTCATGCTTCCAGGGGCTCGGGAAGTGAATTAAATACTATTTGGAGGCATTTAATGTTCAATCAAAAACAGCTGATTTTTGACAAAAGAGATAACACCCCCCCATTACGTCATGCTTCAGAAATGTGGAAAATGGTCAGTTTTCAAATGTTTTCTTTTTGAACGTCAGTTTACATTTGTAGGTGGATCATCAGTGTTAGAGCTAAAATTAGCATGTTTAAAGTGATTTTCATGCTTCCAGGGGCCCTAAACACAAGATTTATGGAATGGTTAAAAGTGCATGAAAATGGCCAATTTACTCACTCTGAGTTCTCAAAAAGGGTTTCTTCACCCCGGGAAGTTAATTAAATACCATTTGGAGGCATTTAATGTTCGAGCAAAAACAGCTGATTTTCGACAAAAGAGATAACACCCCCGCATTACGTCATGCTTCAGAAATGTGGAAAATGGTCCGTTTTCAAATGTTTTATTTTTGAACGTCAGTTCACATTTGTAGGTGGATCATCAGTGTTAGAGCTAAAATTAGCATGTTTAAAGTGATTTTCATGCTTCCAGGGTCTCGGGAAGTGAATTAAATACTATTTGGAGGCATTTAATGTTCAAGCAAAAACGGCTGATTTTCGACAAAAGAGATAACACCCCCCCATTACGTCATGCTTCAGAAATGTGGAAAATGGTCCGTTTTCAAATGTTTTATTTTTGAACGTCAGTTCACATTTGTAGGTGGATCATCAGTGTTAGAGCTAAAATTAGCATGTTTAAAGTGGTTTTCATGCTTCCAGGGGCCCTAAACACAAGATTTATGGAATGGTTAAAAGTGCATGAAAATGGCCAATTTACTCACTCTGAGTTCTCAAAAAGGGTTTCTTCACCCCGGGAAGTTAATTAAATACCATTTGGAGGCATTTAATGTTCGAGCAAAAACGGCTGATTTTCGACAAAAGAGATAACACCCCCGCATTACGTCATGCTTCAGAAATGTGGAAAATGGTCCGTTTTCAAATGTTTTATTTTTGAACGTCAGTTCACATTTGTAGGTGGATCATCAGTGTTAGAGCTAAAATTGGCATGTTTAAAGTGATTTTCATGCTTCCAGGGTCTCGGGAAGTGAATTAAATACTATTTGGAGGCATTTAATGTTCAAGCAAAAACGGCTGATTTTCGACAAAAGAGATAACCATTACGTCATGCTTCAGAAATGTGGAAAATGGTCCGTTTTCAAATGTTTTATTTTTGAACGTCAGTTCACATTTGTAGGTGGATCATCAGTGTTAGAGCTAAAATTAGCATGTTTAAAGTGATTTTCATGCTTCCAGGGGCTCGGGAAGTGAGTTAAATACTATTTGGAGGCATTTAATGTTCAATCAAAAACAGCTGATTTTTGACAAAAGAGATAACACCCCCCCATTACGTCATGCTTCAGAAATGTGGAAAATGGTCCGTTTTCAAATGTTTTATTTTTGAACGTCAGTGCACATTTGTAGGTGGATCATCAGTGTTAGAGCTAAAATTAGCATGTTTAAAGTGATTTTCATGCTTCCAGGGGCTCGGGAAGTGAATTAAATACTATTTGGAGGCATTTAATGTTCAATCAAAAACAGCTGATTTTTGACAAAAGAGATAACACCCCCCCATTACGTCATGCTTCAGAAATGTGGAAAATGGTCCGTTTTCAAATGTTTTCTTTTTGAACGTCAGTTCACATTTGTAGGTGGATCATCAGTGTTAGAGCTAAAATTAGCATGTTTAAAGTGATTTTCATGCTTCCAGGGGCCCTAAACACAAGATTTATGGAATGGTTAAAAGTGCATGAAAATGGCCAATTTACTGACTCTGAGTTCTCAAAAAGGGTTTCTTCACCCTGGGAAGTTAATTAAATACCATTTGGAGGAATTTAATGTTCGAGCAAAAACGGCTGATTTTCGACAAAAGAGATAACACCCCCGCATTACGTCATGCTTCAGAAATGTGGAAAATGGTCCGTTCTCAAATGTTTTATTTTTGAACGTCAGTTCACATTTGTAGGTGGATCATCAGTGTTAGAGCTAAAATTAGCATGTTTAAAGTGATTTTCATGCTTCCAGGGGCTCGGGAAGTGAGTTAAATACTATTTGGAGGCATTTAATGTTCAATCAAAAACAGCTGATTTTTGACAAAAGAGATAACACCCCCCCATTACGTCATGCTTCAGAAATGTGGAAAATGGTCCGTTTTCAAATGTTTTATTTTTGAACGTCAGTGCACATTTGTAGGTGGATCATCAGTGTTAGAGCTAAAATTAGCATGTTTAAAGTGATTTTCATGCTTCCAGGGGCCCTAAACACAAGATTTATGGAATGGTTAAAAGTGCATGAAAATGGCCAATTTACTGACTCTGAGTTCTCAAAAAGGGTTTCTTCACCCTGGGAAGTTAATTAAATACCATTTGGAGGCATTTAATGTTCAAGCAAAAACGGCTGATTTTCGACAAAAGAGATAACACCCCCCCATTACGTCATGCTTCAGAAATGTGGAAAATGGTCCGTTTTCAAATGTTTTATTTTTGAACGTCAGTTCACATTTGTAGGTGGATCATCAGTGTTAGAGCTAAAATTAGCATGTTTAAAGTGATTTTCATGCTTCCAGGGGCTCGGGAAGTGAGTTAAATACTATTTGGAGGCATTTAATGTTCAATCAAAAACAGCTGATTTTTGACAAAAGAGATAACACCCCCCCATTACGTCATGCTTCAGAAATGTGGAAAATGGTCCGTTTTCAAATGTTTTATTTTTGAACGTCAGTGCACATTTGTAGGTGGATCATCAGTGTTAGAGCTAAAATTAGAATGTTTAAAGTGATTTTCATGCTTCCAGGGACTCAGGAAGTGAATTAAATACTATTTGGAGGCATTTAATGTTCAATCAAAAACAGCTGATTTTTGACAAAAGAGATAACACCCCCCCATTACGTCATGCTTCAGAAATGTGGAAAATGGTCCGTTTTCAAATGTTTTCTTTTTGAACGTCAGTTCACATTTGTAGGTGGATCATCAGTGTTAGAGCTAAAATTAGCATGTTTAAAATGATTTTCATGCTTCCAGGGGCCCTAAACACAAGATTTATGGAATGGTTAAAAGTGCATGAAAATGGCCAATTTACTGACTCTGAGTTCTCAAAAAGGGTTTCTTCACCCTGGGAAGTTAATTAAATACCATTTGGAGGAATTTAATGTTCGAGCAAAAACGGCTGATTTTCGACAAAAGAGATCACACCCCCGCATTACGTCATGCTTCAGAAATGTGGAAAATGGTCCGTTCTCAAATGTTTTATTTTTGAACGTCAGTTCACATTTGTAGGTGGATCATCAGTGTTAGAGCTAAAATTAGCATGTTTAAAGTGATTTTCATGCTTCCAGGGGCTCGGGAAGTGAGTTAAATACTATTTGGAGGCATTTAATGTTCAATCAAAAACAGCTGATTTTTGACAAAAGAGATAACACCCCCCCATTACGTCATGCTTCAGAAATGTGGAAAATGGTCCGTTTTCAAATGTTTTATTTTTGAACGTCAGTGCACATTTGTAGGTGGATCATCAGTGTTAGAGCTAAAATTAGCATGTTTAAAGTGATTTTCATGCTTCCAGGGGCTCGGGAAGTGAATTAAATACTATTTGGAGGCATTTAATGTTCAATCAAAAACAGCTGATTTTTGACAAAAGAGATAACACCCCCCCATTACGTCATGCTTCAGAAATGTGGAAAATGGTCCGTTTTCAAATGTTTTCTTTTTGAACGTCAGTTCACATTTGTAGGTGGATCATC
The DNA here is from genome assembly GCF_964263255.1 of Lissotriton vulgaris. Lineage (NCBI taxonomy): Eukaryota > Metazoa > Chordata > Amphibia > Caudata > Salamandridae > Lissotriton > Lissotriton vulgaris. Next base: position 409,876 of record NW_028248302.1, on the reverse strand, counting down.
AGTGTTAGAGCTAAAATTAGCATGTTTAAAGTGATTTTCATGCTTCCAGGGGCCCTAAACACAAGATTTATGGAATGGTTAAAAGTGCATGAAAATGGCCAATTTACTGACTCTGAGTTCTCAAAAAGGGTTTCTTCACCCTGGGAAGTTAATTAAATACCATTTGGAGGCATTTAATGTTCAAGCAAAAACGGCAGATTTTCGACAAAAGAGATAACACCCCCCCATTACGTCATGCTTCAGAAATGTGGAAAATGGTCCGTTTTCAAATGTTTTATTTTTGAACGTCAGTTCACATTTGTAGGTGGATCATCAGTGTTAGAGCTAAAATTAGCATGTTTAAAGTGATTTTCATGCTTCCAGGGGCTCGGGAAGTGAGTTAAATACTATTTGGAGGCATTTAATGTTCAATCAAAAACAGCTGATTTTTGACAAAAGAGATAACACCCCCCCCATTACGTCATGCTTCAGAAATGTGGAAAATGGTCCGTTTTCAAATGTTTTATTTTTGAACGTCAGTGCACATTTGTAGGTGGATCATCAGTGTTAGAGCTAAAATTAGAATGTTTAAAGTGATTTTCATGCTTCCAGGGACTCGGGAAGTGAATTAAATACTATTTGGAGGCATTTAATGTTCAATCAAAAACAGCTGATTTTTGACAAAAGAGATAACACCCCCCCATTACGTCATGCTTCAGAAATGTGGAAAATGGTCCGTTTTCAAATGTTTTCTTTTTGAACGTCAGTTCACATTTGTAGGTGGATCATCAGTGTTAGAGCTAAAATTAGCATGTTTAAAATGATTTTCATGCTTCCAGGGGCCCTAAACACAAGATTTATGGAATGGTTAAAAGTGCATGAAAATGACCAATTTACTGACTCTGAGTTCTCAAAAAGGGTTTCTTCACCCTGGGAAGTTAATTAAATACCATTTGGAGGAATTTAATGTTCGAGCAAAAACGGCTGATTTTCGACAAAAGAGATAACACCCCCGCATTACGTCATGCTTCAGAAATGTGGAAAATGGTCCGTTCTCAAATGTTTTATTTTTGAACGTCAGTTCACATTTGTAGGTGGATCATCAGTGTTAGAGCTAAAATTAGCATGTTTAAAGTGATTTTCATGCTTCCAGGGGCTCGGGAAGTGAGTTAAATACTATTTGGAGGCATTTAATGTTCAATCAAAAACAGCTGATTTTTGACAAAAGAGATAACACCCCCCCATTACGTCATGCTTCAGAAATGTGGAAAATGGTCCGTTTTCAAATGTTTTATTTTTGAACGTCAGTGCACATTTGTAGGTGGATCATCAGTGTTAGAGCTAAAATTAGCATGTTTAAAGTGATTTTCATGCTTCCAGGGGCTCGGGAAGTGAATTAAATACTATTTGGAGGCATTTAATGTTCAATCAAAAACAGCTGATTTTTGACAAAAGAGATAACACCCCCCCATTACGTCATGCTTCAGAAATGTGGAAAATGGTCCGTTTTCAAATGTTTTCTTTTTGAACGTCAGTTCACATTTGTAGGTGGATCATCAGTGTTAGAGCTAAAATTAGCATGTTTAAAGTGATTTTCATGCTTCCAGGGGCCCTAAACACAAGATTTATGGAATGGTTAAAAGTGCATGAAAATGGCCAATTTACTGACTCTGAGTTCTCAAAAAGGGTTTCTTCACCCTGGGAAGTTAATTAAATACCATTTGGAGGAATTTAATGTTCGAGCAAAAACGGCTGATTTTCGATAAAAGAGATAACACCCCCGCATTACGTCATGCTTCAGAAATGTGGAAAATGGTCCGTTCTCAAATGTTTTATTTTTGAACGTCAGTTCACATTTGTAGGTGGATCATCAGTGTTAGAGCTAAAATTAGCATGTTTAAAGTGATTTTCATGCTTCCAGGGTCTCGGGAAGTGAATTAAATACTATTTGGAGGCATTTAATGTTCAAGCAAAAACGGCTGATTTTCGACAAAAGAGATAACACCCCCCCATTACGTCATGCTTCAGAAATGTGGAAAATGGTCCGTTTTCAAATGTTTTATTTTTGAACGTCAGTTCACATTTGTAGGTGGATCATCAGTGTTAGAGCTAAAATTAGCATGTTTAAAGTGGTTTTCATGCTTCCAGGGGCCCTAAACACAAGATTTATGGAATGGTTAAAAGTGCATGAAAATGGCCAATTTACTCACTCTGAGTTCTCAAAAAGGGTTTCTTCACCCAGGGAAGTTAATTAAATACCATTTGGAGGCATTTAATGTTCGAGCAAAAACGGCTGATTTTCGACAAAAGAGATAACACTCCCGCATTACGTCATGCTTCAGAAATGTGGAAAATGGTCCGTTTTCAAATGTTTTATTTTTGAACGTCAGTTCACATTTGTAGGTGGATCATCAGTGTTAGAGCTAAAATTAGCATGTTTAAAGTGATTTTCATGCTTCCAGGGTCTCGGGAAGTGAATTAAATACTATTTGGAGGCATTTAATGTTCAAGCAAAAACGGCTGATTTTCGACAAAAGAGATAACACCCCCCCATTACGTCATGCTTCAGAAATGTGGAAAATGGTCCGTTTTCAAATGTTTTATTTTTGAACGTCAGTTCACATTTGTAGGTGGATCATCAGTGTTAGAGCTAAAATTAGCATGTTTAAAGTGGTTTTCATGCTTCCAGGGGCCCTAAACACAAGATTTATGGAATGGTTAAAAGTGCATGAAAATGGCCAATTTACTCACTCTGAGTTCTCAAAAAGGGTTTCTTCACCCAGGGAAGTTAATTAAATACCATTTGGAGGCATTTAATGTTTTAGCAAAAACGGCTGATTTTCGACAAAAGAGATAACACCCCCCCATTACGTCATGCTTCAGAAATGTGGAAAATGGTCCGTTTTCAAAAGTTTTATTTTTGAACGTCAGTTCACATTTGTAGGTGGATCATCAGTGTTAGAGCTAAAATTAGCATGTTTAAAGTGATTTTCATGCTTCCAGGGGCTCGGGAAGTGAATTAAATACTATTTGGAGGCATTTAATGTTCAATCAAAAACAGCTGATTTTTGACAAAAGAGATAACACCCCCATTACGTCATGCTTCAGAAATGTGGAAAATGGTCCGTTTTCAAATGTTTTATTTTTGAACGTCAGTTCACATTTGTAGGTGGATCATCAGTGTTAGAGCTAAAATTAGCATGTTTAAAGTGGTTTTCATGCTTCCAGGGGCCCTAAACACAAGATTTATGGAATGGTTAAAAGTGCATGAAAATGGCCAATTTACTCACTCTGAGTTCTCAAAAAGGGTTTCTTCACCCAGGGAAGTTAATTAAATACCATTTGGAGGCATTTAATGTTCGAGCAAAAACAGCTGATTTTCGACAAAAGAGATAACACCCCCCCATTACGTCATGCTTCAGAAATGTGGAAAATGGTCCGTTTTCAAATGTTTTATTTTTGAACGTCAGTTCACATTTGTAGGTGGATCATCAGTGTTAGAGCTAAAATTAGCATGTTTAAAGTGATTTTCATGCTTCCAGGGGCTCGGGAAGTGAATTAAATACTATTTGGAGGCATTTAATGTTCAATCAAAAACAGCTGATTTTTGACAAAAGAGATAACACCCCCCCATTACGTCATGCTTCAGAAATGTGGAAAATGGTCCGTTTTCAAATGTTTTATTTTTGAACGTCAGTTCACATTTGTAGGTGGATCATCAGTGTTAGAGTAAAATTAGCATGTTTAAAGTGATTTTCATGCTTCCAGGGGCCCTAAACACAAGATTTATGGAATGGTTAAAAGTGCATGAAAATGGCCAATTTACTCACTCTGAGTTCTCAAAAAGGGTTTCTTCACCCAGAGAAGTTAATTAAATACCATTTGGAGGCATTTAATGTCCGAGCAAAAACGGCTGATTTTCGACAAAAGAGATAACACCCCCCCCATTACGTCATGCTTCAGAAATGTGGAAAATGGTCCGTTTTCAAATGTTTTATTTTTGAACGTCAGTTCACATTTGTAGGTGGATCATCAGTGTTAGAGCTAAAATTAGCATGTTTAAAGTGGTTTTCATGCTTCCAGGGGCCCTAAACACAAGATTTATGGAATGGTTAAAAGTGCATGAAAATGGCCAATTTACTCACTCTGAGTTCTCAAAAAGGGTTTCCTCACCCCGGGAAGTTAATTAAATACCATTTGGAGGCATTTAATGTTCGAGCAAAAACGGCTGATTTTCGACAAAAGAGATAACACCCCCGCATTACGTCATGCTTCAGAAATGTGGAAAATGGTCCGTTTTCAAATGTTTTATTTTTGAATGTCAGTTCACATTTGTAGGTGGATCATCAGTGTTAGAGCTAAAATTGGCATGTTTAAAGTGATTTTCATGCTTCCAGGGTCTCGGGAAGTGAATTAAATACTATTTGGAGGCATTTAATGTTCAAGCAAAAACGGCTGATTTTCGACAAAAGAGATAACACCCCCCCATTACGTCATGCTTCAGAAATGTGGAAAATGGTCCGTTTTCAAATGTTTTATTTTTGAACGTCAGTTCACATTTGTAGGTGGATCATCAGTGTTAGAGCTAAAATTAGCATGTTTAAAGTGATTTTCATGCTTCCAGGGGCTCGGGAAGTGAGTTAAATACTATTTGGAGGCATTTAATGTTCAATCAAAAACAGCTGATTTTTGACAAAAGAGATAACACCCCCCCATTACGTCATGCTTCAGAAATGTGGAAAATGGTCCGTTTTCAAATGTTTTCTTTTTGAACGTCAGTTCACATTTGTAGGTGGATCATCAGTGTTAGAGCTAAAATTAGCATGTTTAAAATGATTTTCATGCTTCCAGGGGCCCTAAACACAAGATTTATGGAATGGTTAAAAGTGCATGAAAATGGCCAATTTACTGACTCTGAGTTCTCAAAAAGGGTTTCTTCACCCTGGGAAGTTAATTAAATACCATTTGGAGGAATTTAATGTTCGAGCAAAAACGGCTGATTTTCGACAAAAGAGATAACACCCCCGCATTACGTCATGCTTCAGAAATGTGGAAAATGGTCCGTTCTCAAATGTTTTATTTTTGAACGTCAGTTCACATTTGTAGGTGGATCATCAGTGTTAGAGCTAAAATTAGCATGTTTAAAGTGATTTTCATGCTTCCAGGGGCTCGGGAAGTGAATTAAATACTATTTGGAGGCATTTAATGTTCAATCAAAAACAGCTGATTTTTGACAAAAGAGATAACACCCCCCCATTACGTCATGCTTCAGAAATGTGGAAAATGGTCCGTTTTCAAATGTTTTCTTTTTGAACGTCAGTTCACATTTGTAGGTGGATCATCAGTGTTAGAGCTAAAATTAGCATGTTTAAAGTGATTTTCATGCTTCCAGGGGCCCTAAACACAAGATTTATGGAATGGTTAAAAGTGCATGAAAATGGCCAATTTACTGACTCTGAGTTCTCAAAAAGGGTTTCTTCACCCTGGGAAGTTAATTAAATACCATTTGGAGGAATTTAATGTTCGAGCAAAAACGGCTGATTTTCGATAAAAGAGATAACACCCCCGCATTACGTCATGCTTCAGAAATGTGGAAAATGGTCCGTTCTCAAATGTTTTATTTTTGAACGTCAGTTCACATTTGTAGGTGGATCATCAGTGTTAGAGCTAAAATTAGCATGTTTAAAGTGATTTTCATGCTTCCAGGGTCTCGGGAAGTGAATTAAATACTATTTGGAGGCATTTAATGTTCAAGCAAAAACGGCTGATTTTCGACAAAAGAGATAACACCCCCCCATTACGTCATGCTTCAGAAATGTGGAAAATGGTCCGTTTTCAAATGTTTTATTTTTGAACGTCAGTTCACATTTGTAGGTGGATCATCAGTGTTAGAGCTAAAATTAGCATGTTTAAAGTGGTTTTCATGCTTCCAGGGGCCCTAAACACAAGATTTATGGAATGGTTAAAAGTGCATGAAAATGGCCAATTTACTCACTCTGAGTTCTCAAAAAGGGTTTCTTCACCCAGGGAAGTTAATTAAATACCATTTGGAGGCATTTAATGTTCGAGCAAAAACGGCTGATTTTCGACAAAAGAGATAACACTCCCGCATTACGTCATGCTTCAGAAATGTGGAAAATGGTCCGTTTTCAAATGTTTTATTTTTGAACGTCAGTTCACATTTGTAGGTGGATCATCAGTGTTAGAGCTAAAATTAGCATGTTTAAAGTGATTTTCATGCTTCCAGGGTCTCGGGAAGTGAATTAAATACTATTTGGAGGCATTTAATGTTCAAGCAAAAACGGCTGATTTTCGACAAAAGAGATAACACCCCCCCATTACGTCATGCTTCAGAAATGTGGAAAATGGTCCGTTTTCAAATGTTTTATTTTTGAACGTCAGTTCACATTTGTAGGTGGATCATCAGTGTTAGAGCTAAAATTAGCATGTTTAAAGTGGTTTTCATGCTTCCAGGGGCCCTAAACACAAGATTTATGGAATGGTTAAAAGTGCATGAAAATGGCCAATTTACTCACTCTGAGTTCTCAAAAAGGGTTTCTTCACCCAGGGAAGTTAATTAAATACCATTTGGAGGCATTTAATGTTTTAGCAAAAACGGCTGATTTTCGACAAAAGAGATAACACCCCCCCATTACGTCATGCTTCAGAAATGTGGAAAATGGTCCGTTTTCAAAAGTTTTATTTTTGAACGTCAGTTCACATTTGTAGGTGGATCATCAGTGTTAGAGCTAAAATTAGCATGTTTAAAGTGATTTTCATGCTTCCAGGGGCTCGGGAAGTGAATTAAATACTATTTGGAGGCATTTAATGTTCAATCAAAAACAGCTGATTTTTGACAAAAGAGATAACACCCCCATTACGTCATGCTTCAGAAATGTGGAAAATGGTCCGTTTTCAAATGTTTTATTTTTGAACGTCAGTTCACATTTGTAGGTGGATCATCAGTGTTAGAGCTAAAATTAGCATGTTTAAAGTGGTTTTCATGCTTCCAGGGGCCCTAAACACAAGATTTATGGAATGGTTAAAAGTGCATGAAAATGGCCAATTTACTCACTCTGAGTTCTCAAAAAGGGTTTCTTCACCCAGGGAAGTTAATTAAATACCATTTGGAGGCATTTAATGTTCGAGCAAAAACAGCTGATTTTCGACAAAAGAGATAACACCCCCCCATTACGTCATGCTTCAGAAATGTGGAAAATGGTCCGTTTTCAAATGTTTTATTTTTGAACGTCAGTTCACATTTGTAGGTGGATCATCAGTGTTAGAGCTAAAATTAGCATGTTTAAAGTGATTTTCATGCTTCCAGGGGCTCGGGAAGTGAATTAAATACTATTTGGAGGCATTTAATGTTCAATCAAAAACAGCTGATTTTTGACAAAAGAGATAACACCCCCCCATTACGTCATGCTTCAGAAATGTGGAAAATGGTCCGTTTTCAAATGTTTTATTTTTGAACGTCAGTTCACATTTGTAGGTGGATCATCAGTGTTAGAGTAAAATTAGCATGTTTAAAGTGATTTTCATGCTTCCAGGGGCCCTAAACACAAGATTTATGGAATGGTTAAAAGTGCATGAAAATGGCCAATTTACTCACTCTGAGTTCTCAAAAAGGGTTTCTTCACCCAGAGAAGTTAATTAAATACCATTTGGAGGCATTTAATGTCCGAGCAAAAACGGCTGATTTTCGACAAAAGAGATAACACCCCCCCCATTACGTCATGCTTCAGAAATGTGGAAAATGGTCCGTTTTCAAATGTTTTATTTTTGAACGTCAGTTCACATTTGTAGGTGGATCATCAGTGTTAGAGCTAAAATTAGCATGTTTAAAGTGGTTTTCATGCTTCCAGGGGCCCTAAACACAAGATTTATGGAATGGTTAAAAGTGCATGAAAATGGCCAATTTACTCACTCTGAGTTCTCAAAAAGGGTTTCCTCACCCCGGGAAGTTAATTAAATACCATTTGGAGGCATTTAATGTTCGAGCAAAAACGGCTGATTTTCGACAAAAGAGATAACACCCCCGCATTACGTCATGCTTCAGAAATGTGGAAAATGGTCCGTTTTCAAATGTTTTATTTTTGAATGTCAGTTCACATTTGTAGGTGGATCATCAGTGTTAGAGCTAAAATTGGCATGTTTAAAGTGATTTTCATGCTTCCAGGGTCTCGGGAAGTGAATTAAATACTATTTGGAGGCATTTAATGTTCAAGCAAAAACGGCTGATTTTCGACAAAAGAGATAACACCCCCCCATTACGTCATGCTTCAGAAATGTGGAAAATGGTCCGTTTTCAAATGTTTTATTTTTGAACGTCAGTTCACATTTGTAGGTGGATCATCAGTGTTAGAGCTAAAATTAGCATGTTTAAAGTGATTTTCATGCTTCCAGGGGCTCGGGAAGTGAGTTAAATACTATTTGGAGGCATTTAATGTTCAATCAAAAACAGCTGATTTTTGAAAAAAGAGATAACACCCCCCCATTATGTCATGCTTCAGAAATGTGGAAAATGGTCCGTTTTCAAATGTTTTATTTTTGAACGTCAGTGCACATTTGTAGGTGGATCATCAGTGTTAGAGCTAAAATTAGCATGTTTAAAGTGATTTTCATGCTTCCAGGGGCTCGGGAAGTGAATTAAATACTATTTGGAGGCATTTAATGTTCAATCAAAAACAGCTGATTTTTGACAAAAGAGATAACACCCCCCCATTACGTCATGCTTCAGAAATGTGGAAAATGGTCCGTTTTCAAATGTTTTTTTTTTGAACGTCAGTTCACATTTGTAGGTGGATCATCAGTGTTAGAGCTAAAATTAGCATGTTTAAAGTGATTTTCATGCTTCCAGGGGCCCTAAACACAAGATTTATGGAATGGTTAAAAGTGCATGAAAATGGCCAATTTACTGACTCTGAGTTCTCAAAAAGGGTTTCTTCACCCTGGGAAGTTAATTAAATACCATTTGGAGGAATTTAATGTTCGAGCAAAAACGGCTGATTTTCGACAAAAGAGATAACACCCCCGCATTACGTCATGCTTCAGAAATGTGGAAAATGGTCCGTTTTCAAATGTTTTATTTTTGAACGTCAGTTCACATTTGTAGGTGGATCATCAGTGTTAGAGCTAAAATTAGCATGTTTAAAGTGATTTTCATGCTTCCAGGGTCTCGGGAAGTGAATTAAATACTATTTGGAGGCATTTAATGTTCAAGCAAAAACGGCTGATTTTCGACAAAAGAGATAACACCCCCCCATTACGTCATGCTTCAGAAATGTGGAAAATGGTCCGTTTTCAAATGTTTTATTTTTGAACGTCAGTTCACATTTGTAGGTGGATCATCAGTGTTAGAGCTAAAATTAGCATGTTTAAAGTGATTTTCATGCTTCCAGGGGCTCGGGAAGTGAATTAAATACTATTTGGAGGCATTTAATGTTCAATCAAAAACAGCTGATTTTTGACAAAAGAGATAACACCCCCCCATTACGTCATGCTTCAGAAATGTGGAAAATGGTCCGTTTTCAAATGTTTTATTTTTGAACGTCAGTTCACATTTGTAGGTGAATCATCAGTGTTAGAGCTAAAATTAGCATGTTTAAAGTGATTTTCATGCTTCCAGGGGCTCGGGAAGTGAATTAAATACCATTTGGAGGCATTTAATGTTCAATCAAAAACAGCTGATTTTTGACAAAAGAGATAACACCCCCCCATTACGTCATGCTTCAGAAATGTGGAAAATGGTCCGTTTTCAAATGTTTTATTTTTGAACGTCAGTTCACATTTGTAGGTGGATCATCAGTGTTAGAGTAAAATTAGCATGTTTAAAGTGATTTTCATGCTTCCAGGGGCCCTAAACACAAGATTTATGGAATGGTTAAAAGTGCATGAAAATGGCCAATTTACTCACTCTGAGTTCTCAAAAAGGGTTTCTTCACCCCGGGAAGTTAATTAAATACCATTTTGAGGCATTTAATGTTCGAGCAAAAACGGCTGATTTTCGACAAAAGAGATAACACCCCCCCATTACGTCATGCTTCAGAAATGTGGAAAATGGTCCGTTTTCAAATGTTTTATTTTTGAACGTCAGTTCACATTTGTAGGTGGATCATCAGTGATAGAGCTAAAATTCGCATGTTTAAAGTGATTTTCATGCTTCCAGGGGCTCGGGAAGTGAGTTAAATACTATTTGGAGGCATTTAATGTTCAATCAAAAACAGCTGATTTTTGACAAAAGAGATAACACCCCCCCATTACGTCATGCTTCAGAAATGTGGAAAATGGTCCGTTTTCAAATGTTTTATTTTTGAATGTCAGTGCACATTTGTAGGTGGATCATCAGTGTTAGAGCTAAAATTAGCATGTTTAAAGTGATTTTCATGCTTCCAGGGGCCCTAAACACAAGATTTATGGAATGGTTAAAAGTGCATGAAAATGGCCAATTTACTCACTCTGAGTTCTCAAAAAGGGTTTCTTCACCCCGGGAAGTTAATTAAATACCATTTGGAGGCATTTAATGTTCGAGCAAAAACGGCTGATTTTTGACAAAAGAGATAACACCCCCCATTACGTCATGCTTCAGAAATGTGGAAAATGGTCCGTTTTCAAATGTTTTATTTTTGAACGTCAGTTCACATTTGTAGGTGGATCATCAGTGTTAGAGCTAAAATTAGCATGTTTAAAGTGATTTTCATGCTTCCAGGGGCTCGGGAAGTGAATTAAATACTATTTGGAGGCATTTAATGTTCAATCAAAAACAGCTGATTTTTGACAAAAGAGATAACACCCCCCCATTACGTCATGCTTCAGAAATGTGGAAAATGGTCAGTTTTCAAATGTTTTCTTTTTGAACGTCAGTTCACATTTGTAGGTGGATCATCAGTGTTAGAGCTAAAATTAGCATGTTTAAAGTGATTTTCATGCTTCCAGGGGCCCTAAACACAAGATTTATGGAATGGTTAAAAGTGCATGAAAATGGCCAATTTACTCACTCTGAGTTCTCAAAAAGGGTTTCTTCACCCCGGGAAGTTAATTAAATACCATTTGGAGGCATTTAATGTTCGAGCAAAAACAGCTGATTTTCGACAAAAGAGATAACACCCCCGCATTACGTCATGCTTCAGAAATGTGGAAAATGGTCCGTTTTCAAATGTTTTATTTTTGAACGTCAGTTCACATTTGTAGGTGGATCATCAGTGTTAGAGCTAAAATTAGCATGTTTAAAGTGATTTTCATGCTTCCAGGGTCTCGGGAAGTGAATTAAATACTATTTGGAGGCATTTAATGTTCAAGCAAAAACGGCTGATTTTCGACAAAAGAGATAACACCCCCCCATTACGTCATGCTTCAGAAATGTGGAAAATGGTCCGTTTTCAAATGTTTTATTTTTGAACGTCAGTTCACATTTGTAGGTGGATCATCAGTGTTAGAGCTAAAATTAGCATGTTTAAAGTGGTTTTCATGCTTCCAGGGGCCCTAAACACAAGATTTATGGAATGGTTAAAAGTGCATGAAAATGGCCAATTTACTCACTCTGAGTTCTCAAAAAGGGTTTCTTCACCCCGGGAAGTTAATTAAATACCATTTGGAGGCATTTAATGTTCGAGCAAAAACGGCTGATTTTCGACAAAAGAGATAACACCCCCGCATTACGTCATGCTTCAGAAATGTGGAAAATGGTCCGTTTTCAAATGTTTTATTTTTGAACGTCAGTTCACATTTGTAGGTGGATCATCAGTGTTAGAGCTAAAATTGGCATGTTTAAAGTGATTTTCATGCTTCCAGGGTCTCGGGAAGTGAATTAAATACTATTTGGAGGCATTTAATGTTCAAGCAAAAACGGCTGATTTTCGACAAAAGAGATAACCATTACGTCATGCTTCAGAAATGTGGAAAATGGTCCGTTTTCAAATGTTTTATTTTTGAACGTCAGTTCACATTTGTAGGTGGATCATCAGTGTTAGAGCTAAAATTAGCATGTTTAAAGTGATTTTCATGCTTCCAGGGGCTCGGGAAGTGAGTTAAATACTATTTGGAGGCATTTAATGTTCAATCAAAAACAGCTGATTTTTGACAAAAGAGATAACACCCCCCCATTACGTCATGCTTCAGAAATGTGGAAAATGGTCCGTTTTCAAATGTTTTATTTTTGAACGTCAGTGCACATTTGTAGGTGGATCATCAGTGTTAGAGCTAAAATTAGCATGTTTAAAGTGATTTTCATGCTTCCAGGGGCTCGGGAAGTGAATTAAATACTATTTGGAGGCATTTAATGTTCAATCAAAAACAGCTGATTTTTGACAAAAGAGATAACACCCCCCCATTACGTCATGCTTCAGAAATGTGGAAAATGGTCCGTTTTCAAATGTTTTCTTTTTGAACGTCAGTTCACATTTGTAGGTGGATCATCAGTGTTAGAGCTAAAATTAGCATGTTTAAAGTGATTTTCATGCTTCCAGGGGCCCTAAACACAAGATTTATGGAATGGTTAAAAGTGCATGAAAATGGCCAATTTACTGACTCTGAGTTCTCAAAAAGGGTTTCTTCACCCTGGGAAGTTAATTAAATACCATTTGGAGGAATTTAATGTTCGAGCAAAAACGGCTGATTTTCAACAAAAGAGATAACACCCCCGCATTACGTCATGCTTCAGAAATGTGGAAAATGGTCCGTTCTCAAATGTTTTATTTTTGAACGTCAGTTCACATTTGTAGGTGGATCATCAGTGTTAGAGCTAAAATTAGCATGTTTAAAGTGATTTTCATGCTTCCAGGGGCTCAATAAGTGAGTTAAATACTATTTGGAGGCATTTAATGTTCAATCAAAAACAGCTGATTTTTGACAAAAGAGATAACACCCCCCCATTACGTCATGCTTCAGAAATGTGGAAAATGGTCCGTTTTCAAATGTTTTATTTTTGAACGTCAGTGCACATTTGTAGGTGGATCATCAGTGTTAGAGCTAAAATTAGCATGTTTAAAGTGATTTTCATGCTTCCAGGGGCTCGGGAAGTGAATTAAATACTATTTGGAGGCATTTAATGTTCAATCAAAAACAGCTGATTTTTGACAAAAGAGATAACACCCCCCCATTACGTCATGCTTCAGAAATGTGGAAAATGGTCCGTTTTCAAATGTTTTCTTTTTGAACGTCAGTTCACATTTGTAGGTGGATCATCAGTGTTAGAGCTAAAATTAGCATGTTTAAAGTGATTTTCATGCTTCCAGGGGCCCTAAACACAAGATTTATGGAATGGTTAAAAGTGCATGAAAATGGCCAATTTACTGACTCTGAGTTCTCAAAAAGGGTTTCTTCACCCTGGGAAGTTAATTAAATACCATTTGGAGGCATTTAATGTTCAAGCAAAAACGGCTGATTTTCGACAAAAGAGATAACACCCCCCCATTACGTCATGCTTCAGAAATGTGGAAAATGGTCCGTTTTCAAATGTTTTATTTTTGAACGTCAGTTCACATTTGTAGGTGGATCATCAGTGTTAGAGCTAAAATTAGCATGTTTAAAGTGATTTTCATGCTTCCAGGGGCTCGGGAAGTGAGTTAAATACTATTTGGAGGCATTTAATGTTCAATCAAAAACAGCTGATTTTTGACAAAAGAGATAACACCCCCCCATTACGTCATGCTTCAGAAATGTGGAAAATGGTCCGTTTTCAAATGTTTTATTTTTGAACGTCAGTGCACATTTGTAGGTGGATCATCAGTGTTAGAGCTAAAATTAGAATGTTTAAAGTGATTTTCATGCTTCCAGGGACTCGGGAAGTGAATTAAATACTATTTGGAGGCATTTAATGTTCAATCAAAAACAGCTGATTTTTGACAAAAGAGATAACACCCCCCCATTACGTCATGCTTCAGAAATGTGGAAAATGGTCCGTTTTCAAATGTTTTCTTTTTGAACGTCAGTTCACATTTGTAGGTGGATCATCAGTGTTAGAGCTAAAATTAGCATGTTTAAAATGATTTTCATGCTTCCAGGGGCCCTAAACACAAGATTTATGGAATGGTTAAAAGTGCATGAAAATGGCCAATTTACTGACTCTGAGTTCTCAAAAAGGGTTTCTTCACCCTGGGAAGTTAATTAAATACCATTTGGAGGAATTTAATGTTCGAGCAAAAACGGCTGATTTTCGACAAAAGAGATAACACCCCCGCATTACGTCATGCTTCAGAAATGTGGAAAATGGTCCGTTCTCAAATGTTTTATTTTTGAACGTCAGTTCACATTTGTAGGTGGATCATCAGTGTTAGAGCTAAAATTAGCATGTTTAAAGTGATTTTCATGCTTCCAGGGGCTCGGGAAGTGAGTTAAATACTATTTGGAGGCATTTAATGTTCAATCAAAAACAGCTGATTTTTGACAAAAGAGATAACACCCCCCCATTACGTCATGCTTCAGAAATGTGGAAAATGGTCCGTTTTCAAATGTTTTATTTTTGAACGTCAGTTCACATTTGTAGGTGGATCATCAGTGTTAGAGCTAAAATTAGCATGTTTAAAGTGGTTTTCATGCTTCCAGGGGCCCTAAACACAAGATTTATGGAATGGTTAAAAGTGCATGAAAATGGCCAATTTACTCACTCTGAGTTCTCAAAAAGGGTTTCTTCACCCAGGGAAGTTAATTAAATACCATTTGGAGGCATTTAATGTTCGAGCAAAAACGGCTGATTTTCGACAAAAGAGATAACACTCCCGCATTACGTCATGCTTCAGAAATGTGGAAAATGGTCCGTTTTCAAATGTTTTATTTTTGAACGTCAGTTCACATTTGTAGGTGGATCATCAGTGTTAGAGCTAAAATTAGCATGTTTAAAGTGATTTTCATGCTTCCAGGGTCTCGGGAAGTGAATTAAATACTATTTGGAGGCATTTAATGTTCAAGCAAAAACGGCTGATTTTCGACAAAAGAGATAACACCCCCCCATTACGTCATGCTTCAGAAATGTGGAAAATGGTCCGTTTTCAAATGTTTTATTTTTGAATGTCAGTTCACGTTTGTAGGTGGATCATCAGTGTTAGAGCTAAAATTAGCATGTTTAAAGTGGTTTTCATGCTTCCAGGGGCCCTAAACACAAGATTTATGGAATGGTTAAAAGTGCATGAAAATGGCCAATTTACTCACTCTGAGTTCTCAAAAAGGGTTTCTTCACCCAGGGAAGTTAATTAAATACCATTTGGAGGCATTTAATGTTTTAGCAAAAACGGCTGATTTTCGACAAAAGAGATAACACCCCCCCATTACGTCATGCTTCAGAAATGTGGAAAATGGTCCGTTTTCAAAAGTTTTATTTTTGAACGTCAGTTCACATTTGTAGGTGGATCATCAGTGTTAGAGCTAAAATTAGCATGTTTAAAGTGATTTTCATGCTTCCAGGGGCTCGGGAAGTGAATTAAATACTATTTGGAGGCATTTAATGTTCAATCAAAAACAGCTGATTTTTGACAAAAGAGATAACACCCCCATTACGTCATGCTTCAGAAATGTGGAAAATGGTCCGTTTTCAAATGTTTTATTTTTGAACGTCAGTTCACATTTGTAGGTGGATCATCAGTGTTAGAGCTAAAATTAGCATGTTTAAAGTGGTTTTCATGCTTCCAGGGGCCCTAAACACAAGATTTATGGAATGGTTAAAAGTGCATGAAAATGGCCAATTTACTCACTCTGAGTTCTCAAAAAGGGTTTCTTCACCCAGGGAAGTTAATTAAATACCATTTGGAGGCATTTAATGTTCGAGCAAAAACAGCTGATTTTCGACAAAAGAGATAACACCCCCCCATTACGTCATGCTTCAGAAATGTGGAAAATGGTCCGTTTTCAAATGTTTTATTTTTGAACGTCAGTTCACATTTGTAGGTGGATCATCAGTGTTAGAGCTAAAATTAGCATGTTTAAAGTGATTTTCATGCTTCCAGGGGCTCGGGAAGTGAATTAAATACTATTTGGAGGCATTTAATGTTCAATCAAAAACAGCTGATTTTTGACAAAAGAGATAACACCCCCCCCACTACGTCATGCTTCAGAAATGTGGAAAATGGTCCGTTTTCAAATGTTTTATTTTTGAACGTCAGTTCACATTTGTAGGTGGATCATCAGTGTTAGAGCTAAAATTAGCATGTTTAAAGTGGTTTTCATGCTTCCAGGGGCCCTAAACACAAGATTTATGGAATGGTTAAAAGTGCATGAAAATGGCCAATTTACTCACTCTGAGTTCTCAAAAAGGGTTTCTTCACCCAGAGAAGTTAATTAAATACCATTTGGAGGCATTTAATGTCCGAGCAAAAACGGCTGATTTTCGACAAAAGAGATAACACCCCCCCCACTACGTCATGCTTCAGAAATGTGGAAAATGTTCCGTTTTCAAATGTTTTATTTTTGAACGTCAGTTCACATTTGTAGGTGGATCATCAGTGTTAGAGCTAAAATTAGCATGTTTAAAGTGGTTTTCATGCTTCCAGGGGCCCTAAACACAAGATTTATGGAATGGTTAAAAGTGCATGAAAATGGCCAATTTACTCACTCTGAGTTCTCAAAAAGGGTTTCTTCACCCAGGGAAGTTAATTAAATACCATTTGGAGGCATTTAATGTTCGAGCAAAAACAGCTGATTTTCGACAAAAGAGATAACACCCCCCCATTACGTCATGCTTAAGAAATGTGGAAAATGGTCCGTTTTCAAATGTTTTATTTTTGAACGTCAGTTCACATTTGTAGGTGGATCATCAGTGTTAGAGCTAAAATTAGCATGTTTAAAGTGATTTTCATGCTTCCAGGGGCTCGGGAAGTGAATTAAATACTATTTGGAGGCATTTAATGTTCAATCAAAAACAGCTGATTTTTGACAAAAGAGATAACACCCCCCCATTACGTCATGCTTCAGAAATGTGGAAAATGGTCCGTTTTCAAATGTTTTATTTTTGAACGTCAGTTCACATTTGTAGGTGGATCATCAGTGTTAGAGTAAAATTAGCATGTTTAAAGTGATTTTCATGCTTCCAGGGGCCCTAAACACAAGATTTATGGAATGGTTAAAAGTGCATGAAAATGGCCAATTTACTCACTCTGAGTTCTCAAAAAGGGTTTCTTCACCCAGAGAAGTTAATTAAATACCATTTGGAGGCATTTAATGTCCGAGCAAAAACGGCTGATTTTCGACAAAAGAGATAACACCCCCCCCACTACGTCATGCTTCAGAAATGTGGAAAATGGTCCGTTTTCAAATGTTTTATTTTTGAATGTCAGTTCACATTTGTAGGTGGATCATCAGTGTTAGAGCTAAAATTGGCATGTTTAAAGTGATTTTCATGCTTCCAGGGTCTCGGGAAGTGAATTAAATACTATTTGGAGGCATTTAATGTTCAAGCAAAAACGGCTGATTTTCGACAAAAGAGATAACACCCCCCCATTACGTCATGCTTCAGAAATGTGGAAAATGGTCTGTTTTCAAATGTTTTATTTTTGAACGTCAGTTCACATTTGTATGTGGATCATCAGTGTTAGAGCTAAAATTAGCATGTTTAAAGTGATTTTCATGCTTCCAGGGGCTCGGGAAGTGAGTTAAATACTATTTGGAGGCATTTAATGTTCAATCAAAAACAGCTGATTTTTGAAAAAAGAGATAACACCCCCCCATTACGTCATGCTTCAGAAATGTGGAAAATGGTCCGTTTTCAAATGTTTTATTTTTGAACGTCAGTGCACATTTGTAGGTGGATCATCAGTGTTAGAGCTAAAATTAGCATGTTTAAAGTGATTTTCATGCTTCCAGGGGCTCGGGAAGTGAATTAAATACTATTTGGAGGCATTTAATGTTCAATCAAAAACAGCTGATTTTTGACAAAAGAGATAACACCCCCCCATTACGTCATGCTTCAGAAATGTGGAAAATGGTCCGTTTTCAAATGTTTTTTTTTTGAACGTCAGTTCACATTTGTAGGTGGATCATCAGTGTTAGAGCTAAAATTAGCATGTTTAAAGTGATTTTCATGCTTCCAGGGGCCCTAAACACAAGATTTATGGAATGGTTAAAAGTGCATGAAAATGGCCAATTTACTGACTCTGAGTTCTCAAAAAGGGTTTCTTCACCCTGGGAAGTTAATTAAATACCATTTGGAGGAATTTAATGTTCGAGCAAAAACGGCTGATTTTCGACAAAAGAGATAACACCCCCGCATTACGTCATGCTTCAGAAATGTGGAAAATGGTCCGTTTTCAAATGTTTTATTTTTGAACGTCAGTTCACATTTGTAGGTGGATCATCAGTGTTAGAGCTAAAATTAGCATGTTTAAAGTGATTTTCATGCTTCCAGGGTCTCGGGAAGTGAATTAAATACTATTTGGAGGCATTTAATGTTCAAGCAAAAACGGCTGATTTTCGACAAAAGAGATAACACCCCCCCATTACGTCATGCTTCAGAAATGTGGAAAATGGTCCGTTTTCAAATGTTTTATTTTTGAACGTCAGTTCACATTTGTAGGTGAATCATCAGTGTTAGAGCTAAAATTAGCATGTTTAAAGTGATTTTCATGCTTCCAGGGGCTCGGGAAGTGAATTAAATACCATTTGGAGGCATTTAATGTTCAATCAAAAACAGCTGATTTTTGACAAAAGAGATAACACCCCCCCATTACGTCATGCTTCAGAAATGTGGAAAATGGTCCGTTTTCAAATGTTTTATTTTTGAACGTCAGTTCACATTTGTAGGTGGATCATCAGTGTTAGAGTAAAATTAGCATGTTTAAAGTGATTTTCATGCTTCCAGGGGCCCTAAACACAAGATTTATGGAATGGTTAAAAGTGCATGAAAATGGCCAATTTACTCACTCTGAGTTCTCAAAAAGGGTTTCTTCACCCCGGGAAGTTAATTAAATACCATTTTGAGGCATTTAATGTTCGAGCAAAAACGGCTGATTTTCGACAAAAGAGATAACACCCCCCCATTACGTCATGCTTCAGAAATGTGGAAAATGGTCCGTTTTCAAATGTTTTATTTTTGAACGTCAGTTCACATTTGTAGGTGGATCATCAGTGATAGAGCTAAAATTCGCATGTTTAAAGTGATTTTCATGCTTCCAGGGGCTCGGGAAGTGAGTTAAATACTATTTGGAGGCATTTAATGTTCAATCAAAAACAGCTGATTTTTGACAAAAGAGATAACACCCCCCCATTACGTCATGCTTCAGAAATGTGGAAAATGGTCCGTTTTCAAATGTTTTATTTTTGAATGTCAGTGCACATTTGTAGGTGGATCATCAGTGTTAGAGCTAAAATTAGCATGTTTAAAGTGATTTTCATGCTTCCAGGGGCCCTAAACACAAGATTTATGGAATGGTTAAAAGTGCATGAAAATGGCCAATTTACTCACTCTGAGTTCTCAAAAAGGGTTTCTTCACCCCGGGAAGTTAATTAAATACCATTCGGAGGCATTTAATGTTCGAGCAAAAACGGCTGATTTTTGACAAAAGAGATAACACCCCCCATTACGTCATGCTTCAGAAATGTGGAAAATGGTCCGTTTTCAAATGTTTTATTTTTGAACGTCAGTTCACATTTGTAGGTGGATCATCAGTGTTAGAGCTAAAATTAGCATGTTTAAAGTGATTTTCATGCTTCCAGGGGCTCGGGAAGTGAATTAAATACTATTTGGAGGCATTTAATGTTCAATCAAAAACAGCTGATTTTTGACAAAAGAGATAACACCCCCCCATTACGTCATGCTTCAGAAATGTGGAAAATGGTCAGTTTTCAAATGTTTTCTTTTTGAACGTCAGTTCACATTTGTAGGTGGATCATCAGTGTTAGAGCTAAAATTAGCATGTTTAAAGTGATTTTCATGCTTCCAGGGGCCCTAAACACAAGATTTATGGAATGGTTAAAAGTGCATGAAAATGGCCAATTTACTCACTCTGAGTTCTCAAAAAGGGTTTCTTCACCCCGGGAAGTTAATTAAATACCATTTGGAGGCATTTAATGTTCGAGCAAAAACAGCTGATTTTCGACAAAAGAGATAACACCCCCGCATTACGTCATGCTTCAGAAATGTGGAAAATGGTCCGTTTTCAAATGTTTTATTTTTGAACGTCAGTTCACATTTGTAGGTGGATCATCAGTGTTAGAGCTAAAATTAGCATGTTTAAAGTGATTTTCATGCTTCCAGGGTCTCGGGAAGTGAATTAAATACTATTTGGAGGCATTTAATGTTCAAGCAAAAATGGCTGATTTTCGACAAAAGAGATAACACCCCCCCATTACGTCATGCTTCAGAAATGTGGAAAATGGTCCGTTTTCAAATGTTTTATTTTTGAACGTCAGTTCACATTTGTAGGTGGATCATCAGTGTTAGAGCTAAAATTAGCATGTTTAAAGTGGTTTTCATGCTTCCAGGGGCCCTAAACACAAGATTTATGGAATGGTTAAAAGTGCATGAAAATGGCCAATTTACTCACTCTGAGTTCTCAAAAAGGGTTTCTTCACCCCGGGAAGTTAATTAAATACCATTTGGAGGCATTTAATGTTCGAGCAAAAACGGCTGATTTTCGACAAAAGAGATAACACCCCCGCATTACGTCATGCTTCAGAAATGTGGAAAATGGTCCGTTTTCAAATGTTTTATTTTTGAACGTCAGTTCACATTTGTAGGTGGATCATCAGTGTTAGAGCTAAAATTGGCATGTTTAAAGTGATTTTCATGCTTCCAGGGTCTCGGGAAGTGAATTAAATACTATTTGGAGGCATTTAATGTTCAAGCAAAAACGGCTGATTTTCGACAAAAGAGATAACCATTACGTCATGCTTCAGAAATGTGGAAAATGGTCCGTTTTCAAATGTTTTATTTTTGAACGTCAGTTCACATTTGTAGGTGGATCATCAGTGTTAGAGCTAAAATTAGCATGTTTAAAGTGATTTTCATGCTTCCAGGGGCTCGGGAAGTGAGTTAAATACTATTTGGAGGCATTTAATGTTCAATCAAAAACAGCTGATTTTTGACAAAAGAGATAACACCCCCCCATTACGTCATGCTTCAGAAATGTGGAAAATGGTCCGTTTTCAAATGTTTTATTTTTGAACGTCAGTGCACATTTGTAGGTGGATCATCAGTGTTAGAGCTAAAATTAGCATGTTTAAAGTGATTTTCATGCTTCCAGGGGCTCGGGAAGTGAATTAAATACTATTTGGAGGCATTTAATGTTCAATCAAAAACAGCTGATTTTTGACAAAAGAGATAACACCCCCCCATTACGTCATGCTTCAGAAATGTGGAAAATGGTCCGTTTTCAAATGTTTTCTTTTTGAACGTCAGTTCACATTTGTAGGTGGATCATCAGTGTTAGAGCTAAAATTACCATGTTTAAAGTGATTTTCACGCTTCCAGGGGCCCTAAACACAAAATTTATGGAATGGTTAAAAGTGCATGAAAATGGCCAATTTACTGACTCTGAGTTCTCAAAAAGGGTTTCTTCACCCTGGGAAGTTAATTAAATACCATTTGGAGGAATTTAATGTTCGAGCAAAAACGGCTGATTTTCGACAAAAGAGATAACACCCCCGCATTACGTCATGCTTCAGAAATGTGGAAAATGGTCCGTTCTCAAATGTTTTATTTTTGAACGTCAGTTCACATTTGTAGGTGGATCATCAGTGTTAGAGCTAAAATTAGCATGTTTAAAGTGATTTTCATGCTTCCAGGGGCTCAATAAGTGAGTTAAATACTATTTGGAGGCATTTAATGTTCAATCAAAAACAGCTGATTTTTGACAAAAGAGATAACACCCCCCCATTACGTCATGCTTCAGAAATGTGGAAAATGGTCCGTTTTCAAATGTTTTATTTTTTAACGTCAGTGCACATTTGTAGGTGGATCATCAGTGTTAGAGCTAAAATTAGCATGTTTAAAGTGATTTTCATGCTTCCAGGGGCTCGGGAAGTGAATTAAATACTATTTGGAGGCATTTAATGTTCAATCAAAAACAGCTGATTTTTGACAAAAGAGATAACACCCCCCCATTACGTCATGCTTCAGAAATGTGGAAAATGGTCCGTTTTCAAATGTTTTCTTTTTGAACGTCAGTTCACATTTGTAGGTGGATCATCAGTGTTAGAGCTAAAATTAGCATGTTTAAAGTGATTTTCATGCTTCCAGGGGCCCTAAACACAAGATTTATGGAATGGTTAAAAGTGCATGAAAATGGCCAATTTACTGACTCTGAGTTCTCAAAAAGGGTTTCTTCACCCTGGGAAGTTAATTAAATACCATTTGGAGGCATTTAATGTTCAAGCAAAAACGGCTGATTTTCGACAAAAGAGATAACACCCCCCCATTACGTCATGCTTCAGAAATGTGGAAAATGGTCCGTTTTCAAATGTTTTATTTTTGAACGTCAGTTCACATTTGTAGGTGGATCATCAGTGTTAGAGCTAAAATTAGCATGTTTAAAGTGATTTTCATGCTTCCAGGGGCTCGGGAAGTGAGTTAAATACTATTTGGAGGCATTTAATGTTCAATCAAAAACAGCTGATTTTTGACAAAAGAGATAACACCCCCCCATTACGTCATGCTTCAGAAATGTGGAAAATGGTCCGTTTTCAAATGTTTTATTTTTGAACGTCAGTGCACATTTGTAGGTGGATCATCAGTGTTAGAGCTAAAATTAGAATGTTTAAAGTGATTTTCATGCTTCCAGGGACTCGGGAAGTGAATTAAATACTATTTGGAGGCATTTAATGTTCAATCAAAAACAGCTGATTTTTGACAAAAGAGATAACACCCCCCCATTACGTCATGCTTCAGAAATGTGGAAAATGGTCCGTTTTCAAATGTTTTCTTTTTGAACGTCAGTTCACATTTGTAGGTGGATCATCAGTGTTAGAGCTAAAATTAGCATGTTTAAAATGATTTTCATGCTTCCAGGGGCCCTAAACACAAGATTTATGGAATGGTTAAAAGTGCATGAAAATGGCCAATTTACTGACTCTGAGTTCTCAAAAAGGGTTTCTTCACCCTGGGAAGTTAATTAAATACCATTTGGAGGAATTTAATGTTCGAGCAAAAACGGCTGATTTTCGACAAAAGAGATAACACCCCCGCATTACGTCATGCTTCAGAAATGTGGAAAATGGTCCGTTCTCAAATGTTTTATTTTTGAACGTCAGTTCACATTTGTAGGTGGATCATCAGTGTTAGAGCTAAAATTAGCATGTTTAAAGTGATTTTCATGCTTCCAGGGGCTCGGGAAGTGAGTTAAATACTATTTGGAGGCATTTAATGTTCAATCAAAAACAGCTGATTTTTGACAAAAGAGATAACACCCCCCCATTACGTCATGCTTCAGAAATGTGGAAAATGGTCCGTTTTCAAATGTTTTATTTTTGAACGTCAGTGCACATTTGTAGGTGGATCATCAGTGTTAGAGCTAAAATTAGCATGTTTAAAGTGATTTTCATGCTTCCAGGGGCTCGGGAAGTGAATTAAATACTATTTGGAGGCATTTAATGTTCAATCAAAAACAGCTGATTTTTGACAAAAGAGATAACACCCCCCCATTACGTCATGCTTCAGAAATGTGGAAAATGGTCCGTTTTCAAATGTTTTCTTTTTGAACGTCAGTTCACATTTGTAGGTGGATCATCAGTGTTAGAGCTAAAATTAGCATGTTTAAAGTGATTTTCATGCTTCCAGGGGCCCTAAACACAAGATTTATGGAATGGTTAAAAGTGCATGAAAATGGCCAATTTACTGACTCTGAGTTCTCAAAAAGGGTTTCTTCACCCTGGGAAGTTAATTAAATACCATTTGGAGGAATTTAATGTTCGAGCAAAAACGGCTGATTTTCGATAAAAGAGATAACACCCCCGCATTACGTCATGCTTCAGAAATGTGGAAAATGGTCCGTTCTCAAATGTTTTATTTTTGAACGTCAGTTCACATTTGTAGGTGGATCATCAGTGTTAGAGCTAAAATTAGCATGTTTAAAGTGATTTTCATGCTTCCAGGGTCTCGGGAAGTGAATTAAATACTATTTGGAGGCATTTAATGTTCAAGCAAAAACGGCTGATTTTCGACAAAAGAGATAACACCCCCCCATTACGTCATGCTTCAGAAATGTGGAAAATGGTCCGTTTTCAAATGTTTTATTTTTGAACG
The DNA here is from genome assembly GCF_964263255.1 of Lissotriton vulgaris. Lineage (NCBI taxonomy): Eukaryota > Metazoa > Chordata > Amphibia > Caudata > Salamandridae > Lissotriton > Lissotriton vulgaris. The sequence goes on along the minus strand of NW_028248302.1, from coordinate 385,734 downwards.
TCAGTTCACATTTGTAGGTGGATCATCAGTGTTAGAGCTAAAATTAGCATGTTTAAAGTGGTTTTCATGCTTCCAGGGGCCCTAAACACAAGATTTATGGAATGGTTAAAAGTGCATGAAAATGGCCAATTTACTCACTCTGAGTTCTCAAAAAGGGTTTCTTCACCCAGGGAAGTTAATTAAATACCATTTGGAGGCATTTAATGTTCGAGCAAAAACGGCTGATTTTCGACAAAAGAGATAACACTCCCGCATTACGTCATGCTTCAGAAATGTGGAAAATGGTCCGTTTTCAAATGTTTTATTTTTGAACGTCAGTTCACATTTGTAGGTGGATCATCAGTGTTAGAGCTAAAATTAGCATGTTTAAAGTGATTTTCATGCTTCCAGGGTCTCGGGAAGTGAATTAAATACTATTTGGAGGCATTTAATGTTCAAGCAAAAACGGCTGATTTTCGACAAAAGAGATAACACCCCCCCATTACGTCATGCTTCAGAAATGTGGAAAATGGTCCGTTTTCAAATGTTTTATTTTTGAACGTCAGTTCACATTTGTAGGTGGATCATCAGTGTTAGAGCTAAAATTAGCATGTTTAAAGTGGTTTTCATGCTTCCAGGGGCCCTAAACACAAGATTTATGGAATGGTTAAAAGTGCATGAAAATGGCCAATTTACTCACTCTGAGTTCTCAAAAAGGGTTTCTTCACCTAGGGAAGTTAATTAAATACCATTTGGAGGCATTTAATGTTCGAGCAAAAACAGCTGATTTTCGACAAAAGAGATAACACCCCCCCATTACGTCATGCTTCAGAAATGTGGAAAATGGTCCGTTTTCAAATGTTTTATTTTTGAACGTCAGTTCACATTTGTAGGTGGATCATCAGTGTTAGAGCTAAAATTAGCATGTTTAAAGTGATTTTCATGCTTCCAGGGGCTCGGGAAGTGAATTAAATACTATTTGGAGGCATTTAATGTTCAATCAAAAACAGCTGATTTTTGACAAAAGAGATAACACCCCCCCATTACGTCATGCTTCAGAAATGTGGAAAATGGTCTGTTTTCAAATGTTTTATTTTTGAACGTCAGTTCACATTTGTAGGTGGATCATCAGTGTTAGAGTAAAATTAGCATGTTTAAAGTGATTTTCATGCTTCCAGGGGCCCTAAACACAAGATTTATGGAATGGTTAAAAGTGCATGAAAATGGCCAATTTACTCACTCTGAGTTCTCAAAAAGGGTTTCTTCACCCAGAGAAGTTAATTAAATACCATTTGGAGGCATTTAATGTCCGAGCAAAAACGGCTGATTTTCGACAAAAGAGATAACACCCCCCCATTACGTCATGCTTCAGAAATGTGGAAAATGGTCCGTTTTCAAATGTTTTATTTTTGAACGTCAGTTCACATTTGTAGGTGGATCATCAGTGTTAGAGCTAAAATTAGCATGTTTAAAGTGGTTTTCATGCTTCCAGGGGCCCTAAACACAAGATTTATGGAATGGTTAAAAGTGCATGAAAATGGCCAATTTACTCACTCTGAGTTCTCAAAAAGGGTTTCTTCACCCCGGGAAGTTAATTAAATACCATTTGGAGGCATTTAATGTTCGAGCAAAAACGGCTGATTTTCGACAAAAGAGATAACACCCCCGCATTACGTCATGCTTCAGAAATGTGGAAAATGGTCCGTTTTCAAATGTTTTATTTTTGAATGTCAGTTCACATTTGTAGGTGGATCATCAGTGTTAGAGCTAAAATTGGCATGTTTAAAGTGATTTTCATGCTTCCAGGGTCTCGGGAAGTGAATTAAATACTATTTGGAGGCATTTAATGTTCAAGCAAAAACGGCTGATTTTCGACAAAAGAGATAACACCCCCCCATTACGTCATGCTTCAGAAATGTGGAAAATGGTCCGTTTTCAAATGTTTTATTTTTGAACGTCAGTTCACATTTGTAGGTGGATCATCAGTGTTAGAGCTAAAATTAGCATGTTTAAAGTGATTTTCATGCTTCCAGGGGCTCGGGAAGTGAGTTAAATACTATTTGGAGGCATTTAATGTTCAATCAAAAACAGCTGATTTTTGAAAAAAGAGATAACACCCCCCCATTACGTCATGCTTCAGAAATGTGGAAAATGGTCCGTTTTCAAATGTTTTATATTTGAACGTCAGTGCACATTTGTAGGTGGATCATCAGTGTTAGAGCTAAAATTAGCATGTTTAAAGTGATTTTCATGCTTCCAGGGGCTCGGGAAGTGAATTAAATACTATTTGGAGGCATTTAATGTTCAATCAAAAACAGCTGATTTTTGACAAAAGAGATAACACCCCCCCATTACGTCATGCTTCAGAAATGTGGAAAATGGTCCGTTTTCAAATGTTTTCTTTTTGAACGTCAGTTCACATTTGTAGGTGGATCATCAGTGTTAGAGCTAAAATTAGCATGTTTAAAGTGATTTTCATGCTTCCAGGGGCCCTAAACACAAGATTTATGGAATGGTTAAAAGTGCATGAAAATGGCCAATTTACTGACTCTGAGTTCTCAAAAAGGGTTTCTTCACCCTGGGAAGTTAATTAAATACCATTTGGAGGAATTTAATGTTCGAGCAAAAACGGCTGATTTTCGACAAAAGAGATAACACCCCCGCATTACGTCATGCTTCAGAAATGTGGAAAATGGTCCGTTTTCAAATGTTTTATTTTTGAACGTCAGTTCACATTTGTAGGTGGATCATCAGTGTTAGAGCTAAAATTAGCATGTTTAAAGTGATTTTCATGCTTCCAGGGTCTCGGGAAGTGAATTAAATACTATTTGGAGGCATTTAATGTTCAAGCAAAAACGGCTGATTTTCGACAAAAGAGATAACACCCCCCCATTACGTCATGCTTCAGAAATGTGGAAAATGGTCCGTTTTCAAATGTTTTATTTTTGAACGTCAGTTCACATTTGTAGGTGGATCATCAGTGTTAGAGCTAAAATTAGCATGTTTAAAGTGGTTTTCATGCTTCCAGGGGCCCTAAACACAAGATTTATGGAATGGTTAAAAGTGCATGAAAATGGCCAATTTACTCACTCTGAGTTCTCAAAAAGGGTTTCTTCACCCAGGGAAGTTAATTAAATACCATTTGGAGGCATTTAATGTTCGAGCAAAAACGGCTGATTTTCGACAAAAGAGATAACACTCCCGCATTACGTCATGCTTCAGAAATGTGGAAAATGGTCCGTTTTCAAATGTTTTATTTTTGAACGTCAGTTCACATTTGTAGGTGGATCATCAGTGTTAGAGCTAAAATTAGCATGTTTAAAGGGATTTTCATGCTTCCAGGGTCTCGGGAAGTGAATTAAATACTATTTGGAGGCATTTAATGTTCAAGCAAAAACGGCTGATTTTCGACAAAAGAGATAACACCCCCCCATTACGTCATGCTTCAGAAATGTGGAAAATGGTCCGTTTTCAAATGTTTTATTTTTGAACGTCAGTTCACATTTGTAGGTGGATCATCAGTGTTAGAGCTAAAATTAGCATGTTTAAAGTGGTTTTCATGCTTCCAGGGGCCCTAAACATAAGATTTATGGAATGGTTAAAAGTGCATGAAAATGGCCAATTTACTCACTCTGAGTTCTCAAAAAGGGTTTCTTCACCCAGGGAAGTTAATTAAATACCATTTGGAGGCATTTAATGTTTGAGCAAAAACGGCTGATTTTCGACAAAAGAGATAACACCCCCCCATTACGTCATGCTTCAGAAATGTGGAAAATGGTCAGTTTTCAAAAGTTTTATTTTTGAACGTCAGTTCACATTTGTAGGTGGATCATCAGTGTTAGAGCTAAAATTAGCATGTTTAAAGTGATTTTCATGCTTCCAGGGGCTCGGGAAGTGAATTAAATACTATTTGGAGGCATTTAATGTTCAATCAAAAACAGCTGATTTTTGACAAAAGAGATAACACCCCCCATTACGTCATGCTTCAGAAATGTGGAAAATGGTCCGTTTTCAAATGTTTTATTTTTGAACGTCAGTTCACATTTGTAGGTGGATCATCAGTGTTAGAGCTAAAATTAGCATGTTTAAAGTGGTTTTCATGCTTCCAGGGGCCCTAAACACAAGATTTATGGAATGGTTAAAAGTGCATGAAAATGGCCAATTTACTCACTCTGAGTTCTCAAAAAGGGTTTCTTCACCCAGGGAAGTTAATTAAATACCATTTGGAGGCATTTAATGTTCGAGCAAAAACAGCTGATTTTCGACAAAAGAGATAACACCCCCCCATTACGTCATGCTTCAGAAATGTGGAAAATGGTCCGTTTTCAAATGTTTTATTTTTGAACGTCAGTTCACATTTGTAGGTGGATCATCAGTGTTAGAGCTAAAATTAGCATGTTTAAAGTGATTTTCATGCTTCCAGGGGCTCGGGAAGTGAATTAAATACTATTTGGAGGCATTTAATGTTCAATCAAAAACAGCTGATTTTTGACAAAAGAGATAACACCCCCCCATTACGTCATGCTTCAGAAATGTGGAAAATGGTCCGTTTTCAAATGTTTTATTTTTGAACGTCAGTTCACATTTGTAGGTGGATCATCAATGTTAGAGCTAAAATTAGCATGTTTAAAGTGATTTTCATGCTTCCAGGGGCTCGGGAAGTGAATTAAATACTATTTGGAGGCATTTAATGTTCAATCAAAAACAGCTGATTTTTGACAAAAGAGATAACACCCCCCCATTACGTCATGCTTCAGAAATGTGGAAAATGGTCCGTTTTCAAATGTTTTTTTTTTGAACGTCAGTTCACATTTGTAGGTGGATCATCAGTGTTAGAGTAAAATTAGCATGTTTAAAGTGATTTTCATGCTTCCAGGGGCCCTAAACACAAGATTTATGGAATGGTTAAAAGTGCATGAAAATGGCCAATTTACTCACTCTGAGTTCTCAAAAAGGGTTTCTTCACCCCGGGCAGTTAATTAAATACCATTTGGAGGCATTTAATGTTTGAGCAAAAACGGCTGATTTTCGACAAAAGAGATAACACCCCCCATTGCGTCATGCTTCAGAAATGTGGAAAATGGTCCGTTTTCAAATGTTTTATTTTTGAACGTCAGTTCACATTTGTAGGTGGATCATCAGTGTTAGAGCTAAAATTAGCATGTTTAAAGTGATTTTCATGCTTCCAGGGGCCCTAAACACAAGATTTATGGAATGGGTAAAAGTGCATGAAAATGGCCAATTTACTCACTCTGAGTTCTCAAAAAGGGTTTCTTCACCCCGGGAAGTTAATTAAATACCATTTGGAGGCATTTAATGTTCGAGCAAAAACGGCTGATTTTCGACAAAAGAGATAACACCCCCGCATTACGTCATGCTTCAGAAATGTGGAAAATGGTCTGTTTTCAAATGTTTTATTTTTGAACGTCAGTTCACATTTGTAGGTGGATCATCAGTGTTAGAGCTAAAATTAGCATGTTTAAAGTGATTTTCATGCTTCCAGGGTCTCGGGAAGTGAATTAAATACTATTTGGAGGCATTTAATGTTCAAGCAAAAACGGCTGATTTTCGACAAAAGAGATAACACCCCCCCATTACGTCATGCTTCAGAAATGTGGAAAATGGTCCGTTTTCAAATGTTTTATTTTTGAACGTCAGTTCACATTTGTAGGTGGATCATCAGTGTTAGAGCTAAAATTAGCATGTTTAAAGTGATTTTCATGCTTCCAGGGGCTCGGGAAGTGAATTAAATACTATTTGGAGGCATTTAATGTTCAATCAAAAACAGCTGATTTTTGACAAAAGAGATAACACCCCCCCCATTACGTCATGCTTCAGAAATGTGGAAAATGGTCCGTTTTCAAATGTTTTCTTTTTGAACGTCAGTTCACATTTGTAGGTGGATCATCAGTGTTAGAGCTAAAATTAGCATGTTTAAAGTGATTTTCATGCTTCCAGGGGCCCTACACACAAGATTTATGGAATGGTTAAAAGTGCATGAAAATGGCCAATTTACTCACTCTGAGTTCTCAAAAAGGGTTTCTTCACCAAGGGAAGTTAATTAAATACCATTTGGAGGCATTTAATGTTCGAGCAAAAACGGCTGATTTTCGACAAAAGAGATAACACCCCCCATTACGTCATGCTTCAGAAATGTGGAAAATGGTCCGTTTTCAAATGTTTTATTTTTGAACGTCAGTTCACATTTGTAGGTGGATCATCAGTGTTAGAGCTAAAATTAGCATGTTTAAAGTGATTTTCATGCTTCCAGGGGCTCGGGAAGTGAATTAAATACTATTTGGAGGCATTTAATGTTCAATCAAAAACAGCTGATTTTTGACAAAAGAGATAACACCCCCCCATTACGTCATGCTTCAGAATTGTGGAAAATGGTCCGTTTTCAAATGTTTTATTTTTGAACGTCCGTTCACATTTGTAGGTGGATCATCAGTGTTAGAGCTAAAATTAGCATGTTTAAAGTGATTTTCATGCTTCCAGGGGCTCGGGAAGTGAATTAAATACTATTTGGAGGCATTTAATGTTCAATCAAAAACAGCTGATTTTTGACAAAAGAGATAACACCCCCCCATTACGTCATGCTTCAGAAATGTGGAAAATGGTCAGTTTTCAAATGTTTTCTTTTTGAACGTCAGTTCACATTTGAAGGTGGATCATCAGTGTTAGAGCTAAAATTGGCATGTTTAAAGTGATTTTCATGCTTCCAGGGGCCCTAAACACAAGATTTATGGAATGGTTAAAAGTGCATGAAAATGGCCAATTTACTCACTCTAAGTTCTCAAAAAGAGTTTCTTCACCCCGGGAAGTTAATTAAATACCATTTGGAGGCATTTAATGTTCGAGCAAAAACGGCTGATTTTCGACAAAAGAGATAACACCCCCCCATTACGTCATGCTTCAGAAATGTGGAAAATGGTCCGTTTTCAAATGTTTTATTTTTGAACGTCAGTTCACATTTGTAGGTGGATCATCAGTGTTAGAGCTAAAATTAGCATGTTTAAAGTGATTTTCATGCTTCCAGGGGCTCGGGAAGTGAATTAAATACTATTTGGAGGCATTTAATGTTCAATCAAAAACAGCTGATTTTTGACAAAAGAGATAACACCCCCCCATTACGTCATGCTTCAGAAATGTGGAAAATGGTCCGTTTTCAAATGTTTTCTTTTTGAACGTCAGTTCACATTTGTAGGTGGATCATCAGTGTTAGAGCTAAAATTAGCATGTTTAAAGTGATTTTCATGCTTCCAGGGGCCCTACACACAAGATTTATGGAATGGTTAAAAGTGCATGAAAATGGCCAATTTACTCACTCTGAGTTCTCAAAAAGGGTTTCTTCACCAAGGGAAGTTAATTAAATACCATTTGGAGGCATTTAATGTTCGAGCAAAAACGGCTGATTTTCGACAAAAGAGATAACACCCCCCATTACGTCATGCTTCAGAAATGTGGAAAATGGTCCGTTTTCAAATGTTTTATTTTTGAACGTCAGTTCACATTTGTAGGTGGATCATCAGTGTTAGAGCTAAAATTAGCATGTTTAAAGTGATTTTCATGCTTCCAGGGGCTCGGGAAGTGAATTAAATACTATTTGGAGGCATTTAATGTTCAATCAAAAACAGCTGATTTTTGACAAAAGAGATAACACCCCCCCATTACGTCATGCTTCAGAATTGTGGAAAATGGTCCGTTTTCAAATGTTTTATTTTTGAACGTCCGTTCACATTTGTAGGTGGATCATCAGTGTTAGAGCTAAAATTAGCATGTTTAAAGTGATTTTCATGCTTCCAGGGGCTCGGGAAGTGAATTAAATACTATTTGGAGGCATTTAATGTTCAATCAAAAACAGCTGATTTTTGACAAAAGAGATAACACCCCCCCATTACGTCATGCTTCAGAAATGTGGAAAATGGTCAGTTTTCAAATGTTTTCTTTTTGAACGTCAGTTCACATTTGAAGGTGGATCATCAGTGTTAGAGCTAAAATTGGCATGTTTAAAGTGATTTTCATGCTTCCAGGGGCCCTAAACACAAGATTTATGGAATGGTTAAAAGTGCATGAAAATGGCCAATTTACTCACTCTAAGTTCTCAAAAAGGGTTTCTTCACCCCGGGAAGTTAATTAAATACCATTTGGAGGCATTTAATGTTCGAGCAAAAACGGCTGATTTTCGACAAAAGAGATAACACCCCCCCATTACGTCATGCTTCAGAAATGTGGAAAATGGTCCGTTTTCAAATGTTTTATTTTTGAACGTCAGTTCACATTTGTAGGTGGATCATCAGTGTTAGAGCTAAAATTAGCATGTTTAAAGTGATTTTCATGCTTCCAGGGGCTCGGGAAGTGAATTAAATACTATTTGGAGGCATTTAATGTTCAAGCAAAAACGGCTGATTTTCGACAAAAGAGATAAAACCCCCCATTACGTCATGCTTCAGAAATGTGGAAAATGGTCCGTTTTCAAATGTTTTATTTTTGAACATCAGTTCACATTTGTAGGTGGATCATCAGTGTTAGAGCTAAAATTAGCATGTTTAAAGTGATTTTCATGCTTCCAGGGGCTCGGGAAGTGAATTAAATACTATTTGGAGGCATTTAATGTTCAAGCAAAAACGGCTGATTTTCGACAAAAGAGATAACACCCCCCCATTACGTCATGCTTCAGAAATGTGGAAAATGGTCCGTTTTCAAATGTTTTATTTTTGAACATCAGTTCACATTTGTAGGTGGATCATCAGTGTTAGAGCTAAAATTAGCATGTTTAAAGTGATTTTCATGCTTCCAGGGCCTCGGGAAGTGAATTAAATACTATTTGGAGGCATTTAATGTTCAATCAAAAACAGCTGATTTTTGACAAAAGAGATAACACCCCCCCATTACGTCATGCTTCAGAAATGTGGAAAATGGTCCGTTTTCAAATGTTTTCTTTTTGAACGTCAGTTCACATTTGTAGGTGGATCATCAGTGTTAGAGCTAAAATTAGCATGTTTAAAGTGATTTTCATGCTTCCAGGGGCCCTAAACACAAGATTTATGGAATGGTTAAAAGTGCATGAAAATGGCCAATTTACTCACTCTGAGTTCTCAAAAAGGGTTTCTTCACCCAGGGAAGTTAATTAAATACCATTTGGAGGCATTTAATGTTCGAGCAAAAACGGCTGATTTTCGACAAAAGAGATAACACCCCCCATTACGTCATGCTTCAGAAATGTGGAAAATGGTCCGTTTTCAAATGTTTTATTTTTGAACGTCAGTTCACATTTGTAGGTGGATCATCAGTGTGAGAGCTAAAATTAGCATGTTTAAAGTGATGTTCATGCTTCCAGGGGCTCGGGAAGTGAATTAAATACTATTTGGAGGCATTTAATGTTCAATCAAAAACAGGTGATTTTTGACAAAAGCGATAACACCCCCCCATTACGTCATGCTTCAGAATTGTGGAAAATGGTCCGTTTTCAAATGTCTTATTTTTGAACGTCAGTTCACATTTGTAGGTGGATCATCAGTGTTAGAGCTAAAATTAGCATGTTTAAAGTGATTTTCATGCTTCCAGGGGCTTGGGAAGTGAATTAAATACTATTTGGAGGCATTTAATGTTCAATCAAAAACAGCTGATTTTTGACAAAAGAGATAACACCCCCCCATTACGTCATGCTTCAGAAATGTGGAAAATGGTCCGTTTTCAAATGTTTTCTTTTTGAACGCCAGTTCACATTTGAAGGTGGATCATCAGTGTTAGAGCTAAAATTAGCATGTTTAAAGTGATTTTCATGCTTCCAGGGGCCCTAAACACAAGATTTATGGAATGGTTAAAAGTGCATGAAAATGGCCAATTTACTCACTCTAAGTTCTCAAAAAGGGTTTCTTCACCCCGGGAAGTTAATTAAATACCATTTGGAGGCATTTAATGTTCGAGCAAAAACGGCTGATTTTCGACAAAAGAGATAACACCCCCCCATTACGTCATGCTTCAGAAATGTGGAAAATGGTCCGTTTTCAAATGTTTTATTTTTGAACGTCAGTTCACATTTGTAGGTGGATCATCAGTGTTAGAGCTAAAATTAGCATGTTTAAAGTGATTTTCATGCTTCCAGGGGCTCGGGAAGTGAATGAAATACTATTTGGAGGCATTTAATGTTCAAGCAAAAACGGCTGATTTTCGACAAAAGAGATAACACCCCCCCCATTACGTCATGCTTCAGAAATGTGGAAAATGGTCCGTTTTCAAATGGTTTATTTTTGAACGTCAGTTCACATTTGTAGGTGGATCATCAGTGTTAGAGCTAAAATTAGCATGTTTAAAGTGGTTTTCATGCTTCCAGGGGCCCTAAACACAAGATTTATGGAATGGTTAAAAGTGCATGAAAATGGCCAATTTACTCACTCTGAGTTCTCAAAAAGGGTTTCTTCACCCAGGGAAGTTAATTAAATACCATTTGGAGGCATTTAATGTTCGAGCAAAAACGGCTGATTTTCGACAAAAGAGATAACACCCCCCCATTACGTCATGCTTCAGAAATGTGGAAAATGGTCCGTTTTCAAATGTTTTATTTTTGAACGTCAGTTCACATTTGTAGGTGGATCATCAGTGTTAGAGCTAAAATTAGCATGTTTAAAGTGATTTTGATGCTTCCAGGGGCTCGGGAAGTGAATTAAATACTATTTGGAGGCATTTAATGTTCAATCAAAAACAGCTGGTTTTTGACAAAAGAGATAACACCCCCCCATTACGTCATGCTTCAGAAATGTGGAAAATGGTCCGTTTTCAAATGTTTTATTTTTGAACGTCAGTTCACATTTGTAGGTGGATCATCAGTGTTAGAGCTAAAATTAGCATGTTTAAAGTGATTTTCATGCTTCCAGGGGCCCTAAACACAAGATTTATGGAATGGTTAAAAGTGCATGAAAATGGCCAATTTACTCACTCTGAGTTCTCTAAAAGGGTTTCTTCACCCCGGGAAGTTAATTAAATACCATTTGGAGGCATTTAATGTTCGAGCAAAAACGGCTGATTTTCGACAAAAGAGATAACACCCCCCCATTACGTCATGCTTCAGAAATGTGGAAAATGGTTTGTTTTCAAATGTTTTATTTTTGAACGTCAGTTCACATTTGTAGGTGGATCATCAGTGTTAGAGCTAAAATTAGCATGTTTAAAGTGATTTTCCTGCTTCCAGGGGCTCGGGAAGTGAATTAAATACTATTTGGAGGCATTTATTGTTCAATCAAAAACAGCTGATTTTTGACAAAAGAGATCACACCCCCCCATTACGTCATGCTTCAGAAATGTGGAAAATGGTCCGTTTTCAAATGTTTTATTTCTGAACGTCAGTTCACATTTGTAGGTGGATCATCAGTGTTAGAGCTAAAATTAGCATGTTTAAAGTGATTTTCATGCTTCCAGGGGCTCGGGAAGTGAATTAAATACTATTTGGAGGCATTTAATGTTCAATCAAAAACAGCTGATTTTTGACAAAAGAGATAACACCCCCCCATTACGTCATGCTTCAGAAATTTGGAAAATGGTCCGTTTTCCAATGTTTTCTTTTTGAACGTCAGTTCACATTTGTAGGTGGATCATCAGTGTTAGAGCTAAAATTAGCATGTTTAAAGTGATTTTCATGCTTCCAGGGGCCCTAAACACAAGATTTATGGAATGGTTAAAAGTGCATGAAAATGGCCAATTTACTCACTCTGAGTTCTCAAAAAGGGTTTCTTCACCCCGGGAAGTTAATTAAATACCATTTGGAGGCATTTAATGTTCGAGCAAAAACGGCTGATTTTCGGCAAAAGAGATAACACCCCCCCATTACGTCATGCTTCAGAAATGTGGAAAATGGTCCGTTTTCAAATGTTTTATTTTTGAACGTCAGTTCACATTTGTAGGTGGATCATCAGTGTTAGAGCTAAAATTAGCATGTTTAAAGTGATTTTCATGCTTCCAGGGGCTCGGGAAGTGAATTAAATACTATTTGGAGGCATTTAATGTTCAATCAAAAACAGCTGATTTTTGAAAAAAAGAGATAACACCCCCCATTACGTCATGCTTCAGAAATGTGGAAAATGGTCCGTTTTCAAATGTTTTCTTTTTGAACGTCAGTTCACATTTGTAGGTGGATCATCAGTGTTAGAGCTAAAATTTGCATGTTTAAAGTGATTTTCATGCTTCCAGGGGCCCTAAACACAAGATTTATGGAATGGTTAAAAGTGCATGAAAATGGCCAATTTACTCACTCTGAGTTCTCAAAAAGGGTTTCTTCACCCAGGGAAGTTAATTAAATACCATTTGGAGGCATTTAATGTTCGAGCAAAAACGGCTGATTTTCGACAAAAGAGATAACACCCCCCCATTACGTCATGCTTCAGAAATGTGGAAAATGGTCCGTTTTCAAATGTTTTATTTTTGAACGTCAGTTCACATTTGTAGCTGGATCATCAGTGTTGCTTCCAGGGGCCCTAAACACAAGATTTATGGAATGGTTAAAAGTGCATGAAAATGGCCAATTTACTCACTCTGAGTTCTCAAAAAGGGTTTCTTCACCCCGGGAAGTTAATTAAATACCATTTGGAGGCATTTAATGTTCGAGCAAAAACGGCTGATTTTCGACAAAAGAGATAACACCCCCCCCATTACGTCATGCTTCAGAAATGTGGAAAATGGTCCGTTTTCAAATATTTTATTTTTGAACGTCAGTTCACATTTGTAGGTGGATCATCAGAGTTAGAGCTAAAATTAGCATGTTTAAAGTGATTTTCATGCTTCCAGGGGCTCGGGAAGTGAATTAAATACTATTTGGAGGCATTTAATGTTCAAGCAAAAACGGCTGATTTTCGACAAAAGAGATAACACCCCCCCATTACGTCATGCTTCAGAAATGTGGAAAATGGTCCGTTTTCAAATGTTTTATTTTTGAACATCAGTTCACATTTGTAGGTGGATCATCAGTGTTAGAGCTAAAATTAGCATGTTTAAAGTGATTTTCATGCTTCCAGGGCCTCGGGAAGTGAATTAAATACTATTTGGAGGCATTTAATGTTCAAGCAAAAACGGCTGATTTTCGACAAAAGAGATAACACCCCCCCATTACGTCATGCTTCAGAAATGTGGAAAATGGTCCGTTTTCAAATGTTTTATTTTTGAACATCAGTTCACATTTGTAGGTGGATCATCAGTGTTAGAGCTAAAATTAGCATGTTTAAAGTGGTTTTCATGCTTCCAGGGGCCCTAAACACAAGATTTATGGAATGGTTAAAAGTGCATGAAAATGGCCAATTTACTCACTCTGAGTTCTCAAAAAGGGTTTCTTCACCCCGGGAAGTTAATTAAATACCATTTGGAGGCATTTAATGTTCGAGCAAAAACGGCTGATTTTCGACAAAAGAGATAACACCCCCGCATTACGTCATGCTTCAGAAATGTGGAAAATGGTCCGTTTTCAAATGTTTTATTTTTGAATGTCAGTTCACATTTGTAGGTGGATCATCAGTGTTAGAGCTAAAATTGGCATGTTTAAAGTGATTTTCATGCTTCCAGGGTCTCGGGAAGTGAATTAAATACTATTTGGAGGCATTTAATGTTCAAGCAAAAACGGCTGATTTTCGACAAAAGAGATAACACCCCCCCATTACGTCATGCTTCAGAAATGTGGAAAATGGTCCGTTTTCAAATGTTTTATTTTTGAACGTCAGTTCACATTTGTAGGTGGATCATCAGTGTTAGAGCTAAAATTAGCATGTTTAAAGTGATTTTCATGCTTCCAGGGGCTCGGGAAGTGAGTTAAATACTATTTGGAGGCATTTAATGTTCAATCAAAAACAGCTGATTTTTGAAAAAAGAGATAACACCCCCCCATTATGTCATGCTTCAGAAATGTGGAAAATGGTCCGTTTTCAAATGTTTTATTTTTGAACGTCAGTGCACATTTGTAGGTGGATCATCAGTGTTAGAGCTAAAATTAGCATGTTTAAAGTGATTTTCATGCTTCCAGGGGCTCGGGAAGTGAATTAAATACTATTTGGAGGCATTTAATGTTCAATCAAAAACAGCTGATTTTTGACAAAAGAGATAACACCCCCCCATTACGTCATGCTTCAGAAATGTGGAAAATGGTCCGTTTTCAAATGTTTTTTTTTTGAACGTCAGTTCACATTTGTAGGTGGATCATCAGTGTTAGAGCTAAAATTAGCATGTTTAAAGTGATTTTCATGCTTCCAGGGGCCCTAAACACAAGATTTATGGAATGGTTAAAAGTGCATGAAAATGGCCAATTTACTGACTCTGAGTTCTCAAAAAGGGTTTCTTCACCCTGGGAAGTTAATTAAATACCATTTGGAGGAATTTAATGTTCGAGCAAAAACGGCTGATTTTCGACAAAAGAGATAACACCCCCGCATTACGTCATGCTTCAGAAATGTGGAAAATGGTCCGTTTTCAAATGTTTTATTTTTGAACGTCAGTTCACATTTGTAGGTGGATCATCAGTGTTAGAGCTAAAATTAGCATGTTTAAAGTGATTTTCATGCTTCCAGGGGCTCGGGAAGTGAATTAAATACTATTTGGAGGCATTTAATGTTCAATCAAAAACAGCTGATTTTTGACAAAAGAGATAACACCCCCCCATTACGTCATGCTTCAGAAATGTGGAAAATGGTCCGTTTTCAAATGTTTTATTTTTGAACGTCAGTTCACATTTGTAGGTGAATCATCAGTGTTAGAGCTAAAATTAGCATGTTTAAAGTGATTTTCATGCTTCCAGGGGCTCGGGAAGTGAATTAAATACCATTTGGAGGCATTTAATGTTCAATCAAAAACAGCTGATTTTTGACAAAAGAGATAACACCCCCCCATTACGTCATGCTTCAGAAATGTGGAAAATGGTCCGTTTTCAAATGTTTTATTTTTGAACGTCAGTTCACATTTGTAGGTGGATCATCAGTGTTAGAGTAAAATTAGCATGTTTAAAGTGATTTTCATGCTTCCAGGGGCCCTAAACACAAGATTTATGGAATGGTTAAAAGTGCATGAAAATGGCCAATTTACTCACTCTGAGTTCTCAAAAAGGGTTTCTTCACCCCGGGAAGTTAATTAAATACCATTTTGAGGCATTTAATGTTCGAGCAAAAACGGCTGATTTTCGACAAAAGAGATAACACCCCCCCATTACGTCATGCTTCAGAAATGTGGAAAATGGTCCGTTTTCAAATGTTTTATTTTTGAACGTCAGTTCACATTTGTAGGTGGATCATCAGTGATAGAGCTAAAATTCGCATGTTTAAAGTGATTTTCATGCTTCCAGGGGCTCGGGAAGTGAGTTAAATACTATTTGGAGGCATTTAATGTTCAATCAAAAACAGCTGATTTTTGACAAAAGAGATAACACCCCCCCATTACGTCATGCTTCAGAAATGTGGAAAATGGTCCGTTTTCAAATGTTTTATTTTTGAATGTCAGTGCACATTTGTAGGTGGATCATCAGTGTTAGAGCTAAAATTAGCATGTTTAAAGTGATTTTCATGCTTCCAGGGGCCCTAAACACAAGATTTATGGAATGGTTAAAAGTGCATGAAAATGGCCAATTTACTCACTCTGAGTTCTCAAAAAGGGTTTCTTCACCCCGGGAAGTTAATTAAATACCATTTGGAGGCATTTAATGTTCGAGCAAAAACGGCTGATTTTTGACAAAAGAGATAACACCCCCCATTACGTCATGCTTCAGAAATGTGGAAAATGGTCCGTTTTCAAATGTTTTATTTTTGAACGTCAGTTCACATTTGTAGGTGGATCATCAGTGTTAGAGCTAAAATTAGCATGTTTAAAGTGATTTTCATGCTTCCAGGGGCTCGGGAAGTGAATTAAATACTATTTGGAGGCATTTAATGTTCAATCAAAAACAGCTGATTTTTGACAAAAGAGATAACACCCCCCCATTACGTCATGCTTCAGAAATGTGGAAAATGGTCAGTTTTCAAATGTTTTCTTTTTGAACGTCAGTTCACATTTGTAGGTGGATCATCAGTGTTAGAGCTAAAATTAGCATGTTTAAAGTGATTTTCATGCTTCCAGGGGCCCTAAACACAAGATTTATGGAATGGTTAAAAGTGCATGAAAATGGCCAATTTACTCACTCTGAGTTCTCAAAAAGGGTTTCTTCACCCCGGGAAGTTAATTAAATACCATTTGGAGGCATTTAATGTTCGAGCAAAAACAGCTGATTTTCGACAAAAGAGATAACACCCCCGCATTACGTCATGCTTCAGAAATGTGGAAAATGGTCCGTTTTCAAATGTTTTATTTTTGAACGTCAGTTCACATTTGTAGGTGGATCATCAGTGTTAGAGCTAAAATTAGCATGTTTAAAGTGATTTTCATGCTTCCAGGGTCTCGGGAAGTGAATTAAATACTATTTGGAGGCATTTAATGTTCAAGCAAAAACGGCTGATTTTCGACAAAAGAGATAACACCCCCCCATTACGTCATGCTTCAGAAATGTGGAAAATGGTCCGTTTTCAAATGTTTTATTTTTGAACGTCAGTTCACATTTGTAGGTGGATCATCAGTGTTAGAGCTAAAATTAGCATGTTTAAAGTGGTTTTCATGCTTCCAGGGGCCCTAAACACAAGATTTATGGAATGGTTAAAAGTGCATGAAAATGGCCAATTTACTCACTCTGAGTTCTCAAAAAGGGTTTCTTCACCCCGGGAAGTTAATTAAATACCATTTGGAGGCATTTAATGTTCGAGCAAAAACGGCTGATTTTCGACAAAAGAGATAACACCCCCGCATTACGTCATGCTTCAGAAATGTGGAAAATGGTCCGTTTTCAAATGTTTTATTTTTGAACGTCAGTTCACATTTGTAGGTGGATCATCAGTGTTAGAGCTAAAATTGGCATGTTTAAAGTGATTTTCATGCTTCCAGGGTCTCGGGAAGTGAATTAAATACTATTTGGAGGCATTTAATGTTCAAGCAAAAACGGCTGATTTTCGACAAAAGAGATAACCATTACGTCATGCTTCAGAAATGTGGAAAATGGTCCGTTTTCAAATGTTTTATTTTTGAACGTCAGTTCACATTTGTAGGTGGATCATCAGTGTTAGAGCTAAAATTAGCATGTTTAAAGTGATTTTCATGCTTCCAGGGGCTCGGGAAGTGAGTTAAATACTATTTGGAGGCATTTAATGTTCAATCAAAAACAGCTGATTTTTGACAAAAGAGATAACACCCCCCCATTACGTCATGCTTCAGAAATGTGGAAAATGGTCCGTTTTCAAATGTTTTATTTTTGAACGTCAGTGCACATTTGTAGGTGGATCATCAGTGTTAGAGCTAAAATTAGCATGTTTAAAGTGATTTTCATGCTTCCAGGGGCTCGGGAAGTGAATTAAATACTATTTGGAGGCATTTAATGTTCAATCAAAAACAGCTGATTTTTGACAAAAGAGATAACACCCCCCCATTACGTCATGCTTCAGAAATGTGGAAAATGGTCCGTTTTCAAATGTTTTCTTTTTGAACGTCAGTTCACATTTGTAGGTGGATCATCAGTGTTAGAGCTAAAATTAGCATGTTTAAAGTGATTTTCATGCTTCCAGGGGCCCTAAACACAAGATTTATGGAATGGTTAAAAGTGCATGAAAATGGCCAATTTACTGACTCTGAGTTCTCAAAAAGGGTTTCTTCACCCTGGGAAGTTAATTAAATACCATTTGGAGGAATTTAATGTTCGAGCAAAAACGGCTGATTTTCAACAAAAGAGATAACACCCCCGCATTACGTCATGCTTCAGAAATGTGGAAAATGGTCCGTTCTCAAATGTTTTATTTTTGAACGTCAGTTCACATTTGTAGGTAGATCATCAGTGTTAGAGCTAAAATTAGCATGTTTAAAGTGATTTTCATGCTTCCAGGGGCTCAATAAGTGAGTTAAATACTATTTGGAGGCATTTAATGTTCAATCAAAAACAGCTGATTTTTGACAAAAGAGATAACACCCCCCCATTACGTCATGCTTCAGAAATGTGGAAAATGGTCCGTTTTCAAATGTTTTATTTTTGAACGTCAGTGCACATTTGTAGGTGGATCATCAGTGTTAGAGCTAAAATTAGCATGTTTAAAGTGATTTTCATGCTTCCAGGGGCTCGGGAAGTGAATTAAATACTATTTGGAGGCATTTAATGTTCAATCAAAAACAGCTGATTTTTGACAAAAGAGATAACACCCCCCCATTACGTCATGCTTCAGAAATGTGGAAAATGGTCCGTTTTCAAATGTTTTCTTTTTGAACGTCAGTTCACATTTGTAGGTGGATCATCAGTGTTAGAGCTAAAATTAGCATGTTTAAAGTGATTTTCATGCTTCCAGGGGCCCTAAACACAAGATTTATGGAATGGTTAAAAGTGCATGAAAATGGCCAATTTACTGACTCTGAGTTCTCAAAAAGGGTTTCTTCACCCTGGGAAGTTAATTAAACACCATTTGGAGGCATTTAATGTTCAAGCAAAAACGGCTGATTTTCGACAAAAGAGATAACACCCCCCCATTACGTCATGCTTAAGAAATGTGGAAAATGGTCCGTTTTCAAATGTTTTATTTTTGAACGTCAGTTCACATTTGTAGGTGGATCATCAGTGTTAGAGCTAAAATTAGCATGTTTAAAGTGATTTTCATGCTTCCAGGGGCTCGGGAAGTGAGTTAAATACTATTTGGAGGCATTTAATGTTCAATCAAAAACAGCTGATTTTTGACAAAAGAGATAACACCCCCCCATTACGTCATGCTTCAGAAATGTGGAAAATGGTCCGTTTTCAAATGTTTTATTTTTGAACGTCAGTGCACATTTGTAGGTGGATCATCAGTGTTAGAGCTAAAATTAGAATGTTTAAAGTGATTTTCATGCTTCCAGGGACTCGGGAAGTGAATTAAATACTATTTGGAGGCATTTAATGTTCAATCAAAAACAGCTGATTTTTGACAAAAGAGATAACACCCCCCCATTACGTCATGCTTCAGAAATGTGGAAAATGGTCCGTTTTCAAATGTTTTCTTTTTGAACGTCAGTTCACATTTGTAGGTGGATCATCAGTGTTAGAGCTAAAATTAGCATGTTTAAAATGATTTTCATGCTTCCAGGGGCCCTAAACACAAGATTTATGGAATGGTTAAAAGTGCATGAAAATGGCCAATTTACTGACTCTGAGTTCTCAAAAAGGGTTTCTTCACCCTGGGAAGTTAATTAAATACCATTTGGAGGAATTTAATGTTCGAGCAAAAACGGCTGATTTTCGACAAAAGAGATAACACCCCCGCATTACGTCATGCTTCAGAAATGTGGAAAATGGTCCGTTCTCAAATGTTTTATTTTTGAACGTCAGTTCACATTTGTAGGTGGATCATCAGTGTTAGAGCTAAAATTAGCATGTTTAAAGTGATTTTCATGCTTCCAGGGGCTCGGGAAGTGAATTAAATACTATTTGGAGGCATTTAATGTTCAATCAAAAACAGCTGATTTTTGACAAAAGAGATAACACCCCCCCATTACGTCATGCTTCAGAAATGTGGAAAATGGTCCGTTTTCAAATGTTTTATTTTTGAACGTCAGTTCACATTTGTAGGTGGATCATCAGTGTTAGAGCTAAAATTAGCATGTTTAAAGTGATTTTCATGCTTCCAGGGGCCCTAAACACAAGATTTATGGAATGGTTAAAAGTGCATGAAAATGGCCAATTTACTCACTCTGAGTTCTCAAAAAGGGTTTCTTCACCCCGGGAAGTTAATTAAATACCATTTGGAGGCATTTAATGTTCGAGCAAAAACAGCTGATTTTCGACAAAAGAGATAACACCCCCGCATTACGTCATGCTTCAGAAATGTGGAAAATGGTCCGTTTTCAAATGTTTTATTTTTGAACGTCAGTTCACATTTGTAGGTGGATCATCAGTGTTAGAGCTAAAATTAGCATGTTTAAAGTGATTTTCATGCTTCCAGGGTCTCGGGAAGTGAATTAAATACTATTTGGAGGCATTTAATGTTCAAGCAAAAACGGCTGATTTTCGACAAAAGAGATAACACCCCCCCATTACGTCATGCTTCAGAAATGTGGAAAATGGTCCGTTTTCAAATGTTTTATTTTTGAACGTCAGTTCACATTTGTAGGTGGATCATCAGTGTTAGAGCTAAAATTAGCATGTTTAAAGTGGTTTTCATGCTTCCAGGGGCCCTAAACACAAGATTTATGGAATGGTTAAAAGTGCATGAAAATGGCCAATTTACTCACTCTGAGTTCTCAAAAAGGGTTTCTTCACCCCGGGAAGTTAATTAAATACCATTTGGAGGCATTTAATGTTCGAGCAAAAACGGCTGATTTTCGACAAAAGAGATAACACCCCCGCATTACGTCATGCTTCAGAAATGTGGAAAATGGTCCGTTTTCAAATGTTTTATTTTTGAACGTCAGTTCACATTTGTAGGTGGATCATCAGTGTTAGAGCTAAAATTGGCATGTTTAAAGTGATTTTCATGCTTCCAGGGTCTCGGGAAGTGAATTAAATACTATTTGGAGGCATTTAATGTTCAAGCAAAAACGGCTGATTTTCGACAAAAGAGATAACCATTACGTCATGCTTCAGAAATGTGGAAAATGGTCCGTTTTCAAATGTTTTATTTTTGAACGTCAGTTCACATTTGTAGGTGGATCATCAGTGTTAGAGCTAAAATTAGCATGTTTAAAGTGATTTTCATGCTTCCAGGGGCTCGGGAAGTGAGTTAAATACTATTTGGAGGCATTTAATGTTCAATCAAAAACAGCTGATTTTTGACAAAAGAGATAACACCCCCCCATTACGTCATGCTTCAGAAATGTGGAAAATGGTCCGTTTTCAAATGTTTTATTTTTGAACGTCAGTGCACATTTGTAGGTGGATCATCAGTGTTAGAGCTAAAATTAGCATGTTTAAAGTGATTTTCATGCTTCCAGGGGCTCGGGAAGTGAATTAAATACTATTTGGAGGCATTTAATGTTCAATCAAAAACAGCTGATTTTTGACAAAAGAGATAACACCCCCCCATTACGTCATGCTTCAGAAATGTGGAAAATGGTCCGTTTTCAAATGTTTTCTTTTTGAACGTCAGTTCACATTTGTAGGTGGATCATCAGTGTTAGAGCTAAAATTAGCATGTTTAAAGTGATTTTCATGCTTCCAGGGGCCCTAAACACAAGATTTATGGAATGGTTAAAAGTGCATGAAAATGGCCAATTTACTGACTCTGAGTTCTCAAAAAGGGTTTCTTCACCCTGGGAAGTTAATTAAATACCATTTGGAGGAATTTAATGTTCGAGCAAAAACGGCTGATTTTCAACAAAAGAGATAACACCCCCGCATTACGTCATGCTTCAGAAATGTGGAAAATGGTCCGTTCTCAAATGTTTTATTTTTGAACGTCAGTTCACATTTGTAGGTAGATCATCAGTGTTAGAGCTAAAATTAGCATGTTTAAAGTGATTTTCATGCTTCCAGGGGCTCAATAAGTGAGTTAAATACTATTTGGAGGCATTTAATGTTCAATCAAAAACAGCTGATTTTTGACAAAAGAGATAACACCCCCCCATTACGTCATGCTTCAGAAATGTGGAAAATGGTCCGTTTTCAAATGTTTTATTTTTGAACGTCAGTGCACATTTGTAGGTGGATCATCAGTGTTAGAGCTAAAATTAGCATGTTTAAAGTGATTTTCATGCTTCCAGGGGCTCGGGAAGTGAATTAAATACTATTTGGAGGCATTTAATGTTCAATCAAAAACAGCTGATTTTTGACAAAAGAGATAACACCCCCCCATTACGTCATGCTTCAGAAATGTGGAAAATGGTCCGTTTTCAAATGTTTTCTTTTTGAACGTCAGTTCACATTTGTAGGTGGATCATCAGTGTTAGAGCTAAAATTAGCATGTTTAAAGTGATTTTCATGCTTCCAGGGGCCCTAAACACAAGATTTATGGAATGGTTAAAAGTGCATGAAAATGGCCAATTTACTGACTCTGAGTTCTCAAAAAGGGTTTCTTCACCCTGGGAAGTTAATTAAATACCATTTGGAGGCATTTAATGTTCAAGCAAAAACGGCTGATTTTCGACAAAAGAGATAACACCCCCCCATTACGTCATGCTTCAGAAATGTGGAAAATGGTCCGTTTTCAAATGTTTTATTTTTGAACGTCAGTTCACATTTGTAGGTGGATCATCAGTGTTAGAGCTAAAATTAGCATGTTTAAAGTGATTTTCATGCTTCCAGGGGCTCGGGAAGTGAGTTAAATACTATTTGGAGGCATTTAATGTTCAATCAAAAACAGCTGATTTTTGACAAAAGAGATAACACCCCCCCATTACGTCATGCTTCAGAAATGTGGAAAATGGTCCGTTTTCAAATGTTTTATTTTTGAACGTCAGTGCACATTTGTAGGTGGATCATCAGTGTTAGAGCTAAAATTAGAATGTTTAAAGTGATTTTCATGCTTCCAGGGACTCGGGAAGTGAATTAAATACTATTTGGAGGCATTTAATGTTCAATCAAAAACAGCTGATTTTTGACAAAAGAGATAACACCCCCCCATTACGTCATGCTTCAGAAATGTGGAAAATGGTCCGTTTTCAAATGTTTTCTTTTTGAACGTCAGTTCACATTTGTAGGTGGATCATCAGTGTTAGAGCTAAAATTAGCATGTTTAAAATGATTTTCATGCTTCCAGGGGCCCTAAACACAAGATTTATGGAATGGTTAAAAGTGCATGAAAATGGCCAATTTACTGACTCTGAGTTCTCAAAAAGGGTTTCTTCACCCTGGGAAGTTAATTAAATACCATTTGGAGGAATTTAATGTTCGAGCAAAAACGGCTGATTTTCGACAAAAGAGATAACACCCCCGCATTACGTCATGCTTCAGAAATGTGGAAAATGGTCCGTTCTCAAATGTTTTATTTTTGAACGTCAGTTCACATTTGTAGGTGGATCATCAGTGTTAGAGCTAAAATTAGCATGTTTAAAGTGATTTTCATGCTTCCAGGGGCTCGGGAAGTGAGTTAAATACTATTTGGAGGCATTTAATGTTCAATCAAAAACAGCTGATTTTTGACAAAAGAGATAACACCCCCCCATTACGTCATGCTTCAGAAATGTGGAAAATGGTCCGTTTTCAAATGTTTTATTTTTGAACGTCAGTTCACATTTGTAGGTGGATCATCAGTGTTAGAGCTAAAATTAGCATGTTTAAAGTGGTTTTCATGCTTCCAGGGGCCCTAAACACAAGATTTATGGAATGGTTAAAAGTGCATGAAAATGGCCAATTTACTCACTCTGAGTTCTCAAAAAGGGTTTCTTCACCCAGGGAAGTTAATTAAATACCATTTGGAGGCATTTAATGTTCGAGCAAAAACGGCTGATTTTCGACAAAAGAGATAACACTCCCGCATTACGTCATGCTTCAGAAATGTGGAAAATGGTCCGTTTTCAAATGTTTTATTTTTGAACGTCAGTTCACATTTGTAGGTGGATCATCAGTGTTAGAGCTAAAATTAGCATGTTTAAAGTGATTTTCATGCTTCCAGGGTCTCGGGAAGTGAATTAAATACTATTTGGAGGCATTTAATGTTCAAGCAAAAACGGCTGATTTTCGACAAAAGAGATAACACCCCCCCATTACGTCATGCTTCAGAAATGTGGAAAATGGTCCGTTTTCAAATGTTTTATTTTTGAATGTCAGTTCACATTTGTAGGTGGATCATCAGTGTTAGAGCTAAAATTAGCATGTTTAAAGTGGTTTTCATGCTTCCAGGGGCCCTAAACACAAGATTTATGGAATGGTTAAAAGTGCATGAAAATGGCCAATTTACTCACTCTGAGTTCTCAAAAAGGGTTTCTTCACCCAGGGAAGTTAATTAAATACCATTTGGAGGCATTTAATGTTTTAGCAAAACGGCTGATTTTCGACAAAAGAGATAACACCCCCCCATTACGTCATGCTTCAGAAATGTGGAAAATGGTCCGTTTTCAAAAGTTTTATTTTTGAACGTCAGTTCACATTTGTAGGTGGATCATCAGTGTTAGAGCTAAAATTAGCATGTTTAAAGTGATTTTCATGCTTCCAGGGGCTCGGGAAGTGAATTAAATACTATTTGGAGGCATTTAATGTTCAATCAAAAACAGCTGATTTTTGACAAAAGAGATAACACCCCCATTACGTCATGCTTCAGAAATGTGGAAAATGGTCCGTTTTCAAATGTTTTATTTTTGAACGTCAGTTCACATTTGTAGGTGGATCATCAGTGTTAGAGCTAAAATTAGCATGTTTAAAGTGGTTTTCATGCTTCCAGGGGCCCTAAACACAAGATTTATGGAATGGTTAAAAGTGCATGAAAATGGCCAATTTACTCACTCTGAGTTCTCAAAAAGGGTTTCTTCACCCAGGGAAGTTAATTAAATACCATTTGGAGGCATTTAATGTTCGAGCAAAAACAGCTGATTTTCGACAAAAGAGATAACACCCCCCCATTACGTCATGCTTCAGAAATGTGGAAAATGGTCCGTTTTCAAATGTTTTATTTTTGAACGTCAGTTCACATTTGTAGGTGGATCATCAGTGTTAGAGCTAAAATTAGCATGTTTAAAGTGATTTTCATGCTTCCAGGGGCTCGGGAAGTGAATTAAATACTATTTGGAGGCATTTAATGTTCAATCAAAAACAGCTGATTTTCGACAAAAGAGATAACACCCCCCCATTACGTCATGCTTCAGAAATGTGGAAAATGGTCCGTTTTCAAATGTTTTATTTTTGAACGTCAGTTCACATTTGTAGGTGGATCATCAGTGTTAGAGTAAAATTAGCATGTTTAAAGTGATTTTCATGCTTCCAGGGGCCCTAAACACAAGATTTATGGAATGGTTAAAAGTGCATGAAAATGGCCAATTTACTCACTCTGAGTTCTCAAAAAGGGTTTCTTCACCCAGAGAAGTTAATTAAATACCATTTGGAGGCATTTAATGTCCGAGCAAAAACGGCTGATTTTCGACAAAAGAGATAACACCCCCCCCACTACGTCATGCTTCAGAAATGTGGAAAATGTTCCGTTTTCAAATGTTTTATTTTTGAACGTCAGTTCACATTTGTAGGTGGATCATCAGTGTTAGAGCTAAAATTAGCATGTTTAAAGTGGTTTTCATGCTTCCAGGGGCCCTAAACACAAGATTTATGGAATGGTTAAAAGTGCATGAAAATGGCCAATTTACTCACTCTGAGTTCTCAAAAAGGGTTTCTTCACCCCGGGAAGTTAATTAAATACCATTTGGAGGCATTTAATGTTCGAGCAAAAACGGCTGATTTTCGACAAAAGAGATAACACCCCCGCATTACGTCATGCTTCAGAAATGTGGAAAATGGTCCGTTTTCAAATGTTTTATTTTTGAATGTCAGTTCACATTTGTAGGTGGATCATCAGTGTTAGAGCTAAAATTGGCATGTTTAAAGTGATTTTCATGCTTCCAGGGTCTCGGGAAGTGAATTAAATACTATTTGGAGGCATTTAATGTTCAAGCAAAAACGGCTGATTTTCGACAAAAGAGATAACACCCCCCCATTACGTCATGCTTCAGAAATGTGGAAAATGGTCTGTTTTCAAATGTTTTATTTTTGAACGTCAGTTCACATTTGTATGTGGATCATCAGTGTTAGAGCTAAAATTAGCATGTTTAAAGTGATTTTCATGCTTCCAGGGGCTCGGGAAGTGAGTTAAATACTATTTGGAGGCATTTAATGTTCAATCAAAAACAGCTGATTTTTGAAAAAAGAGATAACACCCCCCCATTACGTCATGCTTCAGAAATGTGGAAAATGGTCCGTTTTCAAATGTTTTATTTTTGAACGTCAGTGCACATTTGTAGGTGGATCATCAGTGTTAGAGCTAAAATTAGCATGTTTAAAGTGATTTTCATGCTTCCAGGGGCTCGGGAAGTGAATTAAATACTATTTGGAGGCATTTAATGTTCAATCAAAAACAGCTGATTTTTGACAAAAGAGATAACACCCCCCCATTACGTCATGCTTCAGAAATGTGGAAAATGGTCCGTTTTCAAATGTTTTTTTTTTGAACGTCAGTTCACATTTGTAGGTGGATCATCAGTGTTAGAGCTAAAATTAGCATGTTTAAAGTGATTTTCATGCTTCCAGGGGCCCTAAACACAAGATTTATGGAATGGTTAAAAGTGCATGAAAATGGCCAATTTACTGACTCTGAGTTCTCAAAAAGGGTTTCTTCACCCTGGGAAGTTAATTAAATACCATTTGGAGGAATTTAATGTTCGAGCAAAAACGGCTGATTTTCGACAAAAGAGATAACACCCCCGCATTACGTCATGCTTCAGAAATGTGGAAAATGGTCCGTTTTCAAATGTTTTATTTTTGAACGTCAGTTCACATTTGTAGGTGGATCATCAGTGTTAGAGCTAAAATTAGCATGTTTAAAGTGATTTTCATGCTTCCAGGGTCTCGGGAAGTGAATTAAATACTATTTGGAGGCATTTAATGTTCAAGCAAAAACGGCTGATTTTCGACAAAAGAGATAACACCCCCCCATTACGTCATGCTTCAGAAATGTGGAAAATGGTCCGTTTTCAAATGTTTTATTTTTGAACGTCAGTTCACATTTGTAGGTGAATCATCAGTGTTAGAGCTAAAATTAGCATGTTTAAAGTGATTTTCATGCTTCCAGGGGCTCGGGAAGTGAATTAAATACCATTTGGAGGCATTTAATGTTCAATCAAAAACAGCTGATTTTTGACAAAAGAGATAACACCCCCCCATTACGTCATGCTTCAGAAATGTGGAAAATGGTCCGTTTTCAAATGTTTTATTTTTGAACGTCAGTTCACATTTGTAGGTGGATCATCAGTGTTAGAGTAAAATTAGCATGTTTAAAGTGATTTTCATGCTTCCAGGGGCCCTAAACACAAGATTTATGGAATGGTTAAAAGTGCATGAAAATGGCCAATTTACTCACTCTGAGTTCTCAAAAAGGGTTTCTTCACCCCGGGAAGTTAATTAAATACCATTTTGAGGCATTTAATGTTCGAGCAAAAACGGCTGATTTTCGACAAAAGAGATAACACCCCCCCATTACGTCATGCTTCAGAAATGTGGAAAATGGTCCGTTTTCAAATGTTTTATTTTTGAACGTCAGTTCACATTTGTAGGTGGATCATCAGTGATAGAGCTAAAATTCGCATGTTTAAAGTGATTTTCATGCTTCCAGGGGCTCGGGAAGTGAGTTAAATACTATTTGGAGGCATTTAATGTTCAATCAAAAACAGCTGATTTTTGACAAAAGAGATAACACCCCCCCATTACGTCATGCTTCAGAAATGTGGAAAATGGTCCGTTTTCAAATGTTTTATTTTTGAATGTCAGTGCACATTTGTAGGTGGATCATCAGTGTTAGAGCTAAAATTAGCATGTTTAAAGTGATTTTCATGCTTCCAGGGGCCCTAAACACAAGATTTATGGAATGGTTAAAAGTGCATGAAAATGGCCAATTTACTCACTCTGAGTTCTCAAAAAGGGTTTCTTCACCCCGGGAAGTTAATTAAATACCATTTGGAGGCATTTAATGTTCGAGCAAAAACGGCTGATTTTTGACAAAAGAGATAACACCCCCCATTACGTCATGCTTCAGAAATGTGGAAAATGGTCCGTTTTCAAATGTTTTATTTTTGAACGTCAGTTCACATTTGTAGGTGGATCATCAGTGTTAGAGCTAAAATTAGCATGTTTAAAGTGATTTTCATGCTTCCAGGGGCTCGGGAAGTGAATTAAATACTATTTGGAGGCATTTAATGTTCAATCAAAAACAGCTGATTTTTGACAAAAGAGATAACACCCCCCCATTACGTCATGCTTCAGAAATGTGGAAAATGGTCAGTTTTCAAATGTTTTCTTTTTGAACGTCAGTTCACATTTGTAGGTGGATCATCAGTGTTAGAGCTAAAATTAGCATGTTTAAAGTGATTTTCATGCTTCCAGGGGCCCTAAACACAAGATTTATGGAATGGTTAAAAGTGCATGAAAATGGCCAATTTACTCACTCTGAGTTCTCAAAAAGGGTTTCTTCACCCCGGGAAGTTAATTAAATACCATTTGGAGGCATTTAATGTTCGAGCAAAAACAGCTGATTTTCGACAAAAGAGATAACACCCCCGCATTACGTCATGCTTCAGAAATGTGGAAAATGGTCCGTTTTCAAATGTTTTATTTTTGAACGTCAGTTCACATTTGTAGGTGGATCATCAGTGTTAGAGCTAAAATTAGCATGTTTAAAGTGATTTTCATGCTTCCAGGGTCTCGGGAAGTGAATTAAATACTATTTGGAGGCATTTAATGTTCAAGCAAAAACGGCTGATTTTCGACAAAAGAGATAACACCCCCCCATTACGTCATGCTTCAGAAATGTGGAAAATGGTCCGTTTTCAAATGTTTTATTTTTGAACGTCAGTTCACATTTGTAGGTGGATCATCAGTGTTAGAGCTAAAATTAGCATGTTTAAAGTGGTTTTCATGCTTCCAGGGGCCCTAAACACAAGATTTATGGAATGGTTAAAAGTGCATGAAAATGGCCAATTTACTCACTCTGAGTTCTCAAAAAGGGTTTCTTCACCCCGGGAAGTTAATTAAATACCATTTGGAGGCATTTAATGTT
Source organism: Lissotriton vulgaris (assembly GCF_964263255.1). Taxonomy (NCBI): domain Eukaryota; kingdom Metazoa; phylum Chordata; class Amphibia; order Caudata; family Salamandridae; genus Lissotriton; species Lissotriton vulgaris. Next base: position 357,016 of record NW_028248302.1, on the reverse strand, counting down.
CGAGCAAAAACGGCTGATTTTCGACAAAAGAGATAACACCCCCGCATTACGTCATGCTTCAGAAATGTGGAAAATGGTCCGTTTTCAAATGTTTTATTTTTGAACGTCAGTTCACATTTGTAGGTGGATCATCAGTGTTAGAGCTAAAATTGGCATGTTTAAAGTGATTTTCATGCTTCCAGGGTCTCGGGAAGTGAATTAAATACTATTTGGAGGCATTTAATGTTCAAGCAAAAACGGCTGATTTTCGACAAAAGAGATAACCATTACGTCATGCTTCAGAAATGTGGAAAATGGTCCGTTTTCAAATGTTTTATTTTTGAACGTCAGTTCACATTTGTAGGTGGATCATCAGTGTTAGAGCTAAAATTAGCATGTTTAAAGTGATTTTCATGCTTCCAGGGGCTCGGGAAGTGAGTTAAATACTATTTGGAGGCATTTAATGTTCAATCAAAAACAGCTGATTTTTGACAAAAGAGATAACACCCCCCCATTACGTCATGCTTCAGAAATGTGGAAAATGGTCCGTTTTCAAATGTTTTATTTTTGAACGTCAGTGCACATTTGTAGGTGGATCATCAGTGTTAGAGCTAAAATTAGCATGTTTAAAGTGATTTTCATGCTTCCAGGGGCTCGGGAAGTGAATTAAATACTATTTGGAGGCATTTAATGTTCAATCAAAAACAGCTGATTTTTGACAAAAGAGATAACACCCCCCCATTACGTCATGCTTCAGAAATGTGGAAAATGGTCCGTTTTCAAATGTTTTCTTTTTGAACGTCAGTTCACATTTGTAGGTGGATCATCAGTGTTAGAGCTAAAATTAGCATGTTTAAAGTGATTTTCACGCTTCCAGGGGCCCTAAACACAAAATTTATGGAATGGTTAAAAGTGCATGAAAATGGCCAATTTACTGACTCTGAGTTCTCAAAAAGGGTTTCTTCACCCTGGGAAGTTAATTAAATACCATTTGGAGGAATTTAATGTTCGAGCAAAAACGGCTGATTTTCGACAAAAGAGATAACACCCCCGCATTACGTCATGCTTCAGAAATGTGGAAAATGGTCCGTTCTCAAATGTTTTATTTTTGAACGTCAGTTCACATTTGTAGGTGGATCATCAGTGTTAGAGCTAAAATTAGCATGTTTAAAGTGATTTTCATGCTTCCAGGGGCTCAATAAGTGAGTTAAATACTATTTGGAGGCATTTAATGTTCAATCAAAAACAGCTGATTTTTGACAAAAGAGATAACACCCCCCCATTACGTCATGCTTCAGAAATGTGGAAAATGGTCCGTTTTCAAATGTTTTATTTTTTAACGTCAGTGCACATTTGTAGGTGGATCATCAGTGTTAGAGCTAAAATTAGCATGTTTAAAGTGATTTTCATGCTTCCAGGGGCCCTAAACACAAGATTTATGGAATGGTTAAAAGTGCATGAAAATGGCCAATTTACTGACTCTGAGTTCTCAAAAAGGGTTTCTTCACCCTGGGAAGTTAATTAAATACCATTTGGAGGCATTTAATGTTCAAGCAAAAACGGCTGATTTTCGACAAAAGAGATAACACCCCCCCATTACGTCATGCTTCAGAAATGTGGAAAATGGTCCGTTTTCAAATGTTTTATTTTTGAACGTCAGTGCACATTTGTAGGTGGATCATCAGTGTTAGAGCTAAAATTAGAATGTTTAAAGTGATTTTCATGCTTCCAGGGACTCGGGAAGTGAATTAAATACTATTTGGAGGCATTTAATGTTCAATCAAAAACAGCTGATTTTTGACAAAAGAGATAACACCCCCCCATTACGTCATGCTTCAGAAATGTGGAAAATGGTCCGTTTTCAAATGTTTTCTTTTTGAACGTCAGTTCACATTTGTAGGTGGATCATCAGTGTTAGAGCTAAAATTAGCATGTTTAAAATGATTTTCATGCTTCCAGGGGCCCTAAACACAAGATTTATGGAATGGTTAAAAGTGCATGAAAATGGCCAATTTACTGACTCTGAGTTCTCAAAAAGGGTTTCTTCACCCTGGGAAGTTAATTAAATACCATTTGGAGGAATTTAATGTTCGAGCAAAAACGGCTGATTTTCGACAAAAGAGATAACACCCCCGCATTACGTCATGCTTCAGAAATGTGGAAAATGGTCCGTTCTCAAATGTTTTATTTTTGAACGTCAGTTCACATTTGTAGGTGGATCATCAGTGTTAGAGCTAAAATTAGCATGTTTAAAGTGATTTTCATGCTTCCAGGGGCTCGGGAAGTGAGTTAAATACTATTTGGAGGCATTTAATGTTCAATCAAAAACAGCTGATTTTTGACAAAAGAGATAACACCCCCCCATTACGTCATGCTTCAGAAATGTGGAAAATGGTCCGTTTTCAAATGTTTTATTTTTGAACGTCAGTGCACATTTGTAGGTGGATCATCAGTGTTAGAGCTAAAATTAGCATGTTTAAAGTGATTTTCATGCTTCCAGGGGCTCGGGAAGTGAATTAAATACTATTTGGAGGCATTTAATGTTCAATCAAAAACAGCTGATTTTTGACAAAAGAGATAACACCCCCCCATTACGTCATGCTTCAGAAATGTGGAAAATGGTCCGTTTTCAAATGTTTTCTTTTTGAACGTCAGTTCACATTTGTAGGTGGATCATCAGTGTTAGAGCTAAAATTAGCATGTTTAAAGTGATTTTCATGCTTCCAGGGGCCCTAAACACAAGATTTATGGAATGGTTAAAAGTGCATGAAAATGGCCAATTTACTGACTCTGAGTTCTCAAAAAGGGTTTCTTCACCCTGGGAAGTTAATTAAATACCATTTGGAGGAATTTAATGTTCGAGCAAAAACGGCTGATTTTCGATAAAAGAGATAACACCCCCGCATTACGTCATGCTTCAGAAATGTGGAAAATGGTCCGTTCTCAAATGTTTTATTTTTGAACGTCAGTTCACATTTGTAGGTGGATCATCAGTGTTAGAGCTAAAATTAGCATGTTTAAAGTGATTTTCATGCTTCCAGGGTCTCGGGAAGTGAATTAAATACTATTTGGAGGCATTTAATGTTCAAGCAAAAACGGCTGATTTTCGACAAAAGAGATAACACCCCCCCATTACGTCATGCTTCAGAAATGTGGAAAATGGTCCGTTTTCAAATGTTTTATTTTTGAACGTCAGTTCACATTTGTAGGTGGATCATCAGTGTTAGAGCTAAAATTAGCATGTTTAAAGTGGTTTTCATGCTTCCAGGGGCCCTAAACACAAGATTTATGGAATGGTTAAAAGTGCATGAAAATGGCCAATTTACTCACTCTGAGTTCTCAAAAAGGGTTTCTTCACCCAGGGAAGTTAATTAAATACCATTTGGAGGCATTTAATGTTCGAGCAAAAACGGCTGATTTTCGACAAAAGAGATAACACTCCCGCATTACGTCATGCTTCAGAAATGTGGAAAATGGTCCGTTTTCAAATGTTTTATTTTTGAACGTCAGTTCACATTTGTAGGTGGATCATCAGTGTTAGAGCTAAAATTAGCATGTTTAAAGTGATTTTCATGCTTCCAGGGTCTCGGGAAGTGAATTAAATACTATTTGGAGGCATTTAATGTTCAAGCAAAAACGGCTGATTTTCGACAAAAGAGATAACACCCCCCCATTACGTCATGCTTCAGAAATGTGGAAAATGGTCCGTTTTCAAATGTTTTATTTTTGAACGTCAGTTCACATTTGTAGGTGGATCATCAGTGTTAGAGCTAAAATTAGCATGTTTAAAGTGGTTTTCATGCTTCCAGGGGCCCTAAACACAAGATTTATGGAATGGTTAAAAGTGCATGAAAATGGCCAATTTACTCACTCTGAGTTCTCAAAAAGGGTTTCTTCACCTAGGGAAGTTAATTAAATACCATTTGGAGGCATTTAATGTTTTAGCAAAAACGGCTGATTTTCGACAAAAGAGATAACACCCCCCCATTACGTCATGCTTCAGAAATGTGGAAAATGGTCCGTTTTCAAAAGTTTTATTTTTGAACGTCAGTTCACATTTGTAGGTGGATCATCAGTGTTAGAGCTAAAATTAGCATGTTTAAAGTGATTTTCATGCTTCCAGGGGCTCGGGAAGTGAATTAAATACTATTTGGAGGCATTTAATGTTCAATCAAAAACAGCTGATTTTTGACAAAAGAGATAACACCCCCATTACGTCATGCTTCAGAAATGTGGAAAATGGTCCGTTTTCAAATGTTTTATTTTTGAACGTCAGTTCACATTTGTAGGTGGATCATCAGTGTTAGAGCTAAAATTAGCATGTTTAAAGTGGTTTTCATGCTTCCAGGGGCCCTAAACACAAGATTTATGGAATGGTTAAAAGTGCATGAAAATGGCCAATTTACTCACTCTGAGTTCTCAAAAAGGGTTTCTTCACCCAGGGAAGTTAATTAAATACCATTTGGAGGCATTTAATGTTCGAGCAAAAACAGCTGATTTTCGACAAAAGAGATAACACCCCCCCATTACGTCATGCTTCAGAAATGTGGAAAATGGTTCGTTTTCAAATGTTTTATTTTTGAACGTCAGTTCACATTTGTAGGTGGATCATCAGTGTTAGAGCTAAAATTAGCATGTTTAAAGTGATTTTCATGCTTCCAGGGGCTCGGGAAGTGAATTAAATACTATTTGGAGGCATTTAATGTTCAATCAAAAACAGCTGATTTTTGACAAAAGAGATAACACCCCCCCATTACGTCATGCTTCAGAAATGTGGAAAATGGTCTGTTTTCAAATGTTTTATTTTTGAACGTCAGTTCACATTTGTAGGTGGATCATCAGTGTTAGAGTAAAATTAGCATGTTTAAAGTGATTTTCATGCTTCCAGGGGCCCTAAACACAAGATTTATGGAATGGTTAAAAGTGCATGAAAATGGCCAATTTACTCACTCTGAGTTCTCAAAAAGGGTTTCTTCACCCAGAGAAGTTAATTAAATACCATTTGGAGGCATTTAATGTCCGAGCAAAAACGGCTGATTTTCGACAAAAGAGATAACACCCCCCCATTACGTCATGCTTCAGAAATGTGGAAAATGGTCCGTTTTCAAATGTTTTATTTTTGAACGTCAGTTCACATTTGTAGGTGGATCATCAGTGTTAGAGCTAAAATTAGCATGTTTAAAGTGGTTTTCATGCTTCCAGGGGCCCTAAACACAAGATTTATGGAATGGTTAAAAGTGCATGAAAATGGCCAATTTACTCACTCTGAGTTCTCAAAAAGGGTTTCTTCACCCCGGGAAGTTAATTAAATACCATTTGGAGGCATTTAATGTTCGAGCAAAAACGGCTGATTTTCGACAAAAGAGATAACACCCCCGCATTACGTCATGCTTCAGAAATGTGGAAAATGGTCCGTTTTCAAATGTTTTATTTTTGAATGTCAGTTCACATTTGTAGGTGGATCATCAGTGTTAGAGCTAAAATTGGCATGTTTAAAGTGATTTTCATGCTTCCAGGGTCTCGGGAAATGAATTAAATACTATTTGGAGGCATTTAATGTTCAAGCAAAAACGGCTGATTTTCGACAAAAGAGATAACACCCCCCCATTACGTCATGCTTCAGAAATGTGGAAAATGGTCCGTTTTCAAATGTTTTATTTTTGAACGTCAGTTCACATTTGTAGGTGGATCATCAGTGTTAGAGCTAAAATTAGCATGTTTAAAGTGATTTTCATGCTTCCAGGGGCTCGGGAAGTGAGTTAAATACTATTTGGAGGCATTTAATGTTCAATCAAAAACAGCTGATTTTTGAAAAAAGAGATAACACCCCCCCCATTACGTCATGCTTCAGAAATGTGGAAAATGGTCCGTTTTCAAATGTTTTATTTTTGAACGTCAGTGCACATTTGTAGGTGGATCATCAGTGTTAGAGCTAAAATTAGCATGTTTAAAGTGATTTTCATGCTTCCAGGGGCTCGGGAAGTGAATTAAATACTATTTGGAGGCATTTAATGTTCAATCAAAAACAGCTGATTTTTGACAAAAGAGATAACACCCCCCCATTACGTCATGCTTCAGAAATGTGGAAAATGGTCCGTTTTCAAATGTTTTCTTTTTGAACGTCAGTTCACATTTGTAGGTGGATCATCAGTGTTAGAGCTAAAATTAGCATGTTTAAAGTGATTTTCATGCTTCCAGGGGCCCTAAACACAAGATTTATGGAATGGTTAAAAGTGCATGAAAATGGCCAATTTACTGACTCTGAGTTCTCAAAAAGGGTTTCTTCACCCTGGGAAGTTAATTAAATACCATTTGGAGGAATTTAATGTTCGAGCAAAAACGGCTGATTTTCGACAAAAGAGATAACACCCCCGCATTACGTCATGCTTCAGAAATGTGGAAAATGGTCCGTTTTCAAATGTTTTATTTTTGAACGTCAGTTCACATTTGTAGGTGGATCATCAGTGTTAGAGCTAAAATTAGCATGTTTAAAGTGATTTTCATGCTTCCAGGGTCTCGGGAAGTGAATTAAATACTATTTGGAGGCATTTAATGTTCAAGCAAAAACGGCTGATTTTCGACAAAAGAGATAACACCCCCCCATTACGTCATGCTTCAGAAATGTGGAAAATGGTCCGTTTTCAAATGTTTTATTTTTGAACGTCAGTTCACATTTGTAGGTGGATCATCAGTGTTAGAGCTAAAATTAGCATGTTTAAAGTGGTTTTCATGCTTCCAGGGGCCCTAAACACAAGATTTATGGAATGGTTAAAAGTGCATGAAAATGGCCAATTTACTCACTCTGAGTTCTCAAAAAGGGTTTCTTCACCCAGGGAAGTTAATTAAATACCATTTGGAGGCATTTAATGTTCGAGCAAAAACGGCTGATTTTCGACAAAAGAGATAACACTCCCGCATTACGTCATGCTTCAGAAATGTGGAAAATGGTCCGTTTTCAAATGTTTTATTTTTGAACGTCAGTTCACATTTGTAGGTGGATCATCAGTGTTAGAGCTAAAATTAGCATGTTTAAAGTGATTTTCATGCTTCCAGGGTCTCGGGAAGTGAATTAAATACTATTTGGAGGCATTTAATGTTCAAGCAAAAACGGCTGATTTTCGACAAAAGAGATAACACCCCCCATTACGTCATGCTTCAGAAATGTGGAAAATGGTCCGTTTTCAAATGTTTTATTTTTGAACGTCAGTTCACATTTGTAGGTGGATCATCAGTGTTAGAGCTAAAATTAGCATGTTTTAAAGTGGTTTTCATGCTTCCAGGGGCCCTAAACATAAGATTTATGGAATGGTTAAAAGTGCATGAAAATGGCCAATTTACTCACTCTGAGTTCTCAAAAAGGGTTTCTTCACCCAGGGAAGTTAATTAAATACCATTTGGAGGCATTTAATGTTTGAGCAAAAACGGCTGATTTTCGACAAAAGAGATAACACCCCCCCATTACGTCATGCTTCAGAAATGTGGAAAATGGTCCGTTTTCAAAAGTTTTATTTTTGAACGTCAGTTCACATTTGTAGGTGGATCATCAGTGTTAGAGCTAAAATTAGCATGTTTAAAGTGATTTTCATGCTTCCAGGGGCTCGGGAAGTGAATTAAATACTATTTGGAGGCATTTAATGTTCAATCAAAAACAGCTGATTTTTGACAAAAGAGATAACACCCCCCATTACGTCATGCTTCAGAAATGTGGAAAATGGTCCGTTTTCAAATGTTTTATTTTTGAACGTCAGTTCACATTTGTAGGTGGATCATCAGTGTTAGAGCTAAAATTAGCATGTTTAAAGTGGTTTTCATGCTTCCAGGGGCCCTAAACACAAGATTTATGGAATGGTTAAAAGTGCATGAAAATGGCCAATTTACTCACTCTGAGTTCTCAAAAAGGGTTTCTTCACCCAGGGAAGTTAATTAAATACCATTTGGAGGCATTTAATGTTCGAGCAAAAACAGCTGATTTTCGACAAAAGAGATAACACCCCCCCATTACGTCATGCTTCAGAAATGTGGAAAATGGTCCGTTTTCAAATGTTTTATTTTTGAACGTCAGTTCACATTTGTAGGTGGATCATCAGTGTTAGAGCTAAAATTAGCATGTTTAAAGTGATTTTCATGCTTCCAGGGGCTCGGGAAGTGAATTAAATACTATTTGGAGGCATTTAATGTTCAATCAAAAACAGCTGATTTTTGACAAAAGAGATAACACCCCCCCATTACGTCATGCTTCAGAAATGTGGAAAATGGTCCGTTTTCAAATGTTTTATTTTTGAACGTCAGTTCACATTTGTAGGTGGATCATCAATGTTAGAGCTAAAATTAGCATGTTTAAAGTGATTTTCATGCTTCCAGGGGCTCGGGAAGTGAATTAAATACTATTTGGAGGCATTTAATGTTCAATCAAAAACAGCTGATTTTTGACAAAAGAGATAACACCCCCCCATTACGTCATGCTTCAGAAATGTGGAAAATGGTCCGTTTTCAAATGTTTTTTTTTTGAACGTCAGTTCACATTTGTAGGTGGATCATCAGTGTTAGAGTAAAATTAGCATGTTTAAAGTGATTTTCATGCTTCCAGGGGCCCTAAACACAAGATTTATGGAATGGTTAAAAGTGCATGAAAATGGCCAATTTACTCACTCTGAGTTCTCAAAAAGGGTTTCTTCACCCCGGGCAGTTAATTAAATACCATTTGGAGGCATTTAATGTTTGAGCAAAAACGGCTGATTTTCGACAAAAGAGATAACACCCCCCATTGCGTCATGCTTCAGAAATGTGGAAAATGGTCCGTTTTCAAATGTTTTATTTTTGAACGTCAGTTCACATTTGTAGGTGGATCATCAGTGTTAGAGCTAAAATTAGCATGTTTAAAGTGATTTTCATGCTTCCAGGGGCCCTAAACACAAGATTTATGGAATGGGTAAAAGTGCATGAAAATGGCCAATTTACTCACTCTGAGTTCTCAAAAAGGGTTTCTTCACCCCGGGAAGTTAATTAAATACCATTTGGAGGCATTTAATGTTCGAGCAAAAACGGCTGATTTTCGACAAAAGAGATAACACCCCCGCATTACGTCATGCTTCAGAAATGTGGAAAATGGTCTGTTTTCAAATGTTTTATTTTTGAACGTCAGTTCACATTTGTAGGTGGATCATCAGTGTTAGAGCTAAAATTAGCATGTTTAAAGTGATTTTCATGCTTCCAGGGTCTCGGGAAGTGAATTAAATACTATTTGGAGGCATTTAATGTTCAAGCAAAAACGGCTGATTTTCGACAAAAGAGATAACACCCCCCCATTACGTCATGCTTCAGAAATGTGGAAAATGGTCCGTTTTCAAATGTTTTATTTTTGAACGTCAGTTCACATTTGTAGGTGGATCATCAGTGTTAGAGCTAAAATTAGCATGTTTAAAGTGATTTTCATGCTTCCAGGGGCTCGGGAAGTGAATTAAATACTATTTGGAGGCATTTAATGTTCAATCAAAAACAGCTGATTTTTGACAAAAGAGATAACACCCCCCCATTACGTCATGCTTCAGAAATGTGGAAAATGGTCCGTTTTCAAATGTTTTCTTTTTGAACGTCAGTTCACATTTGTAGGTGGATCATCAGTGTTAGAGCTAAAATTAGCATGTTTAAAGTGATTTTCATGCTTCCAGGGGCCCTACACACAAGATTTATGGAATGGTTAAAAGTGCATGAAAATGGCCAATTTACTCACTCTGAGTTCTCAAAAAGGGTTTCTTCACCAAGGGAAGTTAATTAAATACCATTTGGAGGCATTTAATGTTCGAGCAAAAACGGCTGATTTTCGACAAAAGAGATAACACCCCCCATTACGTCATGCTTCAGAAATGTGGAAAATGGTCCGTTTTCAAATGTTTTATTTTTGAACGTCAGTTCACATTTGTAGGTGGATCATCAGTGTTAGAGCTAAAATTAGCATGTTTAAAGTGATTTTCATGCTTCCAGGGGCTCGGGAAGTGAATTAAATACTATTTGGAGGCATTTAATGTTCAATCAAAAACAGCTGATTTTTGACAAAAGAGATAACACCCCCCCATTACGTCATGCTTCAGAATTGTGGAAAATGGTCCGTTTTCAAATGTTTTATTTTTGAACGTCCGTTCACATTTGTAGGTGGATCATCAGTGTTAGAGCTAAAATTAGCATGTTTAAAGTGATTTTCATGCTTCCAGGGGCTCGGGAAGTGAATTAAATACTATTTGGAGGCATTTAATGTTCAATCAAAAACAGCTGATTTTTGACAAAAGAGATAACACCCCCCCATTACGTCATGCTTCAGAAATGTGGAAAATGGTCAGTTTTCAAATGTTTTCTTTTTGAACGTCAGTTCACATTTGAAGGTGGATCATCAGTGTTAGAGCTAAAATTGGCATGTTTAAAGTGATTTTCATGCTTCCAGGGGCCCTAAACACAAGATTTATGGAATGGTTAAAAGTGCATGAAAATGGCCAATTTACTCACTCTAAGTTCTCAAAAAGAGTTTCTTCACCCCGGGAAGTTAATTAAATACCATTTGGAGGCATTTAATGTTCGAGCAAAAACGGCTGATTTTCGACAAAAGAGATAACACCCCCCCATTACGTCATGCTTCAGAAATGTGGAAAATGGTCCGTTTTCAAATGTTTTATTTTTGAACGTCAGTTCACATTTGTAGGTGGATCATCAGTGTTAGAGCTAAAATTAGCATGTTTAAAGTGATTTTCATGCTTCCAGGGGCTCGGGAAGTGAATTAAATACTATTTGGAGGCAGTTAATGTTCAATCAAAAACAGCTGATTTTTGACAAAAGAGATAACACCCCCCCATTACGTCATGCTTCAGAAATGTGGAAAATGGTCCGTTTTCAAATGTTTTCTTTTTGAACGTCAGTTCACATTTGTAGGTGGATCATCAGTGTTAGAGCTAAAATTAGCATGTTTAAAGTGATTTTCATGCTTCCAGGGGCCCTACACACAAGATTTATGGAATGGTTAAAAGTGCATGAAAATGGCCAATTTACTCACTCTGAGTTCTCAAAAAGGGTTTCTTCACCAAGGGAAGTTAATTAAATACCATTTGGAGGCATTTAATGTTCGAGCAAAAACGGCTGATTTTCGACAAAAGAGATAACACCCCCCATTACGTCATGCTTCAGAAATGTGGAAAATGGTCCGTTTTCAAATGTTTTATTTTTGAACGTCAGTTCACATTTGTAGGTGGATCATCAGTGTTAGAGCTAAAATTAGCATGTTTAAAGTGATTTTCATGCTTCCAGGGGCTCGGGAAGTGAATTAAATACTATTTGGAGGCATTTAATGTTCAATCAAAAACAGCTGATTTTTGACAAAAGAGATAACACCCCCCCATTACGTCATGCTTCAGAATTGTGGAAAATGGTCCGTTTTCAAATGTTTTATTTTTGAACGTCCGTTCACATTTGTAGGTGGATCATCAGTGTTAGAGCTAAAATTAGCATGTTTAAAGTGATTTTCATGCTTCCAGGGGCTCGGGAAGTGAATTAAATACTATTTGGAGGCATTTAATGTTCAATCAAAAACAGCTGATTTTTGACAAAAGAGATAACACCCCCCCATTACGTCATGCTTCAGAAATGTGGAAAATGGTCAGTTTTCAAATGTTTTCTTTTTGAACGTCAGTTCACATTTGAAGGTGGATCATCAGTGTTAGAGCTAAAATTGGCATGTTTAAAGTGATTTTCATGCTTCCAGGGGCCCTAAACACAAGATTTATGGAATGGTTAAAAGTGCATGAAAATGGCCAATTTACTCACTCTAAGTTCTCAAAAAGGGTTTCTTCACCCCGGGAAGTTAATTAAATACCATTTGGAGGCATTTAATGTTCGAGCAAAAACGGCTGATTTTCGACAAAAGAGATAACACCCCCCCATTACGTCATGCTTCAGAAATGTGGAAAATGGTCCGTTTTCAAATGTTTTATTTTTGAACGTCAGTTCACATTTGTAGGTGGATCATCAGTGTTAGAGCTAAAATTAGCATGTTTAAAGTGATTTTCATGCTTCCAGGGGCTCGGGAAGTGAATTAAATACTATTTGGAGGCATTTAATGTTCAAGCAAAAACGGCTGATTTTCGACAAAAGAGATAAAACCCCCCATTACGTCATGCTTCAGAAATGTGGAAAATGGTCCGTTTTCAAATGTTTTATTTTTGAACATCAGTTCACATTTGTAGGTGGATCATCAGTGTTAGAGCTAAAATTAGCATGTTTAAAGTGATTTTCATGCTTCCAGGGGCTCGGGAAGTGAATTAAATACTATTTGGAGGCATTTAATGTTCAAGCAAAAACGGCTGATTTTCGACAAAAGAGATAACACCCCCCCATTACGTCATGCTTCAGAAATGTGGAAAATGGTCCGTTTTCAAATGTTTTATTTTTGAACATCAGTTCACATTTGTAGGTGGATCATCAGTGTTAGAGCTAAAATTAGCATGTTTAAAGTGATTTTCATGCTTCCAGGGCCTCGGGAAGTGAATTAAATACTATTTGGAGGCATTTAATGTTCAATCAAAAACAGCTGATTTTTGACAAAAGAGATAACACCCCCCCATTCCGTCATGCTTCAGAAATGTGGAAAATGGTCCGTTTTCAAATGTTTTCTTTTTGAACGTCAGTTCACATTTGTAGGTGGATCATCAGTGTTAGAGCTAAAATTAGCATGTTTAAAGTGATTTTCATGCTTCCAGGGGCCCTAAACACAAGATTTATGGAATGGTTAAAAGTGCATGAAAATGGCCAATTTACTCACTCTGAGTTCTCAAAAAGGGTTTCTTCACCCAGGGAAGTTAATTAAATACCATTTGGAGGCATTTAATGTTCGAGCAAAAACGGCTGATTTTCGACAAAAGAGATAACACCCCCCATTACGTCATGCTTCAGAAATGTGGAAAATGGTCCGTTTTCAAATGTTTTATTTTTGAACGTCAGTTCACATTTGTAGGTGGATCATCAGTGTTAGAGCTAAAATTAGCATGTTTAAAGTGATGTTCATGCTTCCAGGGGCTCGGGAAGTGAATTAAATACTATTTGGAGGCATTTAATGTTCAATCAAAAACAGGTGATTTTTGACAAAAGAGATAACACCCCCCCATTACGTCATGCTTCAGAATTGTGGAAAATGGTCCGTTTTCAAATGTTTTATTTTTGAACGTCAGTTCACATTTGTAGGTGGATCATCAGTGTTAGAGCTAAAATTAGCATGTTTAAAGTGATTTTCATGCTTCCAGGGGCTTGGGAAGTGAATTAAATACTATTTGGAGGCATTTAATGTTCAATCAAAAACAGCTGATTTTTGACAAAAGAGATAACACCCCCCCATTACGTCATGCTTCAGAAATGTGGAAAATGGTCCGTTTTCAAATGTTTTCTTTTTGAACGCCAGTTCACATTTGAAGGTGGATCATCAGTGTTAGAGCTAAAATTAGCATGTTTAAAGTGATTTTCATGCTTCCAGGGGCCCTAAACACAAGATTTATGGAATGGTTAAAAGTGCATGAAAATGGCCAATTTACTCACTCTAAGTTCTCAAAAAGGGTTTCTTCACCCCGGGAAGTTAATTAAATACCATTTGGAGGCATTTAATGTTCGAGCAAAAACGGCTGATTTTCGACAAAAGAGATAACACCCCCCCATTACGTCATGCTTCAGAAATGTGGAAAATGGTCCGTTTTCAAATGTTTTATTTTTGAACGTCAGTTCACATTTGTAGGTGGATCATCAGTGTTAGAGCTAAAATTAGCATGTTTAAAGTGATTTTCATGCTTCCAGGGGCTCGGGAAGTGAATGAAATACTATTTGGAGGCATTTAATGTTCAAGCAAAAACGGCTGATTTTCGACAAAAGAGATAACACCCCCCCCATTACGTCATGCTTCAGAAATGTGGAAAATGGTCCGTTTTCAAATGGTTCATTTTTGAACGTCAGTTCACATTTGTAGGTGGATCATCAGTGTTAGAGCTAAAATTAGCATGTTTAAAGTGGTTTTCATGCTTCCAGGGGCCCTAAACACAAGATTTATGGAATGGTTAAAAGTGCATGAAAATGGCCAATTTACTCACTCTGAGTTCTCAAAAAGGGTTTCTTCACCCAGGGAAGTTAATTAAATACCATTTGGAGGCATTTAATGTTCGAGCAAAAACGGCTGATTTTCGACAAAAGAGATAACACCCCCCCATTACGTCATGCTTCAGAAATGTGGAAAATGGTCCGTTTTCAAATGTTTTATTTCTGAACGTCAGTTCACATTTGTAGGTGGATCATCAGTGTTAGAGCTAAAATTAGCATGTTTAAAGTGATTTTCATGCTTCCAGGGGCTCGGGAAGTGAATTAAATACTATTTGGAGGCATTTAATGTTCAATCAAAAACAGCTGATTTTTGACAAAAGAGATAACACCCCCCCATTACGTCATGCTTCAGAAATTTGGAAAATGGTCCGTTTTCCAATGTTTTCTTTTTGAACGTCAGTTCACATTTGTAGGTGGATCATCAGTGTTAGAGCTAAAATTAGCATGTTTAAAGTGATTTTCATGCTTCCAGGGGCCCTAAACACAAGATTTATGGAATGGTTAAAAGTGCATGAAAATGGCCAATTTACTCACTCTGAGTTCTCAAAAAGGGTTTCTTCACCCCGGGAAGTTAATTAAATACCATTTGGAGGCATTTAATGTTCGAGCAAAAACGGCTGATTTTCGGCAAAAGAGATAACACCCCCCCCATTACGTCATGCTTCAGAAATGTGGAAAATGGTCCGTTTTCAAATGTTTTATTTTTGAACGTCAGTTCACATTTGTAGGTGGATCATCAGTGTTAGAGCTAAAATTAGCATGTTTAAAGTGATTTTCATGCTTCCAGGGGCTCGGGAAGTGAATTAAATACTATTTGGAGGCATTTAATGTTCAATCAAAAACAGCTGATTTTTGACAAAAGAGATAACACCCCCCATTACGTCATGCTTCAGAAATGTGGAAAATGGTCCGTTTTCAAATGTTTTCTTTTTGAACGTCAGTTCACATTTGTAGGTGGATCATCAGTGTTAGAGCTAAAATTTGCATGTTTAAAGTGATTTTCATGCTTCCAGGGGCCCTAAACACAAGATTTATGGAATGGTTAAAAGTGCATGAAAATGGCCAATTTACTCACTCTGAGTTCTCAAAAAGGGTTTCTTCACCCAGGGAAGTTAATTAAATACCATTTGGAGGCATTTAATGTTCGAGCAAAAACGGCTGATTTTCGACAAAAGAGATAACACCCCCCCATTACGTCATGCTTCAGAAATGTGGAAAATGGTCCGTTTTCAAATGTTTTATTTTTGAACGTCAGTTCACATTTGTAGCTGGATCATCAGTGTTGCTTCCAGGGGCCCTAAACACAAGATTTATGGAATGGTTAAAAGTGCATGAAAATGGCCAATTTACTCACTCTGAGTTCTCAAAAAGGGTTTCTTCACCCCGGGAAGTTAATTAAATACCATTTGGAGGCATTTAATGTTCGAGCAAAAACGGCTGATTTTCGACAAAAGAGATAACACCCCCCCATTACGTCATGCTTCAGAAATGTGGAAAATGGTCCGTTTTCAAATATTTTATTTTTGAACGTCAGTTCACATTTGTAGGTGGATCATCAGAGTTAGAGCTAAAATTAGCATGTTTAAAGTGATTTTCATGCTTCCAGGGGCTCGGGAAGTGAATTAAATACTATTTGGAGGCATTTAATGTTCAAGCAAAAACGGCTGATTTTCGACAAAAGAGATAACACCCCCCCATTACGTCATGCTTCAGAAATGTGGAAAATGGTCCGTTTTCAAATGTTTTATTTTTGAACATCAGTTCACATTTGTAGGTGGATCATCAGTGTTAGAGCTAAAATTAGCATGTTTAAAGTGATTTTCATGCTTCCAGGGCCTCGGGAAGTGAATTAAATACTATTTGGAGGCATTTAATGTTCAAGCAAAAACGGCTGATTTTCGACAAAAGAGATAACACCCCCCCATTACGTCATGCTTCAGAAATGTGGAAAATGGTCCGTTTTCAAATGTTTTATTTTTGAACATCAGTTCACATTTGTAGGTGGATCATCAGTGTTAGAGCTAAAATTAGCATGTTTAAAGTGATTTTCATGCTTCCAGGGCCTCGGGAAGTGAATTAAATACTATTTGGAGGCATTTAATGTTCGAGCAAAAACGGCTGATTTTCGACAAAAGAGATAACAACCCCCATTACGTCATGCTTCAGAAATGTGGAAAATGGTCCGTTTTCAAATGTTTTATTTTTGAACGTCAGTTCACATTTGTAGGTGGATCATCAGTGTTAGAGCTAAAATTAGCATGTTTAAAGTGATTTTCATGCTTCCAGGGCCTCGGGAAGTGAATTAAATACTATTTGGAGGCATTTAATGTTCAATCAAAAACAGCTGATTTTTGACAAAAGAGATAACACCCCCCCATTACGTCATACTTCAAAAATGTGGAAAATGGTCCGTTTTCAAATGTTTTCTTTTTGAACGTCAGTTCACATTTGTAGGTGGATCATCAGTGTTAGAGCTAAAATTAGCATGTTTAAAGTGATTTTCATGCTTCCAGGGGCCCTAAACACAAGATTTATGGAATGGTTAAAAGTGCATGAAAATGGCCAATTTACTCACTCTGAGTTCTCAAAAAGGGTTTCTTCACCCAGGGAAGTTAATTAAATACCATTTGGAGGCATTTAATGTTCGAGCAAAAACGGCTGATTTTCGACAAAAGAGATAACACCCCCCCATTACGTCATGCTTCAGAAATGTGGAAAATGGTCCGTTTTCAAATGTTTTATTTGTGAACGTCAGTTCACATTTGTAGGTGGATCATCAGTGTTAGAGCTAAAATTAGCATGTTTAAAGTGATTTTCATGCTTCCAGGGGCTCGGGAAGTGAATTAAATACTATTTGGAGGCATTTAATGTTCAATCAAAAACAGCTGATTTTTGACAAAAGAGATAACACCCCCCCATTACGTCATGCTTCTGAAATGTGGAAAATGGTCCGTTTTCAAATGTTTTATTTTTGAACGTCAGTTCACATTTGTAGGTGGATCATCAGTGTTAGAGCTAAAATTAGCATGTTTAAAGTGATTTTCATGCTTCCAGGGGCTCAAGAAGTGAATTAAATACTATTTGGAGGCATTTAATGTTCAATCAAAAACAGCTGATTTTTGACAAAAGAGATAACACCCCCCCATTACGTCATGCTTCAAAAATGTGGAAAATGGTCCGTTTTCCAATGTTTTCTTTTTGAACGTCAGTTCACATTTGTAGGTGGATCATCAGTGTTAGAGCTAAAATTAGCATGTTTAAAGTGATTTTCATGCTTCCAGGGGCCCTAAACACAAGATTTATGGAATGGTTAAAAGTGCATGAAAATGGCCAATTTACTCACTCTGAGTTCTCAAAAAGGGTTTCTTCACCCAGGGAAGTTAATTAAATACCATTTGGAGGCATTTAATGTACGAGCAAAAACGGCTGATTTTCGACAAAAGAGATAACACCCCCCCATTACGTCATGCTTCAGAAATGTGGAAAATGGTCCGTTTTCAAATGTTTTATTTTTGAACGTCAGTTCACATTTGTAGGTGGATCATCAGTGTTAGAGCTAAAATTAGCATGTTTAAAGTGATTTTCATGCTTCCAGGGGCTCGGGAAGTGAATTAAATACTATTTGGAGGCATTTAATGTTCAATCAAAAACAGCTGATTTTTGACAAAAGAGATAACACCCCCCATTACGTCATGCTTCAGAAATGTGGAAAATGGTCCGTTTTCCAATGTTTTCTTTTTGAACGTCAGTTCACATTTGTAGGTGGATCATCAGTGTTAGAGCTAAAATTAGCATGTTTAAAGTGATTTTCATGCTTCCAGGGCCCTAAACACAAGATTTATGGAATGGTTAAAAGTGCATGAAAATGGCCAATTTACTCACTCTGAGTTCTCAAAAAGGGTTTCTTCACCCAGGGAAGTTAATTAAATACCATTTGGAGGCATTTAATGTTCGAGCAAAAACGGCTGATTTTCGACAAAAGAGATAACACCCCCCCATTACGTCATGCTTCAGAAATGTGGAAAATGGTCCGTTTTCAAATGTTTTATTTTTGAACGTCAGTTCACATTTGTAGGTGGATCATCAGTGTTAGAGCTAAAATTAGCATGTTTAAAGTGATTTTCATGCTTCCAGGGCTCGGGAAGTGAATTAAATACTATTTGGAGGCATTTAATGTTCAATCAAAAACAGCTGATTTTTGACAAAAGAGATAACACCCCCCCATTACGTCATGCTTCAGAAATGTTGAAAATGGTCCGTTTTCCAATGTTTTCTTTTTGAACGTCAGTTCACATTTGTAGGTGGATCATCAGTGTTAGAGCTAAAATTAGCATGTTTAAAGTGATTTTCATGCTTCCAGGGCCCTAAACACAAGATTTATGGAATGGTTAAAAGTGCATGAAAATGGCCAATTTACTCACTCTGAGTTCTCAAAAAGGGTTTCTTCACCCAGGGAAGTTAATTAAATACCATTTGGAGGCATTTAATGTTCGAGCAAAAACGGCTGATTTTCGACAAAAGAGATAACACCCCCCCATTACGTCTTGCTTCAGAAATGTGGAAAATGGTCCGTTTTCAAATGTTTTATTTTTGAACGTCAGTTCACATTTGTAGGTGGATCATCAGAGTTAGAGATAAAATTAGCATGTTTAAAGTGATTTTCATTCTTCCAGGGGCTCGGAAAGTGAATTAAATACTATTTGGAGGCATTTAATGTTCAAGCAAAAACGGCTGATTTTCGACAAAAGAGATAACACCCCCCATTACGTCATGCTTCAGAAATGTGGAAAATGGTCCGTTTTCAAATGTTTTATTTTTGAACATCAGTTCACATTTGTAGGTGGATCATCAGTGTTAGAGCTAAAATTAGCATGTTTAAAGTGATTTTCATGCTTCCAGGGGCTCAAGAAGTGAATTAAATACTATTTGGAGGCATTTAATGTTCAATCAAAAACAGCTGATTTTTGACAAAAGAGATAACACCCCCCCATTACGTCATGCTTCAAAAATGTGGAAAATGGTCCGTTTTCCAATGTTTTCTTTTTGAACGTCAGTTCACATTTGTAGGTGGATCATCAGTGTTAGAGCTAAAATTAGCATGTTTAAAGTGATTTTCATGCTTCCAGGGGCCCTAAACACAAGATTTATGGAATGGTTAAAAGTGCATGAAAATGGCCAATTTACTCACTCTGAGTTCTCAAAAAGGGTTTCTTCACCCAGGGAAGTTAATTAAATACCATTTGGAGGCATTTAATGTACGAGCAAAAACGGCTGATTTTCGACAAAAGAGATAACACCCCCCCATTACGTCATGCTTCAGAAATGTGGAAAATGGTCCGTTTTCAAATGTTTTATTTTTGAACGTCAGTTCACATTTGTAGGTGGATCATCAGTGTTAGAGCTAAAATTAGCATGTTTAAAGTGATTTTCATGCTTCCAGGGGCTCGGGAAGTGAATTAAATACTATTTGGAGGCATTTAATGTTCAATCAAAAACAGCTGATTTTTGACAAAAGAGATAACACCCCCCATTACGTCATGCTTCAGAAATGTGGAAAATGGTCCGTTTTCCAATGTTTTCTTTTTGAACGTCAGTTCACATTTGTAGGTGGATCATCAGTGTTAGAGCTAAAATTAGCATGTTTAAAGTGATTTTCATGCTTCCAGGGCCCTAAACACAAGATTTATGGAATGGTTAAAAGTGCATGAAAATGGCCAATTTACTCACTCTGAGTTCTCAAAAAGGGTTTCTTCACCCAGGGAAGTTAATTAAATACCATTTGGAGGCATTTAATGTTCGAGCAAAAACGGCTGATTTTCGACAAAAGAGATAACACCCCCCCATTACGTCATGCTTCAGAAATGTGGAAAATGGTCCGTTTTCAAATGTTTTATTTTTGAACGTCAGTTCACATTTGTAGGTGGATCATCAGTGTTAGAGCTAAAATTAGCATGTTTAAAGTGATTTTCATGCTTCCAGGGGCTCGGGAAGTGAATTAAATACTATTTGGAGGCATTTAATGTTCAATCAAAAACAGCTGATTTTTGACAAAAGAGATAACACCCCCCATTACGTCATGCTTCTGAAATGTGGAAAATGGTCCGTTTTCAAATGTTTTATTTTTGAACGTCAGTTCACATTTGTAGGTGAATCATCAGTGTTAGAGCTAAAATTAGCATGTTTAAACTGATTTTCATGCTTCCAGGGGCTCGGGAAGTGAATTAAATACTATTTGGAGGCATTTAATGTTCAATCAAAAACAGCTGATTTTTGACAAAAGAGATAACACCTCCCCATTACGTCATGCTTCAAAAATGTGGAAAATGGTCCGTTTTCCAATGTTTTCTTTTTGAACGTCAATTCACATTTGTAGGTGGATCATCAGTGTTAGAGCTAAAATTAGCATGTTTAAAGTGATTTTCATGCTTCCAGGGGCCCTAAACACAAGATTTATGGAATGGTTAAAAGTGCATGAAAATGGCCAATTTACTCACTCTGAGTTCTCAAAAAGGGTTTCTTCACCCCGGGAAGTTAATTAAATACCATTTGGAGGCATTTATTGTTCGAGCAAAAACGGCTGATTTTCGACAAAAGAGATAACACCCCCCCATTACGTCATGCTTCAGAAATGTGGAAAATGGTCCGTTTTCAAATGTTTTATTTTTGAACGTCAGTTCACATTTGTAGGTGGATCATCAGAGTTAGAGCTAAAATTAGCATGTTTAAAGTGATTTTCATGCTTCCAGGGGCTCGGGAAGTGAATTAAATACTATTTGGAGGCATTTAATGTTCAAGCAAAAACGGCTGATTTTCGACAAAAGAGATAACACCCCCCCATTACGTCATGCTTCAGAAATGTGGAAAATGGTCCGTTTTCAAATGTTTTATTTTTGAACATCAGTTCACATTTGTAGGTGGATCATCAGTGTTAGAGCTAAAATTAGCATGTTTAAAGTGATTTTCATGCTTCAAGGGCCTCGGGAAGTGAATTAAATACTATTTGGAGGCATTTAATGTTCAATCAAAAACAGCTGATTTTTGACAAAAGAGATAACACCCCCCCATTACGTCATGCTTCAGAAATGTGGAAAATGGTCCGATTTCAAATGTTTTCTTTTTGAACGTCAGTTCACATTTGTAGGTGGATCATCAGTGTTAGAGCTAAAATTAGCATGTTTAAAGTGATTTTCATGCTTCCAGGGGCCCTAAACACAAGATTTATGGAATGGTTAAAAGTGCATGAAAATGGCCAATTTACTCACTCTGAGTTCTCAAAAAGGGTTTCTTCACCCAGGGAAGTTAATTAAATACCATTTGGAGGCATTTAATGTTCGAGCAAAAACGGCTGATTTTCGACAAAAGAGATAACACCCCCCATTACGTCATGCTTCAGAAATGTGGAAAATGGTCCGTTTTCAAATGTTTTATTTTTGAACGTCAGTTCACATTTGTAGGTGGATCATCAGTGTTAGAGCTAAAATTAGCATGTTTAAAGTGATTTTTATGCTTCCAGGGGCTCGGGAAGTGAATTAAATACTATTTGGGGGCATTTAATGTTCAATCAAAAACAGCTGATTTTTGACAAAAGAGATAACACCCCCCCATTACGTCATGCTTCTGAAATGTGGAAAATGGTCCGTTTTCAAATGTTTTATTTTTGAACGTCAGTTCACATTTGTAGGTGGATCATCAGTGTTAGAGCTAAAATTAGCATGTTTAAAGTGATTTTCATGCTTCCAGGGGCTCGGGAAGTGAATTAAATACTATTTGGAGGCATTTAATGTTCAATCAAAAACAGCAGATTTTTGACAAAAGAGATAACACCCCCCCATTACGTCATGCTTCAAAAATGTGGAAAATGGTCCGTTTTCCAATGTTTTCTTTTTGAACATCAGTTCACATTTGTAGGTGGATCATCAGTGTTAGAGCTAAAATTAGCATGTTTAAAGTGATTTTCATGCTTCCAGGGCCTCAGGAAGTGAATTAAATACTATTTGGAGGCATTTAATGTTCAATCAAAAACAGCTGATTTTTGACAAAAGAGATAACACCCCCCCATTACGTCATGCTTCAAAAATGTGGAAAATGGTCCGTTTTCAAATGTTTTATTTTTGAACGTCAGTTCACATTTGTAGGTGGATCATCAGTGTTAGAGCTAAAATTAGCATGTTTAAAGTGATTTTCATGCTTCCAGGGGCTCGGGAAGTGAATTAAATACTATTTGGAGGCATTTAATGTTCAATCAAAAACAGCTGATTTTTGACAAAAGAGATAACACCCCCCCCCCCCCATTACGTCATGCTTCAGAAATGTGGAAAATGGTCCGTTTTCAAATGTTTTCTTTTTGAACGTCAGTTCACATTTGAAGGTGGATCATCAGTGTTAGAGCTAAAATTAGCATGTTTAAAGTGATTTTCATGCTTCCAGGGGCCCTAAACACAAGATTTATGTAATGGTTAAAAGTGCATGAAAATGGCCAATTTACTCACTCTGAGTTCTCAAAAAGGGTTTCTTCACCCCGGGAAGTTAATTAAATACCATTTGGAGGCATTTAATGTTCGAGCAAAAACGGCTGATTTTCGACAAAAGAGATAACACCCCCCCATTACGTCATGCTTCAGAAATGTGGAAAATGGTCCGTTTTCAAATGTTTTATTTTTGAACGTCAGTTCACATTTGTAGGTGGATCATCAGATTTAGAGCTAAAATTAGCATGTTTAAAGTGATTTTCATGCTTCCAGGGGCTCGAGAAGTGAATTAAATACTATTTGGAGGCATTTAATGTTCAAGCAAAAACGGCTGATTTTCGACAAAAGAGATAACACCCCCCATTACGTCATGCTTCAGAAATGTGGAAAATGGTCCGTTTTCAAATGTTTTATTTTTGAACATCAGTTCACATTTGTAGGTGGATCATCAGTGTTAGAGCTAAAATTAGCATGTTTAAAGTGATTTTCATGCTTCCAGGGCCTCGGGAAGTGAATTAAATACTATTTGGAGGGATTTAATGTTCAATCAAAAACAGCAGATTTTTGACAAAAGAGATAACACCCCCCCATTACGTCATGCTTCAGAAATGTGGAAAATGGTCAGTTTTTAAATGTTTTCTTTTTGAACGTCAGTTCACATTTGTAGGTGGATCATCAGTGTTAGAGCTAAAATTAGCATGTTTAAAGTGATTTTCATGCTACCAGGGGCCCTAAACACAAGATTTATGGAATGGTTAAAAGTGCATGAAAATGGCCAATTTACTCACTCTGAGTTCTCAAAAAGGGTTTCTTCACCCCGGGAAGTTAATTAAATACCATTTGGAGGCATTTAATGTTCGAGCAAAAACGGCTGATTTTCGACAGAAGAGATAACACCCCCCCCATTACGTCATGCTTCAGAAATGTGGAAAATGGTCCGTTTTCAAATGTTTTATTTTTGAACGTCAGTTCACATTTGTAGGTGGATCATCAGAGTTAGAGCTAAAATTAGCATGTTTAAAGTGATTTGGGCTCGGGAAGTGAATTAAATACTATTTGGAGGCATTTAATGTTCAAGCTAAAACGGCTGATTTTCGACAAAAGAGATAACACCCCCCCCCCATTACGTCATGCTTCAGAAATGTGGAAAATGATCAGTTTTTAAATGTTTTCTTTTTGAACGTCAGTTCACATTTGTAGGTGGATCATCAGTGTTAGAGCTAAAATTAGCATGTTTAAAGTGATTTTCATGCTTCCAGGGGCCCTAAACACAAGATTTATGGAATGGTTAAAAGTGCATGAAAATGGCCAATTTACTCACTCTGAGTTCTCAAAAAGGGTTTCTTCACCCAGGGAAGTTAATTAAATACCATTTGGAGGCATTTAATGTTCGAGCAAAAACGGCTGATTTTCGACAAAAGAGATAACACCCCCCATTACGTCATGCTTCAGAAATGTGGAAAATGGTCCGTTTTCAAATGTTTTATTTTTGAACGTCAGTTCACATTTGTAGGTGGATCATCAGTGTTAGAGCTAAAATTAGCATGTTTAAAGTGATTTTCATGCTTCCAGGGGCTCGGGAAGTGAATTAAATACTATTTGGAGGCATTTAATGTTCAATCAAAAACAGCTGGTTTTTGACAAAAGAGATAACACCCCCCCATTACGTCATGCTTCAGAAATGTGGAAAATGGTCCGTTTTCAAATGTTTTATTTTTGAACGTCAGTTCACATTTGTAGGTGGATCATCAGTGTTAGAGCTAAAATTAGCATGTTTAAAGTGATTTTCATTCTTCCAGGGGCTCGGGAAGTGAATTAAATACTATTTGGATGCATTTATTGTTCAATCAAAAACAGCTGATTTTTGACAAAAGAGATAACACCCCCCCATTACGTCATGCTTCAGAAATGTGGAAAATGGTCAGTTTTCAAATGTTTTCTTTTTGAACGTCAGTTCACATTTGTAGGTGGATCATCAGAGTTAGAGCTAAAATTAGCATGTTTAAAGTGATTTGGGCTAGGGAAGTGAATTAAATACTATTTGGAGGCATTTAATGTTCAATCAAAAACAGCTGATTTTTGACAAAAGAGATAACACCCCCCCCATTACGTCATGCTTCAGAAATGTGGAAAATGGTCCGTTTTCAAATGTTTTCTTTTTGAACGTCAGTTCACATTTGTAGGTGGATCATCAGTGTTAGAGCTAAAATCAGCATGTTTAAATTGATTTTCATGCTTCCAGGGGCCCTAAACACAAGATTTATGGAATGGTTAAAAGTGCATGAAAATGGCCAATTTACTCACTCTGAGTTCTCAAAAAGGGTTTCTTCACCCCGGGAAGTTAATTAAATACCATTTGGAGGCATTTAAGGTTCGAGCAAAAACGGCTGATTTTCGACAAAAGAGATAACACCCCCCCATTACGACATGCTTCAGAAATGTGGAAAATGGTCCGTTTTCAAATGTTTTATTTTTGAACGTCAGTTCACATTTGTAGGTGGATCATCAGAGTTAGAGCTAAAATTAGCATGTTTAATGTGATTTTCATGCTTCCAGGGGCTCGGGAAGTGAATTAAATACTATTTGGAGGCATTTAATGTTCAAGCAAAAACGGCTGATTTTCGACAAAAGAGATAACACCCCCCCATTACGTCATGCTTCAGAAATGTGGAAAATGGTCCGTTTTCAAATGTTTTCTTTTTGAACGTCAGTTCACATTTGTAGGTGGATCATCAGTGTTAGAGCTAAAATCAGCATGTTTAAATTGATTTTCATGCTTCCAGGGGCCCTAAACACAAGATTTATGGAATGGTTAAAAGTGCATGAAAATGGCCAATTTACTCACTCTGAGTTCTCAAAAAGGGTTTCTTCACCCCGGGAAGTTAATTAAATACCATTTGGAGGCATTTAATGTTCGAGCAAAAACGGCTGATTTTCGACAGAAGAGATAACACCCCCCCCCATTACGTCATGCTTCAGAAATGTGGAAAATGGTCCGTTTTCAAATGTTTTATTTTTGAACGTCAGTTCACATTTGTAGGTGGATCATCAGAGTTAGAGCTAAAATTAGCATGTTTAAAGTGATTTGGGCTCGGGAAGTGAATTAAATACTATTTGGAGGCATTTAATGTTCAAGCTAAAACGGCTGATTTTCGACAAAAGAGATAACACCCCCCCCCCATTACGTCATGCTTCAGAAATGTGGAAAATGATCCGTTTTTAAATGTTTTCTTTTTGAACGTCAGTTCACATTTGTAGGTGGATCATCAGTGTTAGAGCTAAAATTAGCATGTTTAAAGTGATTTTCATGCTTCCAGGGGCCCTAAACACAAGATTTATGGAATGGTTAAAAGTGCATGAAAATGGCCAATTTACTCACTCTGAGTTCTCAAAAAGGGTTTCTTCACCCAGGGAAGTTAATTAAATACCATTTGGAGGCATTTAATGTTCGAGCAAAAACGGCTGATTTTCGACAAAAGAGATAACACCCCCCATTACGTCATGCTTCAGAAATGTGGAAAATGGTCCGTTTTCAAATGTTTTATTTTTGAACGTCAGTTCACATTTGTAGGTGGATCATCAGTGTTAGAGCTAAAATTAGCATGTTTAAAGTGATTTTCATGCTTCCAGGGGCTCGGGAAGTGAATTAAATACTATTTGGAGGCATTTAATGTTCAATAAAAAACAGCTGGTTTTTGACAAAAGAGATAACACCCCCCCATTACGTCATGCTTCAGAAATGTGGAAAATAGTCCGTTTTCAAATGTTTTATTTTTGAACGTCAGTTCACATTTGTAGGTGGATCATCAGTGTTAGAGCTAAAATTAGCATGTTTAAAGTGATTTTCATTCTTCCAGGGGCTCGGGAAGTGAATTAAATACTATTTGGATGCATTTATTGTTCAATCAAAAACAGCTGATTTTTGACAAAAGAGATAACACCCCCCCATTACGTCATGCTTCAGAAATGTGGAAAATGGTCAGTTTTCAAATGTTTTCTTTTTGAACGTCAGTTCACATTTGTAGGTGGATCATCAGAGTTAGAGCTAAAATTAGCATGTTTAAAGTGATTTGGGCTAGGGAAGTGAATTAAATACTATTTGGAGGCATTTAATGTTCAATCAAAAACAGCTGATTTTTGACAAAAGAGATAACACCCCCCCATTACGTCATGCTTCAGAAATGTGGAAAATGGTCCGTTTTCAAATGTTTTCTTTTTGAACGTCAGTTCACATTTGTAGGTGGATCATCAGTGTTAGAGCTAAAATCAGCATGTTTAAATTGATTTTCATGCTTCCAGGGGCCCTAAACACAAGATTTATGGAATGGTTAAAAGTGCATGAAAATGGCCAATTTACTCACTCTGAGTTCTCAAAAAGGGTTTCTTCACCCCGGGAAGTTAATTAAATACCATTTGGAGGCATTTAAGGTTCGAGCAAAAACGGCTGATTTTCGACAAAAGAGATAACACCCCCCCATTACGACATGCTTCAGAAATGTGGAAAATGGTCCGTTTTCAAATGTTTTATTTTTGAACGTCAGTTCACATTTGTAGGTGGATCATCAGAGTTAGAGCTAAAATTAGCATGTTTAATGTGATTTTCATGCTTCCAGGGGCTCGGGAAGTGAATTAAATACTATTTGGAGGCATTTAATGTTCAAGCAAAAACGGCTGATTTTCGACAAAAGAGATAACACCCCCCCATTACGTCATGCTTCAGAAATGTGGAAAATGGTCCGTTTTCAAATGTTTTATTTTTGAACATCAGTTCACATTTGTAGGTGGATCATCAGTGTTAGAGCTAAAATTAGCATGTTTAAAGTGATTTTCATGCTTCCAGGGCCTTGGGAAGTGAATTAAATACTATTTGGAGGCATTTAAAGTTCAATCAAAAACAGCTGATTTTTGACAAAAGAGATAACACCCCCCCATTACGTCATGCTTCAGAAATGTGGAAAATGGTCCGTTTTCAAATGTTTTCTTTTTGAACGTCAGTTCACATTTGTAGGTGGATCATCAGTGTTAGAGCTAAAATCAGCATGTTTAAAGTGATTTTCATGCTTCCAGGGGCCCTAAACACAAGATTTATGGAATGGTTAAAAGTGCATGAAAATGGCCAATTTACTCACTCTGAGTTCTCAAAAAGGGTTTCTTCACCCAGGGAAGTTAATTAAATACCATTTGGAGGCATTTAATGTTCGAGCAAAAACGGCTGATTTTCGACAAAAGAGATAACACCCCCCCATTACGTCATGCTTCAGAAATGTGGAAAATGGTCCGTTTTCAAATGTTTTATTTTTGAACGTCAGTTCACATTTGTAGGTGGATCATCAGAGTTAGAGCTAAAATTAGCATGTTTAAAGTGATTTTCATGCTTCCAGGGGCTCGGGAAGTGAATTAAATACTATTTGGAGGCATTTAATATTCAAGCACAAACGGCTGATTTTCGACAAAAGAGATAACACCCCCCCATTACGTCATGCTTCAGAAATGTGGAAAATGGTCCGTTTTCAAATGTTTTATTTTTGAACATCAGTTCACATTTTAGGTGGATCATCAGTGTTAGAGCTAAAATTAGCATGTTTAAAGTGATTTTCATGCTTCCAGGGGCTCGGGAAGTGAATTAAATACTATTTGGAGGCATTTAATGTTCAATCAAAAACAGCTGATTTTTGACAAAAGAGATAACACCCCCCCATTACGTCATGCTTCAGAAATGTGGAAAATGGTCCGTTTTTAAATGTTTTCTTTTTGAACGTCAGTTCAAATTTGTAGGTGGATCATCAGTGTTAGAGCTAAAATGAGCATGTTTAAAGTGATTTTCATGCTTCCAGGGGCCCTAAACACAAGATTTATGGTATGGTTAAAAGTGCATGAAAATGGCCAATTTACTCACTCTGAGTTCTCAAAAAGGGTTTCTTCACCCCGGGAAGTTAATTAAATACCATTTGGAGGCATTTAATGTTCGAGCAAAAACGGCTGATTTTCGACAAAAGAGATAACACCCCCCCCATTACGTCATGCTTCAGAAATGTGGAAAATGGTCCGTTTTCAAATGTTTTCTTTTTGAACGTCAGTTCACATTTGTAGGTGGATCATCAGTGTTAGAGCTAAAATTAGCATGTTTAAAGTGATTTTCATGCTTCCAGGGGCCCTAAACACAAGATTTATGGAATGGTTAAAAGTGCATGAAAATGGCCAATTTACTCACTCTGAGTTCTCAAAAAGGGTTTCTTCACCCCGGGAAGTTAATTAAATACCATTTGGAGGCATTTAATGTTCGAGCAAAAACGGCTGATTTTCGACAAAAGAGATAACACCCCCCCATTACGTCATGCTTCAGAAATGTGGAAAATGGTCCGTTTTCAAATGTTTTATTTTTGAACGTCAGTTCACATTTGTAGGTGGATCATCAGTGTTAGAGCTAAAATTAGCATGTTTAAAGTGATTTTCATGCTTCCAGGGGCTCGGGAAGTGAATTAAATACTATTTGGAGGCATTTAATGTTCAATCAAAAACAGCTGATTTTTGACAAAAGAGATAACACCCCCCCATTACGTCATGCTTCAGAAATGTGGAAAATGGTCCGTTTTCCAATGTTTTCTTTTTGAACATCAGTTCACATTTGTAGGTGGATCATCAGTGTTAGAGCTAAAATTAGCATGTTTAAAGTGATTTTCATGCTTCCAGGGGCCCTAAACACAAGATTTATGGAATGGTTAAAAGTGCATGAAAATGGCCAATTTACTCACTCTGAGTTCTCAAAAAGGGTTTCTTCACCCAGGGAAGTTAATTAAATACCATTTGGAGGCATTTAATGTTCGAGCAAAAACGGCTGATTTTCGACAAAAGAGATAACACCCCCCATTACGTCTTGCTTCAGAAATGTGGAAAATGGTCCGTTTTCAAATGTTTTATTTTTGAACGTCAGTTCACATTTGTAGGTGGATCATCAGTGTTAGAGCTAAAATTAGCATGTTTAAAGTGATTTTTATGCTTCCAGGGGCTCGGGAAGTGAATTAAATACTATTTGGAGGCATTTAATGTTCAATCAAAAACAGCTGATTTTTGACAAAAGAGATAACACCCCCCCATTACGTCATGCTTCTGAAATGTGGAAAATGGTCCGTTTTCAAATGTTTTATTTTTGAACGTCAGTTCACATTTGTAGGTGGATCATCAGTGTTAGAGCTAAAATTAGCATGTTTAAAGTGATTTTCATGCTTCCAGGGGCTCGGGAAGTGAATTAAATACTATTTGGAGGCATTTAATGTTCAATCAAAAACAGCTGATTTTCGACAAAAGAGATAACACCCCCCCATTACGTCATGCTTCAGAAATGTGGAAAATGGTCCGTTTTCAAATGTTTTATTTTTGAACGTCAGTTCACATTTGTAGGTGGATCATCAGAGTTAGAGCTAAAATTAGCATGTTTAAAGTGATTTTCATGCTTCCAGGGGCTCGAGAAGTGAATTAAATACTATTTGGAGGCATTTAATGTTCAAGCAAAAACGGCTGATTTTCGACAAAAGAGATAACACCCCCCATTACGTCATGCTTCAGAAATGTGGAAAATGGTCCGTTTTCAAATGTTTTATTTTTGAACATCAGTTCACATTTGTAGGTGGATCATCAGTGTTAGAGCTAAAATGAGCATGTTTAAAGTGATTTTCATGCTTCCAGGGCCTCGGGAAGTGAATTAAATACTATTTGGAGGGATTTAATGTTCAATCAAAAACAGCAGATTTTTGACAAAAGAGATAACACCCCCCCATTACGTCATGCTTCAGAAATGTGGAAAATGGTCAGTTTTTAAATGTTTTCTTTTTGAACGTCAGTTCACATTTGTAGGTGGATCATCAGTGTTAGAGCTAAAATTAGCATGTTTAAAGTGATTTTCATGCTTCCAGGGGCCCTAAACACAAGATTTATGGAATGGTTAAAAGTGCATGAAAATGGCCAATTTACTCACTCTGAGTTCTCAAAAAGGGTTTCTTCACCCCGGGAAGTTAATTAAATACCATTTGGAGCCATTTAATGTTCGAGCAAAAACGGCTGATTTTCGACAGAAGAGATAACACCCCCCATTACGTCATGCTTCAGAAATGTGGAAAATGGTCCGTTTTCAAATGTTTTATTTTTGAACGTCAGTTCACATTTGTAGGTGGATCATCAGTGTTAGAGCTAAAATTAGCATGTTTAAAGTGATTTTCATGCTTCCAGGGGCTCGGGAAGTGAATTAAATACTATTTGGAGGCATTTAATGTTCAATCAAAAACAGCTAGT
Source organism: Lissotriton vulgaris (assembly GCF_964263255.1). Classification (NCBI taxonomy): domain Eukaryota; kingdom Metazoa; phylum Chordata; class Amphibia; order Caudata; family Salamandridae; genus Lissotriton; species Lissotriton vulgaris. The sequence continues at coordinate 326,168 of NW_028248302.1, read as the reverse complement.
TTTTGACAAAAGAGATAACACCCCCCCATTACGTCATGCTTCAGAAATGTGGAAAATGGTCCGTTTTCAAATGTTTTATTTTTGAACGTCAGTTCACATTTGTAGGTGGATCATCAGTGTTAGAGCTAAAATTAGCATGTTTAAAGTGATTTTCATGCTTCAAGGGCCTCGGGAAGTGAATTAAATACTATTTGGAGGCATTTAATGTTCAATCAAAAACAGCTGATTTTTGACAAAAGAGATAACACCCCCCCATTACGTCATGCTTCAGAAATGTGGAAAATGGTCCGTTTTCAAATGTTTTATTTTTGAACATCAGTTCACATTTGTAGGTGGATCATCAGTGTTAGAGCTAAAATTAGCATGTTTAAAGTGATTTTCATGCTTCCAGGGCCTCGGGAAGTGAATTAAATACTATTTGGAGGCATTTAATGTTCGAGCAAAAACGGCTGATTTTCGACAAAAGAGATAACAACCCCCATTACGTCATGCTTCAGAAATGTGGAAAATGGTCCGTTTTCAAATGTTTTATTTTTGAACGTCAGTTCACATTTGTAGGTGGATCATCAGTGTTAGAGCTAAAATTAGCATGTTTAAAGTGATTTTCATGCTTCCAGGGCCTCGGGAAGTGAATTAAATACTATTTGGAGGCATTTAATGTTCAATCAAAAACAGCTGATTTTTGACAAAAGAGATAACACCCCCCCATTACGTCATACTTCAAAAATGTGGAAAATGGTCCGTTTTCAAATGTTTTCTTTTTGAACGTCAGTTCACATTTGTAGGTGGATCATCAGTGTTAGAGCTAAAATTAGCATGTTTAAAGTGATTTTCATGCTTCCAGGGGCCCTAAACACAAGATTTATGGAATGGTTAAAAGTGCATGAAAATGGCCAATTTACTCACTCTGAGTTCTCAAAAAGGGTTTCTTCACCCAGGGAAGTTAATTAAATACAATTTGGAGGCATTTAATGTTCGAGCAAAAACGGCTGATTTTCGACAAAAGAGATAACACCCCCCCATTACGTCATGCTTCAGAAATGTGGAAAATGGTCCGTTTTCAAATGTTTTATTTGTGAACGTCAGTTCACATTTGTAGGTGGATCATCAGTGTTAGAGCTAAAATTAGCATGTTTAAAGTGATTTTCATGCTTCCAGGGGCTCGGGAAGTGAATTAAATACTATTTGGAGGCATTTAATGTTCAATCAAAAACAGCTGATTTTTGACAAAAGAGATAACACCCCCCCATTACGTCATGCTTCTGAAATGTGGAAAATGGTCCGTTTTCAAATGTTTTATTTTTGAACGTCAGTTCACATTTGTAGGTGGATCATCAGTGTTAGAGCTAAAATTAGCATGTTTAAAGTGATTTTCATGCTTCCAGGGGCTCAAGAAGTGAATTAAATACTATTTGGAGGCATTTAATGTTCAATCAAAAACAGCTGATTTTTGACAAAAGAGATAACACCCCCCCCATTACGTCATGCTTCAAAAATGTGGAAAATGGTCCGTTTTCCAATGTTTTCTTTTTGAACGTCAGTTCACATTTGTAGGTGGATCATCAGTGTTAGAGCTAAAATTAGCATGTTTAAAGTGATTTTCATGCTTCCAGGGGCCCTAAACACAAGATTTATGGAATGGTTAAAAGTGCATGAAAATGGCCAATTTACTCACTCTGAGTTCTCAAAAAGGGTTTCTTCACCCAGGGAAGTTAATTAAATACCATTTGGAGGCATTTAATGTACGAGCAAAAACGGCTGATTTTCGACAAAAGAGATAACACCCCCCCATTACGTCATGCTTCAGAAATGTGGAAAATGGTCCGTTTTCAAATGTTTTATTTTTGAACGTCAGTTCACATTTGTAGGTGGATCATCAGTGTTAGAGCTAAAATTAGCATGTTTAAAGTGATTTTCATGCTTCCAGGGGCTCGGGAAGTGAATTAAATACTATTTGGAGGCATTTAATGTTCAATCAAAAACAGCTGATTTTTGACAAAAGAGATAACACCCCCCATTACGTCATGCTTCAGAAATGTGGAAAATGGTCCGTTTTCCAATGTTTTCTTTTTGAACGTCAGTTCACATTTGTAGGTGGATCATCAGTGTTAGAGCTAAAATTAGCATGTTTAAAGTGATTTTCATGCTTCCAGGGCCCTAAACACAAGATTTATGGAATGGTTAAAAGTGCATGAAAATGGCCAATTTACTCACTCTGAGTTCTCAAAAAGGGTTTCTTCACCCAGGGAAGTTAATTAAATACCATTTGGAGGCATTTAATGTTCGAGCAAAAACGGCTGATTTTCGACAAAAGAGATAACACCCCCCCATTACGTCATGCTTCAGAAATGTGGAAAATGGTCCGTTTTCAAATGTTTTATTTTTGAACGTCAGTTCACATTTGTAGGTGGATCATCAGTGTTAGAGCTAAAATTAGCATGTTTAAAGTGATTTTCATGCTTCCAGGGGCTCGGGAAGTGAATTAAATACTATTTGGAGGCATTTAATGTTCAATCAAAAACAGCTGATTTTTGACAAAAGAGATAACACCCCCCATTACGTCATGCTTCAGAAATGTGGAAAATGGTCCGTTTTCCAATGTTTTCTTTTTGAACGTCAGTTCACATTTGTAGGTGGATCATCAGTGTTAGAGCTAAAATTAGCATGTTTAAAGTGATTTTCATGCTTCCAGGGCCCTAAACACAAGAGTTATGGAATGGTTAAAAGTGCATGAAAATGGCCAATTTACTCACTCTGAGTTCTCAAAAAGGGTTTCTTCACCCAGGGAAGTTAATTAAATACCATTTGGAGGCATTTAATGTTCGAGCAAAAACGGCTGATTTTCGACAAAAGAGATAACACCCCCCCATTACGTCATGCTTCAGAAATGTGGAAAATGGTCCGTTTTCAAATGTTTTATTTTTGAACGTCAGTTCACATTTGTAGGTGGATCATCAGTGTTAGAGCTAAAATTAGCATGTTTAAAGTGATTTTCATGCTTCCAGGGGCTCGGGAAGTGAATTAAATACTATTTGGAGGCATTTAATGTTCAATCAAAAACAGCTGATTTTTGACAAAAGAGATAACACCCCCCCATTACGTCATGCTTCAGAAATGTGGAAAATGGTCCGTTTTCCAATGTTTTCTTTTTGAACGTCAGTTCACATTTGTAGGTGGATCATCAGTGTTAGAGCTAAAATTAGCATGTTTAAAGTGATTTTCATGCTTCCAGGGCCCTAAACACAAGATTTATGGAATGGTTAAAAGTGCATGAAAATGGCCAATTTACTCACTCTGAGTTCTCAAAAAGGGTTTCTTCACCCAGGGAAGTTAATTAAATACCATTTGGAGGCATTTAATGTTCGAGCAAAAACGGCTGATTTTCGACAAAAGAGATAACACCCCCCCATTACGTCTTGCTTCAGAAATGTGGAAAATGGTCCGTTTTCAAATGTTTTATTTTTGAACGTCAGTTCACATTTGTAGGTGGATCATCAGAGTTAGAGATAAAATTAGCATGTTTAAAGTGATTTTCATTCTTCCAGGGGCTCGGAAAGTGAATTAAATACTATTTGGAGGCATTTAATGTTCAAGCAAAAACGGCTGATTTTCGACAAAAGAGATAACACCCCCCCATTACGTCATGCTTCAGAAATGTGGAAAATGGTCCGTTTTCAAATGTTTTATTTTTGAACATCAGTTCACATTTGTAGGTGGATCATCAGTGTTAGAGCTAAAATTAGCATGTTTAAAGTGATTTTCATGCTTCCAGGGCCTCGGGAAGTGAATTAAATACTATTTGGAGGCATTTAATGTTCAATCAAAAACAGCTGATTTTTGACAAAAGAGATAACACCCCCCCATTACGTCATACTTCAAAAATGTGGAAAATGGTCCGTTTTCAAATGTTTTCTTTTTGAACGTCAGTTCACATTTGTAGGTGGATCATCAGTGTTAGAGCTAAAATTAGCATGTTTAAAGTGATTTTCATGCTTCCAGGGGCCCTAAACACAAGATTTATGGAATGGTTAAAAGTGCATGAAAATGGCCAATTTACTCACTCTGAGTTCTCAAAAAGGGTTTCTTCACCCAGGGAAGTTAATTAAATACCATTTGGAGGCATTTAATGTTCGAGCAAAAACGGCTGATTTTCGACAAAAGAGATAACACCCCCCCATTACGTCATGCTTCAGAAATGTGGAAAATGGTCCGTTTTCAAATGTTTTATTTTTGAACGTCAGTTCACATTTGTAGGTGGATCATCAGTGTTAGAGCTAAAATTAGCATGTTTAAAGTGATTTTCATGCTTCCAGGGGCTCGGGAAGTGAATTAAATACTATTTGGAGGCATTTAATGTTCAATCAAAAACAGCTGATTTTTGACAATAGAGATAACACCCCCCCATTATGTCATTCTTCTGAATGTGGAAAATGGTCCGTTTTCAAATGTTTTATTTTTGAACGTCAGTTCACATTTGTAGGTGAATCATCAGTGTTAGAGCTAAAATTAGCATGTTTAAACTGATTTTCATGCTTCCAGGGGCTCGGGAAGGGAATTAAATACTATTTGGAGGCATTTAATGTTCAATCAAAAACAGCTGATTTTTGACAAAAGAGATAACACCCCCCCATTACGTCATGCTTCAAAAATGTGGAAAATGGTCCGTTTTCCAATGTTTTCTTTTTGAACGTCAATTCACATTTGTAGGTGGATCATCAGTGTTAGAGCTAAAATTAGCATGTTTAAAGTGATTTTCATGCTTCCAGGGGCCCTAAACACAAGATTTATGGAATGGTTAAAAGTGCATGAAAATGGCCAATTTACTCACTCTGAGTTCTCAAAAAGGGTTTCTTCACCCAGGGAAGTTAATTAAATACCATTTGGAGGCATTTAATGTTCGAGCAAAAACGGCTGATTTTCGACAAAAGAGATAACACCCCCCCATTACGTCATGCTTCAGAAATGTGGAAAATGGTCCGTTTTCAAATGTTTTATTTTTGAACGTCAGTTCACATTTGTAGGTGGATCATCAGAGTTAGAGCTAAAATTAGCATGTTTAAAGTGATTTTCATGCTTCCAGGGGCTCGGGAAGTGAATTAAATACTATTTGGAGGCATTTAATGTTCAAGCAAAAACGGCTGATTTTCGACAAAAGAGATAACACCCCCCCATTACGTCATGCTTCAGAAATGTGGAAAATGGTCCGTTTTCAAATGTTTTATTTTTGAACATCAGTTCACATTTGTAGGTGGATCATCAGTGTTAGAGCTAAAATTAGCATGTTTAAAGTGATTTTCATGCTTCAAGGGCCTCGGGAAGTGAATTAAATACTATTTGGAGGCATTTAATGTTCAATCAAAAACAGCTGATTTTTGACAAAAGAGATAACACCCCCCCATTACGTCATGCTTCAGAAATGTGGAAAATGGTCCGTTTTCAAATGTTTTCTTTTTGAACGTCAGTTCACATTTGTAGGTGGATCATCAGTGTTAGAGCTAAAATTAGCATGTTTAAAGTGATTTTCATGCTTCCAGGGGCCCTAAACACAAGATTTATGGAATGGTTAAAAGTGCATGAAAATGGCCAATTTACTCACTCTGAGTTCTCAAAAAGGGTTTCTTCACCCAGGGAAGTTAATTAAATACCATTTGGAGGCATTTAATGTTCGAGCAAAAACGGCTGATTTTCGACAAAAGAGATAACACCCCCCATTACGTCATGCTTCAGAAATGTGGAAAATGGTCCGTTTTCAAATGTTTTATTTTTGAACGTCAGTTCACATTTGTAGGTGGATCATCAGTGTTAGAGCTAAAATTAGCATGTTTAAAGTGATTTTTATGCTTCCAGGGGCTCGGGAAGTGAATTAAATACTATTTGGGGGCATTTAATGTTCAATCAAAAACAGCTGATTTTTGACAAAAGAGATAACACCCCCCCATTACGTCATGCTTCTGAAATGTGGAAAATGGTCCGTTTTCAAATGTTTTATTTTTGAACGTCAGTTCACATTTGTAGGTGGATCATCAGTGTTAGAGCTAAAATTAGCATGTTTAAAGTGATTTTCATGCTTCCAGGGGCTCGGGAAGTGAATTAAATACTATTTGGAGGCATTTAATGTTCAATCAAAAACAGCAGATTTTTGACAAAAGAGATAACACCCCCCCATTACGTCATGCTTCAAAAATGTGGAAAATGGTCCGTTTTCCAATGTTTTCTTTTTGAACATCAGTTCACATTTGTAGGTGGATCATCAGTGTTAGAGCTAAAATTAGCATGTTTAAAGTGATTTTCATGCTTCCAGGGCCTCAGGAAGTGAATTAAATACTATTTGGAGGCATTTAATGTTCAATCAAAAACAGCTGATTTTTGACAAAAGAGATAACACCCCCCCATTACGTCATGCTTCAAAAATGTGGAAAATGGTCCGTTTTCAAATGTTTTATTTTTGAACGTCAGTTCACATTTGTAGGTGGATCATCAGTGTTAGAGCTAAAATTAGCATGTTTAAAGTGATTTTCATGCTTCCAGGGGCTCGGGAAGTGAATTAAATACTATTTGGAGGCATTTAATGTTCAATCAAAAACAGCTGATTTTTGACAAAAGAGATAACACCCCCCCCCCATTACGTCATGCTTCAGAAATGTGGAAAATGGTCCGTTTTCAAATGTTTTCTTTTTGAACGTCAGTTCACATTTGTAGGTGGATCATCAGTGTTAGAGCTAAAATTAGCATGTTTAAAGTGATTTTCATGCTTCCAGGGCCCTAAACACAAGATTTATGGAATGGTTAAAAGTGCATGAAAATGGCCAATTTACTCACTCTGAGTTCTCAAAAAGGGTTTCTTCACCCAGGGAAGTTAATTAAATACCATTTGGAGGCATTTAATGTTCGAGCAAAAACGGCTGATTTTCGACAAAAGAGATAACATCCCCCCATTACGTCTTGCTTCAGAAATGTGGAAAATGGTCCGTTTTCAAATGTTTTATTTTTGAACGTCAGTTCACATTTGTAGGTGGATCATCAGAGTTAGAGATAAAATTAGCATGTTTAAAGTGATTTTCATTCTTCCAGGGGCTCGGAAAGTGAATTAAATACTATTTGGAGGCATTTAATGTTCAAGCAAAAACGGCTGATTTTCGACAAAAGAGATAACACCCCCCCATTACGTCATGCTTCAGAAATGTGGAAAATGGTCCGTTTTCAAATGTTTTATTTTTGAACATCAGTTCACATTTGTAGGTGGATCATCAGTGTTAGAGCTAAAATTAGCATGTTTAAAGTGATTTTCATGCTTCCAGGGCCTCGGGAAGTGAATTAAATACTATTTGGAGGCATTTAATGTTCAATCAAAAACAGCTGATTTTTGACAAAAGAGATAACACCCCCCCATTACGTCATACTTCAAAAATGTGGAAAATGGTCCGTTTTCAAATGTTTTCTTTTTGAACGTCAGTTCACATTTGTAGGTGGATCATCAGTGTTAGAGCTAAAATTAGCATGTTTAAAGTGATTTTCATGCTTCCAGGGGCCCTAAACACAAGATTTATGGAATGGTTAAAAGTGCATGAAAATGGCCAATTTACTCACTCTGAGTTCTCAAAAAGGGTTTCTTCACCCAGGGAAGTTAATTAAATACCATTTGGAGGCATTTAATGTTCGAGCAAAAACGGCTGATTTTCGACAAAAGAGATAACACCCCCCCATTACGTCATGCTTCAGAAATGTGGAAAATGGTCCGTTTTCAAATGTTTTATTTTTGAACGTCAGTTCACATTTGTAGGTGGATCATCAGTGTTAGAGCTAAAATTAGCATGTTTAAAGTGATTTTCATGCTTCCAGGGGCTCGGGAAGTGAATTAAATACTATTTGGAGGCATTTAATGTTCAATCAAAAACAGCTGATTTTTGACAAAAGAGATAACACCCCCCCATTACGTCATGCTTCTGAAATGTGGAAAATGGTCCGTTTTCAAATGTTTTATTTTTGAACGTCAGTTCACATTTGTAGGTGAATCATCAGTGTTAGAGCTAAAATTAGCATGTTTAAACTGATTTTCATGCTTCCAGGGGCTCGGGAAGGGAATTAAATACTATTTGGAGGCATTTAATGTTCAATCAAAAACAGCTGATTTTTGACAAAAGAGATAACACCCCCCCATTACGTCATGCTTCAAAAATGTGGAAAATGGTCCGTTTTCCAATGTTTTCTTTTTGAACGTCAATTCACATTTGTAGGTGGATCATCAGTGTTAGAGCTAAAATTAGCATGTTTAAAGTGATTTTCATGCTTCCAGGGGCCCTAAACACAAGATTTATGGAATGGTTAAAAGTGCATGAAAATGGCCAATTTACTCACTCTGAGTTCTCAAAAAGGGTTTCTTCACCCAGGGAAGTTAATTAAATACCATTTGGAGGCATTTAATGTTCGAGCAAAAACGGCTGATTTTCGACAAAAGAGATAACACCCCCCCATTACGTCATGCTTCAGAAATGTGGAAAATGGTCCGTTTTCAAATGTTTTATTTTTGAACATCAGTTCACATTTGTAGGTGGATCATCAGTGTTAGAGCTAAAATTAGCATGTTTAAAGTGATTTTCATGCTTCCAGGGGCTCGGGAAGTGAATTAAATACTATTTGGAGGCATTTAATGTTCAATCAAAAACAGCTGATTTTTTTCAAAAGAGATAACACCCCCCCATTACGTCATGCTTCAGAAATGTGGAAAATGGTCCGTTTTCAAATGTTTTATTTTTGAACGTCAGTTCACATTTGTAGGTGAATCATCAGTGTTAGAGCTAAAATTAGCATGTTTAAACTGATTTTCATGCTTCCAGGGGCTCGGGAAGGGAATTAAATACTATTTGGAGGCATTTAATGTTCAATCAAAAACAGCTGATTTTTGACAAAAGAGATAACACCCCCCCATTACGTCATGCTTCAAAAATGTGGAAAATGGTCCGTTTTCCAATGTTTTCTTTTTGAACGTCAATTCACATTTGTAGGTGGATCATCAGTGTTAGAGCTAAAATTAGCATGTTTAAAGTGATTTTCATGCTTCCAGGGGCCCTAAACACAAGATTTATGGAATGGTTAAAAGTGCATGAAAATGGCCAATTTACTCACTCTGAGTTCTCAAAAAGGGTTTCTTCACCCCGGGAAGTTAATTAAATACCATTTGGAGGCATTTATTGTTCGAGCAAAAACGGCTGATTTTCGACAAAAGAGATAACACCCCCCCATTACGTCATGCTTCAGAAATGTGGAAAATGGTCCGTTTTCAAATGTTTTATTTTTGAACGTCAGTTCACATTTGTAGGTGGATCATCAGAGTTAGAGCTAAAATTAGCATGTTTAAAGTGATTTTCATGCTTCCAGGGGCTCGGGAAGTGAATTAAATACTATTTGGAGGCATTTAATGTTCAAGCAAAAACGGCTGATTTTCGACAAAAGAGATAACAACCCCCCATTACGTCATGCTTCAGAAATGTGGAAAATGGTCCGCTTTCAAATGTTTTATTTTTGAACATCAGTTCACATTTGTAGGTGGATCATCAGTGTTAGAGCTAAAATTAGCATGTTTAAAGTGATTTTCATGCTTCAAGGGCCTCGGGAAGTGAATTAAATACTATTTGGAGGCATTTAATGTTCAATCAAAAACAGCTGATTTTTGACAAAAGAGATAACACCCCCCCATTACGTCATGCTTCAGAAATGTGGAAAATGGTCCGTTTTCAAATGTTTTCTTTTTGAACGTCAGTTCACATTTGTAGGTGGATCATCAGTGTTAGAGCTAAAATTAGCATGTTTAAAGTGATTTTCATGCTTCCAGGGGCCCTAAACACAAGATTTATGGAATGGTTAAAAGTGCATGAAAATGGCCAATTTACTCACTCTGAGTTCTCAAAAAGGGTTTCTTCACCCAGGGAAGTTAATTAAATACCATTTGGAGGCATTTAATGTTCGAGCAAAAACGGCTGATTTTCGACAAAAGAGATAACACCCCCCATTACGTCATGCTTCAGAAATGTGGAAAATGGTCCGTTTTCAAATGTTTTATTTTTGAACGTCAGTTCACATTTGTAGGTGGATCATCAGTGTTAGAGCTAAAATTAGCATGTTTAAAGTGATTTTTATGCTTCCAGGGGCTCGGGAAGTGAATTAAATACTATTTGGGGGCATTTAATGTTCAATCAAAAACAGCTGATTTTTGACAAAAGAGATAACACCCCCCCATTACGTCATGCTTCTGAAATGTGGAAAATGGTCCGTTTTCAAATGTTTTATTTTTGAACGTCATTTCACATTTGTAGGTGGATCATCAGTGTTAGAGCTAAAATTAGCATGTTTAAAGTGATTTTCATGCTTCCAGGGGCTCGGGAAGTGAATTAAATACTATTTGGAGGCATTTAATGTTCAATCAAAAACAGCAGATTTTTGACAAAAGAGATAACACCCCCCATTACGTCATGCTTCAAAAATGTGGAAAATGGTCCGTTTTCCAATGTTTTCTTTTTGAACATCAGTTCACATTTGTAGGTGGATCATCAGTGTTAGAGCTAAAATTAGCATGTTTAAAGTGATTTTCATGCTTCCAGGGCCTCAGGAAGTGAATTAAATACTATTTGGAGGCATTTAATGTTCAATCAAAAACAGCTGATTTTTGACAAAAGAGATAACACCCCCCCATTACGTCATGCTTCAAAAATGTGGAAAATGGTCCGTTTTCAAATGTTTTATTTTTGAACGTCAGTTCACATTTGTAGGTGGATCATCAGTGTTAGAGCTAAAATTAGCATGTTTAAAGTGATTTTCATGCTTCCAGGGGCTCGGGAAGTGAATTAAATACTATTTGGAGGCATTTAATGTTCAATCAAAAACAGCTGATTTTTGACAAAAGAGATAACACCCCCCCCCCATTACGTCATGCTTCAGAAATGTGGAAAATGGTCCGTTTTCAAATGTTTTCTTTTTGAACGTCAGTTCACATTTGTAGGTGGATCATCAGTGTTAGAGCTAAAATTAGCATGTTTAAAGTGATTTTCATGCTTCCAGGGGCCCTAAACACAAGATTTATGGAATGGTTAAAAGTGCATGAAAATGGCCAATTTACTCACTCTGAGTTCTCAAAAAGGGTTTCTTCACCCCGGGAAGTTAATTAAATACCATTTGGAGGCATTTAATGTTCGAGCAAAAACGGCTGATTTTCGACAAAAGAGATAACACCCCCCCATTACGTCATGCTTCAGAAATGTGGAAAATGGTCCGTTTTCAAATGTTTTATTTTTGAACGTCAGTTCACATTTGTAGGTGGATCATCAGAGTTAGAGCTAAAATTAGCATGTTTAAAGTGATTTTCATGCTTCCAGGGGCTCGAGAAGTGAATTAAATACTATTTGGAGGCATTTAATGTTCAATCAAAAACGGCTGATTTTCGACAAAAGAGATAACACCCCCCATTACGTCATGCTTCAGAAATGTGGAAAATGGTCCGTTTTCAAATGTTTTATTTTTGAACATCAGTTCACATTTGTAGGTGGATCATCAGTGTTAGAGCTAAAATTAGCATGTTTAAAGTGATTTTCATGCTTCCAGGGCCTCGGGAAGTGAATTAAATACTATTTGGAGGGATTTAATGTTCAATCAAAAACAGCAGATTTTTGACAAAAGAGATAACACCCCCCATTACGTCATGCTTCAGAAATGTGTAAAAATGGTCAGTTTTTAAATGTTTTCTTTTTGAACGTCAGTTCACATTTGTAGGTGGATCATCAGTGTTAGAGCTAAAATTAGCATGTTTAAAGTGATTTTCATGCTACCAGGGGCCCTAAACACAAGATTTATGGAATGGTTAAAAGTGCATGAAAATGGCCAATTTACTCACTCTGAGTTCTCAAAAAGGGTTTCTTCACCCCGGGAAGTTAATTAAATACCATTTGGAGGCATTTAATGTTCGAGCAAAAACGGCTGATTTTCGACAGAAGAGATAACACCCCCCCCCCATTACGTCATGCTTCAGAAATGTGGAAAATGGTCCGTTTTCAAATGTTTTATTTTTGAACGTCAGTTCACATTTGTAGGTGGATCATCAGAGTTAGAGCTAAAATTAGCATGTTTAAAGTGATTTGGGCTCGGGAAGTGAATTAAATACTATTTGGAGGCATTTAATGTTCAAGCTAAAACGGCTGATTTTCGACAAAAGAGATAACACCCCCCCTCCATTACGTCATGCTTCAGAAATGTGGAAAATGATCCGTTTTCAAATGTTTTATTTTTGAACGTCAGTTCACATTTGTAGGTGGATCATCAGTGTTAGAGCTAAAATTAGCATGTTTAAAGTGATTTTCATGCTTCCAGGGGCTCGGGAAGTGAATTAAATACTATTTGGAGGCATTTAATGTTCAATCAAAAACAGCTGGTTTTTGACAAAAGAGATAACACCCCCCCATTACGTCATGCTTCAGAAATGTGGAAAATGGTCCGTTTTCAAATGTTTTATTTTTGAACGTCAGTTCACATTTGTAGGTGGATCATCAGTGTTAGAGCTAAAATTAGCATGTTTAAAGTGATTTTCATTCTTCCAGGGGCTCGGGAAGTGAATTAAATACTATTTGGATGCATTTATTGTTCAATCAAAAACAGCTGATTTTTGACAAAAGAGATAACACCCCCCCATTACGTCATGCTTCAGAAATGTGGAAAATGGTCAGTTTTCAAATGTTTTCTTTTTGAACGTCAGTTCACATTTGTAGGTGGATCATCAGAGTTAGAGCTAAAATTAGCATGTTTAAAGTGATTTGGGCTAGGGAAGTGAATTAAATACTATTTGGAGGCATTTAATGTTCAATCAAAAACAGCTGATTTTTGACAAAAGAGATAACACCCCCCCATTACGTCATGCTTCAGAAATGTGGAAAATGGTCCGTTTTCAAATGTTTTCTTTTTGAACGTCAGTTCACATTTGTAGGTGGATCATCAGTGTTAGAGCTAAAATCAGCATGTTTAAATTGATTTTCATGCTTCCAGGGGCCCTAAACACAAGATTTATGGAATGGTTAAAAGTGCATGAAAATGGCCAATTTACTCACTCTGAGTTCTCAAAAAGGGTTTCTTCACCCCGGGAAGTTAATTAAATACCATTTGGAGGCATTTAAGGTTCGAGCAAAAACGGCTGATTTTCGACAAAAGAGATAACACCCCCCCATTACGACATGCTTCAGAAATGTGGAAAATGGTCAGTTTTCAAATGTTTTATTTTTGAACGTCAGTTCACATTTGTAGGTGGATCATCAGAGTTAGAGCTAAAATTAGCATGTTTAATGTGATTTTCATGCTTCCAGGGGCTCGGGAAGTGAATTAAATACTATTTGGAGGCATGTAATGTTCAAGCAAAAACGGCTGATTTTCGACAAAAGAGATAACACCCCCCCATTACGTCATGCTTCAGAAATGTGGAAAATGGTCCGTTTTCAAATGTTTTATTTTTGAACATCAGTTCACATTTGTAGGTGGATCATCAGTGTTAGAGCTAAAATTAGCATGTTTAAAGTGATTTTCATGCTTCCAGGGCCTTGGGAAGTGAATTAAATACTATTTGGAGGCATTTAATGTTCAATCAAAAACAGCTGATTTTTGACAAAAGAGATAACACCCCCCCATTACGTCATGCTTCAGAAATGTGGAAAATGGTCCGTTTTCAAATGTTTTCTTTTTGAACGTCAGTTCACATTTGTAGGTGGATCATCAGTGTTAGAGCTAAAATTAGCATGTTTAAAGTGATTTTCATGCTTCCAGGGGCCCTAAACACAAGATTTATGGAATGGTTAAAAGTGCATGAAAATGGCCAATTTACTCACTCTGAGTTCTCAAAAAGGGTTTCTTCACCCAGGGAAGTTAATTAAATACCATTTGGAGGCATTTAATGTTCGAGCAAAAACGGCTGATTTTCGACAAAAGAGATAACACCCCCCCATTACGTCATGCTTCAGAAATGTGGAAAATGGTCCGTTTTCAAATGTTTTATTTTTGAACATCAGTTCACATTTGTAGGTGGATCATCAGTGTTAGAGCTAAAATTAGCATGTTTAAAGTGATTTTCATGCTTCAGGGGCTCGGGAAGTGAATTAAATACTATTTGGAGGCATTTAATGTTCAATCAAAAACAGCTGATTTTTTTCAAAAGAGATAACACCCCCCCATTACGTCATGCTTCAGAAATGTGGAAAATGGTCCGTTTTCAAATGTTTTATTTTTGAACGTCAGTTCACATTTGTAGGTGAATCATCAGTGTTAGAGCTAAAATTAGCATGTTTAAACTGATTTTCATGCTTCCAGGGGCTCGGGAAGGGAATTAAATACTATTTGGAGGCATTTAATGTTCAATCAAAAACAGCTGATTTTTGACAAAAGAGATAACACCCCACCATTACGTCATGCTTCAAAAATGTGGAAAATGGTCCGTTTTCCAATGTTTTCTTTTTGAACGTCAATTCACATTTGTAGGTGGATCATCAGTGTTAGAGCTAAAATTAGCATGTTTAAAGTGATTTTCATGCTTCCAGGGGCCCTAAACACAAGATTTATGGAATGGTTAAAAGTGCATGAAAATGGCCAATTTACTCACTCTGAGTTCTCAAAAAGGGTTTCTTCACCCAGGGAAGTTAATTAAATACCATTTGGAGGCATTTAATGTTCGAGCAAAAACGGCTGATTTTCGACAAAAGAGATAACACCCCCCCATTACGTCATGCTTCAGAAATGTGGAAAATGGTCCGTTTTCAAATGTTTTATTTTTGAACATCAGTTCACATTTGTAGGTGGATCATCAGTGTTAGAGCTAAAATTAGCATGTTTAAAGTGATTTTCATGCTTCCAGGGGCTCGGGAAGTGAATTAAATACTATTTGGAGGCATTTAATGTTCAATCAAAAACAGCTGATTTTTTTCAAAAGAGATAACACCCCCCATTACGTCATGCTTCAGAAATGTGGAAAATGGTCCGTTTTCCAATGTTTTCTTTTTGAACGTCAGTTCACATTTGTAGGTGGATCATCAGCGTTAGAGCTAAAATTAGCATGTTTAAAGTGATTTTCATGCTTCCAGGGGCCCTAAACACAAGATTTATGGAATGGTTAAAAGTGCATGAAAATGGCCAATTTACTCACTCTGAGTTCTCAAAAAGGGTTTCTTCACCCCGGGAAGTTAATTAAATACCATTTGGAGGCATTTATTGTTCGAGCAAAAACGGCTGATTTTCGACAAAAGAGATAACACCCCCCCATTACGTCATGCTTCAGAAATGTGGAAAATGGTCCGTTTTCAAATGTTTTATTTTTGAACGTCAGTTCACATTTGTAGGTGGATCATCAGAGTTAGAGCTAAAATTAGCATGTTTAAAGTGATTTTCATGCTTCCAGGGGCTCGGGAAGTGAATTAAATACTATTTGGAGGCATTTAATGTTCAAGCAAAAACGGCTGATTTTCGACAAAAGAGATAACAACCCCCCATTACGTCATGCTTCAGAAATGTGGAAAATGGTCCGTTTTCAAATGTTTTATTTTTGAACATCAGTTCACATTTGTAGGTGGATCATCAGTGTTAGAGCTAAAATTAGCATGTTTAAAGTGATTTTCATGCTTCAAGGGCCTCGGGAAGTGAATTAAATACTATTTGGAGGCATTTAATGTTCAATCAAAAACAGCTGATTTTTGACAAAAGAGATAACACCCCCCCATTACGTCATGCTTCAGAAATGTGGAAAATGGTCCGTTTTCAAATGTTTTCTTTTTGAACGTCAGTTCACATTTGTAGGTGGATCATCAGTGTTAGAGCTAAAATTAGCATGTTTAAAGTGATTTTCATGCTTCCAGGGGCCCTAAACACAAGATTTATGGAATGGTTAAAAGTGCATGAAAATGGCCAATTTACTCACTCTGAGTTCTCAAAAAGGGTTTCTTCACCCAGGGAAGTTAATTAAATACCATTTGGAGGCATTTAATGTTCGAGCAAAAACGGCTGATTTTCGACAAAAGAGATAACACCCCCCATTACGTCATGCTTCAGAAATGTGGAAAATGGTCCGTTTTCAAATGTTTTATTTTTGAACGTCAGTTCACATTTGTAGGTGGATCATCAGTGTTAGAGCTAAAATTAGCATGTTTAAAGTGATTTTTATGCTTCCAGGGGCTCGGGAAGTGAATTAAATACTATTTGGGGGCATTTAATGTTCAATCAAAAACAGCTGATTTTTGACAAAAGAGATAACACCCCCCCATTACGTCATGCTTCTGAAATGTGGAAAATGGTCCGTTTTCAAATGTTTTATTTTTGAACGTCATTTCACATTTGTAGGTGGATCATCAGTGTTAGAGCTAAAATTAGCATGTTTAAAGTGATTTTCATGCTTCCAGGGGCTCGGGAAGTGAATTAAATACTATTTGGAGGCATTTAATGTTCAATCAAAAACAGCAGATTTTTGACAAAAGAGATAACACCCCCCATTACGTCATGCTTCAAAAATGTGGAAAATGGTCCGTTTTCCAATGTTTTCTTTTTGAACATCAGTTCACATTTGTAGGTGGATCATCAGTGTTAGAGCTAAAATTAGCATGTTTAAAGTGATTTTCATGCTTCCAGGGCCTCAGGAAGTGAATTAAATACTATTTGGAGGCATTTAATGTTCAATCAAAAACAGCTGATTTTTGACAAAAGAGATAACACCCCCCCATTACGTCATGCTTCAAAAATGTGGAAAATGGTCCGTTTTCAAATGTTTTATTTTTGAACGTCAGTTCACATTTGTAGGTGGATCATCAGTGTTAGAGCTAAAATTAGCATGTTTAAAGTGATTTTCATGCTTCCAGGGGCTCGGGAAGTGAATTAAATACTATTTGGAGGCATTTAATGTTCAATCAAAAACAGCTGATTTTTGACAAAAGAGATAACACCCCCCCCCCATTACGTCATGCTTCAGAAATGTGGAAAATGGTCCGTTTTCAAATGTTTTCTTTTTGAACGTCAGTTCACATTTGTAGGTGGATCATCAGTGTTAGAGCTAAAATTAGCATGTTTAAAGTGATTTTCATGCTTCCAGGGGCCCTAAACACAAGATTTATGGAATGGTTAAAAGTGCATGAAAATGGCCAATTTACTCACTCTGAGTTCTCAAAAAGGGTTTCTTCACCCCGGGAAGTTAATTAAATACCATTTGGAGGCATTTAATGTTCGAGCAAAAACGGCTGATTTTCGACAAAAGAGATAACACCCCCCCATTACGTCATGCTTCAGAAATGTGGAAAATGGTCCGTTTTCAAATGTTTTATTTTTGAACGTCAGTTCACATTTGTAGGTGGATCATCAGAGTTAGAGCTAAAATTAGCATGTTTAAAGTGATTTTCATGCTTCCAGGGGCTCGAGAAGTGAATTAAATACTATTTGGAGGCATTTAATGTTCAAGCAAAAACGGCTGATTTTCGACAAAAGAGATAACACCCCCATTACGTCATGCTTCAGAAATGTGGAAAATGGTCCGTTTTCAAATGTTTTATTTTTGAACATCAGTTCACATTTGTAGGTGGATCATCGGTGTTAGAGCTAAAATTAGCATGTTTAAAGTGATTTTCATGCTTCCAGGGCCTCGGGAAGTGAATTAAATACTATTTGGAGGGATTTAATGTTCAATCAAAAACAGCAGATTTTTGACAAAAGAGATAACACCCCCCCATTACGTCATGCTTCAGAAATGTGGAAAATGGTCAGTTTTTAAATGTTTTCTTTTTGAACGTCAGTTCACATTTGTAGGTGGATCATCAGTGTTAGAGCTAAAATTAGCATGTTTAAAGTGATTTTCATGCTACCAGGGGCCCTAAACACAATATTTATGGAATGGTTAAAAGTGCATGAAAATGGCCAATTTACTCACTCTGAGTTCTCAAAAAGGGTTTCTTCACCCCGGGAAGTTAATTAAATACCATTTGGAGGCATTTAATGTTCGAGCAAAAACGGCTGATTTTCGACAGAAGAGATAACACCCCCCCCCCATTACGTCATGCTTCAGAAATGTGGAAAATGGTCCGTTTTCAAATGTTTTATTTTTGAACGTCAGTTCACATTTGTAGGTGGATCATCAGAGTTAGAGCTAAAATTAGCATGTTTAAAGTGATTTGGGCTCGGGAAGTGAATTAAATACTATTTGGAGGCATTTAATGTTCAAGCTAAAACGGCTGATTTTCGACAAAAGAGATAACACCCCCCCTCCATTACGTCATGCTTCAGAAATGTGGAAAATGATCCGTTTTCAAATGTTTTATTTTTGAACGTCAGTTCACATTTGTAGGTGGATCATCAGTGTTAGAGCTAAAATTAGCATGTTTAAAGTGATTTTCATGCTTCCAGGGGCTCGGGAAGTGAATTAAATACTATTTGGAGGCATTTAATGTTCAATCAAAAACAGCTGGTTTTTGACAAAAGAGATAACACCCCCCCATTACGTCATGCTTCAGAAATGTGGAAAATGGTCCGTTTTCAAATGTTTTATTTTTGAACGTCAGTTCACATTTGTAGGTGGATCATCAGTGTTAGAGCTAAAATTAGCATGTTTAAAGTGATTTTCATTCTTCCAGGGGCTCGGGAAGTGAATTAAATACTATTTGGATGCATTTATTGTTCAATCAAAAACAGCTGATTTTTGACAAAAGAGATAACACCCCCCCATTACGTCATGCTTCAGAAATGTGGAAAATGGTCAGTTTTCAAATGTTTTCTTTTTGAACGTCAGTTCACATTTGTAGGTGGATCATCAGAGTTAGAGCTAAAATTAGCATGTTTAAAGTGATTTGGGCTAGGGAAGTGAATTAAATACTATTTGGAGGCATTTAATGTTCAATCAAAAACAGCTGATTTTTGACAAAAGAGATAACACCCCCCCATTACGTCATGCTTCAGAAATGTGGAAAATGGTCCGTTTTCAAATGTTTTCTTTTTGAACGTCAGTTCACATTTGTAGGTGGATCATCAGTGTTAGAGCTAAAATCAGCATGTTTAAATTGATTTTCATGCTTCCAGGGGCCCTAAACACAAGATTTATGGAATGGTTAAAAGTGCATGAAAATGGCCAATTTACTCACTCTGAGTTCTCAAAAAGGGTTTCTTCACCCCGGGAAGTTAATTAAATACCATTTGGAGGCATTTAAGGTTCGAGCAAAAACGGCTGATTTTCGACAAAAGAGATAACACCCCCCCATTACGACATGCTTCAGAAATGTGGAAAATGGTCCGTTTTCAAATGTTTTATTTTTGAACGTCAGTTCACATTTGTAGGTGGATCATCAGAGTTAGAGCTAAAATTAGCATGTTTAATGTGATTTTCATGCTTCCAGGGGCTCGGGAAGTGAATTAAATACTATTTGGAGGCATTTAATGTTCAAGCAAAAACGGCTGATTTTCGACAAAAGAGATAACACCCCCCCATTACGTCATGCTTCAGAAATGTGGAAAATGGTCCGTTTTCAAATGTTTTATTTTTGAACATCAGTTCACATTTGTAGGTGGATCATCAGTGTTAGAGCTAAAATTAGCATGTTTAAAGTGATTTTCATGCTTCCAGGGCCTTGGGAAGTGAATTAAATACTATTTGGAGGCATTTAATGTTCAATCAAAAACAGCTGATTTTTGACAAAAGAGATAACACCCCCCCATTACGTCATGCTTCAGAAATGTGGAAAATGGTCCGTTTTCAAATGTTTTCTTTTTGAACGTCAGTTCACATTTGTAGGTGGATCATCAGTGTTAGAGCTAAAATCAGCATGTTTAAATTGATTTTCATGCTTCCAGGGGCCCTAAACACAAGATTTATGGAATGGTTAAAAGTGCATGAAAATGGCCAATTTACTCACTCTGAGTTCTCAAAAAGGGTTTCTTCACCCCGGGAAGTTAATTAAATACCATTTGGAGGCATTTAAGGTTCGAGCAAAAACGGCTGATTTTCGACAAAAGAGATAACACCCCCCCATTACGACATGCTTCAGAAATGTGGAAAATGGTCCGTTTTCAAATGTTTTATTTTTGAACGTCAGTTCACATTTGTAGGTGGATCATCAGAGTTAGAGCTAAAATTAGCATGTTTAATGTGATTTTCATGCTTCCAGGGGCTCGGGAAGTGAATTAAATACTATTTGGAGGCATTTAATGTTCAAGCAAAAACGGCTGATTTTCGACAAAAGAGATAACACCCCCCCATTACGTCATGCTTCAGAAATGTGGAAAATGGTCCGTTTTCAAATGTTTTATTTTTGAACATCAGTTCACATTTGTAGGTGGATCATCAGTGTTAGAGCTAAAATTAGCATGTTTAAAGTGATTTTCATGCTTCCAGGGCCTTGGGAAGTGAATTAAATACTATTTGGAGGCATTTAATGTTCAATCAAAAACAGCTGATTTTTGACAAAAGAGATAACACCCCCCCATTACGTCATGCTTCAGAAATGTGGAAAATGGTCCGTTTTCAAATGTTTTCTTTTTGAACGTCAGTTCACATTTGTAGGTGGATCATCAGTGTTAGAGCTAAAATTAGCATGTTTAAAGTGATTTTCATGCTTCCAGGGGCCCTAAACACAAGATTTATGGAATGGTTAAAAGTGCATGAAAATGGCCAATTTACTCACTCTGAGTTCTCAAAAAGGGTTTCTTCACCCAGGGAAGTTAATTAAATACCATTTGGAGGCATTTAATGTTCGAGCAAAAACGGCTGATTTTCGACAAAAGAGATAACACCCCCCCATTACGTCATGCTTCAGAAATGTGGAAAATGGTCCGTTTTCAAATGTTTTATTTTTGAACGTCAGTTCACATTTGTAGGTGGATCATCAGTGTTAGAGCTAAAATTAGCATGTTTAAAGTGATTTTCATGCTTCCAGGGGCTCGGGAAGTGAATTAAATACTATTTGGAGGCATTTAATGTTCAATCAAAAACAGCTGATTTTTGACAAAAGAGATAACACCCCCCCATAACGTCATGCTTCTGAAATGTGGAAAATGGTCCGTTTTCAAATGTTTTATTTTTGAACGTCAGTTCACATTTGTAGGTGGATCATCAGTGTTAGAGCTAAAATTAGCATGTTTAAAGTGATTTTCATGCTTCCAGGGGCTCGGGAAGTGAATTAAATACTATTTGGAGGCATTTAATGTTCAATCAAAAACAGCTGATTTTTGACAAAAGAGATAACACCCCCCCCCATTACGTCATGCTTCAGAAATGTGGAAAATGGTCCGTTTTCAAATGTTTTCTTTTTGAACGTCAGTTCACATTTGTAGGTGGATCATCAGTGTTAGAGCTAAAATCAGCATGTTTAAAGTGATTTTCATGCTTCCAGGGGCCCTAAACACAAGATTTATGGAATGGTTAAAAGTGCATGAAAATGGCCAATTTACTCACTCTGAGTTCTCAAAAAGGGTTTCTTCACCCAGGGAAGTTAATTAAATACCATTTGGAGGCATTTAATGTTCGAGCAAAAACGGCTGATTTTCGACAAAAGAGATAACACCCCCCCATTACGTCATGCTTCAGAAATGTGGAAAATGGTCCGTTTTCAAATGTTTTATTTTTGAACGTCAGTTCACATTTGTAGGTGGATCATCAGTGTTAGAGCTAAAATTAGCATGTTTAAAGTGATTTTCATGCTTCCAGGGGCTCGGGAAGTGAATTAAATACTATTTGGAGGCATTTAATGTTCAATCAAAAACAGCTAGTTTTTGACAAAAGAGATAACACCCCCCCATTACGTCATGCTTCAGAAATGTGGAAAATGGTCTGTTTTCAAATGTTTTGTTTTTGAACGTCAGTTCACATTTGTAGGTGGATCATCAGTGTTAGAGCTAAAATTAGCATGTTTAAAGTGATTTTCATGCTTCCAGGGGCCCTAAACACAAGATTTATGGAATGGTTAAAAGTGCATGAAAATGGCCAATTTACTCACTCTGAGTTCTCAAAAAGGGTTTCTTCACCCCGGGAAGTTAATTAAATACCATTTGGAGGCATTTAATGTTCGAGCAAA
Organism: Lissotriton vulgaris; assembly: GCF_964263255.1. Classification (NCBI taxonomy): domain Eukaryota; kingdom Metazoa; phylum Chordata; class Amphibia; order Caudata; family Salamandridae; genus Lissotriton; species Lissotriton vulgaris. The sequence goes on along the minus strand of NW_028248302.1, from coordinate 304,122 downwards.
AACGGCTGATTTTCGACAAAAGAGATAACACCCCCCCATTACGTCATGCTTCAGAAATGTGGAAAATGGTCCGTTTTCAAATGTTTTATTTTTGAACGTCAGTTCACATTTGTAGGTGGATCATCAGAGTTAGAGCTAAAATTAGCATGTTTAAAGTGATTTTCATGCTTCCAGGGGCTCGGGAAGTGAATTAAATACTATTTGGAGGCATTTAATATTCAAGCACAAACGGCTGATTTTCGACAAAAGAGATAACACCCCCCCATTACGTCATGCTTCAGAAATGTGGAAAATGGTCCGTTTTCAAATGTTTTATTTTTGAACATCAGTTCACATTTTAGGTGGATTATCAGTGTTAGAGCTAAAATTAGCATGTTTAAAGTGATTTTCATGCTTCCAGGGGCTCGGGAAGTGAATTAAATACTATTTGGAGGCATTTAATGTTCAATCAAAAACAGCTGATTTTTGACAAAAGAGATAACACCCCCCCATTACGTCATGCTTCAGAAATGTGGAAAATGGTCCGTTTTTAAATGTTTTCTTTTTGAACGTCAGTTCAAATTTGTAGGTGGATCATCAGTGTTAGAGCTAAAATTAGCATGTTTAAAGTGATTTTCATGCTTCCAGGGGCCCTAAACACAAGATTTATGGTATGGTTAAAAGTGCATGAAAATGGCCAATTTACTCACTCTGAGTTCTCAAAAAGGGTTTCTTCACCCCGGGAAGTTAATTAAATACCATTTGGAGGCATTTAATGTTCGAGCAAAAACGGCTGATTTTCGACAAAAGAGATAACACCCCCCCCATTACGTCATGCTTCAGAAATGTGGAAAATGGTCCGTTTTCAAATGTTTTCTTTTTGAACGTCAGTTCACATTTGTAGGTGGATCATCAGTGTTAGAGCTAAAATTAGCATGTTTAAAGTGATTTTCATGCTTCCAGGGGCCCTAAACACAAGATTTATGGAATGGTTAAAAGTGCATGAAAATGGCCAATTTACTCACTCTGAGTTCTCAAAAAGGGTTTCTTCACCCCGGGAAGTTAATTAAATACCATTTGGAGGCATTTAATGTTCGAGCAAAAACGGCTGATTTTCGACAAAAGAGATAACACCCCCCCATTACGTCATGCTTCAGAAATGTGGAAAATGGTCCGTTTTCAAATGTTTTATTTTTGAACGTCAGTTCACATTTGTAGGTGGATCATCAGTGTTAGAGCTAAAATTAGCATGTTTAAAGTGATTTTCATGCTTCCAGGGGCTCGGGAAGTGAATTAAATACTATTTAGAGGCATTTAATGTTCAATCAAAAACAGCTGATTTTTGACAAAAGAGATAACACCCCCCCATTACGTCATGCTTCAGAAATGTGGAAAATGGTCCGTTTTCCAATGTTTTCTTTTTGAACATCAGTTCACATTTGTAGGTGGATCATCAGTGTTAGAGCTAAAATTAGCATGTTTAAAGTGATTTTCATGCTTCCAGGGGCCCTAAACACAAGATTTATGGAATGGTTAAAAGTGCATGAAAATGGCCAATTTACTCACTCTGAGTTCTCAAAAAGGGTTTCTTCACCCAGGGAAGTTAATTAAATACCATTTGGAGGCATTTAATGTTCGAGCAAAAACGGCTGATTTTCGACAAAAGAGATAACACCCCCCATTACGTCTTGCTTCAGAAATGTGGAAAATGGTCCGTTTTCAAATGTTTTATTTTTGAACGTCAGTTCACATTTGTAGGTGGATCATCAGTGTTAGAGCTAAAATTAGCATGTTTAAAGTGATTTTTATGCTTCCAGGGGCTCGGGAAGTGAATTAAATACTATTTGGAGGCATTTAATGTTCAATCAAAAACAGCTGATTTTTGACAAAAGAGATAACACCCCCCCATTACGTCATGCTTCTGAAATGTGGAAAATGGTCCGTTTTCAAATGTTTTATTTTTGAACGTCAGTTCACATTTGTAGGTGGATCATCAGTGTTAGAGCTAAAATTAGCATGTTTAAAGTGATTTTCATGCTTCCAGGGGCTCGGGAAGTGAATTAAATACTATTTGGAGGCATTTAATGTTCAATCAAAAACAGCTGATTTTTGACAAAAGAGATAACACCCCCCCATTACGTCATGCTTCAAAAATGTGGAAAATGGTCCGTTTTCCAATGTTTTATTTTTGAACGTCAGTTCACATTTGTAGGTGGATCATCAGTGTTAGAGCTAAAATTAGCATGTTTAAAGTGATTTTCATGCTTCCAGGGGCTCGAGAAGTGAATTAAATACTATTTGGAGGCATTTAATGTTCAAGCAAAAACGGCTGATTTTCGACAAAAGAGATAACACCCCCCATTACGTCATGCTTCAGAAATGTGGAAAATGGTCCGTTTTCAAATGTTTTATTTTTGAACATCAGTTCACATTTGTAGGTGGATCATCAGTGTTAGAGCTAAAATTAGCATGTTTAAAGTGATTTTCATGCTTCCAGGGCCTCGGGAAGTGAATTAAATACTATTTGGAGGGATTTAATGTTCAATCAAAAACAGCAGATTTTTGACAAAAGAGATAACACCCCCCCATTACGTCATGCTTCAGAAATGTGGAAAATGGTCAGTTTTTAAATGTTTTCTTTTTGAACGTCAGTTCACATTTGTAGGTGGATCATCAGTGTTAGAGCTAAAATTAGCATGTTTAAAGTGATTTTCATGCTTCCAGGGGCCCTAAACACAAGATTTATGGAATGGTTAAAAGTGCATGAAAATGGCCAATTTACTCACTCTGAGTTCTCAAAAAGGGTTTCTTCACCCCGGGAAGTTAATTAAATACCATTTGGAGGCATTTAATGTTCGAGCAAAAACGGCTGATTTTCGACAGAAGAGATAACACCCCCCATTACGTCATGCTTCAGAAATGTGGAAAATGGTCCGTTTTCAAATGTTTTATTTTTGAACGTCAGTTCACATTTGTAGGTGGATCATCAGTGTTAGAGCTAAAATTAGCATGTTTAAAGTGGTTTTCATGCTTCCAGGGGCTCGGGAAGTGAATTAAATACTATTTGGAGGCATTTAATGTTCAATCAAAAACAGCTAGTTTTTGACAAAAGAGATAACACCCCCCCATTACGTCATGCTTCAGAAATGTGGAAAATGGTCCGTTTTCAAATGTTTTATTTTTGAACGTCAGTTCACATTTGTAGGTGGATCATCAGTGTTAGAGCTAAAATTAGCATGTTTAAAGTGATTTTCATGCTTCCAGGGGCCCTAAACACAAGATTTATGGAATGGTTAAAAGTGCATGAAAATGGCCAATTTACTCACTCTGAGTTCTCAAAAAGGGTTTCTTCACCCCGGGAAGTTAATTAAATACCATTTGGAGGCATTTAATGTTCGAGCAAAAACGGCTGATTTTCGACAAAAGAGATAACACCCCCCCATTACGTCATGCTTCAGAAATGTGGAAAATGGTCCATTTTCAAATGTTTTATTTTTGAACGTCAGTTCACATTTGTAGGTGGATCATCAGAGTTAGAGCTAAAATTAGCATGTTTAAAGTGATTTTCATGCTTCCAGGGGCTCGGGAAGTGAATTAAATACTATTTGGAGGCATTTAATATTCAAGCACAAACGGCTGATTTTCGACAAAAGAGATAACACCCCCCCATTACGTCATGCTTCAGAAATGTGGAAAATGGTCCGTTTTCAAATGTTTTATTTTTGAACATCAGTTCACATTTTAGGTGGATCATCAGTGTTAGAGCTAAAATTAGCATGTTTAAAGTGATTTTCATGCTTCCAGGGGCTCGGGAAGTGAATTAAATACTATTTGGAGGCATTTAATGTTCAATCAAAAACAGCTGATTTTTGACAAAAGAGATAACACCCCCCCATTACGTCATGCTTCAGAAATGTGGAAAATGGTCCGTTTTTAAATGTTTTCTTTTTGAACGTCAGTTCAAATTTGTAGGTGGATCATCAGTGTTAGAGCTAAAATTAGCATGTTTAAAGTGATTTTCATGCTTCCAGGGGCCCTAAACACAAGATTTATGGTATGGTTAAAAGTGCATGAAAATGGCCAATTTACTCACTCTGAGTTCTCAAAAAGGGTTTCTTCACCCCGGGAAGTTAATTAAATACGATTTGGAGGCATTTAATGTTCGAGCAAAAACGGCTGATTTTCGACAAAAGAGATAACACCCCCCCATTACGTCATGCTTCAGAAATGTGGAAAATGGTCCGTTTTCAAATGTTTTATTTTTGAACGTCAGTTCACATTTGTAGGTGGATCATCAGAGTTAGAGATAAAATTAGCATGTTTAAAGTGATTTTCATGCTTCCAGGGGCTCGGGAAGTGAATTAAATACTATTTGGAGGCATTTAATGTTCAAGCAAAAACGGCTGATTTTCGACAAAAGAGATAACACCCCCCCATTACGTCATGCTTCAGAAATGTGGAAAATGGTCCGTTTTCAAATGTTTTATTTTTGAACATCAGTTCACATTTGTAGGTGGATCATCAGTGTTAGAGCTAAAATTAGCATGTTTAAAGTGATTTTCATGCTTCCAGGGCCTCGGGAAGTGAATTAAATACTATTTGGAGGCATTTAATGTTCAATCAAAAACAGCTGATTTTTGACAAAAGAGATAACACCCCCCCATTACGTCATGCTTCAAAAATGTGGAAAATGGTCCGTTTTCAAATGTTTTATTTTTGAACGTCAGTTCACATTTGTAGGTGGATCATCAGTGTTAGAGCTAAAATTAGCATGTTTAAAGTGATTTTCATGCTTCCAGGGGCTCGGGAAGTGAATTAAATACTATTTGGAGGCATTTAATGTTCAATCAAAAACAGCTGATTTTTGACAAAAGAGATAACACCCCCCCCATTACGTCATGCTTCAGAAATGTGGAAAATGGTCCGTTTTCAAATGTTTTCTTTTTGAACGTCAGTTCACATTTGTAGGTGGATCATCAGTGTTAGAGCTAAAATTAGCATGTTTAAAGTGATTTTCATGCTTCCAGGGGCCCTAAACACAAGATTTATGGAATGGTTAAAAGTGCATGAAAATGGCCAATTTACTCACTCTGAGTTCTCAAAAAGGGTTTCTTCACCCCGGGAAGTTAATTAAATACCATTTGGAGGCATTTAATGTTCGAGCAAAAACGGCTGATTTTCGACAAAAGAGATAACACCCCCCCATTACGTCATGCTTCAGAAATGTGGAAAATGGTCCGTTTTCAAATGTTTTATTTTTGAACGTCAGTTCACATTTGTAGGTGGATCATCAGAGTTAGAGCTAAAATTAGCATGTTTAAAGTGATTTTCATGCTTCCAGGGGCTCGAGAAGTGAATTAAATACTATTTGGAGGCATTTAATGTTCAAGCAAAAACGGCTGATTTTCGACAAAAGAGATAACACCCCCCCATTACGTCATGCTTCAGAAATGTGGAAAATGGTCCGTTTTCAAATGTTTTATTTTTGAACATCAGTTCACATTTGTAGGTGGATCATCAGTGTTAGAGCTAAAATTAGCATGTTTAAAGTGATTTTCATGCTTCCAGGGCCTCGGGAAGTGAATTAAATACTATTTGGAGGGATTTAATGTTCAATCAAAAACAGCTGATTTTTGACAAAAGAGATAACACCCCCCATTACGTCATGCTTCAGAAATGTGGAAAATGGTCAGTTTTTAAATGTTTTCTTTTTGAACGTCAGTTCACATTTGTAGGTGGATCATCAGTGTTAGAGCTAAAATTAGCATGTTTAAAGTGATTTTCATGCTTCCAGGGGCCCTAAACACAAGATTTATGGAATGGTTAAAAGTGCATGAAAATGGCCAATTTACTCACTCTGAGTTCTCAAAAAGGGTTTCTTCACCCCGGGAAGTTAATTAAATACCATTTGGAGGCATTTAATGTTCGAGCAAAAACGGCTGATTTTCGACAAAAGAGATAACACCCCCCCATTACGTCATGCTTCAGAAATGTGGAAAATGGTCCGTTTTCAAATGTTTTATTTTTGAACGTCAGTTCACATATGTAGGTGGATCATCAGAGTTAGAGCTAAAATTAGCATGTTTAAAGTGATTTGGGCTCGGGAAGTGAATTAAATACTATTTGGAGGCATTTAATGTTCAAGCTAAAACGGCTGATTTTCGACAAAAGAGATAACACCCCCCCTCCATTACGTCATGCTTCAGAAATGTGGAAAATGGTCAGTTTTCAAATGTTTTATTTTTGAACATCAGTTCACATTTGTAGGTGGATCATCAGTGTTAGAGCTAAAATTAGCATGTTTAAAGTGATTTTCATGCTTCCAGGGGCTCGGGAAGTGAATTAAATACTATTTGGAGGCATTTAATGTTCAATCAAATACAGCTGATTTTTGACAAAAGAGATAACACCCCCCCATTACGTCATGCTTCAGAAATGTGGAAAATGATCCGTTTTTAAATGTTTTCTTTTTGAACGTCAGTTCACATTTGTAGGTGGATCATCAGTGTTAGAGCTAAAATTAGCATGTTTAAAGTGATTTTCATGCTTCCAGGGGCCCTAAACACAAGATTTATGGAATGGTTAAAAGTGCATGAAAATGGCCAATTTACTCACTCTGAGTTCTCAAAAAGGGTTTCTTCACCCAGGGAAGTTAATTAAATACCATTTGGAGGCATTTAATGTTCGAGCAAAAACGGCTGATTTTCGACAAAAGAGATAACACCCCCCCATTACGTCATGCTTCAGAAATGTGGAAAATGGTCCGTTTTCAAATGTTTTATTTTTGAACGTCAGTTCACATTTGTAGGTGGATCATCAGTGTTAGAGCTAAAATTAGCATGTTTAAAGTGATTTTCATGCTTCCAGGGGCTCGGGAAGTGAATTAAATACTATTTGGAGGCATTTAATGTTCAATCAAAAACAGCTGGTTTTTGACAAAAGAGATAACACCCCCCCATTACGTCATGCTTCAGAAATGTGGAAAATGGTCCGTTTTCAAATGTTTTATTTTTGAACGTCAGTTCACATTTGTAGGTGGATCATCAGTGTTAGAGCTAAAATTAGCATGTTTAAAGTGATTTTCATTCTTCCAGGGGCTCGGGAAGTGAATTAAATACTATTTGGATGCATTTATTGTTCAATCAAAAACAGCTGATTTTTGACAAAAGAGATAACACCCCCCCATTACGTCATGCTTCAGAAATGTGGAAAATGGTCCGTTTTCAAATGTTTTCTTTTTGAACGTCAGTTCACATTTGTAGGTGGATCATCAGAGTTAGAGCTAAAATTAGCATGTTTAAAGTGATTTGGGCTAGGGAAGTGAATTAAATACTATTTGGAGGCATTTAATGTTCAATCAAAAACAGTTGATTTTTGACAAAAGAGATAACACCCCCCCATTACGTCATGCTTCAGAAATGTGGAAAATGGTCCGTTTTCAAATGTTTTCTTTTTGAACGTCAGTTCACATTTGTAGGTGGATCATCAGTGTTAGAGCTAAAATTAGCATGTTTAAAGTGATTTTCATGCTTCCAGGGGCCCTAAACACAAGATTTATGGAATGGTTAAAAGTGCATGAAAATGGCCAATTTACTCACTCTGAGTTCTCAAAAAGGGTTTCTTCACCCAGGGAAGTTAATTAAATACCATTTGGAGGCATTTAATGTTCGAGCAAAAACGGCTGATTTTCGACAAAAGAGATAACACCCCCCCATTACGTCATGCTTCAGAAATGTGGAAAATGGTCCGTTTTCAAATGTTTTATTTTTGAACGTCAGTTCACATTTGTAGGTGGATCATCAGTGTTAGAGCTAAAATTAGCATGTTTAAAGTGATTTTCATGCTTCCAGGGGCTCGGGAAGTGAATTAAATACTATTTGGAGGCATTTAATGTTCAATCAAAAACAGCTGGTTTTTGACAAAAGAGATAACACCCCCCCATTACGTCATGCTTCAGAAATGTGGAAAATGGTCCGTTTTCAAATGTTTTATTTTTGAACGTCAGTTCACATTTGTAGGTGGATCATCAGTGTTAGAGCTAAAATTAGCATGTTTAAAGTGATTTTCATTCTTCCAGGGGCTCGGGAAGTGAATTAAATACTATTTGGATGCATTTATTGTTCAATCAAAAACAGCTGATTTTTGACAAAAGAGATAACACCCCCCCATTACGTCATGCTTCAGAAATGTGGAAAATGGTCAGTTTTCAAATGTTTTCTTTTTGAACGTCAGTTCACATTTGTAGGTGGATCATCAGAGTTAGAGCTAAAATTAGCATGTTTAAAGTGATTTGGGCTAGGGAAGTGAATTAAATACTATTTGGAGGCATTTAATGTTCAATCAAAAACAGCTGATTTTCGACAAAAGAGATAACACCCCCCCATTACGTCATGCTTCAGAAATGTGGAAAATGGTCCGTTTTCAAATGTTTTCTTTTTGAACGTCAGTTCACATTTGTAGGTGGATCATCAGTGTTAGAGCTAAAATTAGCATGTTTAAAGTGATTTTCATGCTTCCAGGGGCCCTAAACACAAGATTTATGGAATGGTTAAAAGTGCATGAAAATGGCCAATTTACTCACTCTGAGTTCTCAAAAAGGGTTTCTTCACCCAGGGAAGTTAATTAAATACCATTTGGAGGCATTTAATGTTCGAGCAAAAACGGCTGATTTTCGACAAAAGAGATAACACCCCCCCATTACGTCATGCTTCAGAAATGTGGAAAATGGTCCGTTTTCAAATGTTTTATTTTTGAACGTCAGTTCACATTTGTAGGTGGATCATCAGTGTTAGAGCTAAAATTAGCATGTTTAAAGTGATTTTCATGCTTCCAGGGGCTCGGGAAGTGAATTAAATACTATTTGGAGGCATTTAATGTTCAATCAAAAACAGCTGATTTTTGACAAAAGAGATAACACCCCCCCATAACGTCATGCTTCTGAAATGTGGAAAATGGTCCATTTTCAAATGTTTTATTTTTGAACGTCAGTTCACATTTGTAGGTGGATCATCAGTGTTAGAGCTAAAATTAGCATGTTTAAAGTGATTTTCATGCTTCCAGGGGCTCGGGAAATGAATTAAATACTATTTGGAGGCATTTAATGTTCAATCAAAAACAGCTAGTTTTTGACAAAAGAGATAACACCCCCCCCATTACGTCATGCTTCAGAAATGTGGAAAATGGTCCGTTTTCAAATGTTTTCTTTTTGAACGTCAGTTCACATTTGTAGGTGGATCATCAGTGTTAGAGCTAAAATCAGCATGTTAAAGTGATTTTCATGCTTCCAGGGGCCCTAAACACAAGATTTATGGAATGGTTAAAAGTGCATGAAAATGGCCAATTTACTCACTCTGAGTTCTCAAAAAGGGTTTCTTCACCCAGGGAAGTTAATTAAATACCATTTGGAGGCATTTAATGTTCGAGCAAAAACGGCTGATTTTCGACAAAAGAGATAACACCCCCCCATTACGTCATGCTTCAGAAATGTGGAAAATGGTCCGTTTTCAAATGTTTTATTTTTGAACGTCAGTTCACATTTGTAGGTGGATCATCAGTGTTAGAGCTAAAATTAGCATGTTTAAAGTGATTTTCATGCTTCCAGGGGCTCGGGAAATGAATTAAATACTATTTGGAGGCATTTAATGTTCAATCAAAAACAGCTAGTTTTTGACAAAAGAGATAACACCCCCCCCATTACGTCATGCTTCAGAAATGTGGAAAATGGTCCGTTTTCAAATGTTTTATTTTTGAACGTCAGTTCACATTTGTAGGTGGATCATCAGTGTTAGAGCTAAAATTAGCATGTTTAAAGTGATTTTCATGCTTCCAGGGGCCCTAAACACAAGATTTATGGAATGGTTAAAAGTGCATGAAAATGGCCAATTTACTCACTCTGAGTTCTCAAAAAGGGTTTCTTCACCCCGGGAAGTTAATTAAATACCATTTGGAGGCATTTAATGTTCGAGCAAAAACGGCTGATTTTCGACAAAAGAGATAACACCCCCCCATTACGCCATTCTTCAGAAATGTGGAAAATGGTCCGTTTTCAAATGTTTTATTTTTGAACGTCAGTTCACATTTGTAGGTGGATCATCAGAGTTAGAGCTAAAATTAGCATGTTTAAAGTGATTTTCATGCTTCCAGGGGCTCGGGAAGTGAATTAAATACTATTTGGAGGCATTTAATATTCAAGCACAAACGGCTGATTTTCGACAAAAGAGATAACACCCCCCCATTACGTCATGCTTCAGAAATGTGGAAAATGGTCCGTTTTCAAATGTTTTATTTTTGAACATCACTTCACATTTTAGGTGGATCATCAGTGTTAGAGCTAAAATTAGCATGTTTAAAGTGATTTTCATGCTTCCAGGGGCTCGGGAAGTGAATTAAATACTATTTGGAGGCATTTAATGTTCAATCAAAAACAGCTGATTTTTGACAAAAGAGATAACACCCCCCCATTACGTCATGCTTCAGAAATGTGGAAAATGGTCCGTTTTTAAATGTTTTCTTTTTGAACGTCAGTTCAAATTTGTAGGTGGATCATCAGTGTTAGAGCTAAAATTAGCATGTTTAAAGTGATTTTCATGCTTCCAGGGGCCCTAAACACAAGATTTTTAGAAAATGGTTAAAAGTGCATGAAAATGGCCAATTTACTCACTCTGAGTTCTCAAAAAGGGTTTCTTCACCCCGGGAAGTTAATTAAATACCATTTGGAGGCATTTAATGTTCGAGCAAAAACGGCTGATTTTCGACAAAAGAGATAACACCCCCCCATTACGTCATGCTTCAGAAATGTGGAAAATGGTCCATTTTCAAATGTTTTATTTTTGAACGTCAGTTCACATTTGTAGGTGGATCATCAGAGTTAGAGCTAAAATTAGCATGTTTAAAGTGATTTTCATGCTTCCAGGGGCTCGGGAAGTGAATTAAATACTATTTGGAGGCATTTAATATTCAAGCACAAACGGCTGATTTTCGACAAAAGAGATAACACCCCCCCATTACGTCATGCTTCAGAAATGTGGAAAATGGTCCGTTTTCAAATGTTTTATTTTTGAACATCAGTTCACATTTTAGGTGGATCATCAGTGTTAGAGCTAAAATTAGCATGTTTAAAGTGATTTTCATGCTTCCAGGGGCTCGGGAAGTGAATTAAATACTATTTGGAGGCATTTAATGTTCAATCAAAAACAGCTGATTTTTGACAAAAGAGATAACACCCCCCCATTACGTCATGCTTCAGAAATGTGGAAAATGGTCCGTTTTTAAATGTTTTCTTTTTGAACGTCAGTTCAAATTTGTAGGTGGATCATCAGTGTTAGAGCTAAAATTAGCATGTTTAAAGTGATTTTCATGCTTCCAGGGGCCCTAAACACAAGATTTATGGTATGGTTAAAAGTGCATGAAAATGGCCAATTTACTCACTCTGAGTTCTCAAAAAGGGTTTCTTCACCCCGGGAAGTTAATTAAATACGATTTGGAGGCATTTAATGTTCGAGCAAAAACGGCTGATTTTCGACAAAAGAGATAACACCCCCCCATTACGTCATGCTTCAGAAATGTGGAAAATGGTCCGTTTTCAAATGTTTTATTTTTGAACGTCAGTTCACATTTGTAGGTGGATCATCAGAGTTAGAGATAAAATTAGCATGTTTAAAGTGATTTTCATGCTTCCAGGGGCTCGGGAAGTGAATTAAATACTATTTGGAGGCATTTAATGTTCAAGCAAAAACGGCTGATTTTCGACAAAAGAGATAACACCCCCCCATTACGTCATGCTTCAGAAATGTGGAAAATGGTCCGTTTTCAAATGTTTTATTTTTGAACATCAGTTCACATTTGTAGGTGGATCATCAGTGTTAGAGCTAAAATTAGCATGTTTAAAGTGATTTTCATGCTTCCAGGGCCTCGGGAAGTGAATTAAATACTATTTGGAGGCATTTAATGTTCAATCAAAAACAGCTGATTTTTGACAAAAGAGATAACACCCCCCCATTACGTCATGCTTCAAAAATGTGGAAAATGGTCCGTTTTCAAATGTTTTATTTTTGAACGTCAGTTCACATTTGTAGGTGGATCATCAGTGTTAGAGCTAAAATTAGCATGTTTAAAGTGATTTTCATGCTTCCAGGGGCTCGGGAAGTGAATTAAATACTATTTGGAGGCATTTAATGTTCAATCAAAAACAGCTGATTTTTGACAAAAGAGATAACACCCCCCCCATTACGTCATGCTTCAGAAATGTGGAAAATGGTCCGTTTTCAAATGTTTTCTTTTTGAACGTCAGTTCACATTTGTAGGTGGATCATCAGTGTTAGAGCTAAAATTAGCATGTTTAAAGTGATTTTCATGCTTCCAGGGGCCCTAAACACAAGATTTATGGAATGGTTAAAAGTGCATGAAAATGGCCAATTTACTCACTCTGAGTTCTCAAAAAGGGTTTCTTCACCCCGGGAAGTTAATTAAATACCATTTGGAGGCATTTAATGTTCGAGCAAAAACGGCTGATTTTCGACAAAAGAGATAACACCCCCCCATTACGTCATGCTTCAGAAATGTGGAAAATGGTCCGTTTTCAAATGTTTTATTTTTGAACGTCAGTTCACATTTGTAGGTGGATCATCAGAGTTAGAGCTAAAATTAGCATGTTTAAAGTGATTTTCATGCTTCCAGGGGCTCGAGAAGTGAATTAAATACTATTTGGAGGCATTTAATGTTCAAGCAAAAACGGCTGATTTTCGACAAAAGAGATAACACCCCCCCATTACGTCATGCTTCAGAAATGTGGAAAATGGTCCGTTTTCAAATGTTTTATTTTTGAACATCAGTTCACATTTGTAGGTGGATCATCAGTGTTAGAGCTAAAATTAGCATGTTTAAAGTGATTTTCATGCTTCCAGGGCCTCGGGAAGTGAATTAAATACTATTTGGAGGGATTTAATGTTCAATCAAAAACAGCTGATTTTTGACAAAAGAGATAACACCCCCCCATTACGTCATGCTTCAGAAATGTGGAAAATGGTCAGTTTTTAAATGTTTTCTTTTTGAACGTCAGTTCACATTTGTAGGTGGATCATCAGTGTTAGAGCTAAAATTAGCATGTTTAAAGTGATTTTCATGCTTCCAGGGGCCCTAAACACAAGATTTATGGAATGGTTAAAAGTGCATGAAAATGGCCAATTTACTCACTCTGAGTTCTCAAAAAGGGTTTCTTCACCCCGGGAAGTTAATTAAATACCATTTGGAGGCATTTAATGTTCGAGCAAAAACGGCTGATTTTCGACAAAAGAGATAACACCCCCCCATTACGTCATGCTTCAGAAATGTGGAAAATGGTCCGTTTTCAAATGTTTTATTTTTGAACGTCAGTTCACATTTGTAGGTGGATCATCAGATTTAGAGCTAAAATTAGCATGTTTAAAGTGATTTGGGCTCGGGAAGTGAATTAAATACTATTTGGAGGCATTTAATGTTCAAGCTAAAACGGCTGATTTTCGACAAAAGAGATAACACCCCCCCTCCATTACGTCATGCTTCAGAAATGTGGAAAATGGTCAGTTTTCAAATGTTTTATTTTTGAACATCAGTTCACATTTGTAGGTGGATCATCAGTGTTAGAGCTAAAATTAGCATGTTTAAAGTGATTTTCATGCTTCCAGGGGCTCGGGAAGTGAATTAAATACTATTTGGAGGCATTTAATGTTCAATCAAATACAGCTGATTTTTGACAAAAGAGATAACACCCCCCCATTACGTCATGCTTCAGAAATGTGGAAAATGATCCGTTTTTAAATGTTTTCTTTTTGAACGTCAGTTCACATTTGTAGGTGGATCATCAGTGTTAGAGCTAAAATTAGCATGTTTAAAGTGATTTTCATGCTTCCAGGGGCCCTAAACACAAGATTTATGGAATGGTTAAAAGTGCATGAAAATGGCCAATTTACTCACTCTGAGTTCTCAAAAAGGGTTTCTTCACCCAGGGAAGTTAATTAAATACCATTTGGAGGCATTTAATGTTCGAGCAAAAACGGCTGATTTTCGACAAAAGAGATAACACCCCCCCATTACGTCATGCTTCAGAAATGTGGAAAATGGTCCGTTTTCAAATGTTTTATTTTTGAACGTCAGTTCACATTTGTAGGTGGATCATCAGTGTTAGAGCTAAAATTAGCATGTTTAAAGTGATTTTCATGCTTCCAGGGGCTCGGGAAGTGAATTAAATACTATTTGGAGGCATTTAATGTTCAATCAAAAACAGCTGGTTTTTGACAAAAGAGATAACACCCCCCCATTACGTCATGCTTCAGAAATGTGGAAAATGGTCCGTTTTCAAATGTTTTATTTTTGAACGTCAGTTCACATTTGTAGGTGGATCATCAGTGTTAGAGCTAAAATTAGCATGTTTAAAGTGATTTTCATTCTTCCAGGGGCTCGGGAAGTGAATTAAATACTATTTGGATGCATTTATTGTTCAATCAAAAACAGCTGATTTTTGACAAAAGAGATAACACCCCCCCATTACGTCATGCTTCAGAAATGTGGAAAATGGTCCGTTTTCAAATGTTTTCTTTTTGAACGTCAGTTCACATTTGTAGGTGTATCATCAGAGTTAGAGCTAAAATTAGCATGTTTAAAGTGATTTGGGCTAGGGAAGTGAATTAAATACTATTTGGAGGCATTTAATGTTCAATCAAAAACAGTTGATTTTTGACAAAAGAGATAACACCCCCCCATTACGTCATGCTTCAGAAATGTGGAAAATGGTCCGTTTTCAAATGTTTTCTTTTTGAACGTCAGTTCACATTTGTAGGTGGATCATCAGTGTTAGAGCTAAAATTAGCATGTTTAAAGTGATTTTCATGCTTCCAGGGGCCCTAAACACAAGATTTATGGAATGGTTAAAAGTGCATGAAAATGGCCAATTTACTCACTCTGAGTTCTCAAAAAGGGTTTCTTCACCCAGGGAAGTTAATTAAATACCATTTGGAGGCATTTAATGTTCGAGCAAAAACGGCTGATTTTCGACAAAAGAGATAACACCCCCCCATTACGTCATGCTTCAGAAATGTGGAAAATGGTCCGTTTTCAAATGTTTTATTTTTGAACGTCAGTTCACATTTGTAGGTGGATCATCAGTGTTAGAGCTAAAATTAGCATGTTTAAAGTGATTTTCATGCTTCCAGGGGCTCGGGAAGTGAATTAAATACTATTTGGAGGCATTTAATGTTCAATCAAAAACAGCTGGTTTTTGACAAAAGAGATAACACCCCCCCATTACGTCATGCTTCAGAAATGTGGAAAATGGTCCGTTTTCAAATGTTTTATTTTTGAACGTCAGTTCACATTTGTAGGTGGATCATCAGTGTTAGAGCTAAAATTAGCATGTTTAAAGTG
This sequence comes from Lissotriton vulgaris, assembly GCF_964263255.1. NCBI lineage: Eukaryota > Metazoa > Chordata > Amphibia > Caudata > Salamandridae > Lissotriton > Lissotriton vulgaris. The sequence continues at coordinate 288,747 of NW_028248302.1, read as the reverse complement.
ATTTTCATTCTTCCAGGGGCTCGGGAAGTGAATTAAATACTATTTGGATGCATTTATTGTTCAATCAAAAACAGCAGATTTTTGACAAAAGAGATAACACCCCCCCATTACGTCATGCTTCAGAAATGTGGAAAATGGTCAGTTTTCAAATGTTTTCTTTTTGAACGTCAGTTCACATTTGTAGGTGGATCATCAGAGTTAGAGCTAAAATTAGCATGTTTAAAGTGATTTGGGCTAGGGAAGTGAATTAAATACTATTTGGAGGCATTTAATGTTCAATCAAAAACAGCTGATTTTCGACAAAAGAGATAACACCCCCCCATTACGTCATGCTTCAGAAATGTGGAAAATGGTCCGTTTTCAAATGTTTTCTTTTTGAACGTCAGTTCACATTTGTAGGTGGATCATCAGTGTTAGAGCTAAAATTAGCATGTTTAAAGTGATTTTCATGCTTCCAGGGGCCCTAAACACAAGATTTATGGAATGGTTAAAAGTGCATGAAAATGGCCAATTTACTCACTCTGAGTTCTCAAAAAGGGTTTCTTCACCCAGGGAAGTTAATTAAATACCATTTGGAGGCATTTAATGTTCGAGCAAAAACGGCTGATTTTCGACAAAAGAGATAACACCCCCCCATTACGTCATGCTTCAGAAATGTGGAAAATGGTCCGTTTTCAAATGTTTTATTTTTGAACGTCAGTTCACATTTGTAGGTGGATCATCAGTGTTAGAGCTAAAATTAACATGTTTAAAGTGATTTTCATGCTTCCAGGGGCTCGGGAAGTGAATTAAATACTATTTGGAGGCATTTAATGTTCAATCAAAAACAGCTGATTTTTGACAAAAGAGATAACACCCCCCCATAACGTCATGCTTCTGAAATGTGGAAAATGGTCCATTTTCAAATGTTTTATTTTTGAACGTCAGTTCACATTTGTAGGTGGATCATCAGTGTTAGAGCTAAAATTAGCATGTTTAAAGTGATTTTCATGCTTCCAGGGGCTCGGGAAGTGAATTAAATACTATTTGGAGGCATTTAATGTTCAATCAAAAACAGCTGATTTTTGACCAAAGAGATAACACCCCCCCCATTACGTCATGCTTCAGAAATGTGGAAAATGGTCCGTTTTCAAATGTTTTCTTTTTGAACGTCAGTTCACATTTGTAGGTGGATCATCAGTGTTAGAGCTAAAATCAGCATGTTAAAGTGATTTTCATGCTTCCAGGGGCCCTAAACACAAGATTTATGGAATGGTTAAAAGTGCATGAAAATGGCCAATTTACTCACTCTGAGTTCTCAAAAAGGGTTTCTTCACCCAGGGAAGTTAATTAAATACCATTTGGAGGCATTTAATGTTCGAGCAAAAACGGCTGATTTTCGACAAAAGAGATAACACCCCCCCATTACGTCATGCTTCAGAAATGTGGAAAATGGTCCGTTTTCAAATGTTTTATTTTTGAACGTCAGTTCACATTTGTAGGTGGATCATCAGTGTTAGAGCTAAAATTAGCATGTTTAAAGTGATTTTCATGCTTCCAGGGGCTCGGGAAATGAATTAAATACTATTTGGAGGCATTTAATGTTCAATCAAAAACAGCTAGTTTTTGACAAAAGAGATAACACCCCCCCCATTACGTCATGCTTCAGAAATGTGGAAAATGGTCCGTTTTCAAATGTTTTATTTTTGAACGTCAGTTCACATTTGTAGGTGGATCATCAGTGTTAGAGCTAAAATTAGCATGTTTAAAGTGATTTTCATGCTTCCAGGGGCCCTAAACACAAGATTTATGGAATGGTTAAAAGTGCATGAAAATGGCCAATTTACTCACTCTGAGTTCTCAAAAAGGGTTTCTTCACCCCGGGAAGTTAATTAAATACCATTTGGAGGCATTTAATGTTCGAGCAAAAACGGCTGATTTTCGACAAAAGAGATAACACCCCCCCATTACGTCATTCTTCAGAAATGTGGAAAATGGTCCGTTTTCAAATGTTTTATTTTTGAACGTCAGTTCACATTTGTAGGTGGATCATCAGAGTTAGAGCTAAAATTAGCATGTTTAAAGTGATTTTCATGCTTCCAGGGGCTCGGGAAGTGAATTAAATACTATTTGGAGGCATTTAATATTCAAGCACAAACGGCTGATTTTCGACAAAAGAGATAACACCCCCCCATTACGTCATGCTTCAGAAATGTGGAAAATGGTCCGTTTTCAAATGTTTTATTTTTGAACATCAGTTCACATTTTAGGTGGATCATCAGTGTTAGAGCTAAAATTAGCATGTTTAAAGTGATTTTCATGCTTCCAGGGGCTCGGGAAGTGAATTAAATACTATTTGGAGGCATTTAATGTTCAATCAAAAACAGCTGATTTTTGACAAAAGAGATAACACCCCCCCATTACGTCATGCTTCAGAAATGTGGAAAATGGTCCGTTTTTAAATGTTTTCTTTTTGAACGTCAGTTCAAATTTGTAGGTGGATCATCAGTGTTAGAGCTAAAATTAGCATGTTTAAAGTGATTTTCATGCTTCCAGGGGCCCTAAACACAAGATTTATGGTATGGTTAAAAGTGCATGAAAATGGCCAATTTACTCACTCTGAGTTCTCAAAAAGGGTTTCTTCACCCCGGGAAGTTAATTAAATACCATTTGGAGGCATTTAATGTTCGAGCAAAAACGGCTGATTTTCGACAAAAGAGATAACACCCCCCCATTACGTCATGCTTCAGAAATGTGGAAAATGGTCCGTTTTCAAATGTTTTCTTTTTGAACGTCAGTTCACATTTGTAGGTGGATCATCAGTGTTAGAGCTAAAATTGGCATGTTTAAAGTGATTTTCATGCTTCCAGGGGCCCTAAACACAAGATTTATGGAATGGTTAAAAGTGCATGAAAATGGCCAATTTACTCACTCTGAGTTCTCAAAAAGGGTTTCTTCACCCCGGGAAGTTAATAAAATACCATTTGGAGGCATTTAATGTTCGAGCAAAAACGGCTGATTTTCGACAAAAGAGATAACACCCCCCCATTACGTCATGCTTCAGAAATGTGGAAAATGGTCCGTTTTCAAATGTTTTATTTTTGAACGTCAGTTCACATTTGTAGGTGGATCATCAGTGTTAGAGCTAAAATTAGCATGTTTAAAGTGATTTTCATGCTTCCAGGGGCTCGGGAAGTGAATTAAATACTATTTGGAGGCATTTAATGTTCAATCAAAAACAGCTGATTTTTGACAAAAGAGATAACACCCCCCCATTACGTCATGCTTCAGAAATGTGGAAAATGGTCCGTTTTCCAATGTTTTCTTTTTGAACATCAGTTCACATTTGTAGGTGGATCATCAGTGTTAGAGCTAAAATTAGCATGTTTAAAGTGATTTTCATGCTTCCAGGGGCCCTAAACACAAGATTTATGGAATGGTTAAAAGTGCATGAAAATGGCCAATTTACTCACTCTGAGTTCTCAAAAAGGGTTTCTTCACCCAGGGAAGTTAATTAAATACCATTTGGAGGCATTTAATGTTCGAGCAAAAACGGCTGATTTTCGACAAAAGAGATAACACCCCCCATTACGTCATGCTTCAGAAATGTGGAAAATGGTCCGTTTTCAAATGTTTTATTTTTGAACGTCAGTTCACATTTGTAGGTGGATCATCAGTGTTAGAGCTAAAATTAGCATGTTTAAAGTGATTTTTATGCTTCCAGGGGCTCGGGAAGTGAATTAAATACTATTTGGAGGCATTTAATGTTCAATCAATAACAGCTGATTTTTGACAAAAGAGATAACACCCCCCCATTACGTCATGCTTCTGAAATGTGGAAAATGGTCCGTTTTCAAATGTTTTATTTTTGAACGTCAGTTCATTTTTGTAGGTGGATCATCAGTGTTAGAGCTAAAATTAGCATGTTTAAAGTGATTTTCATGCTGCCAGGGGCTCGGGAAGTGAATTAAATACTATTTGGAGGCATTTAATGTTCAATCAAAAACAGCTGATTTTTGACAAAAGAGATAACACCCCCCCATTACGTCATGCTTCAAAAATGTGGAAAATGGTCCGTTTTCCAATGTTTTCTTTTTGAACATCAGTTCCCATTTGTAGGTGGATCATCAGTGTTAGAGCTAAAATTAGCATGTTTAAAGTGATTTTCATGCTTCCAGGGCCTCGGGAAGTGAATTAAATACTATTTGGAGGCATTTAATGTTCAATCAAAAACAGCTGATTTTTGACAAAAGAGATAACACCCCCCCATTACGTCATGCTTCAAAAATGTGGAAAATGGTCCGTTTTCAAATGTTTTATTTTTGAACATCAGTTCACATTTTAGGTGGATCATCAGTGTTAGAGCTAAAATTAGCATGTTTAAAGTGATTTTCATGCTTCCAGGGGCTCGGGAAGTGAATTAAATACTATTTGGAGGCATTTAATGTTCAATCAAAAACAGCTGATTTTTGACAAAAGAGATAACACCCCCCCATTACGTCATGCTTCAGAAATGTGGAAAATGGTCCGTTTTTAAATGTTTTCTTTTTGAACGTCAGTTCAAATTTGTAGGTGGATCATCAGTGTTAGAGCTAAAATTAGCATGTTTAAAGTGATTTTCATGCTTCCAGGGGCCCTAAACACAAGATTTATGGTATGGTTAAAAGTGCATGAAAATGGCCAATTTACTCACTCTGAGTTCTCAAAAAGGGTTTCTTCACCCCGGGAAGTTAATTAAATACCATTTGGAGGCATTTAATGTTCGAGCAAAAACGGCTGATTTTCGACAAAAGAGATAACACCCCCCCATTACGTCATGCTTCAGAAATGTGGAAAATGGTCCGTTTTCAAATGTTTTCTTTTTGAACGTCAGTTCACATTTGTAGGTGGATCATCAGTGTTAGAGCTAAAATTAGCATGTTTAAAGTGATTTTCATGCTTCCAGGGGCCCTAAACACAAGATTTATGGAATGGTTAAAAGTGCATGAAAATGGCCAATTTACTCACTCTGAGTTCTCAAAAAGGGTTTCTTCACCCCGGGAAGTTAATAAAATACCATTTGGAGGCATTTAATGTTCGAGCAAAAACGGCTGATTTTCGACAAAAGAGATAACACCCCCCCATTACGTCATGCTTCAGAAATGTGGAAAATGGTCCGTTTTCAAATGTTTTATTTTTGAACGTCAGTTCACATTTGTAGGTGGATCATCAGTGTTAGAGCTAAAATTAGCATGTTTAAAGTGATTTTCATGCTTCCAGGGGCTCGGGAAGTGAATTAAATACTATTTGGAGGCATTTAATGTTCAATCAAAAACAGCTGATTTTTGACAAAAGAGATAACACCCCCCCATTACGTCATGCTTCAGAAATGTGGAAAATGGTCCGTTTTCCAATGTTTTCTTTTTGAACATCAGTTCACATTTGTAGGTGGATCATCAGTGTTAGAGCTAAAATTAGCATGTTTAAAGTGATTTTCATGCTTCCAGGGGCCCTAAACACAAGATTTATGGAATGGTTAAAAGTGCATGAAAATGGCCAATTTACTCACTCTGAGTTCTCAAAAAGGGTTTCTTCACCCCGGGAAGTTAATTAAATACCATTTGGAGGCATTTAATGTTCGAGCAAAAACGGCTGATTTTCGACAAAAGAGATAACACCCCCCCATTACGTCATTCTTCAGAAATGTGGAAAATGGTCCGTTTTCAAATGTTTTATTTTTGAACGTCAGTTCACATTTGTAGGTGGATCATCAGAGTTAGAGCTAAAATTAGCATGTTTAAAGTGATTTTCATGCTTCCAGGGGCTCGGGAAGTGAATTAAATACTATTTGGAGGCATTTAATATTCAAGCACAAACGGCTGATTTTCGACAAAAGAGATAACACCCCCCCATTACGTCATGCTTCAGAAATGTGGAAAATGGTCCGTTTTCAAATGTTTTATTTTTGAACATCAGTTCACATTTTAGGTGGATCATCAGTGTTAGAGCTAAAATTAGCATGTTTAAAGTGATTTTCATGCTTCCAGGGGCTCGGGAAGTGAATTAAATACTATTTGGAGGCATTTAATGTTCAATCAAAAACAGCTGATTTTTGACAAAAGAGATAACACCCCCCCATTACGTCATGCTTCAGAAATGTGGAAAATGGTCCGTTTTTAAATGTTTTCTTTTTGAACGTCAGTTCAAATTTGTAGGTGGATCATCAGTGTTAGAGCTAAAATTAGCATGTTTAAAGTGATTTTCATGCTTCCAGGGGCCCTAAACACAAGATTTATGGTATGGTTAAAAGTGCATGAAAATGGCCAATTTACTCACTCTGAGTTCTCAAAAAGGGTTTCTTCACCCCGGGAAGTTAATTAAATACCATTTGGAGGCATTTAATGTTCGAGCAAAAACGGCTGATTTTCGACAAAAGAGATAACACCCCCCCATTACGTCATGCTTCAGAAATGTGGAAAATGGTCCGTTTTCAAATGTTTTCTTTTTGAACGTCAGTTCACATTTGTAGGTGGATCATCAGTGTTAGAGCTAAAATTGGCATGTTTAAAGTGATTTTCATGCTTCCAGGGGCCCTAAACACAAGATTTATGGAATGGTTAAAAGTGCATGAAAATGGCCAATTTACTCACTCTGAGTTCTCAAAAAGGGTTTCTTCACCCCGGGAAGTTAATAAAATACCATTTGGAGGCATTTAATGTTCGAGCAAAAACGGCTGATTTTCGACAAAAGAGATAACACCCCCCCATTACGTCATGCTTCAGAAATGTGGAAAATGGTCCGTTTTCAAATGTTTTATTTTTGAACGTCAGTTCACATTTGTAGGTGGATCATCAGTGTTAGAGCTAAAATTAGCATGTTTAAAGTGATTTTCATGCTTCCAGGGGCTCGGGAAGTGAATTAAATACTATTTGGAGGCATTTAATGTTCAATCAAAAACAGCTGATTTTTGACAAAAGAGATAACACCCCCCCATTACGTCATGCTTCAGAAATGTGGAAAATGGTCCGTTTTCCAATGTTTTCTTTTTGAACATCAGTTCACATTTGTAGGTGGATCATCAGTGTTAGAGCTAAAATTAGCATGTTTAAAGTGATTTTCATGCTTCCAGGGGCCCTAAACACAAGATTTATGGAATGGTTAAAAGTGCATGAAAATGGCCAATTTACTCACTCTGAGTTCTCAAAAAGGGTTTCTTCACCCAGGGAAGTTAATTAAATACCATTTGGAGGCATTTAATGTTCGAGCAAAAACGGCTGATTTTCGACAAAAGAGATAACACCCCCCATTACGTCATGCTTCAGAAATGTGGAAAATGGTCCGTTTTCAAATGTTTTATTTTTGAACGTCAGTTCACATTTGTAGGTGGATCATCAGTGTTAGAGCTAAAATTAGCATGTTTAAAGTGATTTTTATGCTTCCAGGGGCTCGGGAAGTGAATTAAATACTATTTGGAGGCATTTAATGTTCAATCAATAACAGCTGATTTTTGACAAAAGAGATAACACCCCCCCATTACGTCATGCTTCTGAAATGTGGAAAATGGTCCGTTTTCAAATGTTTTATTTTTGAACGTCAGTTCATTTTTGTAGGTGGATCATCAGTGTTAGAGCTAAAATTAGCATGTTTAAAGTGATTTTCATGCTGCCAGGGGCTCGGGAAGTGAATTAAATACTATTTGGAGGCATTTAATGTTCAATCAAAAACAGCTGATTTTTGACAAAAGAGATAACACCCCCCCATTACGTCATGCTTCAAAAATGTGGAAAATGGTCCGTTTTCCAATGTTTTCTTTTTGAACATCAGTTCCCATTTGTAGGTGGATCATCAGTGTTAGAGCTAAAATTAGCATGTTTAAAGTGATTTTCATGCTTCCAGGGCCTCGGGAAGTGAATTAAATACTATTTGGAGGCATTTAATGTTCAATCAAAAACAGCTGATTTTTGACAAAAGAGATAACACCCCCCCATTACGTCATGCTTCAAAAATGTGGAAAATGGTCCGTTTTCAAATGTTTTATTTTTGAACATCAGTTCACATTTTAGGTGGATCATCAGTGTTAGAGCTAAAATTAGCATGTTTAAAGTGATTTTCATGCTTCCAGGGGCTCGGGAAGTGAATTAAATACTATTTGGAGGCATTTAATGTTCAATCAAAAACAGCTGATTTTTGACAAAAGAGATAACACCCCCCCATTACGTCATGCTTCAGAAATGTGGAAAATGGTCCGTTTTTAAATGTTTTCTTTTTGAACGTCAGTTCAAATTTGTAGGTGGATCATCAGTGTTAGAGCTAAAATTAGCATGTTTAAAGTGATTTTCATGCTTCCAGGGGCCCTAAACACAAGATTTATGGTATGGTTAAAAGTGCATGAAAATGGCCAATTTACTCACTCTGAGTTCTCAAAAAGGGTTTCTTCACCCCGGGAAGTTAATTAAATACCATTTGGAGGCATTTAATGTTCGAGCAAAAACGGCTGATTTTCGACAAAAGAGATAACACCCCCCCATTACGTCATGCTTCAGAAATGTGGAAAATGGTCCGTTTTCAAATGTTTTCTTTTTGAACGTCAGTTCACATTTGTAGGTGGATCATCAGTGTTAGAGCTAAAATTAGCATGTTTAAAGTGATTTTCATGCTTCCAGGGGCCCTAAACACAAGATTTATGGAATGGTTAAAAGTGCATGAAAATGGCCAATTTACTCACTCTGAGTTCTCAAAAAGGGTTTCTTCACCCCGGGAAGTTAATAAAATACCATTTGGAGGCATTTAATGTTCGAGCAAAAACGGCTGATTTTCGACAAAAGAGATAACACCCCCCCATTACGTCATGCTTCAGAAATGTGGAAAATGGTCCGTTTTCAAATGTTTTATTTTTGAACGTCAGTTCACATTTGTAGGTGGATCATCAGTGTTAGAGCTAAAATTAGCATGTTTAAAGTGATTTTCATGCTTCCAGGGGCTCGGGAAGTGAATTAAATACTATTTGGAGGCATTTAATGTTCAATCAAAAACAGCTGATTTTTGACAAAAGAGATAACACCCCCCCATTACGTCATGCTTCAGAAATGTGGAAAATGGTCCGTTTTCCAATGTTTTCTTTTTGAACATCAGTTCACATTTGTAGGTGGATCATCAGTGTTAGAGCTAAAATTAGCATGTTTAAAGTGATTTTCATGCTTCCAGGGGCCCTAAACACAAGATTTATGGAATGGTTAAAAGTGCATGAAAATGGCCAATTTACTCACTCTGAGTTCTCAAAAAGGGTTTCTTCACCCAGGGAAGTTAATTAAATACCATTTGGAGGCATTTAATGTTCGAGCAAAAACGGCTGATTTTCGACAAAAGAGATAACACCCCCCATTACGTCATGCTTCAGAAATGTGGAAAATGGTCCGTTTTCAAATGTTTTATTTTTGAACGTCAGTTCACATTTGTAGGTGGATCATCAGTGTTAGAGCTAAAATTAGCATGTTTAAAGTGATTTTTATGCTTCCAGGGGCTCGGGAAGTGAATTAAATACTATTTGGAGGCATTTAATGTTCAATCAATAACAGCTGATTTTTGACAAAAGAGATAACACCCCCCCATTACGTCATGCTTCTGAACTGTGGAAAATGGTCCGTTTTCAAATGTTTTATTTTTGAACGTCAGTTCACATTTGTAGGTGGATCATCAGTGTTAGAGCTAAAATTAGCATGTTTAAAGTGATTTTCATGCTTCCAGGGGCTCGGGAAGTGAATTAAATACTATTTGGAGGCATTTAATGTTCAATCAAAAACAGCTGATTTTTGACAAAAGAGATAACACCCCCCCATTACGTCATGCTTCAAAAATGTGGAAAATGGTCCGTTTTCCAATGTTTTCTTTTTGAACATCAGTTCACATTTGTAGGTGGATCATCAGTGTTAGAGCTAAAATTAGCATGTTTAAAGTGATTTTCATGCTTCCAGGGCCTCGGGAAGTGAATTAAATACTATTTGGAGGCATTTAATGTTCAATCAAAAACAGCTGATTTTTGACAAAAGAGATAACACCCCCCCATTACGTCATGCTTCAAAAATGTGGAAAATGGTCCGTTTTCAAATGTTTTATTTTTGAACGTCAGTTCACATTTGTAGGTGGATCATCAGTGTTAGAGCTAAAATTAGCATGTTTAAAGTGATTTTCATGCTTCCAGGGGCTCGGGAAGTGAATTAAATACTATTTGGAGGCATTTAATGTTCAATCAAAAACAGCTGATTTTTGACAAAAGAGATAACACCCCCCCCCCATTACGTCATGCTTCAGAAATGTGGAAAATGGTCCGTTTTCCAATGTTTTCTTTTTGAACGTCAGTTCACATTTGTAGGTGGATCATCAGTGTTAGAGCTAAAATTAGCATGTTTAAAGTGATTTTCATGCTTCCAGGGGCCCTAAACACAAGATTTATGGAATGGTTAAAAGTGCATGAAAATGGCCAATTTACTCACTCTGAGTTCTCAAAAAGGGTTTCTTCACCCAGGGAAGTTAATTAAATACCATTTGGAGGCATTTAATGTTCGAGCAAAAACGGCTGATTTTCGACAAAAGAGATAACACCCCCCATTACGTCATGCTTCAGAAATGTGGAAAATGGTCCGTTTTCAAATGTTTTATTTTTGAACGTCAGTTCACATTTGTAGGTGGATCATCAGTGTTAGAGCTAAAATTAGCATGTTTAAAGTGATTTTTATGCTTCCAGGGGCTCGGGAAGTGAATTAAATACTATTTGGAGGCATTTAATGTTCAATCAATAACAGCTGATTTTTGACAAAAGAGATAACACCCCCCCATTACGTCATGCTTCTGAACTGTGGAAAATGGTCCGTTTTCAAATGTTTTATTTTTGAACGTCAGTTCACATTTGTAGGTGGATCATCAGTGTTAGAGCTAAAATTAGCATGTTTAAAGTGATTTTCATGCTTCCAGGGGCTCGGGAAGTGAATTAAATACTATTTGGAGGCATTTAATGTTCAATCAAAAACAGCTGATTTTTGACAAAAGAGATAACACCCCCCCATTACGTCATGCTTCAAAAATGTGGAAAATGGTCCGTTTTCCAATGTTTTCTTTTTGAACATCAGTTCACATTTGTAGGTGGATCATCAGTGTTAGAGCTAAAATTAGCATGTTTAAAGTGATTTTCATGCTTCCAGGGCCTCGGGAAGTGAATTAAATACTATTTGGAGGCATTTAATGTTCAATCAAAAACAGCTGATTTTTGACAAAAGAGATAACACGCCCCCATTACGTCATGCTTCAAAAATGTGGAAAATGGTCCGTTTTCAAATGTTTTATTTTTGAACGTCAGTTCACATTTGTAGGTGGATCATCAGTGTTAGAGCTACAATTAGCATGTTTAAAGTGATTTTCATGCTTCCAGGGGCTCGGGAAGTGAATTAAATACTATTTGGAGGCATTTAATGTTCAATCAAAAACAGCTGATTTTTGACAAAAGAGATAACACCCCCCCCCCCATTACGTCATGCTTCAGAAATGTGGAAAATGGTCCGTTTTCAAATGTTTTCTTTTTGAACGTCAGTTCACATTTGTAGGTGGATCATCAGTGTTAGAGCTAAAATTAGCATGTTTAAAGTGATTTTCATGCTTCCAGGGGCCCTAAACACAAGATTTATGGAATGGTTAAAAGTGCATGAAAATGGCCAATTTACTCACTCTGAGTTCTCAAAAAGGGTTTCTTCACCCCGGGAAGTTAATTAAATACCATTTGGAGGCATTTAATGTTCGAGCAAAAACGGCTGATTTTCGACAAAAGAGATAACACCCCCCCATTACGTCATGCTTCAGAAATGTGGAAAATGGTCCGTTTTCAAATGTTTTATTTTTGAACGTCAGTTCACATTTGTAGGTGGATCATCAGAGTTAGAGCTAAAATTAGCATGTTTAAAGTGATTTTCATGCTTCCAGGGGCTCGACAAGTGAATTAAATACTATTTGGAGGCATTTAATGTTCAAGCAAAAACGGCTGATTTTCGACAAAAGAGATAACACCCCCCATTACGTCATGCTTCAGAAATGTGGAAAATGGTCCGTTTTCAAATGTTTTATTTTTGAACATCAGTTCACATTTGTAGGTGGATCATCAGTGTTAGAGCTAAAATTAGCATGTTTAAAGTGATTTTCATGCTTCCAGGGCCTCGGGAAGTGAATTAAATACTATTTGGAGGGATTTAATGTTCAATCAAAAACAGCAGATTTTTGACAAAAGAGATAACACCCCCCCATTACGTCATGCTTCAGAAATGTGGAAAATGGTCAGTTTTTAAATGTTTTCTTTTTGAACGTCAGTTCACATTTGTAGGTGGATCATCAGTGTTAGAGCTAAAATTAGCATGTTTAAAGTGATTTTCATGCTTCCAGGGGCCCTAAACACAAGATTTATGGAATGGTTAAAAGTGCATGAAAATGGCCAATTTACTCACTCTGAGTTCTCAAAAAGGGTTTCTTCACCCCGGGAAGTTAATTAAATACCATTTGGAGGCATTTAATGTTCGAGCAAAAACGGCTGATTTTCGACAGAAGAGATAACACCCCCCCATTACGTCATGCTTCAGAAATGTGGAAAATGGTCCGTTTTCAAATGTTTTATTTTTGAACGTCAGTTCACATTTGTAGGTGGATCATCAGTGTTAGAGCTAAAATTAGCATGTTTAAAGTGATTTTCATGCTTCCAGGGGCTCGGGAAGTGAATTAAATACTACTTGGAGGCATTTAATGTTCAATCAAAAACAGCTAGTTTTTGACAAAAGAGATAACACCCCCCCATTACGTCATGCTTCAGAAATGTGGAAAATGGTCCGTTTTCAAATGTTTTATTTTTGAACGTCAGTTCACATTTGTAGGTGGATCATCAGTGTTAGAGCTAAAATTAGCATGTTTAAAGTGATTTTCATGCTTCCAGGGGCCCTAAACACAAGATTTATGGAATGGTTAAAAGTGCATGAAAATGGCCAATTTACTCACTCTGAGTTCTCAAAAAGGGTTTCTTCACCCCGGGAAGTTAATTAAATACCATTTGGAGGCATTTAATGTTCGAGCAAAAACGGCTGATTTTCGACAAAAGAGATAACACCCCCCCATTACGTCATGCTTCAGAAATGTGGAAAATGGTCCGTTTTCAAATGTTTTATTTTTGAACGTCAGTTCACATTTGTAGGTGGATCATCAGAGTTAGAGCTAAAATTAGCATGTTTAAAGTGATTTTCATGCTTCCAGGGGCTCGGGAAGTGAATTAAATACTATTTGGAGGCATTTAATATTCAAGCACAAACGGCTGATTTTCGACAAAAGAGATAACACCCCCCCATTACGTCATGCTTCAGAAATGTGGAAAATGGTCCGTTTTCAAATGTTTTATTTTTGAACATCAGTTCACATTTTAGGTGGATCATCAGTGTTAGAGCTAAAATTAGCATGTTTAAAGTGATTTTCATGCTTCCAGGGGCTCGGGAAGTGAATTAAATACTATTTGGAGGCATTTAATGTTCAATCAAAAACAGCTGATTTTTGACAAAAGAGATAACACCCCCCCATTACGTCATGCTTCAGAAATGTGGAAAATGGTCCGTTTTTAAATGTTTTCTTTTTGAACGTCAGTTCAAATTTGTAGGTGGATCATCAGTGTTAGAGCTAAAATTAGCATGTTTAAAGTGATTTTTATGCTTCCAGGGGCCCTAAACACAAGATTTATGGTATGGTTAAAAGTGCATGAAAATGGCCAATTTACTCACTCTGAGTTCTCAAAAAGGGTTTCTTCACCCCGGGAAGTTAATTAAATACCATTTGGAGGCATTTAATGTTCGAGCAAAAACGGCTGATTTTCGACAAAAGAGATAACACCCCCCCATTACGTCATGCTTCAGAAATGTGGAAAATGGTCAGTTTTCAAATGTTTTCTTTTTGAACGTCAGTTCACATTTGTAGGTGGATCATCAGTGTTAGAGCTAAAATTAGCATGTTTAAAGTGATTTTCATGCTTCCAGGGGCCCTAAACACAAGATTTATGGAATGGTTAAAAGTGCATGAAAATGGCCAATTTACTCACTCTGAGTTCTCAAAAAGGGTTTCTTCACCCCGGGAAGTTAATTAAATACCATTTGGAGGCATTTAATGTTCGAGCAAAAACGGCTGATTTTCGACAAAAGAGATAACACCCCCCCATTACGTCATGCTTCAGAAATGTGGAAAATGGTCCGTTTTCAAATGTTTTATTTTTGAACGTCAGTTCACATTTGTAGGTGGATCATCAGTGTTAGAGCTAAAATTAGCATGTTTAAAGTGATTTTCATGCTTCCAGGGGCTCGGGAAGTGAATTAAATACTATTTGGAGGCATTTAATGTTCAATCAAAAACAGCTGATTTTTGACAAAAGAGATAACACCCCCCCATTACGTCATGCTTCAGAAATGTGGAAAATGGTCCGTTTTCCAATGTTTTCTTTTTGAACATCAGTTCACATTTGTAGGTGGATCATCAGTGTTAGAGCTAAAATTAGCATGTTTAAAGTGATTTTCATGCTTCCAGGGGCCCTAAACACAAGATTTATGGAATGGTTAAAAGTGCATGAAAATGGCCAATTTACTCACTCTCAGTTCTCAAAAAGGGTTTCTTCACCCCGGGAAGATAATTAAATACCATTTGGAGGCATTTAATGTTCGAGCAAAAACGGCTGATTTTCGACAAAAGAGATAACACCCCCCCATTACGTCCTGCTTCAGAAATGTGGAAAATGGTCCGTTTTCAAATGTTTTATTTTTGAACGTCAGTTCACATTTGTAGGTGGATCATCAGAGTTAGAGATAAAATTAGCATGTTTAAAGTGATTTTCATGCTTCCAGGGGCTCGGGAAGTGAATTAAATACTATTTGGAGGCATTTAATGTTCAAGCAAAAACGGCTGATTTTCGACAAAAGAGATAACACCCCCCCATTACGTCATGCTTCTGAAATGTGGAAAATGGTCCGTTTTCAAATGTTTTATTTTTGAACGTCAGTTCACATTTGTAGGTGGATCATCAGTGTTAGAGCTAAAATTAGCATGTTTAAAGTGATTTTCATGCTTCCAGGGGCTCGGGAAGTGAATTAAATACTATTTGGAGGCATTTAATGTTCAATCAAAAACAGCTGATTTTTGACAAAAGAGATAACACCCCCCCATTACGTCATGCTTCAAAAATGTGGAAAATGGTCCGTTTTCCAATGTTTTCTTTTTGAACATCAGTTCACATTTGTAGGTGGATCATCAGTGTTAGAGCTAAAATTAGCATGTTTAAAGTGATTTTCATGCTTCCAGGGCCTCGGGAAGTGAATTAAATACTATTTGGAGGCATTTAATGTTCAATCAAAAACAGCTGATTTTTGACAAAAGAGATAACACCCCCCCATTACGTCATGCTTCAAAAATGTGGAAAATGGTCCGTTTTCAAATGTTTTATTTTTGAACGTCAGTTCACATTTGTAGGTGGATCATCAGTGTTAGAGCTAAAATTAGCATGTTTAAAGTGATTGTCATGCTTCCAGGGGCTCGGGAAGTGAATTAAATACTATTTGGAGGCATTTAATGTTCAATCAAAAACAGCTGATTTTTGACAAAAGAGATAACACCCCCCCCCCCATTACGTCATGCTTCAGAAATGTGGAAAATGGTCCGTTTTCAAATGTTTTCTTTTTGAACGTCAGTTCACATTTGTAGGTGGATCATTAGTGTTAGAGCTAAAATTAGCATGTTTAAAGTGATTTTCATGCTTCCAGGGGCCCTAAACACAAGATTTATGGAATGGTTAAAAGTGCATGAAAATGGCCAATTTACTCACTCTGAGTTCTCAAAAAGGGTTTCTTCACCCCGGGAAGTTAATTAAATACCATTTGGAGGCATTTAATGTTCGAGCAAAAACGGCTGATTTTCGACAAAAGAGATAACACCCCCCCATTACGTCATGCTTCAGAAATGTGGAAAATGGTCCATTTTCAAATGTTTTATTTTTGAACGTCAGTTCACATTTGTAGGTGGATCATCAGAGTTAGAGCTAAAATTAGCATGTTTAAAGTGATTTTCATGCTTCCAGGGGCTCGAGAAGTGAATTAAATACTATTTGGAGGCATTTAATGTTCAAGCAAAAACGGCTGATTTTCGACAAAAGAGATAACACCCCCCATTACGTCATGCTTCAGAAATGTGGAAAATGGTCCGTTTTCAAATGTTTTATTTTTGAACATCAGTTCACATTTGTAGGTGGATCATCAGTGTTAGAGCTAAAATTAGCATGTTTAAAGTGATTTTCATGCTTCCAGGGCCTCGGGAAGTGAATTAAATACTATTTGGAGGGATTTAATGTTCAATCAAAAACAGCAGATTTTTGACAAAAGAGATAACACCCCCCCATTACGTCATGCTTCAGAAATGTGGAAAATGGTCAGTTTTTAAATGTTTTCTTTTTGAACGTCAGTTCACATTTGTAGGTGGATCATCAGTGTTAGAGCTAAAATTAGCATGTTTAAAGTGATTTTCATGCTTCCAGGGGCCCTAAACACAAGATTTATGGAATGGTTAAAAGTGCATGAAAATGGCCAATTTACTCACTCTGAGTTCTCAAAAAGGGTTTCTTCACCCCGGGAAGTTAATTAAATACCATTTGGAGGCATTTAATGTTCGAGCAAAAACGGCTGATTTTCGACAGAAGAGATAACACCCCCCCATTACGTCATGCTTCAGAAATGTGGAAAATGGTCCGTTTTCAAATGTTTTATTTTTGAACGTCAGTTCACATTTGTAGGTGGATCATCAGTGTTAGAGCTAAAATTAGCATGTTTAAAGTGATTTTCATGCTTCCAGGGGCTCGGGAAGTGAATTAAATACTATTTGGAGGCATTTAATGTTCAATCAAAAACAGCTAGTTTTTGACAAAAGAGATAACACCCCCCCATTACGTCATGCTTCAGAAATGTGGAAAATGGTCCGTTTTCAAATGTTTTATTTTTGAACGTCAGTTCACATTTGTAGGTGGATCATCAGTGTTAGAGCTAAAATTAGCATGTTTAAAGTGATTTTCATGCTTCCAGGGGCCCTAAACACAAGATTTATGGAATGGTTAAAAGTGCATGAAAATGGCCAATTTACTCACTCTGAGTTCTCAAAAAGGGTTTCTTCACCCCGGGAAGTTAATTAAATACCATTTGGAGGCATTTAATGTTCAAGCAAAAACGGCTGATTTTCGACAAAAGAGATAACACCCCCCCATTACGTCATGCTTCAGAAATGTGGAAAATGGTCCGTTTTCAAATGTTTTATTTTTGAACGTCAGTTCACATTTGTAGGTGGATCATCAGAGTTAGAGCTAAAATTAGCATGTTTAAAGTGATTTTCATGCTTCCAGGGGCTCGGGAAGTGAATTAAATACTATTTGGAGGCATTTAATATTCAAACACAAACGGCTGATTTTCGACAAAAGAGATAACACCCCCCCCATTACGTCATGCTTCAGAAATGTGGAAAATGGTCCGTTTTCAAATGTTTTATTTTTGAACATCAGTTCACATTTTAGGTGGATCATCAGTGTTAGAGCTAAAATTAGCATGTTTAAAGTGATTTTCATGCTTCCAGGGGCTCGGGAAGTGAATTAAATACTATTTGGAGGCATTTAATGTTCAATCAAAAACAGCTGATTTTTGACAAAAGAGATAACACCCCCCCATTACGTCATGCTTCAGAAATGTGGAAAATGGTCCGTTTTTAAATGTTTTCTTTTTGAACGTCAGTTCAAATTTGTAGGTGGATCATCAGTGTTAGAGCTAAAATTAGCATGTTTAAAGTGATTTTCATGCTTCCAGGGGCCCTAAACACAAGATTTATGGTATGGTTAAAAGTGCATGAAAATGGCCAATTTACTCACTCTGAGTTCTCAAAAAGGGTTTCTTCACCCCGGGAAGTTAATTAAATACCATTTGGAGGCATTTAATGTTCGAGCAAAAACGGCTGATTTTCGACAAAAGAGATAACACCCCCCCATTACGTCATGCTTCAGAAATGTGGAAAATGGTCAGTTTTCAAATGTTTTCTTTTTGAACGTCAGTTCACATTTGTAGGTGGATCATCAGTGTTAGAGCTAAAATTAGCATGTTTAAAGTGATTTTCATGCTTCCAGGGGCCCTAAACACAAGATTTATGGAATGGTTAAAAGTGCATGAAAATGGCCAATTTACTCACTCTGAGTTCTCAAAAAGGGTTTCTTCACCCCGGGAAGTTAATTAAATACCATTTGGAGGCATTTAATGTTCGAGCAAAAACGGCTGATTTTCGACAAAAGAGATAACACCCCCCCATTACGTCATGCTTCAGAAATGTGGAAAATGGTCCGTTTTCAAATGTTTTATTTTTGAACGTCAGTTCACATTTGTAGGTGGATCATCAGTGTTAGAGCTAAAATTAGCATGTTTAAAGTGATTTTCATGCTTCCAGGGGCTCGGGAAGTGAATTAAATACTATTTGGAGGCATTTAATGTTCAATCAAAAACAGCTGATTTTTGACAAAAGAGATAACACCCCCCCATTACGTCATGCTTCAGAAATGTGGAAAATGGTCCGTTTTCCAATGTTTTCTTTTTGAACATCAGTTCACATTTGTAGGTGGATCATCAGTGTTAGAGCTAAAATTAGCATGTTTAAAGTGATTTTCATGCTTCCAGGGGCCCTAAACACAAGATTTATGGAATGGTTAAAAGTGCATGAAAATGGCCAATTTACTCACTCTCAGTTCTCAAAAAGGGTTTCTTCACCCCGGGAAGATAATTAAATACCATTTGGAGGCATTTAATGTTCGAGCAAAAACGGCTGATTTTCGACAAAAGAGATAACACCCCCCCATTACGTCCTGCTTCAGAAATGTGGAAAATGGTCCGTTTTCAAATGTTTTATTTTTGAACGTCAGTTCACATTTGTAGGTGGATCATCAGAGTTAGAGATAAAATTAGCATGTTTAAAGTGATTTTCATGCTTCCAGGGGCTCGGGAAGTGAATTAAATACTATTTGGAGGCATTTAATGTTCAAGCAAAAACGGCTGATTTTCGACAAAAGAGATAACACCCCCCCATTACGTCATGCTTCAGAAATGTGGAAAATGGTCCGTTTTCAAATGTTTTATTTTTGAACATCAGTTCACATTTGTAGGTGGATCATCAGTGTTAGAGCTAAAATTAGCATGTTTAAAGTGATTTTCATGCTTCCAGGGCCTCGGGAAGTGAATTAAATACTATTTGGAGGCATTTAATGTTCAATCAAAAACAGCTGATTTTTGACAAAAGAGATAACACCCCCCCCATTACGTCATGCTTCAGAAATGTGGAAAATGGTCCGTTTTCAAATGTTTTCTTTTTGAACGTCAGTTCACATTTGTAGGTGGATCATCAGTGTTAGAGCTAAAATTAGCATGTTTAAAGTGATTTTCATGCTTCCAGGGGCCCTAAACACAAGATTTATGGAATGGTTAAAAGTGCATGAAAATGGCCAATTTACTCACTCTGAGTTCTCAAAAAGGGTTTCTTCACCCCGGGAAGTTAATTAAATACCATTTGGAGGCATTTAATGTTCGAGCAAAAACGGCTGATTTTCGACAAAAGAGATAACACCCCCCCATTACGTCATGCTTCAGAAATGTGGAAAATGGTCCGTTTTCAAATGTTTTATTTTTGAACGTCAGTTCACATTTGTAGGTGGATCATCAGAGTTAGAGCTAAAATTAGCATGTTTAAAGTGATTTTCATGCTTCCAGGGGCTCGAGAAGTGAATTAAATACTATTTGGAGGCATTTAATGTTCAAGCAAAAACGGCTGATTTTCGACAAAAGAGATAACACCCCCCCATTACGTCATGCTTCAGAAATGTGGAAAATGGTCCGTTTTCAAATGTTTTATTTTTGAACATCAGTTCACATTTGTAGGTGGATCATCAGTGTTAGAGCTAAAATTAGCATGTTTAAAGTGATTTTCATGCTTCCAGGGCCTCGGGAAGTGAATTAAATACTATTTGGAGGGATTTAATGTTCAATCAAAAACAGCTGATTTTTGAGAAAAGAGATAACACCCCCCCATTACGTCATGCTTCAGAAATGTGGAAAATGGTCAGTTTTTAAATGTTTTCTTTTTGAACGTCAGTTCACATTTGTAGGTGGATCATCAGTGTTAGAGCTAAAATTAGCATGTTTAAAGTGATTTTCATGCTTCCAGGGGCCCTAAACACAAGATTTATGGAATGGTTAAAAGTGCATGAAAATGGCCAATTTACTCACTCTGAGTTCTCAAAAAGGGTTTCTTCACCCCGGGAAGTTAATTAAATACCATTTGGAGGCATTTAATGTTCGAGCAAAAACGGCTGATTTTCGACAAAAGAGATAACACCCCCCCCATTACGTCATGCTTCAGAAATGTGGAAAATGGTCCGTTTTCAAATGTTTTATTTTTGAACGTCAGTTCACATTTGTAGGTGGATCATCAGAGTTAGAGCTAAAATTAGCATGTTTAAAGTGATTTGGGCTCGGGAAGTGAATTAAATACTATTTGGAGGCATTTAATGTTCAAGCTAAAACGGCTGATTTTCGACAAAAGAGATAACACCCCCCCCCCATTACGTCATGCTTCAGAAATGTGGAAAATGGTCAGTTTTCAAATGTTTTATTTTTGAACATCAGTTCACATTTGTAGGTGGATCATCAGTGTTAGAGCTAAAATTAGCATGTTTAAAGTGATTTTCATGCTTCCAGGGGCTCGGGAAGTGAATTAAATACTATTTGGAGGCATTTAATGTTCAATCAAATACAGCTGATTTTTGACAAAAGAGATAACACCCCCCCATTACGTCATGCTTCAGAAATGTGGAAAATGATCCGTTTTTAAATGTTTTCTTTTTGAACGTCAGTTCACATTTGTAGGTGGATCATCAGTGTTAGAGCTAAAATTAGCATGTTTAAAGTGATTTTCATGCTTCCAGGGGCCCTAAACACAAGATTTATGGAATGGTTAAAAGTGCATGAAAATGGCCAATTTACTCACTCTGAGTTCTCAAAAAGGGTTTCTTCACCCAGGGAAGTTAATTAAATACCATTTGGAGGCATTTAATGTTCGAGCAAAAACGGCTGATTTTCGACAAAAGAGATAACACCCCCCCATTACGTCATGCTTCAGAAATGTGGAAAATGGTCCATTTTCAAATGTTTTATTTTTGAAAGTCAGTTCACATTTGTAGGTGGATCATCAGTGTTAGAGCTAAAATTAGCATGTTTAAAGTGATTTTCATGCTTCCAGGGGCTCGGGAAGTGAATTAAATACTATTTGGAGGCATTTAATGTTCAATCAAAAACAGCTGGTTTTTGACAAAAGAGATAACACCCCCCCATTACGTCATGCTTCAGAAATGTGGAAAATGGTCCGTTTTCAAATGTTTTATTTTTGAACGTCAGTTCACATTTGTAGGTGGATCATCAGTGTTAGAGCTAAAATTAGCATGTTTAAAGTGATTTTCATTCTTCCAGGGGCTCGGGAAGTGAATTAAATACTATTTGGATGCATTTATTGTTCAATCAAAAACAGCTGATTTTTGACAAAAGAGATAACACCCCCCCATTACGTCATGCTTCAGAAATGTGGAAAATG
Organism: Lissotriton vulgaris; assembly: GCF_964263255.1. Taxonomy (NCBI): domain Eukaryota; kingdom Metazoa; phylum Chordata; class Amphibia; order Caudata; family Salamandridae; genus Lissotriton; species Lissotriton vulgaris. Next base: position 267,090 of record NW_028248302.1, on the reverse strand, counting down.
GTCCGTTTTCAAATGTTTTCTTTTTGAACGTCAGTTCACATTTGTAGGAGGATCATCAGAGTTAGAGCTAAAATTAGCATGTTTAAAGTGATTTGGGCTAGGGAAGTGAATTAAATACTATTTGGAGGCATTTAATGTTCAATCAAAAACAGTTGATTTTTGACAAAAGAGATAACACCCCCCCATTACGTCATGCTTCAGAAATGTGGAAAATGGTCCGTTTTCAAATGTTTTCTTTTTGAACGTCAGTTCACATTTGTAGGTGGATCATCAGTGTTAGAGCTAAAATTAGCATGTTTAAAGTGATTTTCATGCTTCCAGGGGCCCTAAACACAAGATTTATGGAATAGTTAAAAGTGCATGAAAATGGCCAATTTACTCACTCTGAGTTCTCAAAAAGGGTTTCTTCACCCAGGAAAGTTAATTAAATACCATTTGGAGGCATTTAATGTTCGAGCAAAACCGGCTGATTTTCGACAAAAGAGATAACACCCCCCAATTACGTCATGCTTCAGAAATGTGGAGAATGGTCCATTTTCAAATGTTTTATTTTTGAACGTCAGTTCACATTTGTAGGTGGATCATCAGTGTTAGAGCTAAAATTAGCATGTTTAAAGTGATTTTCATGCTTCCAGGGGCTCGGGAAGTGAATTAAATACTATTTGGAGGCATTTAATGTTCAATCAAAAACAGCTAGTTTTTGACAAAAGAGATAACAACCCCCCATTACGTCATGCTTCAGAAATGTGAAAATGGTCCGTTTTCAAATGTTTTATTTTTGAACGTCAGTTCACATTTGTAGGTGGATCATCAGTGTTAGAGCTAAAATTAGCATGTTTAAAGTGATTTTCATGCTTCCAGGGCCTTGGGAAGTGAATTAAATACTATTTGGAGGCATTTAATGTTCAATCAAAAACAGCTGATTTTTGACAAAAGAGATAACACCCCCCCATTACGTCATGCTTCAGAAATGTGGAAAATGGTCCGTTTTCAAATGTTTTCTTTTTGAACGTCAGTTCACATTTGTAGGTGGATCATCAGTGTTAGATCTAAAATTAGCATGTTTAAAGTGATTTTCATGCTTCCAGGGGCCCTAAACACAAGATTTATGGAATTGTTAAAAGTGCATGAAAATGGCCAATTTACTCACTCTGAGTTCTCAAAAAGGGTTTCTTCACCCCCGGAAGTTAATTAAATACCATTTGGAGGCATTTAATGTTCGAGCAAAAACGGCTGATTTTCGACAAAAGAGATAACACCCCCCCATTACGTCATGCTTCAGAAATGTGGAAAATGGTCCGTTTTCAAATGTTTTATTTTTGAACGTCAGTTCAAATTTGTAGGTGGATCATCAGAGTTAGAGCTAAAATTAGCATGTTTAAAGTGATTTTCATGCTTCCAGGGGCTCGAGAAGTGAATTAAATACTATTTGGAGGCATTTAATGTTCAAGCAAAAACGGCTGATTTTCGACAAAAGAGATAACACCCCCCCATTACGTCATGCTTCAGAAATGTGGAAAATGGTCAGTTTTTAAATGTTTTCTTTTTGAACGTCAGTTCACATTTGTAGGTGGATCATCAGTGTTAGAGCTAAAATTAGCATGTTTAAAGTGATTTTCATGCTTCCAGGGGCCCTAAACACAAGATTTATGGAATGGTTAAAAGTGCATGAAAATGGCCAATTTACTCACTCTGAGTTCTCAAAAAGGGTTTCTTCACCCCGGGAAGTTAATTAAATACCATTTGGAGGCATTTAATGTTCGAGCAAAAACGGCTGATTTTCGACAAAAGAGATAACACCCCCCCATTACGTCATGCTTCAGAAATGTGGAAAATGGTCCGTTTTCAAATGTTTTATTTTTGAACGTCAGTTCACATTTGTAGGTGGATCATCAGAGTTAGAGCTAAAATTAGCATGTTTAAAGTGATTTGGGCTCGGGAAGTGAATTAAATACTATTTGGAGGCATTTAATGTTCAAGCTAAAACGGCTGATTTTCGACAAAAGAGATAACACCCCCCCATTACGTCATGCTTCAGAAATGTGGAAAATGGTCCGTTTTCAAATGTTTTATTTTTGAACGTCAGTTCACATTTGTAGGTGGATCATCAGAGTTAGAGATAAAATTAGCATGTTTAAAGTGATTTTCATGCTTCCAGGGGCTCGGGAAGTGAATTAAATACTATTTGGAGGCATTTAATGTTCAAGCAAAAACGGCTGATTTTCGACAAAAGAGATAACACCCCCCCATTACGTCATGCTTCAGAAATGTGGAAAATGGTCCGTTTTCAAATGTTTTATTTTTGAACATCAGTTCACATTTGTAGGTGGATCATCAGTGTTAGAGCTAAAATTAGCATGTTTAAAGTGATTTTCATGCTTCCAGGGCCTCGGGAAGTGAATTAAATACTATTTGGAGGCATTTAATGTTCAATCAAAAACAGCTGATTTTTGACAAAAGAGATAACACCCCCCCATTACGTCATGCTTCAAAAATGTGGAAAATGGTCCGTTTTCAAATGTTTTATTTTTGAACGTCAGTTCACATTTGTAGGTGGATCATCAGTGTTAGAGCTAAAATTAGCATGTTTAAAGTGATTTTCATGCTTCCAGGGGCTCGGGAAGTGAATTAAATACTATTTGGAGGCATTTAATGTTCAATCAAAAACAGCTGATTTTTGACAAAAGAGATAACACCCCCCCCCATTACGTCATGCTTCAGAAATGTGGAAAATGGTCCGTTTTCAAATGTTTTCTTTTTGAACGTCAGTTCACATTTGTAGGTGGATCATCAGTGTTAGAGCTAAAATTAGCATGTTTAAAGTGATTTTCATGCTTCCAGGGGCCCTAAACACAAGATTTATGGAATGGTTAAAAGTGCATGAAAATGGCCAATTTACTCACTCTGAGTTCTCAAAAAGGGTTTCTTCACCCCGGGAAGTTAATTAAATACCATTTGGAGGCATTTAATGTTCGAGCAAAAACGGCTGATTTTCGACAAAAGAGATAACACCCCCCCATTACGTCATGCTTCAGAAATGTGGAAAATGGTCCGTTTTCAAATGTTTTATTTTTGAACGTCAGTTCACATTTGTAGGTGGATCATCAGAGTTAGAGCTAAAATTAGCATGTTTAAAGTGATTTTCATGCTTCCAGGGGCTCGAGAAGTGAATTAAATACTATTTGGAGGCATTTAATGTTCAAGCAAAAACGGCTGATTTTCGACAAAAGAGATAACACCCCCCCATTACGTCATGCTTCAGAAATGTGGAAAATGGTCAGTTTTTAAATGTTTTCTTTTTGAACGTCAGTTCACATTTGTAGGTGGATCATCAGTGTTAGAGCTAAAATTAGCATGTTTAAAGTGATTTTCATGCTTCCAGGGGCCCTAAACACAAGATTTATGGAATGGTTAAAAGTGCATGAAAATGGCCAATTTACTCACTCTGAGTTCTCAAAAAGGGTTTCTTCACCCCGGGAAGTTAATTAAATACCATTTGGAGGCATTTAATGTTCGAACAAAAACGGCTGATTTTCGACAAAAGAGATAACACCCCCCCATTACGTCATGCTTCAGAAATGTGGAAAATGGTCCGTTTTCAAATGTTTTATTTTTGAACGTCAGTTCACATTTGTAGGTGGATCATCAGAGTTAGAGCTAAAATTAGCATGTTTAAAGTGATTTGGGCTCGGGAAGTGAATTAAATACTATTTGGAGGCATTTAATGTTCAAGCTAAAACGGCTGATTTTCGACAAAAGAGATAACACCCCCCCCCATTATGTCATGCTTCAGAAATGTGGAAAATGGTCAGTTTTCAAATGTTTTATTTTTGAACATCAGTTCACATTTGTAGGTGGATCATCAGTGTTAGAGCTAAAATTAGCATGTTTAAAGTGATTTTCATGCTTCCAGGGGCTCGGGAAGTGAATTAAATACTATTTGGAGGCATTTAATGTTCAATCTAATACAGCTGATTTTTGACAAAAGAGATAACACCCCCCCATTACGTCATGCTTCAGAAATGTGGAAAATGATCCGTTTTTAAATGTTTTCTTTTTGAACGTCAGTTCACATTTGTAGGTGGATCATCAGTGTTAGAGCTAAAATTAGCATGTTTAAAGTGATTTTCATGCTTCCAGGGGCCCTAAACACAAGATTTATGGAATGGTTAAAAGTGCATGAAAATGGCCAATTTACTCACTCTGAGTTCTCAAAAAGGGTTTCTTCACCCAGGGAAGTTAATTAAATACCATTTGGAGGCATTTAATGTTCGAGCAAAAACGGCTGATTTTCGACAAAAGAGATAACACCCCCCCATTACGTCATGCTTCAGAAATGTGGAAAATGGTCCGTTTTCAAATGTTTTATTTTTGAACGTCAGTTCACATTTGTAGGTGGATCATCAGTGTTAGAGCTAAAATTAGCATGTTTAAAGTGATTTTCATGCTTCCAGGGGCTCGGGAAGTGAATTAAATACTATTTGGAGGCATTTAATGTTCAATCAAAAACAGCTGGTTTTTGACAAAAGAGATAACACCCCCCCATTACGTCATGCTTCAGAAATGTGGAAAATGGTCCGTTTTCAAATGTTTTATTTTTGAACGTCAGTTCACATTTGTAGGTGGATCATCAGTGTTAGAGCTAAAATTAGCATGTTTAAAGTGATTTTCATTCTTCCAGGGGCTCGGGAAGTGAATTAAATACTATTTGGATGCATTTATTGTTCAATCAAAAACAGCTGATTTTTGACAAAAGAGATAACACCCCCCCCATTACGTCATGCTTCAGAAATGTGGAAAATGGTCCGTTTTCAAATGTTTTCTTTTTGAACGTCAGTTCACATTTGTAGGTGGATCATCAGAGTTAGAGCTAAAATTAGCATGTTTAAAGTGATTTGGGCTAGGGAAGTGAATTAAATACTATTTGGAGGCATTTAATGTTCAATCAAAAACAGTTGATTTTTGACAAAAGAGATAACACCCCCCATTACGTCATGCTTCAGAAATGTGGAAAATGGTCCGTTTTCAAATGTTTTCTTTTTGAACGTCAGTTCACATTTGTAGGTGGATCATCAGTGTTAGAGCTAAAATTAGCATGTTTAAAGTGATTTTCATGCTTCCAGGGGCCCTAAACACAAGATTTATGGAATAGTTAAAAGTGCATGAAAATGGCCAATTTACTCACTCTGAGTTCTCAAAAAGGGTTTCTTCACCCAGGAAAGTTAATTAAATACCATTTGGAGGCATTTAATGTTCGAGCAAAACCGGCTGATTTTCGACAAAAGAGATAACACCCCCCCATTACGTCATGCTTCAGAAATGTGGAGAATGGTCCGTTTTCAAATGTTTTATTTTTGAACGTCAGTTCACATTTGTAGGTGGATCATCAGTGTTAGAGGTAAAATTAGCATGTTTAAAGTGATTTTCATGCTTCCAGGGGCTCGGGAAGTGAATTAAATACTATTTGGAGGCATTTAATGTTCAATCAAAAACAGCTAGTTTTTGACAAAAGAGATAACACCCCCCCATTACGTCATGCTTCAGAAATGTGGAAAATGGTCCGTTTTCAAATGTTTTATTTTTGAACGTCAGTTCAAATTTGTAGGTGGATCATCAGAGTTAGAGCTAAAATTAGCATGTTTAAAGTGATTTTCATGCTTCCAGGGGCTCGAGAAGTGAATTAAATACTATTTGGAGGCATTTAATGTTCAAGCAAAAACGGCTGATTTTCGACAAAAGAGATAACACCCCCCCATTACGTCATGCTTCAGAAATGTGGAAAATGGTCAGTTTTTAAATGTTTTCTTTTTGAACGTCAGTTCACATTTGTAGGTGGATCATCAGTGTTAGAGCTAAAATTAGCATGTTTAAAGTGATTTTTATGCTTCCAGGGGCCCTAAACACAAGATTTATGGAATGGTTAAAAGTGCATGAAAATGGCCAATTTACTCACTCTGAGTTCTCAAAAAGGGTTTCTTCACCCCGGGAAGTTAATTAAATACCATTTGGAGGCATTTAATGTTCGAGCAAAAACGGCTGATTTTCGACAAAAGAGATAACACCCCCCCATTACGTCATGCTTCAGAAATGTGGAAAATGGTCCGTTTTCAAATGTTTTATTTTTGAACGTCAGTTCACATTTGTAGGTGGATCATCAGAGTTAGAGCTAAAATTAGCATGTTTAAAGTGATTTGGGCTCGGGAAGTGAATTAAATACTATTTGGAGGCATTTAATGTTCAAGCTAAAACGGCTGATTTTCGACAAAAGAGATAACACCCCCCCCCCCATTACGTCATGCTTCAGAAATGTGGAAAATGGTCAGTTTTCAAATGTTTTATTTTTGAACATCAGTTCACATTTGTAGGTGGATCATCAGTGTTAGAGCTAAAATTAGCATGTTTAAAGTGATTTTCATGCTTCCAGGGGCTCGGGAAGTGAATTAAATACTATTTGGAGGCATTTAATGTTCAATCAAATACAGCTGATTTTTGACAAAAGAGATAACACCCCCCCATTACGTCATGCTTCAGAAATGTGGAAAATGATCCGTTTTTAAATGTTTTCTTTTTGAACGTCAGTTCACATTTGTAGGTGGATCATCAGTGTTAGAGCTAAAATTAGCATGTTTAAAGTGATTTTCATGCTTCCAGGGGCCCTAAACACAAGATTTATGGAATGGTTAAAAGTGCATGAAAATGGCCAATTTACTCACTCTGAGTTCTCAAAAAGGGTTTCTTCACCCAGGGAAGTTAATTAAATACCATTTGGAGGCATTTAATGTTCGAGCAAAAACGGCTGATTTTCGACAAAAGAGATAACACCCCCCCATTGCGTCATGCTTCAGAAATGTGGAAAATGGTCCGTTTTCAAATGTTTTATTTTTGAACGTCAGTTCACATTTGTAGGTGGATCATCAGAGTTAGAGCTAAAATTAGCATGTTTAAAGTGATTTTCATGCTTCCAGGGGCTCGAGAAGTGAATTAAATACTATTTGGAGGCATTTAATGTTCAAGCAAAAACGGCTGATTTTCGACAAAACAGATAACACCCCCCATTACGTCATGCTTCAGAAATGTGGAAAATGGTCCGTTTTCAAATGTTTTATTTTTGAACATCAGTTCACATTTGTAGGTGGATCATCAGTGTTAGAGCTAAAATTAGCATGTTTAAAGTGATTTTCATGCTTCCAGGGCCACGGGAAGTGAATTAAATACTATTTGGAGGGATTTAATGTTCAATCAAAAACAGCAGATTTTTGACAAAAGAGATAACACCCCCCCATTACGTCATGCTTCAGAAATGTGGAAAATGGTCAGTTTTTAAATGTTTTCTTTTTGAACGTCAGTTCACATTTGTAGGTGGATCATCAGTGTTAGAGCTAAAAGTAGCATGTTTAAAGTGATTTTCATGCTTCCAGGGGCCCTAAACACAAGATTTATGGAATGGTTAAAAGTGCATGAAAATGGCCAATTTACTCACTCTGAGTTCTCAAAAAGGGTTTCTTCACCCCGGGAAGTTAATTAAATACCATTTGGAGGCATTTAATGTTCGAGCAAAAACGGCTGATTTTCGACAAAAGAGATAACACCCCCCCATTACGTCATGCTTCAGAAATGTGGAAAATGGTCCGTTTTCAAATGTTTTATTTTTGAACGTCAGTTCACATTTGTAGGTGGATCATCAGAGTTAGTGCTAAAATTAGCATGTTTAAAGTGATTTGGGCTCGGGAAGTGAATCAAATACTATTTGGAGGCATTTAATGTTCAAGCTAAAACGGCTGATTTTCGACAAAAGAGATAACACCCCCCCCCCATTACGTCATGCTTCAGAAATGTGGAAAATGATCCGTTTTTAAATGTTTTCTTTTTGAACGTCAGTTCACATTTGTAGGTGGATCATCAGTGTTAGAGCTAAAATTAGCATGTTTAAAGTGATTTTCAAGCTTCCAGGGGCCCTAAACACAAGATTTATGGAATGGTTAAAAGTGCATGAAAATGGCCAATTTACTCACTCTGAGTTCTCAAAAAGGGTTTCTTCACCCAGGGAAGTTAATTAAATACCATTTGGAGGTATTTAATGTTCGAGCAAAAACGGCTGATTTTCGACAAAAGAGATAACACCCCCCCATTACGTCATGCTTCAGAAATGTGGAAAATGGTCCGTTTTCAAATGTTTTATTTTTGAACGTCAGTTCACATTTGTAGGTGGATCATCAGTGTTAGAGCTAAAATTAGCATGTTTAAAGTGATTTTCATGCTTCCAGGGGCTCGGGAAGTGAATTAAATACTATTTGGAGGCATTTAATGTTCAATCAAAAACAGCTGGTTTTTGACAAAAGAGATAACACCCCCCCATTACGTCATGCTTCAGAAATGTGGAAAATGGTCCGTTTTCAAATGTTTTATTTTTGAACGTCAGTTCACATTTGTAGGTGGATCATCAGAGTTAGATCTAAAATTAGCATGTTTAAAGTGATTTTCATGCTTCCAGGGGCCCTAAACACAAGATTTATGGAATTGTTAAAAGTGCATGAAAATGGCCAATTTACTCACTCTGAGTTCTCAAAAAGGGTTTCTTCACCCCCGGAAGTTAATTAAATACCATTTGGAGGCATTTAATGTTCGAGCAAAAACGGCTGATTTTCGACAAAAGAGATAACACCCCCCCATTACGTCATGCTTCAGAAATGTGGAAAATGGTCCGTTTTCAAATGTTTTATTTTTGAACGTCAGTTCAAATTTGTAGGTGGATCATCAGAGTTAGAGCTAAAATTAGCATGTTTAAAGTGATTTTCATGCTTCCAGGGGCTCGAGAAGTGAATTAAATATATTTGGAGGCATTTAATGTTCAAGCAAAAACGGCTGATTTTCGACAAAAGAGATAACACCCCCCCATTACGTCATGCTTCAGAAATGTGGAAAATGGTCAGTTTTTAAATGTTTTCTTTTTGAACGTCAGTTCACATTTGTAGGTGGATCATCAGTGTTAGAGCTAAAATAAGCATGTTTAAAGTGATTTTCATGCTTCCAGGGGCCCTAAACACAAGATTTATGGAATGGTTAAAAGTGCATGAAAATGGCCAATTTACTCACTCTGAGTTCTCAAAAAGGGTTTCTTCACCCCGGGAAGTTAATTAAATACCATTTGGAGGCATTTAATGTTCGAGCAAAAACGGCTGATTTTCGACAAAAGAGATAACACCCCCCCCATTACGTCATGCTTCAGAAATGTGGAAAATGGTCCGTTTTCAAATGTTTTATTTTTGAACGTCAGTTCACATTTGTAGGTGGATCATCAGAGTTAGAGCTAAAATTAGCATGTTTAAAGTGATTTGGGCTCGGGAAGTGAATTAAATACTATTTGGAGGCATTTAATGTTCAAGCTAAAACGGCTGATTTTCGACAAAAGAGATAACACCCCCCCCCCCATTACGTCATGCTTCAGAAATGTGGAAAATGGTCAGTTTTCAAATGTTTTATTTTTGAACATCAGTTCACATTTGTAGGTGGATCATCAGTGTTAGAGCTAAAATTAGCATGTTTAAAGTGATTTTCATGCTTCCAGGGGCTCGGGAAGTGAATTAAATACTATTTGGAGGCATTTAATGTTCAATCAAATACAGCTGATTTTTGACAAAAGAGATAACACCCCCCCATTACGTCATGCTTCAGAAATGTGGAAAATGATCCGTTTTTAAATGTTTTCTTTTTGAACGTCAGTTCACATTTGTAGGTGGATCATCAGTGTTAGAGCTAAAATTAGCATGTTTAAAGTGATTTTCATGCTTCCAGGGGCCCTAAACACAAGATTTATGGAATGGTTAAAAGTGCATGAAAATGGCCAATTTACTCACTCTGAGTTCTCAAAAAGGGTTTCTTCACCCAGGGAAGTTAATTAAATACCATTTGGAGGCATTTAATGTTCGAGCAAAAACGGCTGATTTTCGACAAAAGAGATAACACCCCCCCATTACGTCATGCTTCAGAAATGTGGAAAATGGTCCGTTTTCAAATGTTTTATTTTTGAACGTCAGTTCACATTTGTAGGTGGATCATCAGAGTTAGAGCTAAAATTAGCATGTTTAAAGTGATTTTCATGCTTCCAGGGGCTCGAGAAGTGAATTAAATACTATTTGGAGGCATTTAATGTTCAAGCAAAAACGGCTGATTTTCGACAAAAGAGATAACACCCCCCATTACGTCATGCTTCAGAAATGTGGAAAATGGTCCGTTTTCAAATGTTTTATTTTTGAACATCAGTTCACATTTGTAGGTGGATCATCAGTGTTAGAGCTAAAATTAGCATGTTTAAAGTGATTTTCATGCTTCCAGGGCCTCGGGAAGTGAATTAAATACTATTTGGAAGGATTTAATGTTCAATCAAAAACAGCAGATTTTTGACAAAAGAGATAACACCCCCCCATTACGTCATGCTTCAGAAATGTGGAAAATGGTCAGTTTTTAAATGTTTTCTTTTTGAACGTCAGTTCACATTTGTAGGTGGATCATCAGTGTTAGAGCTAAAATTAGCATGTTTAAAGTGATTTTCATGCTTCCAGGGGCCCTAAACACAAGATTTATGGAATGGTTAAAAGTGCATGAAAATGGCCAATTTACTCACTCTGAGTTCTCAAAAAGGGTTTCTTCACCCCGGGAAGTTAATTAAATACCATTTGGAGGCATTTAATGTTCGAGCAAAAACGGCTGATTTTCGACAGAAGAGATAACACCCCCCCCATTACGTCATGCTTCAGAAATGTGGAAAATGGTCCGTTTTCAAATGTTTTATTTTTGAACGTCAGTTCACATTTGTAGGTGGATCATCAGAGTTAGTGCTAAAATTAGCATGTTTAAAGTGATTTGGGCTCGGGAAGTGAATTAAATACTATTTGGAGGCATTTAATGTTCAAGCTAAAACGGCTGATTTTCGACAAAAGAGATAACACCCCCCCCCCATTACGTCATGCTTCAGAAATGTGGAAAATGATCCGTTTTTAAATGTTTTCTTTTTGAACGTCAGTTCACATTTGTAGGTGGATCATCAGTGTTAGAGCTAAAATTAGCATGTTTAAAGTGATTTTCATGCTTCCAGGGGCCCTAAACACAAGATTTATGGAATGGTTAAAAGTGCATGAAAATGGCCAATTTACTCACTCTGAGTTCTCAAAAAGGGTTTCTTCACCCAGGGAAGTTAATTAAATACCATTTGGAGGTATTTAATGTTCGAGCAAAAACGGCTGATTTTCGACAAAAGAGATAACACCCCCCCATTACGTCATGCTTCAGAAATGTGGAAAATAGTCCGTTTTCAAATGTTTTATTTTTGAACGTCAGTTCACATTTGTAGGTGGATCATCAGTGTTAGAGTTAAAATTAGCATGTTTAAAGTGATTTTCATGCTTCCAGGGGCTCGGGAAGTGAATTAAATACTATTTGGAGGCATTTAATGTTCAATCAAAAACAGCTGGTTTTTGACAAAAGAGATAACACCCCCCTATTACGTCATGCTTCAGAAATGTGGAAAATGGTCCGTTTTCAAATGTTTTATTTTTGAACGCCAGTTCACATTTGTAGGTGGATCATCAGTGTTAGAGCTAAAATTAGCATGTTTAAAGTGATTTTCATTCTTCCAGGGGCTCGGGAAGTGAATTTAATACTATTTGGATGCATTTATTGTTCAATCAAAAACAGCTGATTTTTGACAAAAGAGATAACACCCCCCCATTACGTCATGCTTCAGAAATGTGGAAAATGGTCAGTTTTCAAATGTTTTCTTTTTGAACGTCAGTTCACATTTGTAGGTGGATCATCAGAGTTAGAGCTAAAATTAGCATGTTTAAAGTGATTTGGGCTAGGGAAGTGAATTAAATACTATTTGGAGGCATTTAATGTTCAATCAAAAACAGCTGATTTTTGACAAAAGAGATAACACCCCCCCCATTACGTCATGCTTCAGAAATGTGGAAAATGGTCCGTTTTCAAATGTTTTCTTTTTGAACGTCAGTTCACATTTGTAGGTGGATCATCAGTGTTAGAGCTAAAATCAGCATGTTTAAAGTGATTTTCATGCTTCCAGGGGCCCTAAACACAAGATTTATGGAATGGTTAAAAGTGCATGAAAATGGCCAATTTACTCACTCTGAGTTCTCAAAAAGGGTTTCTTCACCCCGGGAAGTTAATTAAATACCATTTGGAGGCATTTAATGTTCGAGCAAAAACGGCTGATTTTCGACAAAAGAGATAACACCCCCCATTACGACATGCTTCAGAAATGTGGAAAATGGTCCGTTTTCAAATGTTTTATTTTTGAACCTCAGTTCACATTTGTAGGTGGATCATCAGAGTTAGAGCTAAAATTAGCATGTTTAATGTGATTTTCATGCTTCCAGGGGCTCGGGAAGTGAATTAAATACTATTTGGAGGCATTTAATGTTCAAGCAAAAACGGCTGATTTTCGACAAAAGAGATAACACCCCCCCATTACGTCATGCTTCAGAAATGTGGAAAATGGTCCGTTTTCAAATGTTTTATTTTTGAACATCAGTTCACATTTGTAGGTGGATCATCAGTGTTAGAGCTAAAATTAGCATGTTTAAAGTGATTTTCATGCTTCCAGGGCCTTGGGAAGTGAATTAAATACTATTTGGAGGCATTTAATGTTCAATCAAAAACAGCTGATTTTTGACAAAAGAGATAACACCCCCCCATTACGTCATGCTTCAGAAATGTGGAAAATGGTCCGTTTTCAAATGTTTTCTTTTTGAACGTCAGTTCACATTTGTAGGTGGATCATCAGTGTTAGAGCTAAAATTAGCATGTTTAAAGTGATATGGCTGAGATACCCGCCACCCCCTCTCAACACAAATCCCCAAGGATGGGAAACCGGAAACAATTCTGAAGTTTTTGGAAGACGGGAGGGAGTGACCCTCCCGGCCGTATTTATTAAAATATGAAACAAAATCAAAACAAAATTAACAGTTTCATATTATGTACAATTTCATAACCACATTGCGATGTTTGGCTAACCTTAACATATTCTCTAATACAAAGGTCCTCCTAGCCGAACTAACATCCTACAAAATATTTACTTGAAATTTTGAAATTGTACATCCTAACGTTTAAGGGCCAACGGCAAGGTCGTAACCGGTGTCAAGATCCCTAACCCAGAGATATCCCCCTCACTTGTGAGGGGCGGCACAGAGGCGTACCTCAAGTGCAACTTCCACAATTTCCCTTGACTTGACGGGGGCCCCAATAAAACTCGACGCCACTTAAAGGTCGTACGAAGACTCGTGTGAGGTATCTAGAAGGTAGCGTAGACCCCCCCCAAACCCCACACAACTTACCACATCTGCCGTCGCAGACGTCCTGGCCCCGGGAAATTCCCCAGGAGGGGGCTGTAACCCCTCCTACCCAGGAAGGGGTCTTGACCGCCTTTCCTTTCCTTTCGGCGACCCATCCTTAGAAGGGACCGCCTCCCCGTTGAGGGGCCAATGGCCACCTCCCCCGCGCGCTCCCATCCGTAATGGGTGACGCCCACTCATAGGGATCTTCCAATTAGTGCTCACCGATCATGACCTTACCGCCCGACCAAAATAAATACGACAATGCTAACTAAATTACAAATGACTAATTTTAAAAGACAGTAGCAACAACAACTTTATTAAATGCATGCTTACTCAGGGACACTAAAGCAGAATTACTTTATTTGCGAAACATAACACCAATCGACCGTTCTTTATTGCATACTCAAAGACATCACGATAATATGACAACCTGCAAACGAAAAAATCAGATTTAACATCAAACTTTATTTAAAACCAATCGCTGTCTTCAGGGGCTGGTGGGTGGGTCAAAATTGGCTCTTCGTTCCGTCTCGAGCTCACGTGCAGCGAGGAGGTGCAGCTTCAGAGCACAGGAACAAGAGGATGCCTTCTGGTCTTACTTCTCCTTTTATCCGTCTTCAGGGCGGGCGTAAACCCGCCCCGGCCTGCCCAAGGGCGTGGCCAGCCGCGTTCGTGTCTAGGCCAACCCACTCTAGGGCGGGAAAAAGGCGCGCCCCGGCTACGCCGCTTCGGGCATACCAGCCGAGACTCGCCTCCCGCCCAAGATGGCTTCCCGGGGGGATCGTGGTACTCTGCCATACGTTCGGGGGGACCGAATGGTCGCCCCTTTCCATATGGCTGAGATACCCGCCACCCCCTCTCAACACAAATCCCCAAGGATGGGAAACCGGAAACAATTCTGAAGTTTTTGGAAGACGGGAGGGGGTGACCCTCCCGGCCGTATTTATTAAAATATGAAACAAAATCAAAACAAAATTAACAGTTTCATATTATGTACAATTTCATAACCACATTGCGATGTTTGGCTAACCTTAACATATTCTCTAATACAAAGGTCCTCCTAGCCGAACTAACATCCTACAAAACATTTACTTGAAATTTTGAAATTGTACATCCTAACGTTTAAGGGCCAACGGCAAGGTCGTAACCGGTGTCAAGATCCCTAACCCAGAGATATCCCCCTCACTTGTGAGGGGCGGCACAGAGGCGTACCTCAAGTGCAACTTCCACAATTTCCCTTGACTTGACGGGGGCCCCAATAAAACTCGACGCCACTTAAAGGTCGTACGAAGACTCGTGTGAGGTATCTAGAAGGTAGCGTAGACCCCCCCCAAACCCCACACAACTTACCACATCTGCCGTCGCAGACGTCCTGGCCCCGGGAAATTCCCCAGGAGGGGGCTGTAACCCCTCCTACCCAGGAAGGGGTCTTGACCGCCTTTCCTTTCCTTTCGGCGACCCATCCTTAGAAGGGACCGCCTCCCCGTTGAGGGGCCAATGGCCACCTCCCCCGCGCGCTCCCATCCGTAATGGGTGACGCCCACTCATAGGGATCTTCCAATTAGTGCTCACCGATCATGACCTTACCGCCACAGGACCGGATAGTTGACCGGCTATCCGGACCCCCCACAACACTTCTACCTAAAGGTCATGTTTTAACGCCTTTAGCCAAGCTACGAAGTCTCCTATGAGTAACTCATTCCCCACCCGAGACAAATGCACACCATCCCTCAAATACATACTGTCCCCATTAATACAACCATGCGAAATAGAATGCAGTGTACTGGAACGGAACAACCTACTCACTTTGTTATTAATTTTCCTTACAGAATGATTCAAAGCTGAAACAGAAAAAGCCCCCCGCCACGCTTTTCGTGGGATTATATGGGACCACGCAATCGTGCACCCTGGAACTCTCCTCGCTAACCAACTTACAGTGGAAAGCATCGCCTCAAGGAGAAGTCGTCTACCAGTGGTGACCAAATCATTGCCCCCAAGATGTACTATGACTACAGACGGCGGTGACCTCATCCGCCCTAGCAAACCCTCGAAAAACGATTGAAACTGGTCAATACAGAGACCGCCCCTTCCGTAGAAGGACACACTGTACCCGTATTCCCCAGCCACGTGAATCATGTCACCTGTCTTGAATACGTCCGCGGCACGCCTCACGTATGAGTGGCCCACGACCCACACCTCCCTTTTCACAGCCGGTGATGTCTGCCCGCTGGCCCGGTGTTGGGTCGACTGCATAGTCCGCCCCGCCTCGTAGGCTTGCGTAACTGAAAACCAAACAAACAAGAAGCGTGAGTACATCATTACAGCTTCACAACATGTGCAAACGCACATACCTCTTATAACAATTGGAGGACCAACGCCCCACCCGTTTAACTTGTTCCACATTCAGACCCCTGGCTGTAGCTTCTGTAGCAGCCCCTATCCGAAAGGAATGGGTCCCAAACTCGCCCGGGTTCAAGCCCGCAGCTGTAACCGACATCGCAAGCACCCGCTGAAACTGAAACCTTGTCAGTGGGGTGGCGTCAGCGTGTCTCAACAAGGTCCCCCCCCCATGATGCCACCCTTCGTGTTAAATAATCCTCTAAACACTTCACCGGGCACATGGAGGACCCGGGAATCCTGCGTATGATTATGCAGTCACCCATCCCACTCTGATCGGTCTTGGACCTCACAAATGAGACAGTCATTGTCTCCCCTCTGATCTGTACGTGCTCTGCGCACAGCCCTCCCGTCACATCCTGCTTGTTCCTTGCCACTAATTCGCTTACCCGCATAGCCCCATGAAATGCCAGCGTAAAAGCGGCTCGGAATAACACTGTCTCAAACTGAGACGAACAAGTTGCAGGGAGTCTGGATAATAACTGGGCCAACCTATCCAAACCTATCGGGCGCCTTTCATCTACTCTGCGACCCTCAAGGCGTTGCCACCCACGCAGCGCTTTTTGTACTACGAAAGACGCTGTCGGGTCCTGGATCCCATGAGCCCTAGCAACAAAGGAAATGGCAGCCCGATGCCTCTGGGCCGTGGCCACCGATTTCCCAGCCAGATGTAAAGACATCAGAAAGTTCACTACCCATTCCTCCTGACCCCAAAGCTCCTCTCTAGCAGTCCCCAAGAAGGCAAAATAGGACCGGAACGCCCCTTCATATGCCTTCCTTGTCCTGGGTGCTAAACTCTCTCCCACGAGGTTACGAAGTTCGGGGCACCGAGAGACCAGAGAGCTTCGGGAAAGGGGGCCGGCTCCGGGTCCGCTGTGGGAAGAAAACCCCAGAAGGCCTGCATACGAAAACGAGAAAGGGCATCAGCCGCCTGGTTCATTACCCCAGGGACATGTCTTGCCTTGAATAGCACATTCAATTGCATACACAGTAATACGATTTCCTTGAGCAGCCTCAAAATCCATTTGCATCGTGCTGCCTGGCTATTAATACACTCAACCACGGTCATGTTGTCCGACCAGAATACCACAGAGTGATCTCTGAACCCTTCGGGCCATGTTCTCAGGGCCACCAAAATGGGGAAAAGTTCCAGGAAAGCAATGTTACTTGTCAGTCCACTGTCATGCCACCATGCCGGCCACTTTTGTGCAGACCATCGAGTGCCAAAAATGGCACCAAAACCTATGCTCCCTGCCGAATCTGTCCACAGCCCCAGCTCCTCAGAGGACACGGCCGGTTTGCTCCAGACGACTCGACCATTGAAATCTGCCAGAAATGCCAACCAAATGCGCATGTCCTGGCGGACCTCTGCCGAGAGCCTTGTGCGATGATGGCCCTCCTTCAGGCCGACCATGGCTTGAGCGATCGAGCGGGAAAAGGGGCGGGCCATTGGTATAACTCTCAGGGCAAAATTCAACTGTCCCACTAACTGCTGTAATTGATGCAGCTTAACCTTAGATTCATTTATACACATTTGCAGGGATGACCTGAACCTTAACACTTTGTCACCTGGTAAACGGAAACAACCTTCTCCGGAGTCCAACTCGATCCCCAGAAACTCGAGGCAAGTCGAAGGACCAACAGTCTTACCTGGTGCCAATGGCACGCCAAACTGATTCATTAAGACACAAAATGCAGCCAAAGCCTGCCCGCATTCCAGATCCCCGGCTGCCCCCAGGAACAAAAAATCATCAAGATAATGCATCACACGTTGGAAACCCGTCTTCTTTGTGAAGACCCATTGTAGGAAACTACTGAATTTCTCGAAATAGGCACAAGATATAGAGCACCCCATCGGCATACACCTATCCATGTAATAATGACCCTGAAACATGAAACCTAGGAGACGCTGATCGTCTGGGTGTACCGGGAGCAACCGGAACGCTGACTCGATATCAGATTTAGCCATCAGCGCACCGGGCCCCAGGCGATTCAAAATGGCTACGGCCTCATCGAAGGATGCGTACCGCACCGAACACACGTCCGGGTCTATCGCTTCGTTTACGGAAGCACCACGTGGGGCTGATAAATTATGTATCAGCCGAAACTCCCTCGGGTCCTTCTTGGGGACCACCCCTAAAGGAGAACAAACAAAGTTAGCCACCGGGGGTACACTAAACGGACCGGCGACTCGACCTTGAGTAACCTCCTTCCGGATCTTTTCCTGTACCACGGTCGTATGCTGCAAGACCGATATCTGATTCTTACATTTCACTATTCCTTGAAAGTCCCCCACTGGGATGCGGAAACCATATGAAAAACCGTTTCGTAACACCCCAGCGGAGGTACGATCCGGGTATTCGCTGAGCCAGGGAATCATTGCCAAGGTATCAATCGGGGTAGGTAAAGGCGCCCCTCGGACTATGTTAGACCTGTTTGGCGCCTCCTCTACTCCCGTTATCACCCGTTTTGGCTCTGCACGTGGACTCAGGATGGGATGATTGCCCACACCCACTACATTCGTGTCTAAATTTGCACGACCCCTGGGGCCTAGTACATTTACCCCTGTTAAAGTTCCAACAGACCCCCCTTTTACCTGTATTGCCGGTAGGTCTCGAGTGACTGTCGGTACCCGTACCTGTTCGAAAGGGCGTCCCCGCATAATGGCGGGAGGGTTCGCCAACGCTACTCCCTACCAATGGCAATTTCAACATACCAGTATCCTCCATCTTGGACCAGGACACAGAATCATAACAATCCCAAGTTAAATTCTTATCGTGTTCTTTTGCCTTTCTGAACAGATTATCATAGCAGAACCAATGATTACCCTCGTGTGATACAGAGTACCCCATGATCCGTGACTGATAAATCGGCAATTCGGGTAGCAATTCGGGCCTTCGTTCCCCCAAGATCGATGTAAATATCCCCCACGCTTTGCCCCAATTGCCAATGTTTTCATTTACCTTAAAGGCGGCCATCTTTGCGCGCCAAACACTCGGATGCATGAGGTCTTTCTGGCCCTTAACATGCTCCATCTCATAATGATCAGTAAGCAACGAGAAGATGTTTACATACTCCCCTGCCCATATCTTTTCTTTAATAGCTACAGGGACATGCTGACCCAACTTTTCCCTTCGAGAGGGTGCCGACTCATCCCTCGCAATCGGCAATGGCCGCTTACCTGAACCGGACGCTGTCTCTGCGACTGAACCAGTCCCCTGTGACTTCTCTACTGCCGCAGCCGGCGTGGATACCTTCGCTGCTTCCCGAGTATCACGCAGTTGCTTCATCAAGACCTGCGCGTCGACAGCCGTGGCGCCCTCGCTACCTTTGCCCAACCACGCTGCTAATTGTGCTGCCAGTTCGGGCGGCATATCTTCCCCGGACACGGGAGTGACCACTACGGGAATCGGATTCCCTTCTTCCGGCACGGGAGTGGGTGCTTCGAGCGGGGTACTGGGACCCGGGATGTCTCCCCCAGTTGCTCCCCTCCTGGGCCTCTTGCCTTTTCCTCCCGGGGCTGCTCCCGCCAAAGGACGTTTCGGCCCCCCTTCCTCATTCTTATCCATTCGCCTCTTTAGGTCGGTCATCTCTTTCATGAGAACACGCAGCATCTGTTCGGTAGTCATTCGCTTTCCCGCCTTCTTCGGCATTCTCCGACAGAGTATCTGAAAAACAAACAAGAACGATTACAACGCTCAAAATTGGCTCTTCGTTCCGTCTCGAGCTCACGTGCAGCGAGGAGGTGCAGCTTCAGAGCACAGGAACAAGAGGATGCCTTCTGGTCTTACTTCTCCTTTTATCCGTCTTCAGGGCGGGCGTAAACCCGCCCCGGCCTGCCCAAGGGCGTGGCCAGCCGCGTTCGTGTCTAGGCCAACCCACTCTAGGGCGGGAAAAAGGCGCGCCCCGGCTACCCCGCTTCGGGCATACCAGCCGAGACTCGCCTCCCGCCCAAGATGGCTTCCCGGGGGGATCGTGGTACTCTGCCATACGTTCGGGGGGACCGAATGGTCGCCCCTTTCCATTTTCATGCTTCCAGGGGCCCTAAACACAAGATTTATGAAATGGTTAAAAGTGCATGAAAATGGCCAATTTACTCACTCTGAGTTCTCAAAAAGGGTTTCTTCACCCAGGGAAGTTAATTAAATACCATTTGGAGGCATTTAATGTTCGAGCAAAAACGGCTGATTTTCGACAAAAGAGATAACACCCCCCCATTACGTCATGCTTCAGAAATGTGGAAAATGGTCCGTTTTCAAATGTTTTATTTTTGAACGTCAGTTCACATTTGTAGGTGGATCATCAGTGTTAGAGCTAAAATTAGCATGTTTAAAGTGATTTTCATGCTTCCAGGGGCTCGGGAAGTGAATTAAATACTATTTGGAGGCATTTAATGTTCAAGCAAAAACTGCTGATTTTCGACAAAAGAGATAACACCCCCCCATAACGTCATGCTTCTGAAATGTGGAAAATGGTCCGTTTTCAAATGTTTTATTTTTGAACGTCAGTTCACATTTGTAGGTGGATCATCAGTGTTAGAGCTAAAATTAGCATGTTTAAAGTGATTTTCATGCTTCCAGGGGCTCGGGAAGTGAATTAAATACTATTTGGAGGCATTTAATGTTCAATCAAAAACAGCTGATTTTTGACAAAAGAGATAACACCCCCCCCATTACGTCATGCTTCAGAAATGTGGAAAATGGTCCGTTTTCAAATGTTTTCTTTTTGAACGTCAGTTCACATTTGTAGGTGGATCATCAGTGTTAGAGCTAAAATCAGCATGTTTAAAGTGATTTTCATGCTTCCAGGGGCCCTAAACACAAGATTTATGGAATGGTTAAAAGTGCATGAAAATGGCCAATTTACTCACTCTGAGTTCTCAAAAAGGGTTTCTTCACCCAGGGAAGTTAATTAAATACCATTTGGAGGCATTTATTGTTCGAGCAAAAACGGCTGATTTTCGACAAAAGAGATAACACCCCCCCATTACGTCATGCTTCAGAAATGTGGAAAATGGTCCGTTTTCAAATGTTTTATTTTTGAACAACAGTTCACATTTGTAGGTGGATCATCAGTGTTAGAGCTAAAATTAGCATGTTTAAAGTGATTTTCATGCTTCCAGGGGCTCGGGAAGTGAATTAAATACTATTTGGAGGCATTTAATGTTCAATCAAAAACAGCTATTTTTTGACAAAAGAGATAACACCCCCCCATTACGTCATGCTTCAGAAATGTGGAAAATGGTCCGTTTTCAAATGTTTTCTTTTTGAACGTCAGTTCACATTTGTAGGTGGATCATCAGTGTTGGAGCTAAAATTAGCATGTTTAAAGTGATTTTCATGCTTCCAGGGGCCCTAAACACAAGATTTATGGAATGGTTAAAAGTGCATGAAAATGGCCAATTTACTCACTCTGAGTTCTCAAAAAGGGTTTCTTCACCCCGGGAAGTTAATTAAATACCATTTGGAGGCATTTAATGTTCGAGCAAAAACGGCTGATTTTCGACAAAATAGATAACACCCCCCCATTACGTCATGCTTCAGAAATGTGGAAAATGGTCCGTTTTCAAATGTTTTATTTTTGAACGTCAGTTCACATTTGTAGGTGGATCATCAGAGTTAGAGCTAAAATTAGCATGTTTAAAGTGATTTTCATGCTTCCAGGGGCTCGGGAAGTGAATTAAATACTATTTGGAGGCATTTAATATTCAAGCACAAACGGCTGATTTTCGACAAAAGAGATAACACCCCCCCCATTACGTCATGCTTCAGAAATGTGGAAAATGGTCCGTTTTCAAATGTTTTATTTTTGAACATCAGTTCACATTTTAGGTGGATCATTAGTGTTAGAGCTAAAATTAGCATGTTTAAAGTGATTTTCATGCTTCCAGGGGCTCGGGAAGTGAATTAAATACTATTTGGAGGCATTTAATGTTCAATCAAAAACAGCTGATTTTTGACAAAAGAGATAACACCCCCCCATTACGTCATGCTTCAGAAATGTGGAAAATGGTCCGTTTTTAAATGTTTTCTTTTTGAACGTCAGTTCAAATTTGTAGGTGGATCATCAGTGTTAGAGCTAAAATTAGCATGTTTAAAGTGATTTTCATGCTTCCAGGGGCCCTAAACACAAGATTTATGGTATGGTTAAAAGTGCATGAAAATGGCCAATTTACTCACTCTGAGTTCTCAAAAAGGGTTCCTTCACCCCGGGAAGTTAATTAAATACCATTTGGAGGCATTTAATGTTCGAGCAAAAACGGCTGATTTTCGACAAAAGAGATAACACCCCCCCATTACGTCATGCTTCAGAAATGTGGAAAATGGACCGTTTTCAAATGTTTTCTTTTTGAACGTCAGTTCACATTTGTAGGTGGATCATCAGTGTTAGAGCTAAAATTAGCATGTTTAAAGTGATTTTCATGCTTCCAGGGGCCCTAAACACAAAATTTATGGAATGGTTAAAAGTGCATGAAAATGGCCAATTTACTCACTCTGAGTTCTCAAAAAGGGTTTCTTCACCCCGGGAAGTTAATTAAATACCATTTGGAGGCATTTAATGTTCGAGCAAAAACGGCTGATTTTCGACAAAAGAGATAACACCCCCCATTACGTCATGCTTCAGAAATGTGGAAAATGGTCCGTTTTCAAATGTTTTATTTTTGAACGTCAGTTCACATTTGTAGGTGGATCATCAGTGTTAGAGCTAAAATGAGCATGTTTAAAGTGATTTTCATGCTTCCAGGGGCTCGGGAAGTGAATTAAATACTATTTGGAGGCATTTAATGTTCAATCAAAAACAGCTGATTTTTGACAAAAGAGATAACACCCCCCCATTACGTCATGCTTCAGAAATGTGGAAAATGGTCCGTTTTCCAATGTTTTCTTTTTGAACATCAGTTCACATTTGTAGATGGATCATCAGTGTTAGAGCTAAAATTAGCATGTTTAAAGTGATTTTCATGCTTCCAGGGGCCCTAAACACAAGATTTATGGAATGGTTAAAAGTGCATGAAAATGGCCAATTTACTCACTCTCAGTTCTCAAAAAGGGTTTCTACACCCCGGGAAGTTAATTAAATACCATTTGGAGGCATTTAATGTTCGAGCAAAAACGGCTGATTTTCGACAAAAGAGATAACACCCCCCCATTACGTCCTGCTTCAGAAATGTGGAAAATGGTCCGTTTTCAAATGTTTTATTTTTGAACGTCAGTTCACATTTGTAGGTGGATCATCAGAGTTAGAGATAAAATTAGCATGTTTAAAGTGATTTTCATGCTTCCAGGGGCTCGGGAAGTGAATTAAATACTATTTGGAGGCATTTAATGTTCAAGCAAAAACGGCTGATTTTCGACAAAAGAGATAACACCCCCCCATTACGTCATGCTTCAGAAATGTGGAAAATGGTCCGTTTTCAAATGTTTTATTTTTGAACATCAGTTCACATTTGTAGGTGGATCATCAGTGTTAGAGCTAAAATTAGCATGTTTAAAGTGATTTTCATGCTTCCAGGGCCTCGGGAAGTGAATTAAATACTATTTGGAGGCATTTAATGTTCAATCAAAAACAGCTGATTTTTGACAAAAGAGATAACACCCCCCCATTACGTCATGCTTCAAAAATGTGGAAAATGGTCCGTTTTCAAATGTTTTATTTTTGAACGTCAGTTCACATTTGTAGGTGGATCATCAGTGTTAGAGCTAAAATTAGCATGTTTAAAGTGATTTTAATGCTTCCAGGGGCTCGGGAAGTGAATTAAATACTATTTGGAGGCATTTAATGTTCAATCAAAAACAGCTGATTTTTGACAAAAGAGATAACACCCCCCCCATTACGTCATGCTTCAGAAATGTGGAAAATGGTCCGTTTTCAAATGTTTTCTTTTTGAACGTCAGTTCACATTTGTAGGTGGATCATCAGTGTTAGAGCTAAAATTAGCATGTTTAAAGTGATTTTCATGCTTCCAGGGGCCCTAAACACAAGATTTATGGAATGGTTAAAAGTGCATGAAAATGGCCAATTTACTCACTCTGAGTTCTCAAAAAGGGTTTCTTCACCCCGGGAAGTTAATTAAATACCATTTGGAGGCATTTAATGTTCGAGCAAAAACGGCTGATTTTCGACAAAAGAGATAACACCCCCCCATTACGTCATGCTTCAGAAATGTGGAAAATGGTCAGTTTTCAAATGTTTTATTTTTGAACATCAGTTCACATTTGTAGGTGGATCATCAGTGTTAGAGCTAAAATTAGCATGTTTAAAGTGATTTTCATGCTTCCAGGGGCTCGGGAAGTGAATTAAATACTATTTGGAGGCATTTAATGTTCAATCAAATACAGCTGATTTTTGACAAAAGAGATAACACCCCCCCATTACGTCATGCTTCAGAAATGTGGAAAATGATCCGTTTTTAAATGTTTTCTTTTTGAACGTCAGTTCACATTTGTAGGTGGATCATCAGTGTTAGAGCTAAAATTAGCATGTTTAAAGTGATTTTCATGCTTCCAGGGGCCCTAAACACAAGATTTATGGAATGGTTAAAAGTGCATGAAAATGGCCAATTTACTCACTCTGAGTTCTCAAAAAGGGTTTCTTCACCCAGGGAAGTTAATTAAATACCATTTGGAGGCATTTAATGTTCGAGCAAAAACGGCTAATTTTCGACAAAAGAGATAACACCCCCCCATTACGTCATGCTTCAGAAATGTGGAAAATGGTCCGTTTTCAAATGTTTTATTTTTGAACGTCAGTTCACATTTGTAGGTGGATCATCAGTGTTAGAGCTAAAATTAGCATGTTTAAAGTGATTTTCATGCTTCCAGGGGCTCGGGAAGTGAATTAAATACTATTTGGAGGCATTTAATGTTCAATCAAAAACAGCTGGTTTTTGACAAAAGAGATAACACCCCCCCATTACGTCATGCTTCAGAAATGTGGAAAATGGTCCGTTTTCAAATGTTTTATTTTTGAACGTCAGTTCACATTTGTAGGTGGATCATCAGTGTTAGAGCTAAAATTAGCATGTTTAAAGTGATTTTCATTCTTCCAGGGGCTCGGGAAGTGAATTAAATACTATTTGGATGCATTTATTGTTCAATCAAAAACAGCTGATTTTTGACAAAAGAGATAACACCCCCCCATTACGTCATGCTTCAGAAATGTGGAAAATGGTCCGTTTTCAAATGTTTTCTTTTTGAACCTCAGTTCACATTTGTAGGTGGATCATCAGAGTTAGAGCTAAAATTTGCATGTTTAAAGTGATTTGGGCTAGGGAAGTGAATTAAATACTATTTGGAGGCATTTAATGTTCAATCAAAAACAGTTGATTTTTGACAAAAGAGATAACACCCCCCCATTACGTCATGCTTCAGAAATGTGGAAAATGGTCAGTTTTCAAATGTTTTCTTTTTGAACGTCAGTTCACATTTGTAGGTGGATCATCAGTGTTAGAGCTAAAATTAGCATGTTTAAAGTGATTTTCATGCTTCCAGGGGCCCTAAACACAAGATTTATGGAATAGTTAAAAGTGCATGAAAATGGCCAATTTACTCACTCTGAGTTCTCAAAAAGGGTTTCTTCACCCAGGAAAGTTAATTAAATACCATTTGGAGGCATTTAATGTTCGAGCAAAACCGGCTGATTTTCGACAAAAGAGATAACACCCCCCCATTACGTCATGCTTCAGAAATGTGGAGAATGGTCCGTTTTCAAATGTTTTATTTTTGAACGTCAGTTCACATTTGTAGGTGGATCATCAGTGTTAGAGCTAAAATTAGCATGTTTAAAGTGATTTTCATGCTTCCAGGGGCTCGGGAAGTGAATTAAATACTATTTGGAGGCATTTAATGTTCAATCAAAAACAGCTAGTTTTTGACAAAAGAGATAACACCCCCCCATTACGTCATGCTTCAGAAATGTGGAAAATGGTCCGTTTTCAAATGTTTTATTTTTGAACATCAGTTCACATTTGTAGGTGGATCATCAGTGTTAGAGCTAAAATTAGCATGTTTAAAGTGATTTTCATGCTTCCAGGGCCTTGGGAAGTGAATTAAATACTATTTGGAGGCATTTAATGTTCAATCAAAAACAGCTGATTTTTGACAAAAGAGATAACACCCCCCCATTACGTCATGCTTCAGAAATGTGGAAAATGGTCCGTTTTCAAATGTTTTCTTTTTGAACGTCAGTTCACATTTGTAGGTGGATCATCAGTGTTAGAGCTAAAATTAGCATGTTTAAAGTGATTTTCATGCTTCCAGGGGCCCTAAACACAAGATTTATGGAATTGTTAAAAGTGCATGAAAATGGCCAATTTACTCACTCTGAGTTCTCAAAAAGGGTTTCTTCACCCCGGGAAGTTAATTAAATACCATTTGGAGGCATTTAATGTTCGAGCAAAAACGGCTGATTTTCGACAAAAGAGATAACACCCCCCCATTACGTCATGCTTCAGAAATGTGGAAAATGGTCCGTTTTCAAATGTTTTATTTTTTAACATCAGTTCACATTTGTAGGTGGATCATCAGTGTTAGAGCTAAAATTAGCATGTTTAAAGTGATTTTCATGCTTCCAGGGCCTCGGGAAGTGAATTAAATACTATTTGGAGGGATTTAATGTTCAATCAAAAACAGCTGATTTTTGACAAAAGAGATAACACCCCCCCATTACGTCATGCTTCAGAAATGTGGAAAATGGTCAGTTTTTAAATGTTTTCTTTTTGAACGTCAGTTCACATTTGTAGGTGGATCATCAGTGTTAGAGCTAAAATTAGCATGTTTAAAGTGATTTTCATGCTTCCAGGGGCCCTAAACACAAGATTTATGGAATGGTTAAAAGTGCATGAAAATGGCCAATTTACTCACTCTGAGTTCTCAAAAAGGGTTTCTTCACCCCGGGAAGTTAATTAAATACCATTTGGAGGCATTTAATGTTCGAGCAAAAACGGCTGATTTTCGACAAAAGAGATAACACCCCCCCATTACGTCATGCTTCAGAAATGTGGAAAATGGTCCGTTTTCAAATGTTTTATTTTTGAACGTCAGTTCACATTTGTAGGTGGATCATCAGAGTTAGAGCTAAAATTAGCATGTTTAAAGTGATTTGGGCTCGGGAAGTGAATTAAATACTATTTGGAGGCATTTAATGTTCAAGCTAAAACGGCTGATTTTCGACAAAAGAGATAACACCCCCCCATTACGTCATGCTTCAGAAATGTGGAAAATGGTCAGTTTTCAAATGTTTATTTTTGAACATCAGTTCACATTTGTAGGTGGATCATCAGTGTTAGAGCTAAAATTAGCATTTTTAAAGTGATTTTCATGCTTCCAGGGGCTCGGGAAGTGAATTAAATACTATTTGGAGGCATTTAATGTTCAATCAAATACAGCTGATTTTTGACAAAAGAGATAACACCCCCCCATTACGTCATGCTTCAGAAATGTGGAAAATGATCCGTTTTTAAATGTTTTCTTTTTGAACGTCAGTTCACATTTGTAGGTGGATCATCAGTGTTAGAGCTAAAATTAGCATGTTTAAAGTGATTTTCATGCTTCCAGGGGCCCTAAACACAAGATTTATGGAATGGTTAAAAGTGCATGAAAATGGCCAATTTACTCACTCTGAGTTCTCAAAAAGGGTTTCTTCACCCAGGGAAGTTAATTAAATACCATTTGGAGGCATTTAATGTTCGAGCAAAAACGGCTGATTTTCGACAAAAGAGATAACACCCCCCCATTACGTCCTGCTTCAGAAATGTGGAAAATGGTCCGTTTTCAAATGTTTTATTTTTGAACGTCAGTTCACATTTGTAGGTGGATCATCAGAGTTAGAGATAAAATTAGCATGTTTAAAGTGATTTTCATGCTTCCAGGGGCTCGGGAAGTGAATGAAATACTATTTGGAGGCATTTAATGTTCAAGCAAAAACGGCTGATTTTCGACAAAAGAGATAACACCCCCCCATTACGTCATGCTTCAGAAATGTGGAAAATGGTCCGTTTTCAAATGTTTTATTTTTGAACATCAGTTCACATTTGTAGGTGGATCATCAGTGTTAGAGCTAAAATTAGCATGTTTAAAGTGATTTTCATGCTTCCAGGGCCTCGGGAAGTGAATTAAATACTATTTGGAGGCATTTAATGTTCAATCAAAAACAGCTGATTTTTGACAAAAGAGATAACACCCCCCCATTACGTCATGCTTCAAAAATGTGGAAAATGGTCCGTTTTCAAATGTTTTATTTTTGAACGTCAGTTCACATTTGTAGGTGGATCATCAGTGTTAGAGCTAAAATTAGCATGTTTAAAGTGATTTTCATGCTTCCAGGGGCTCGGGAAGTGAATTAAATACTATTTGGAGGCATTTAATGTTCAATCAAAAACAGCTGATTTTTGACAAAAGAGATAACACCCCCCCCATTACGTCATGCTTCAGAAATGTGGAAAATGGTCCGTTTTCAAATGTTTTATTTTTGAACGTCAGTTCACATTTGTAGGTGGATCATCAGAGTTAGAGCTAAAATTAGCATGTTAAAAGTGATTTGGGCTCGGGAAGTGAATTAAATACTATTTGGAGGCATTTAATGTTCAAGCTAAAACGGCTGATTTTCGACAAAAGAGATAACACCCCCCCCATTACGTCATGCTTCAGAAATGTGGAAAATGGTCAGTTTTCAAATGTTTATTTTTGAACATCAGTTCACATTTGTAGGTGGATCATCAGTGTTAGAGCTAAAATTAGCATTTTTAAAGTGATTTTCATGCTTCCAGGGGCTCGGGAAGTGAATTAAATACTATTTGGAGGCATTTAATGTTCAATCAAATACAGCTGATTTTTGACAAAAGAGATAACACCCCCCCATTACGTCATGCTTCAGAAATGTGGAAAATGGTCCGTTTTCCAATGTTTTCTTTTTGAACATCAGTTCACATTTGTAGATGGATCATCAGTGTTAGAGCTAAAATTAGCATGTTTAAAGTGATTTTCATGCTTCCAGGGGCCCTAAACACAAGATTTATGGAATGGTTAAAAGTGCATGAAAATGGCCAATTTACTCACTCTCAGTTCTCAAAAAGGGTTTCTACACCCCGGGAAGTTAATTAAATACCATTTGGAGGCATTTAATGTTCGAGCAAAAACGGCTGATTTTCGACAAAAGAGATAACACCCCCCATTACGTCATGCTTCAGAAATGTGGAAAATGGTCCGTTTTCAAATGTTTTATTTTTGAACGTCAGTTCACATTTGTAGGTGGATCATCAGTGTTAGAGCTAAAATGAGCATGTTTAAAGTGATTTTCATGCTTCCAGGGGCTCGGGAAGTGAATTAAATACTATTTGGAGGCATTTAATGTTCAATCAAAAACAGCTGATTTTTGACAAAAGAGATAACACCCCCCCCATTACGTCATGCTTCAGAAATGTGGAAAATGGTCCGTTTTCCAATGTTTTCTTTTTGAACATCAGTTCACATTTGTAGATGGATCATCAGTGTTAGAGCTAAAATTAGCATGTTTAAAGTGATTTTCATGCTTCCAGGGGCCCTAAACACAAGATTTATGGAATGGTTAAAAGTGCATGAAAATGGCCAATTTACTCACTCTCAGTTCTCAAAAAGGGTTTCTACACCCCGGGAAGTTAATTAAATACCATTTGGAGGCATTTAATGTTCGAGCAAAAACGGCTGATTTTCGACAAAAGAGATAACACCCCCCCATTACGTCCTGCTTCAGAAATGTGGAAAATGGTCCGTTTTCAAATGTTTTATTTTTGAACGTCAGTTCACATTTGTAGGTGGATCATCAGAGTTAGAGATAAAATTAGCATGTTTAAAGTGATTTTCATGCTTCCAGGGGCTCGGGAAGTGAATTAAATACTATTTGGAGGCATTTAATGTTCAAGCAAAAACGGCTGATTTTCGACAAAAGAGATAACACCCCCCCATTACGTCATGCTTCAGAAATGTGGAAAATGGTCCGTTTTCAAATGTTTTATTTTTGAACATCAGTTCACATTTGTAGGTGGATCATCAGTGTTAGAGCTAAAATTAGCATGTTTAAAGTGATTTGCATGCTTCCAGGGCCTCGGGAAGTGAATTAAATACTATTTGGAGGCATTTAATGTTCAATCAAAAACAGCTGATTTTTGACAAAAGAGATAACACCCCCCCATTACGTCATGCTTCAAAAATGTGGAAAATGGTCCGTTTTCAAATGTTTTATTTTTGAACGTCAGTTCACATTTGTAGGTGGATCATCAGTGTTAGAGCTAAAATTAGCATGTTTAAAGTGATTTTAATGCTTCCAGGGGCTCGGGAAGTGAATTAAATACTATTTGGAGGCATTTAATGTTCAATCAAAAACAGCGGATTTTTGACAAAAGAGATAACACCCCCCCATTACGTCATGCTTCAAAAATGTGGAAAATGGTCCGTTTTCAAATGTTTTATTTTTGAACGTCAGTTCACATTTGTAGGTGGATCATCAGTGTTAGAGCTAAAATTAGCATGTTTAAAGTGATTTTCATGCTTCCAGGGGCTCGGGAAGTGAATTAAATACTATTTGGAGGCATTTAATGTTCAATCAAAAACAGCTGGTTTTTGACAAAAGAGATAACACCCCCCCATTACGTCATGCTTCAGAAATGTGGAAAATGGTCCGTTTTCAAATGTTTTATTTTTGAACGTCAGTTCACATTTGTAGGTGGATCATCAGTGTTAGAGCTAAAATTAGCATGTTTAAAGTGATTTTCATTCTTCCAGGGGCTCGGGAAGTGAATTAAATACTATTTGGATGCATTTATTGTTCAATCAAAAACAGCTGATTTTTGACAAAAGAGATAACACCCCCCCATTACGTCATGCTTCAGAAATGTGGAAAATGGTCCGTTTTCAAATGTTTTCTTTTTGAACGTCAGTTCACATTTGTAGGTGGATCATCAGAGTTAGAGCTAAAATTTGCATGTTTAAAGTGATTTGGGCTAGGGAAGTGAATTAAATACTATTTGGAGGCATTTAATGTTCAATCAAAAACAGTTGATTTTTGACAAAAGAGATAACACCCCCCCATTACGTCATGCTTCAGAAATGTGGAAAATGGTCCGTTTTCAAATGTTTTCTTTTTGAACGTCAGTTCACATTTGTAGGTGGATCATCAGTGTTAGAGCTAAAATTAGCATGTTTAAAGTGATTTTCATGCTTCCAGGGGCCCTAAACACAAGATTTATGGAATAGTTAAAAGTGCATGAAAATGGCCAATTTACTCACTCTGAGTTCTCAAAAAGGGTTTCTTCACCCAGGAAAGTTAATTAAATACCATTTGGAGGCATTTAATGTTTGAGCAAAACCGGCTGATTTTCGACAAAAGAGATAACACCCCCCCATTACGTCATGCTTCAGAAATGTGGAGAATGGTCCGTTTTCAAATGTTTTATTTTTGAACGTCAGTTCACATTTGTAGGTGGATCATCAGTGTTAGAGCTAAAATTAGCATGTTTAAAGTGATTTTCATGCTTCCAGGGGCTCGGGAAGTGAATTAAATACTATTTGGAGGCATTTAATGTTCAATCAAAAACAGCTAGTTTTTGACAAAAGAGATAACACCCCCCCATTACGTCATGCTTCAGAAATGTGGAAAATGGTCCGTTTTCAAATGTTTTATTTTTGAACATCAGTTCACATTTGTAGGTGGATCATCAGTGTTAGAGCTAAAATTAGCATGTTTAAAGTGATTTTCATGCTTCCAGGGCCTTGGGAAGTGAATTAAATACTATTTGGAGGCATTTAATGTTCAATCAAAAACAGCTGATTTTTGACAAAAGAGATAACACCCCCCCATTACGTCATGCTTCAGAAATGTGGAAAATGGTCCGTTTTCAAATGTTTTCTTTTTGAACGTCAGTTCACATTTGTAGGTGGATCATCAGTGTTAGAGCTAAAATTAGCATGTTTAAAGTGATTTTCATGCTTCCAGGGGCCCTAAACACAAGATTTATGGAATTGTTAAAAGTGCATGAAAATGGCCAATTTACTCACTCTGAGTTCTCAAAAAGGGTTTCTTCACCCCGGGAAGTTAATTAAATACCATTTGGAGGCATTTAATGTTCGAGCAAAAACGGCTGATTTTCGACAAAAGAGATAACACCCCCCCATTACGTCATGCTTCAGAAATGTGGAAAATGGTCCGTTTTCAAATGTTTTATTTTTGAACGTCAGTTCAAATTTGTAGGTGGATCATCAGAGTTAGAGCTAAAATTAGCATGTTTAAAGTGATTTTCATGCTTCCAGGGGCTCGAGAAGTGAATTAAATACTATTTGGAGGCATTTAATGTTCAATCAAAAACGGCTGATTTTCGACAAAAGAGATAACACCCCCCCATTACGTCATGCTTCAGAAATGTGGAAAATGGTCCGTTTTCAAATGTTTTATTTTTGAACATCAGTTCACATTTGTAGGTGGATCATCAGTGTTAGAGCTAAAATGAGCATGTTTAAAGTGATTTTCATGCTTCCAGGGGCTCGGGAAGTGAATTAAATACTATTTGGAGGCATTTAATGTTCAATCAAAAACAGCTGATTTTTGACAAAAGAGATAACACCCCCCCCATTACGTCATGCTTCAGAAATGTGGAAAATGGTCCGTTTTCCAATGTTTTCTTTTTGAACATCAGTTCACATTTGTAGATGGATCATCAGTGTTAGAGCTAAAATTAGCATGTTTAAAGTGATTTTCATGCTTCCAGGGGCCCTAAACACAAGATTTATGGAATGGTTAAAAGTGCATGAAAATGGCCAATTTACTCACTCTCAGTTCTCAAAAAGGGTTTCTACACCCCGGGAAGTTAATTAAATACCATTTGGAGGCATTTAATGTTCGAGCAAAAACGGCTGATTTTCGACAAAAGAGATAACACCCCCCCATTACGTCCTGCTTCAGAAATGTGGAAAATGGTCCGTTTTCAAATGTTTTATTTTTGAACGTCAGTTCACATTTGTAGGTGGATCATCAGAGTTAGAGATAAAATTAGCATGTTTAAAGTGATTTTCATGCTTCCAGGGGCTCGGGAAGTGAATTAAATACTATTTGGAGGCATTTAATGTTCAAGCAAAAACGGCTGATTTTCGACAAAAGAGATAACACCCCCCCATTACGTCATGCTTCAGAAATGTGGAAAATGGTCCGTTTTCAAATGTTTTATTTTTGAACATCAGTTCACATTTGTAGGTGGATCATCAGTGTTAGAGCTAAAATTAGCATGTTTAAAGTGATTTGCATGCTTCCAGGGCCTCGGGAAGTGAATTAAATACTATTTGGAGGCATTTAATGTTCAATCAAAAACAGCTGATTTTTGACAAAAGAGATAACACCCCCCCATTACGTCATGCTTCAAAAATGTGGAAAATGGTCCGTTTTCAAATGTTTTATTTTTGAACGCCAGTTCACATTTGTAGGTGGATCATCAGTGTTAGAGCTAAAATTAGCATGTTTAAAGTGATTTTAATGCTTCCAGGGGCTCGGGAAGTGAATTAAATACTATTTGGAGGCATTTAATGTTCAATCAAAAACAGCGGATTTTTGACAAAAGAGATAACACCCCCCCATTACGTCATGCTTCAAAAATGTGGAAAATGGTCCGTTTTCAAATGTTTTATTTTTGAACGTCAGTTCACATTTGTAGGTGGATCATCAGTGTTAGAGCTAAAATTAGCATGTTTAAAGTGATTTTCATGCTTCCAGGGGCTCGGGAAGTGAATTAAATACTATTTGGAGGCATTTAATGTTCAATCAAAAACAGCTGGTTTTTGACAAAAGAGATAACACCCCCCATTACGTCATGCTTCAGAAATGTGGAAAATGGTCCGTTTTCAAATGTTTTATTTTTGAACGTCAGTTCACATTTGTAGGTGGATCATCAGTGTTAGAGCTAAAATTAGCATGTTTAAAGTGATTTTCATTCTTCCAGGGGCTCGGGAAGTGAATTAAATACTATTTGGATGCATTTATTGTTCAATCAAAAACAGCTGATTTTTGACAAAAGAGATAACACCCCCCCATTACGTCATGCTTCAGAAATGTGGAAAATGGTCCGTTTTCAAATGTTTTCTTTTTGAACGTCAGTTCACATTTGTAGGTGGATCATCAGAGTTAGAGCTAAAATTTGCATGTTTAAAGTGATTTGGGCTAGGGAAGTGAATTAAATACTATTTGGAGGCATTTAATGTTCAATCAAAAACAGTTGATTTTTGACAAAAGAGATAACACCCCCCCATTACGTCATGCTTCAGAAATGTGGAAAATGGTCCGTTTTCAAATGTTTTCTTTTTGAACGTCAGTTCACATTTGTAGGTGGATCATCAGTGTTAGAGCTAAAATTAGCATGTTTAAAGTGATTTTCATGCTTCCAGGGGCCCTAAACACAAGATTTATGGAATAGTTAAAAGTGCATGAAAATGGCCAATTTACTCACTCTGAGTTCTCAAAAAGGGTTTCTTCACCCAGGAAAGTTAATTAAATACCATTTGGAGGCATTTAATGTTTGAGCAAAACCGGCTGATTTTCGACAAAAGAGATAACACCCCCCCATTACGTCATGCTTCAGAAATGTGGAGAATGGTCCGTTTTCAAATGTTTTATTTTTGAACGTCAGTTCACATTTGTAGGTGGATCATCAGTGTTAGAGCTAAAATTAGCATGTTTAAAGTGATTTTCATGCTTCCAGGGGCTCGGGAAGTGAATTAAATACTATTTGGAGGCATTTAATGTTCAATCAAAAACATCTAGTTTTTGACAAAAGAGATAACACCCCCCCATTACGTCATGCTTCAGAAATGTGGAAAATGGTCCGTTTTCAAATGTTTTATTTTTGAACATCAGTTCACATTTGTAGGTGGATCATCAGTGTTAGAGCTAAAATTAGCATGTTTAAAGTGATTTTCATGCTTCCAGGGCCTTGGGAAGTGAATTAAATACTATTTGGAGGCATTTAATGTTCAATCAAAAACAGCTGATTTTTGACAAAAGAGATAACACCCCCCCATTACGTCATGCTTCAGAAATGTGGAAAATGGTCCGTTTTCAAATGTTTTCTTTTTGAACGTCAGTTCACATTTGTAGGTGGATCATCAGTGTTAGAGCTAAAATTAGCATGTTTAAAGTGATTTTCATGCTTCCAGGGGCCCTAAACACAAGATTTATGGAATTGTTAAAAGTGCATGAAAATGGCCAATTTACTCACTCTGAGTTCTCAAAAAGGGTTTCTTCACCCCGGGAAGTTAATTAAATACCATTTGGAGGCATTTAATGTTCGAGCAAAAACGGCTGATTTTCGACAAAAGAGATAACACCCCCCCATTACGTCATGCTTCAGAAATGTGGAAAATGGTCCGTTTTCAAATGTTTTATTTTTGAACGTCAGTTCAAATTTGTAGGTGGATCATCAGAGTTAGAGCTAAAATTAGCATGTTTAAAGTGATTTTCATGCTTCCAGGGGCTCGAGAAGTGAATTAAATACTATTTGGAGGCATTTAATGTTCAATCAAAAACGGCTGATTTTCGACAAAAGAGATAACACCCCCCCATTACGTCATGCTTCAGAAATGTGGAAAATGGTCCGTTTTCAAATGTTTTATTTTTGAACATCAGTTCACATTTGTAGGTGGATCATCAGTGTTAGAGCTAAAATTAGCATGTTTAAAGTGATTTTCATGCTTCCAGGGCCTCGGGAAGTGAATTAAATACTATTTGGAGGGATTTAATGTTCAATCAAAAACAGCTGATTTTTTACAAAAGAGATAACACCCCCGCATTACGTCATGCTTCAGAAATGTGGAAAATGGTCAGTTTTTAAATGTTTTCTTTTTGAACGTCAGTTCACATTTGTAGGTGGATCATCAGTGTTAGAGCTAAAATTAGCATGTTTAAAGTGTTTTTCATGCTTCCAGGGGCCCTAAACACAAGATTTATGGAATGGTTAAAAGTGCATGAAAATGGCCAATTTACTCACTCTGAGTTCTCAAAAAGGGTTTCTTCACCCCGGGAAGTTAATTAAATACCATTTGGAGGCATTTAATGTTCGAGCAAAAACGGCTGATTTTCGACAAAAGAGATAACACCCCCCCATTACGTCATGCTTCAGAAATGTGGAAAATGGTCCGTTTTCAAATGTTTTATTTTTGAACGTCAGTTCACATTTGTAGGTGGATCATCAGAGTTAGAGCTAAAATTAGCATGTTTAAAGTGATTTGGGCTCGGGAAGTGAATTAAATACTATTTGGAGGCATTTAATGTTCAAGCTAAAACGGCTGATTTTCGACAAAAGAGATAACACCCCCCCCCATTACGTCATGCTTCAGAAATGTGGAAAATGGTCAGTTTTCAAATGTTTTATTTTTGAACATCAGTTCACATTTGTAGGTGGATCATCAGTGTTAGAGCTAAAATTAGCATGTTTAAAGTGATTTTCATGCTTCCAGGGGCTCGGGAAGTGAATTAAATACTATTTGGAGGCATTTAATGTTCAATCAAATACAGCTGATTTTTGACAAAAGAGATAACACCCCCCCATTACGTCATGCTTCAGAAATGTGGAAAATGATCCATTTTTAAATGTTTTCTTTTTGAACGTCAGTTCACATTTGTAGGTGGATCATCAGTGTTAGAGCTAAAATTAGCATGTTTAAAGTGATTTTCATGCTTCCAGGGGCCCTAAACACAAGATTTATAGAATGGTTAAAAGTGCATGAAAATGGCCAATTTACTCACTCTGAGTTCTCAAAAAGGGTTTCTTCACCCAGGGAAGTTAATTAAATACCATTTGGAGGCATTTAATGTTCGAGCAAAAACGGCTGATTTTCGACAAAAGAGATAACACCCCCCCATTACGTCATGCTTCAGAAATGTGGAAAATGGTCCGTTTTCAAATGTTTTATTTTTGAACGTCAGTTCACATTTGTAGGTGGATCATCAGTGTTAGAGCTAAAATTAGCATGTTTAAAGTGATTTTCATGCTTCCAGGGGCTCGGGAAGTGAATTAAATACTATTTGGAGGCATTTAATGTTCAATCAAAAACAGCTGGTTTTTGACAAAAGAGATAACACCCCCCCATTACGTCATGCTTCAGAAATGTGGAAAATGGTCCGTTTTCAAATGTTTTATTTTTGAACGTCAGTTCACATTTGTAGGTGGATCATCAGTGTTAGAGCTAAAATTAGCATGTTTAAAGTGATTTTCATTCTTCCAGGGGCTCGGGAAGTGAATTAAATACTATTTGGATGCATTTATTGTTCAATCAAAAACAGCTGATTTTTGACAAAAGAGATAACACCCCCCCATTACTACATGCTTCAGAAATGTGGAAAATGGTCCGTTTTCAAATGTTTTCTTTTTGAACGTCAGTTCACATTTGTAGGTGGATCATCAGAGTTAGAGCTAAAATTAGCATGTTTAAAGTGATTTGGGCTAGGGAAGTGAATTAAATACTATTTGGAGGCATTTATTGTTCAATCAAAAACAGCTGATTTTTGACAAAAGAGATAACACCCCCCCATTACGTCATGCTTCAGAAATGTGGAAAATGGTCCGTTTTCAAATGTTTTATTTTTGAACATCAGTTCACATTTGTAGGTGGATCATCAGTGTTAGAGCTAAAATTAGCATGTTTAAAGTGATTTTCATGCTTCCAGGGCCTTGGGAAGTGAATTAAATACTATTTGGAGGCATTTAATGTTCAATCAAAAACAGCTGATTTTTGACAAAAGAGATAACACCCCCCCATTACGTCATGCTTCAGAAATGTGGAAAATGGTCCGTTTTCAAATGTTTTCTTTTTGAACGTCAGTTCACATTTGTAGGTGGATCATCAGTGTTAGAGCTAAAATTAGCATGTTTAAAGTGATTTTCATGCTTCCAGGGGCCCTAAACACAAGATTTATGGAATGGTTAAAAGTGCATGAAAATGGCCAATTTACTCACTCTGAGTTCTCAAAAAGGGTTTCTTCACCCAGGGAAGTTAATTAAATACCATTTGGAGGCATTTAATGTTCGAGCAAAAACGGCTGATTTTCGACAAAAGAGA
Source organism: Lissotriton vulgaris (assembly GCF_964263255.1). NCBI lineage: Eukaryota > Metazoa > Chordata > Amphibia > Caudata > Salamandridae > Lissotriton > Lissotriton vulgaris. The sequence continues at coordinate 229,280 of NW_028248302.1, read as the reverse complement.
TAACACCCCCCCTTTACGTCATGCTTCAGAAATGTGGAAAATGGTCCGTTTTCAAATGTTTTATTTTTGAACGTCAGTTCACATTTGTAGGTGGATCATCAGTGTTAGAGCTAAAATTAGCATGTTTAAAGTGATTTTCATGCTTCCAGGGGCTCGGGAAGTGAATTAAATACTATTTGGAGGCATTTAATGTTCAATCAAAAACAGCTGATTTTTTACAAAAGAGATAACACCCCCCCATAACGTCATGCTTCTGAAATGTGGAAAATGGTCCGTTTTCAAATGTTTTATTTTTGAACGTCAGTTCACATTTGTAGGTGGATCATCAGTGTTAGAGCTAAAATTAGCATGTTTAAAGTGATTTTCATGCTTCCAGGGGCTCGGGAAGTGAATTAAATACTATTTGGAGGCATTTAATGTTCAATCAAAAACAGCTGATTTTTGACAAAAGAGATAACACCCCCCCATTACGTCATGCTTCAGAAATGTGGAAAATGGTCAGTTTTCAAATGTTTTCTTTTTGAACGTCAGTTCACATTTGTAGGTGGATCATCAGTGTTAGAGCTAAAATTAGCATGTTTAAAGTGATTTTCATGCTTCCAGGGGCTCGGGAAGTGAATTAAATACTATTTAGAGGCATTTAATGTTCAAGCAAAAACGGCTGATTTTCGACAAAAGAGATAACACCCCCCCCATTACGTCATGCTTCAGAAATGTGGAAAATGGTCCGTTTTCAAATGTTTTATTTTTGAACATCAGTTCACATTTGTAGGTGGATCATCAGTGTTAGAGCTAAAATTAGCATGTTTAAAGTGATTTTCATGCTTCCAGGGCCCTGGGAAGTGAATTAAATACTATTTGGAGGCATTTAATGTTCAATCAAAAACAGCTGATTTTTGACAAAAGAGATAACACCCCCCCATTACGTCATGCTTCAGAAATGTGGAAAATGGTCCGTTTTCAAATGTTTTCTTTTTGAACGTCAGTTCACATTTGTAGGTGGATCATCAGTGTTAGAGCTAAAATTAGCATGTTTAAAGTGATTTTCATGCTTCCAGGGGCTCGGGAAGTGAATTAAATACTATTTGGAGGCATTTAATGTTCAATCAAAAACAGCTGATTTTTGACAAAAGAGATAACACCCCCCCATTACGTCATGCTTCAGAAATGTGGAAAATGGTCCGTTTTCAAATGTTTTATTTTTGAACATCAGTTCACATTTGTAGGTGGATCATCAGTGTTAGAGCTAAAATTAGCATGTTTAAAGTGATTTTCATGCTTCCAGGGCCTCGGGAAGTGAATTAAATACTATTTGGAGGCATTTAATGTTCAATCAAAAACAGCTGATTTTTGACAAAAGAGATAACCCCCCCCCATTACGTCATGCTTCAGAAATGTGGAAAATGGTCAGTTTTCAAATGTTTTCTTTTTGAACGTCAGTTCACATTTGTAGGTGGATCATCAGTGTTAGAGCTAAAATTAGCATGTTTAAAGTGATTTTCATGCTTCCAGGGGCTCGGGAAGTGAATTAAATACTATTTGGAGGCATTTAATGTTCAATCAAAAACAGCTGATTTTTTACAAAAGAGATAACACCCCCCCATAACGTCATGCTTCTGAAATGTGGAAAATGGTCCGTTTTCAAATGTTTTATTTTTGAACGTCAGTTCACATTTGTAGGTGGATCATCAGTGTTAGAGCTAAAATTAGCATGTTTAAAGTGATTTTCATGCTTCCAGGGGCTCGGGAAGTGAATTAAATACTATTTGGAGGCATTTAATGTTCAATCAAAAACAGCTGATTTTTGACAAAAGAGATAACACCCCCCCATTACGTCATGCTTCAGAAATGTGGAAAATGGTCAGTTTTCAAATGTTTTCTTTTTGAACGTCAGTTCACATTTGTAGGTGGATCATCAGTGTTAGAGCTAAAATTAGCATGTTTAAAGTGATTTTCATGCTTCCAGGGGCTCGGGAAGTGAATTAAATACTATTTAGAGGCATTTAATGTTCAAGCAAAAACGGCTGATTTTCGACAAAAGAGATAACACCCCCCCCATTACGTCATGCTTCAGAAATGTGGAAAATGGTCCGTTTTCAAATGTTTTATTTTTGAACATCAGTTCACATTTGTAGGTGGATCATCAGTGTTAGAGCTAAAATTAGCATGTTTAAAGTGATTTTCATGCTTCCAGGGCCCTGGGAAGTGAATTAAATACTATTTGGAGGCATTTAATGTTCAATCAAAAACAGCTGATTTTTGACAAAAGAGATAACACCCCCCCATTACGTCATGCTTCAGAAATGTGGAAAATGGTCCGTTTTCAAATGTTTTCTTTTTGAACGTCAGTTCACATTTGTAGGTGGATCATCAGTGTTAGAGCTAAAATTAGCATGTTTAAAGTGATTTTCATGCTTCCAGGGGCCCTAAACACAAGATTTATGGAATGGTTAAAAGTGCATGAAAATGGCCAATTTACTCACTCTGAGTTCTCAAAAAGGGTTTCTTCACCCAGGGAAGTTAATTAAAAACCATTTGGAGGCATTTAATGTTCGAGCAAAAACGGCTGATTTTCGACAAAAGAGATAACACCCCCCCATTACGTCATGCTTCAGAAATGTGGAAAATGGTCCGTTTTCAAATGTTTTATTTTTGAACGTCAGTTCACATTTGTAGGTGGATCATCAGTGTTAGAGCTAAAATTTGCATGTTTAAAGTGATTTTCATGCTTCCAGGGGCTCGGGAAGTGAATTAAATACTATTTGGAGGCATTTAATGTTCAATCAAAAACAGCTGATTTTTGACAAAAGAGATAACACCCCCCCATTACGTCATGCTTCTGAAATGTGGAAAATGGTCCGTTTTCAAATGTTTTATTTTTGAACGTTAGTTCACATTTGTAGGTGGATCATCAGTGTTAGAGCTAAAATTAGCATGTTTAAAGTGATTTTCATGCTTCCAGGGGCCCTAAACACAAGATTTATGGAATGGTTAAAAGTGCATGAAAATGGCCAATTTACTCACTCTGAGTTCTCAAAAAGGGTTTCTTCACCCAGGGAAGTTAATTAAATACCATTTGGAGGCATTTAATGTTCGAGCAAAAACGGCTGATTTTCGACAAAAGAGATAACACCCCCCCATTACGTCATGCTTCAGAAATGTGGAAAATGGTCCGTTTTCAAATGTTTTATTTTTGAACGTCAGTTCACATTTGTAGGTGGATCATCAGTGTTAGAGCTAAAATTTGCATGTTTAAAGTGATTTTCATGCTTCCAGGGGCTCGGGAAGTGAATTAAATACTATTTGGAGGCATTTAATGTTCAATCAAAAACAGCTGATTTTTGACAAAAGAGATAACACCCCCCCATTACGTCATGCTTCTGAAATGTGGAAAATGGTCCGTTTTCAAATGTTTTATTTTTGAACGTTAGTTCACATTTGTAGGTGGATCATCAGTGTTAGAGCTAAAATTAGCATGTTTAAAGTGGTTTTCATGCTTCCAGGGGCCGTAAACACAAGATTTATGGAATGGTTAAAAGTGCATGAAAATGGCCAATTTACTCACTCTGAGTTCTCAAAAAGGGTTTCTTCACCCAGGGAAGTTAATTAAATACCCTTTGGAGGCATTTAATGTTCGAGCAAAAACGGCTGATTTTCGACAAAAGAGATACCCCCCCCATTACGTCATGCTTCAGAAATGTGGAAAATGGTCCGTTTTCAAATGTTTTATTTTTGAACGTCAGTTCACATTTGTAGGTGGATCATCAGTGTTAGAGCTAAAATTTGCATGTTTAAAGTGATTTTCATGCTTCCAGGGGCTCGGAAAGTGAATTAAATACTATTTGGAGGCATTTAATGTTCAAGCAAAAATGGCTGATTTTCGACAAAAGAGATAACACCCCCCCCATTACGTCATGCTTCAGAAATGTGGAAAATGGTCCGTTTTCAAATGTTTTATTTTTGAACGTCAGTTCACATTTGTAGGTGGATGATCAGTGTTAGAGCTAAAATTAGCATGTTTTAAATGGTTTTCATGCTTCCAGGGGCCCTAAACACAAGATTTATGGAATGGTTAAAAGTGCATGAAAATGGCCAATTTACTCACTCTGAGTTCTCAAAAAGGGTTTCTTCACCCAGGGAAGTTAATTAAATACCATTTGGAGGCATTTAATGTTCGAGCAAAAACGGCTGATTTTCGACAAAAGAGATAACACCCCCCCCATTACGTCATGCTTCAGAAATGTGGAAAATGGTCCGTTTTCAAATGTTTTATTTTTGAACGTCAGTTCACATTTGTAGGTGGATCATCAGTGTTAGAGCTAAAATTAGCATGTTTAAAGTGATTTTCATGCTTCCAGGGGCTCGGGAAGTGAATTAAATACTATTTGGAGGCATTTAATGTTCAATCAAAAACAGCGAATTTTTTGACAAAAGAGATAACACACCCCCATTACGTCATGCTTCAGAAATGTGGAAAATGGTCCGTTTTCAAATGTTTTATTTTTGAACGTCAGTTCACATTTGTAGGTGGATCATCAGTGTTAGAGCTAAAATTAGCATGTTTAAAGTGATTTTCATGCTTCCAGGGGCTCGGGAAGTGAATTAAATACTATTTGGAGGCATTTAATGTTCAATCAAAAACAGCTGATTTTTGACAAAAGAGATAACACCCCCCCATTACGTCATGCTTCTGAAATGTGGAAAATGGTCCGTTTTCAAATGTTTTATTTTTGAACGTCAGTTCACATTTGTAGGTGGATCATCAGAGTTAGAGCTAAAATTAGCATGTTTAAAGTGATTTTCATGCTTCCAGGGGCTCGGGAAGTGAATTAAATACTATTTGGAGGCATTTAATGTTCAAGCAAAAACGGCTGATTTTCGACAAAAGAGATAACACCCCCCCATTACGTCATGCTTCAGAAATGTGGAAAATGGTCCGTTTTCAAATGTTTTATTTTTGAACATCAGTTCACATTTGTAGGTGGATCATCAGTGTTAGAGCTAAAATTAGCATGTTTAAAGTGATTTTCATGCTTCCAGGGCCTCGGGAAGTGAATTAAATACTATTTGGAGGCATTTAATGTTCAATCAAAAACAGCTGATTTTTGACAAAAGAGATAACCCCCCCCATTACGTCATGCTTCAGAAATGTGGAAAATGGTCAGTTTTCAAATGTTTTCTTTTTGAACGTCAGTTCACATTTGTAGGTGGATCATCAGTGTTAGAGCTAAAATTAGCATGTTTAAAGTGATTTTCATGCTTCCAGGGGCTCGGGAAGTGAATTAAATACTATTTGGAGGCATTTAATGTTCAATCAAAAACAGCTGGTTTTTGACAAAAGAGATAACACCCCCCCATTACGTCATGCTTCAGAAATGTGGAAAATGGTCCGTTTTCAAATGTGTTATTTTTGAACGTCAGTTCACATTTGTAGGTGGATCATCAGTGTTAGAGCTAAAATTAGCATGTTTAAAGTGATTTGGGCTCGGGAAGTGAATTAAATACTATTTGGAGGCATTTAATGTTCAATCAAAAACAGCTGATTTTTGACAAAAGAGATAACACCCCCCCATTACGTCATGCTTCAGAAATGTGGAAAATGGTCCGTTTTCAAATGTTTTCTTTTTGAACGTCAGTTCACATTTGTAGGTGGATCATCAGTGTTAGAGCTAAAATTAGCATGTTTAAAGTGATTTTCATGCTTCCAGGGGCCCTAAACACAAGATTTATGGAATGGTTAAAAGTGCATGAAAATGGCCAATTTACTCACTCTGAGTTCTCAAAAAGGGTTTCTTCACCCAGGGAAGTTAATTAAATACCATTTGGAGGCATTTAATGTTCGAGCAAAAACGGCTGATTTTCGACAAAAGAGATAACACCTCCCCATTACGTCATGCTTCTGAAATGTGGAAAATGGTCCGTTTTCAAATGTTTTATTTTTGAACGTCAGTTCACATTTGTAGGTGGATCATCAGAGTTAGAGCTAAAATGAGCATGTTTAAAGTGATTTTCATGCTTCCAGGGGATCGGGAAGTGATTTAAATACTATTTGGAGGCATTTAATGTTCAAGCAAAAACGGCTGATTTTCGACAAAAGAGATAACACCCCCCCATTACGTCATGCTTCAGAAATGTGGAAAATGGTCCGTTTTCAAATGTTTTATTTTTGAACATCAGTTCACATTTGTAGGTGGATCATCAGTGTTAGAGCTAAAATTAGCATGTTTAAAGTGATTTTCATGCTTCCAGGGCCTTGGGAAGTGAATTAAATACTATTTGGAGGCATTTAATGTTCAATCAAAAACAGCTGATTTTTGACAAAAGAGATAACACCCCCCCATTACGTCATGCTTCAGAAATGTGGAAAATGGTCCGTTTTCAAATGTTTTCTTTTTGAACGTCAGTTCACATTTGTAGGTGGATCATCAGTGTTAGAGCTAAAATTAGCATGTTTGAAGTGATTTTCATGCTTCCAGGGGCCTTAAACACAAGATTTATGGAATGGTTAAAAGTGCATGAAAATGGCCAATTTACTCACTCTGAGTTCTCAAAAAGGGGTTCTTCACCCAGGGAAGTTAATTAAATACCATTTGGAGGCATTTAATGTTCGAGCAAAAACGGCTGATTTTCGACAAAAGAGATAACACCCCCCCATTACGTCATGCTTTAGAAATGTGGAAAACGGTCCGTTTTCAAATGTTTTATTTTTGAACGTCAGTTCACATTTGTAGGTGGATCATCAGTGTCAGAGCTAAAATTAGCATGTTTAAAGTGATTTTCATGCTTCCAGGGGCTCGGGAAGTGAATTAAATACTATTTGGAGGCATTTAATGTTCAATCAAAAACAGCTGCTTTTTGACAAAAGAGATAACACCCCCCCATTACGTCATGCTTCTGAAATGTGGAAAATGGTCCGTTTTCAAATGTTTTATTTTTGAACGTCAGTTCACATTTGTAGGCGGATCATCAGAGTTAGAGCTAAAATTAGCATGTTTAAAGTGATTTTCATGCTTCCAGGGGCTCGGGAAGTGAATTAAATACTATTTGGAGGCATTTAATGTTCAAGCAAAAACGGCTGATTTTCGACAAAAGAGATAACACCCCCCCATTACGTCATGCTTCAGAAATGTGGAAAATGGTCCGTTTTCAAATGTTTTATTTTTGAACATCAGTTCACATTTGTAGGTGGATCATCAGTGTTAGAGCTACAATTAGCATGTTTAAAGTGATTTTCATGCTTCCAGGGCCTTGGGAAGTGAATTAAATACTATTTGGAGGCATTTAATGTTCAATCAAAAACAGCTGATTTTTGACAAAAGAGATAACACCCCCCCATTACGTCATGCTTCAGAAATGTGGAAAATGGTCCGTTTTCAAATGTTTTCTTTTTGAACGTCAGTTCACATTTGTAGGTGGATCATCAGTGTTAGAGCTAAAATTAGCATGTTTAAAGTGATTTTCATGCTTCCAGGGGCCTTAAACACAAGATTTATGGAATGGTTAAAAGTGCATGAAAATGGCCAATTTACTCACTCTGAGTTCTCAAAAAGGGTTTCTTCACCCAGGGAAGTTAATTAAATACCATTTGGAGGCATTTAATGTTCGAGCAAAAACGGCTGATTTTCGACAAAAGAGATAACACCCCCCCATTACGTCATGCTTCAGAAATGTGGAAAATGGTCCGTTTTCAAATGTTTTATTTTTGAACGTCAGTTCACATTTGTAGGTGGATCATCAGTGTTAGAGCTAAAATTAGCATGTTTAAAGTGATTTTCATGCTTCCAGGGGCTCGGGAAGTGAATTAAATACTATTTGGAGGCATTTAATGTTCAATCAAAAACAGCGGATTTTTGACAAAAGAGATAACACCCCCCCCATTACGTCATGCTTCTGAAATGTGGAAAATGGTCCGTTTTCAAATGTTTTATTTTTGAACGTCAGTTCACATTTGTAGGTGGATCATCAGTGTTAGAGCTAAAATTAGCATGTTTAAAGTGATTTTCATGCTTCCAGGGGCTCGGGAAGTGAATTAAATACTATTTGGAGGCATTTAATGTTCAATCAAAAACAGCTGATTTTTGACAAAAGAGATAACACCCCCCCCATTACGTCATGCTTCAGAAATGTGGAAAATGGTCAGTTTTCAAATGTTTTCTTTTTGAACGTCAGTTCACATTTGTAGGTGGATCATCAGTGTTAGAACTAAAATTAGCATGTTTAAAGTGATTTTCATGCTTCCAGGGGCCCTAAACACAAGATTTATGGAATGGTTAAAAGTGCATGAAAATGGCCAATTTACTCACTCTGAGTTCTCAAAAAGGGTTTCTTCACCCCGGGAAGTTAATTAAATACCATTTGGAGGCATTTAATGTTCGAGCAAAAACGGCTGATTTTCGACAAAAGAGATAACACCCCCCCATTACGTCATGCTTCAGAAATGTGGAAAATGGTCCGTTTTCAAATGTTTTATTTTTGAACGTCAGTTCACATTTGTAGGTGGATCATCAGTGTTAGAGCTAAAATTAGCATGTTTAAAGTGATTTTCATGCTTCCAGGGCCCTGGGAAGTGAATTAAATACTATTTGGAGGCATTTAATGTTCAATCAAAAACAGCTGATTTTTGACAAAAGAGATAACACCCCCCCATTACGTCATGCTTCAGAAATGTGGAAAATGGTCCGTTTTCAAATGTTTTCTTTTTGAACGTCAGTTCACATTTGTAGGTGGATCATCAGTGTTAGAGCTAAAATTAGCATGTTTAAAGTGATTTTCATGCTTCCAGGGGCCCTAAACACAAGATTTATGGAATGGTTAAAAGTGCATGAAAATGGCCAATTTACTCACTCTGAGTTCTCAAAAAGGGTTTCTTCACCCAGGGAAGTTAATTAAATACCATTTGGAGGCATTTAATGTTCGAGCAAAAACGGCTGATTTTCGACAAAAGAGATAACACCCCCCCATTACGTCATGCTCCAGAAATGTGGAAAATGGTCCGTTTTCAAATGTTTTATTTTTGAACGTCAGTTCACATTTGGAGGTGGATCATCAGTGTTAGAGCTAAAATTTGCATGTTTAAAGTGATTTTCATGCTTCCAGGGGCTCGGGAAGTGAATTAAATACTATTTGGAGGCATTTAATGTTCAATCAAAAACAGCTGATTTTTGACAAAAGAGATAACACCCCCCCATTACGTCATGCTTCTGAAATGTGGAAAATGGTCCGTTTTCAAATGTTTTATTTTTGAACGTTAGTTCACATTTGTAGGTGGATCATCAGTGTTAGAGCTAAAATTAGCATGTTTAAAGTGGTTTTCATGCTTCCAGGGGCCGTAAACACAAGATTTATGGAATGGTTAAAAGTGCATGAAAATGGCCAATTTACTCACTCTGAGTTCTCAAAAAGGGTTTCTTCACCCAGGGAAGTTAATTAAATACCCTTTGGAGGCATTTAATGTTCGAGCAAAAACGGCTGATTTTCGACAAAAGAGATACCCCCCCCATTACGTCATGCTTCAGAAATGTGGAAAATGGTCCGTTTTCAAATGTTTTATTTTTGAACGTCAGTTCACATTTGTAGGTGGATCATCAGTGTTAGAGCTAAAATTTGCATGTTTAAAGTGATTTTCATGCTTCCAGGGGCTCGGGAAGTGAATTAAATACTATTTGGAGGCATTTAATGTTCAAGCAAAAATGGCTGATTTTCGACAAAAGAGATAACACCCCCCCCATTACGTCATGCTTCAGAAATGTGGAAAATGGTCCGTTTTCAAATGTTTTATTTTTGAACGTCAGTTCACATTTGTAGGTGGATGATCAGTGTTAGAGCTAAAATTAGCATGTTTTAAATGGTTTTCATGCTTCCAGGGGCCCTAAACACAAGATTTATGGAATGGTTAAAAGTGCATGAAAATGGCCAATTTACTCACTCTGAGTTCTCAAAAAGGGTTTCTTCACCCAGGGAAGTTAATTAAATACCATTTGGAGGCATTTAATGTTCGAGCAAAAACGGCTGATTTTCGACAAAAGAGATAACACCCCCCCCATTACGTCATGCTTCAGAAATGTGGAAAATGGTCCGTTTTCAAATGTTTTATTTTTGAACGTCAGTTCACATTTGTAGGTGGATCATCAGTGTTAGAGCTAAAATTAGCATGTTTAAAGTGATTTTCATGCTTCCAGGGGCTCGGGAAGTGAATTAAATACTATTTGGAGGCATTTAATGTTCAATCAAAAACAGCGAATTTTTTGACAAAAGAGATAACACACCCCCATTACGTCATGCTTCAGAAATGTGGAAAATGGTCCGTTTTCAAATGTTTTATTTTTGAACGTCAGTTCACATTTGTAGGTGGATCATCAGTGTTAGAGCTAAAATTAGCATGTTTAAAGTGATTTTCATGCTTCCAGGGGCTCGGGAAGTGAATTAAATACTATTTGGAGGCATTTAATGTTCAATCAAAAACAGCTGATTTTTGACAAAAGAGATAACACCCCCCCATTACGTCATGCTTCTGAAATGTGGAAAATGGTCCGTTTTCAAATGTTTTATTTTTGAACGTCAGTTCACATTTGTAGGTGGATCATCAGAGTTAGAGCTAAAATTAGCATGTTTAAAGTGATTTTCATGCTTCCAGGGGCTCGGGAAGTGAATTAAATACTATTTGGAGGCATTTAATGTTCAAGCAAAAACGGCTGATTTTCGACAAAAGAGATAACACCCCCCCATTACGTCATGCTTCAGAAATGTGGAAAATGGTCCGTTTTCAAATGTTTTATTTTTGAACATCAGTTCACATTTGTAGGTGGATCATCAGTGTTAGAGCTAAAATTAGCATGTTTAAAGTGATTTTCATGCTTCCAGGGCCTCGGGAAGTGAATTAAATACTATTTGGAGGCATTTAATGTTCAATCAAAAACAGCTGATTTTTGACAAAAGAGATAACCCCCCCCATTACGTCATGCTTCAGAAATGTGGAAAATGGTCAGTTTTCAAATGTTTTCTTTTTGAACGTCAGTTCACATTTGTAGGTGGATCATCAGTGTTAGAGCTAAAATTAGCATGTTTAAAGTGATTTTCATGCTTCCAGGGGCTCGGGAAGTGAATTAAATACTATTTGGAGGCATTTAATGTTCAATCAAAAACAGCTGGTTTTTGACAAAAGAGATAACACCCCCCCATTACGTCATGCTTCAGAAATGTGGAAAATGGTCCGTTTTCAAATGTGTTATTTTTGAACGTCAGTTCACATTTGTAGGTGGATCATCAGTGTTAGAGCTAAAATTAGCATGTTTAAAGTGATTTGGGCTCGGGAAGTGAATTAAATACTATTTGGAGGCATTTAATGTTCAATCAAAAACAGCTGATTTTTGACAAAAGAGATAACACCCCCCCATTACGTCATGCTTCAGAAATGTGGAAAATGGTCCGTTTTCAAATGTTTTCTTTTTGAACGTCAGTTCACATTTGTAGGTGGATCATCAGTGTTAGAGCTAAAATTAGCATGTTTAAAGTGATTTTCATGCTTCCAGGGGCCCTAAACACAAGATTTATGGAATGGTTAAAAGTGCATGAAAATGGCCAATTTACTCACTCTGAGTTCTCAAAAAGGGTTTCTTCACCCAGGGAAGTTAATTAAATACCATTTGGAGGCATTTAATGTTCGAGCAAAAACGGCTGATTTTCGACAAAAGAGATAACACCCCCCCATTACGTCATGCTTCTGAAATGTGGAAAATGGTCCGTTTTCAAATGTTTTATTTTTGAACGTCAGTTCACATTTGTAGGTGGATCATCAGAGTTAGAGCTAAAATGAGCATGTTTAAAGTGATTTTCATGCTTCCAGGGGATCGGGAAGTGATTTAAATACTATTTGGAGGCATTTAATGTTCAAGCAAAAACGGCTGATTTTCGACAAAAGAGATAACACCCCCCCATTACGTCATGCTTCAGAAATGTGGAAAATGGTCCGTTTTCAAATGTTTTATTTTTGAACATCAGTTCACATTTGTAGGTGGATCATCAGTGTTAGAGCTAAAATTAGCATGTTTAAAGTGATTTTCATGCTTCCAGGGCCTTGGGAAGTGAATTAAATACTATTTGGAGGCATTTAATGTTCAATCAAAAACAGCTGATTTTTGACAAAAGAGATAACACCCCCCCATTACGTCATGCTTCAGAAATGTGGAAAATGGTCCGTTTTCAAATGTTTTCTTTTTGAACGTCAGTTCACATTTGTAGGTGGATCATCAGTGTTAGAGCTAAAATTAGCATGTTTGAAGTGATTTTCATGCTTCCAGGGGCCTTAAACACAAGATTTATGGAATGGTTAAAAGTGCATGAAAATGGCCAATTTACTCACTCTGAGTTCTCAAAAAGGGGTTCTTCACCCAGGGAAGTTAATTAAATACCATTTGGAGGCATTTAATGTTCGAGCAAAAACGGCTGATTTTCGACAAAAGAGATAACACCCCCCCATTACGTCATGCTTTAGAAATGTGGAAAACGGTCCGTTTTCAAATGTTTTATTTTTGAACGTCAGTTCACATTTGTAGGTGGATCATCAGTGTCAGAGCTAAAATTAGCATGTTTAAAGTGATTTTCATGCTTCCAGGGGCTCGGGAAGTGAATTAAATACTATTTGGAGGCATTTAATGTTCAATCAAAAACAGCTGCTTTTTGACAAAAGAGATAACACCCCCCCATTACGTCATGCTTCTGAAATGTGGAAAATGGTCCGTTTTCAAATGTTTTATTTTTGAACGTCAGTTCACATTTGTAGGCGGATCATCAGAGTTAGAGCTAAAATTAGCATGTTTAAAGTGATTTTCATGCTTCCAGGGGCTCGGGAAGTGAATTAAATACTATTTGGAGGCATTTAATGTTCAAGCAAAAACGGCTGATTTTCGACAAAAGAGATAACACCCCCCCATTACGTCATGCTTCAGAAATGTGGAAAATGGTCCGTTTTCAAATGTTTTATTTTTGAACATCAGTTCACATTTGTAGGTGGATCATCAGTGTTAGAGCTACAATTAGCATGTTTAAAGTGATTTTCATGCTTCCAGGGCCTTGGGAAGTGAATTAAATACTATTTGGAGGCATTTAATGTTCAATCAAAAACAGCTGATTTTTGACAAAAGAGATAACACCCCCCCATTACGTCATGCTTCAGAAATGTGGAAAATGGTCCGTTTTCAAATGTTTTCTTTTTGAACGTCAGTTCACATTTGTAGGTGGATCATCAGTGTTAGAGCTAAAATTAGCATGTTTAAAGTGATTTTCATGCTTCCAGGGGCCTTAAACACAAGATTTATGGAATGGTTAAAAGTGCATGAAAATGGCCAATTTACTCACTCTGAGTTCTCAAAAAGGGTTTCTTCACCCAGGGAAGTTAATTAAATACCATTTGGAGGCATTTAATGTTCGAGCAAAAACGGCTGATTTTCGACAAAAGAGATAACACCCCCCCATTACGTCATGCTTCAGAAATGTGGAAAATGGTCCGTTTTCAAATGTTTTATTTTTGAACGTCAGTTCACATTTGTAGGTGGATCATCAGTGTTAGAGCTAAAATTAGCATGTTTAAAGTGATTTTCATGCTTCCAGGGGCTCGGGAAGTGAATTAAATACTATTTGGAGGCATTTAATGTTCAATCAAAAACAGCGGATTTTTGACAAAAGAGATAACACCCCCCCCATTACGTCATGCTTCTGAAATGTGGAAAATGGTCCGTTTTCAAATGTTTTATTTTTGAACGTCAGTTCACATTTGTAGGTGGATCATCAGTGTTAGAGCTAAAATTAGCATGTTTAAAGTGATTTTCATGCTTCCAGGGGCTCGGGAAGTGAATTAAATACTATTTGGAGGCATTTAATGTTCAATCAAAAACAGCTGATTTTTGACAAAAGAGATAACACCCCCCCCATTACGTCATGCTTCAGAAATGTGGAAAATGGTCAGTTTTCAAATGTTTTCTTTTTGAACGTCAGTTCACATTTGTAGGTGGATCATCAGTGTTAGAGCTAAAATTAGCATGTTTAAAGTGATTTTCATGCTTCCAGGGGCCCTAAACACAAGATTTATGGAATGGTTAAAAGTGCATGAAAATGGCCAATTTACTCACTCTGAGTTCTCAAAAAGGGTTTCTTCACCCCGGGAAGTTAATTAAATACCATTTGGAGGCATTTAATGTTCGAGCAAAAACGGCTGATTTTCGACAAAAGAGATAACACCCCCCCCATTACGTCATGCTTCAGAAATGTGGAAAATGGTCCGTTTTCAAATGTTTTATTTTTGAACGTCAGTTCACATTTGTAGGTGGATCATCAGTGTTAGAGCTAAAATTAGCATGTTTAAAGTGATTTTCATGCTTCCAGGGCCCTGGGAAGTGAATTAAATACTATTTGGAGGCATTTAATGTTCAATCAAAAACAGCTGATTTTTGACAAAAGAGATAACACCCCCCCATTACGTCATGCTTCAGAAATGTGGAAAATGGTCCGTTTTCAAATGTTTTCTTTTTGAACGTCAGTTCACATTTGTAGGTGGATCATCAGTGTTAGAGCTAAAATTAGCATGTTTAAAGTGATTTTCATGCTTCCAGGGGCCCTAAACACAAGATTTATGGAATGGTTAAAAGTGCATGAAAATGGCCAATTTACTCACTCTGAGTTCTCAAAAAGGGTTTCTTCACCCAGGGAAGTTAATTAAATACCATTTGGAGGCATTTAATGTTCGAGCAAAAACGGCTGATTTTCGACAAAAGAGATAACACCCCCCCATTACGTCATGCTCCAGAAATGTGGAAAATGGTCCGTTTTCAAATGTTTTATTTTTGAACGTCAGTTCACATTTGGAGGTGGATCATCAGTGTTAGAGCTAAAATTTGCATGTTTAAAGTGATTTTCATGCTTCCAGGGGCTCGGGAAGTGAATTAAATACTATTTGGAGGCATTTAATGTTCAATCAAAAACAGCTGATTTTTGACAAAAGAGATAACACCCCCCCATTACGTCATGCTTCTGAAATGTGGAAAATGGTCCGTTTTCAAATGTTTTATTTTTGAACGTTAGTTCACATTTGTAGGTGGATCATCAGTGTTAGAGCTAAAATTAGCATGTTTAAAGTGGTTTTCATGCTTCCAGGGGCCGTAAACACAAGATTTATGGAATGGTTAAAAGTGCATGAAAATGGCCAATTTACTCACTCTGAGTTCTCAAAAAGGGTTTCTTCACCCAGGGAAGTTAATTAAATACCCTTTGGAGGCATTTAATGTTCGAGCAAAAACGGCTGATTTTCGACAAAAGAGATACCCCCCCCATTACGTCATGCTTCAGAAATGTGGAAAATGGTCCGTTTTCAAATGTTTTATTTTTGAACGTCAGTTCACATTTGTAGGTGGATCATCAGTGTTAGAGCTAAAATTTGCATGTTTAAAGTGATTTTCATGCTTCCAGGGGCTCGGGAAGTGAATTAAATACTATTTGGAGGCATTTAATGTTCAAGCAAAAATGGCTGATTTTCGACAAAAGAGATAACACCCCCCCCATTACGTCATGCTTCAGAAATGTGGAAAATGGTCCGTTTTCAAATGTTTTATTTTTGAACGTCAGTTCACATTTGTAGGTGGATCATCAGTGTTAGAGCTAAAATTAGCATGTTTTAAATGGTTTTCATGCTTCCAGGGGCCCTAAACACAAGATTTATGGAATGGTTAAAAGTGCATGAAAATGGCCAATTTACTCACTCTGAGTTCTCAAAAAGGGTTTCTTCACCCAGGGAAGTTAATTAAATACCATTTGGAGGCATTTAATGTTCGAGCAAAAACGGCTGATTTTCGACAAAAGAGATAACACCCCCCCATTACGTCATGCTTCAGAAATGTGGAAAATGGTCCGTTTTCAAATGTTTTATTTTTGAACGTCAGTTCACATTTGTAGGTGGATCATCAGTGTTAGAGCTAAAATTAGCATGTTTAAAGTGATTTTCATGCTTCCAGGGGCTCGGGAAGTGAATTAAATACTATTTGGAGGCATTTAATGTTCAATCAAAAACAGCAGATTTTTTGACAAAAGAGATAACACACCCCCATTACGTCATGCTTCAGAAATGTGGAAAATGGTCCGTTTTCAAATGTTTTATTTTTGAACGTCAGTTCACATTTGTAGGTGGATCATCAGTGTTAGAGCTAAAATTAGCATGTTTAAAGTGATTTTCATGCTTCCAGGGGCTCGGGAAGTGAATTAAATACTATTTGGAGGCATTTAATGTTCAATCAAAAACAGCTGATTTTTGACAAAAGAGATAACACCCCCCCATTACGTCATGCTTCTGAAATGTGGAAAATGGTCCGTTTTCAAATGTTTTATTTTTGAACGTCAGTTCACATTTGTAGGTGGATCATCAGAGTTAGAGCTAAAATTAGCATGTTTAAAGTGATTTTCATGCTTCCAGGGGCTCGGGAAGTGAATTAAATACTATTTGGAGGCATTTAATGTTCAAGCAAAAACGGCTGATTTTCGACAAAAGAGATAACACCCCCCCATTACGTCATGCTTCAGAAATGTGGAAAATGGTCCGTTTTCAAATGTTTTATTTTTGAACATCAGTTCACATTTGTAGGTGGATCATCAGTGTTAGAGCTAAAATTAGCATGTTTAAAGTGATTTTCATGCTTCCAGGGCCTCGGGAAGTGAATTAAATACTATTTGGAGGCATTTAATGTTCAATCAAAAACAGCTGATTTTTGACAAAAGAGATAACCCCCCCCATTACGTCATGCTTCAGAAATGTGGAAAATGGTCAGTTTTCAAATGTTTTCTTTTTGAACGTCAGTTCACATTTGTAGGTGGATCATCAGTGTTAGAGCTAAAATTAGCATGTTTAAAGTGATTTTCATGCTTCCAGGGGCTCGGGAAGTGAATTAAATACTATTTGGAGGCATTTAATGTTCAATCAAAAACAGCTGATTTTTTACAAAAGAGATAACACCCCCCCATAACGTCATGCTTCTGAAATGTGGAAAATGGTCCGTTTTCAAATGTTTTATTTTTGAACGTCAGTTCACATTTGTAGGTGGATCATCAGTGTTAGAGCTAAAATTAGCATGTTTAAAGTGATTTTCATGCTTCCAGGGGCTCGGGAAGTGAATTAAATACTATTTGGAGGCATTTAATGTTCAATCAAAAACAGCTGATTTTTGACAAAAGAGATAACACCCCCCCATTACGTCATGCTTCAGAAATGTGGAAAATGGTCAGTTTTCAAATGTTTTCTTTTTGAACGTCAGTTCACATTTGTAGGTGGATCATCAGTGTTAGAGCTAAAATTAGCATGTTTAAAGTGATTTTCATGCTTCCAGGGGCTCGGGAAGTGAATTAAATACTATTTAGAGGCATTTAATGTTCAAGCAAAAACGGCTGATTTTCGACAAAAGAGATAACACCCCCCCCATTACGTCATGCTTCAGAAATGTGGAAAATGGTCCGTTTTCAAATGTTTTATTTTTGAACATCAGTTCACATTTGTAGGTGGATCATCAGTGTTAGAGCTAAAATTAGCATGTTTAAAGTGATTTTCATGCTTCCAGGGCCCTGGGAAGTGAATTAAATACTATTTGGAGGCATTTAATGTTCAATCAAAAACAGCTGATTTTTGACAAAAGAGATAACACCCCCCATTACGTCATGCTTCAGAAATGTGGAAAATGGTCCGTTTTCAAATGTTTTCTTTTTGAACGTCAGTTCACATTTGTAGGTGGATCATCAGTGTTAGAGCTAAAATTAGCATGTTTAAAGTGATTTTCATGCTTCCAGGGGCCCTAAACACAAGATTTATGGAATGGTTAAAAGTGCATGAAAATGGCCAATTTACTCACTCTGAGTTCTCAAAAAGGGTTTCTTCACCCAGGGAAGTTAATTAAATACCATTTGGAGGCATTTAATGTTCGAGCAAAAACGGCTGATTTTCGACAAAAGAGATAACACCCCCCCATTACGTCATGCTTCAGAAATGTGGAAAATGGTCCGTTTTCAAATGTTTTATTTTTGAACGTCAGTTCACATTTGTAGGTGGATCATCAGTGTTAGAGCTAAAATTTGCATGTTTAAAGTGATTTTCATGCTTCCAGGGGCTCGGGAAGTGAATTAAATACTATTTGGAGGCATTTAATGTTCAATCAAAAACAGCTGATTTTTGACAAAAGAGATAACACCCCCCCATTACGTCATGCTTCTGAAATGTGGAAAATGGTCCGTTTTCAAATGTTTTATTTTTGAACGTTAGTTCACATTTGTAGGTGGATCATCAGTGTTAGAGCTAAAATTAGCATGTTTAAAGTGATTTTCATGCTTCCAGGGGCCCTAAACACAAGATTTATGGAATGGTTAAAAGTGCATGAAAATGGCCAATTTACTCACTCTGAGTTCTCAAAAAGGGTTTCTTCACCCAGGGAAGTTAATTAAATACCATTTGGAGGCATTTAATGTTCGAGCAAAAACGGCTGATTTTCGACAAAAGAGATAACACCCCCCCATTACGTCATGCTTCAGAAATGTGGAAAATGGTCCGTTTTCAAATGTTTTATTTTTGAACGTCAGTTCACATTTGTAGGTGGATCATCAGTGTTAGAGCTAAAATTTGCATGTTTAAAGTGATTTTCATGCTTCCAGGGGCTCGGGAAGTGAATTAAATACTATTTGGAGGCATTTAATGTTCAATCAAAAACAGCTGATTTTTGACAAAAGAGATAACACCCCCCCATTACGTCATGCTTCTGAAATGTGGAAAATGGTCCGTTTTCAAATGTTTTATTTTTGAACGTTAGTTCACATTTGTAGGTGGATCATCAGTGTTAGAGCTAAAATTAGCATGTTTAAAGTGGTTTTCATGCTTCCAGGGGCCGTAAACACAAGATTTATGGAATGGTTAAAAGTGCATGAAAATGGCCAATTTACTCACTCTGAGTTCTCAAAAAGGGTTTCTTCACCCAGGGAAGTTAATTAAATACCCTTTGGAGGCATTTAATGTTCGAGCAAAAACGGCTGATTTTCGACAAAAGAGATACCCCCCCCATTACGTCATGCTTCAGAAATGTGGAAAATGGTCCGTTTTCAAATGTTTTATTTTTGAACGTCAGTTCACATTTGTAGGTGGATCATCAGTGTTAGAGCTAAAATTTGCATGTTTAAAGTGATTTTCATGCTTCCAGGGGCTCGGGAAGTGAATTAAATACTATTTGGAGGCATTTAATGTTCAAGCAAAAATGGCTGATTTTCGACAAAAGAGATAACACCCCCCCCATTACGTCATGCTTCAGAAATGTGGAAAATGGTCCGTTTTCAAATGTTTTATTTTTGAACGTCAGTTCACATTTGTAGGTGGATCATCAGTGTTAGAGCTAAAATTAGCATGTTTTAAATGGTTTTCATGCTTCCAGGGGCCCTAAACACAAGATTTATGGAATGGTTAAAAGTGCATGAAAATGGCCAATTTACTCACTCTGAGTTCTCAAAAAGGGTTTCTTCACCCAGGGAAGTTAATTAAATACCATTTGGAGGCATTTAATGTTCGAGCAAAAACGGCTGATTTTCGACAAAAGAGATAACACCCCCCCATTACGTCATGCTTCAGAAATGTGGAAAATGGTCCGTTTTCAAATGTTTTATTTTTGAACGTCAGTTCACATTTGTAGGTGGATCATCAGTGTTAGAGCTAAAATTAGCATGTTTAAAGTGATTTTCATGCTTCCAGGGGCTCGGGAAGTGAATTAAATACTATTTGGAGGCATTTAATGTTCAATCAAAAACAGCAGATTTTTTGACAAAAGAGATAACACACCCCCATTACGTCATGCTTCAGAAATGTGGAAAATGGTCCGTTTTCAAATGTTTTATTTTTGAACGTCAGTTCACATTTGTAGGTGGATCATCAGTGTTAGAGCTAAAATTAGCATGTTTAAAGTGATTTTCATGCTTCCAGGGGCTCGGGAAGTGAATTAAATACTATTTGGAGGCATTTAATGTTCAATCAAAAACAGCTGATTTTTGACAAAAGAGATAACACCCCCCCCATTACGTCATGCTTCTGAAATGTGGAAAATGGTCCGTTTTCAAATGTTTTATTTTTGAACGTCAGTTCACATTTGTAGGTGGATCATCAGAGTTAGAGCTAAAATTAGCATGTTTAAAGTGATTTTCATGCTTCCAGGGGCTCGGGAAGTGAATTAAATACTATTTGGAGGCATTTAATGTTCAAGCAAAAACGGCTGATTTTCGACAAAAGAGATAACACCCCCCCATTACGTCATGCTTCAGAAATGTGGAAAATGGTCCGTTTTCAAATGTTTTATTTTTGAACATCAGTTCACATTTGTAGGTGGATCATCAGTGTTAGAGCTAAAATTAGCATGTTTAAAGTGATTTTCATGCTTCCAGGGCCTCGGGAAGTGAATTAAATACTATTTGGAGGCATTTAATGTTCAATCAAAAACAGCTGATTTTTGACAAAAGAGATAACCCCCCCCATTACGTCATGCTTCAGAAATGTGGAAAATGGTCAGTTTTCAAATGTTTTCTTTTTGAACGTCAGTTCACATTTGTAGGTGGATCATCAGTGTTAGAGCTAAAATTAGCATGTTTAAAGTGATTTTCATGCTTCCAGGGGCTCGGGAAGTGAATTAAATACTATTTGGAGGCATTTAATGTTCAATCAAAAACAGCTGGTTTTTGACAAAAGAGATAACACCCCCCCATTACGTCATGCTTCAGAAATGTGGAAAATGGTCCATTTTCAAATGTTTTATTTTTGAACGTCAGTTCACATTTGTAGGTGGATCATCAGTGTTAGAGCTAAAATTAGCATGTTTAAAGTGATTTGGGCTCGGGAAGTGAATTAAATACTATTTGGAGGCATTTAATGTTCAATCAAAAACAGCTGATTTTTGACAAAAGAGATAACACCCCCCCATTACGTCATGCTTCAGAAATGTGGAAAATGGTCCGTTTTCAAATGTTTTCTTTTTGAACGTCAGTTCACATTTGTAGGTGGATCATCAGTGTTAGAGCTAAAATTAGCATGTTTAAAGTGATTTTCATGCTTCCAGGGGCCCTAAACACAAGATTTATGGAATGGTTAAAAGTGCATGAAAATGGCCAATTTACTCACTCTGAGTTCTCAAAAAGGGTTTCTTCACCCAGGGAAGTTAATTAAATACCATTTGGAGGCATTTAATGTTCGAGCAAAAACGGCTGATTTTCGACAAAAGAGATAACACCCCCCCATTACGTCATGCTTCTGAAATGTGGAAAATGGTCCGTTTTCAAATGTTTTATTTTTGAACGTCAGTTCACATTTGTAGGTGGATCATCAGAGTTAGAGCTAAAATTAGCATGTTTAAAGTGATTTTCATGCTTCCAGGGGATCGGGAAGTGATTTAAATACTATTTGGAGGCATTTAATGTTCAAGCAAAAACGGCTGATTTTCGACAAAAGAGATAACACCCCCCCATTACGTCATGCTTCAGAAATGTGGAAAATGGTCCGTTTTCAAATGTTTTATTTTTGAACATCAGTTCACATTTGTAGGTGGATCATCAGTGTTAGAGCTAAAATTAGCATGTTTAAAGTGATTTTCATGCTTCCAGGGCCTTGGGAAGTGAATTAAATACTATTTGGAGGCATTTAATGTTCAATCAAAAACAGCTGATTTTTGACAAAAGAGATAACACCCCCCCATTACGTCATGCTTCAGAAATGTGGAAAATGGTCCGTTTTCAAATGTTTTCTTTTTGAACGTCAGTTCACATTTGTAGGTGGATCATCAGTGTTAGAGCTAAAATTAGCATGTTTGAAGTGATTTTCATGCTTCCAGGGGCCTTAAACACAAGATTTATGGAATGGTTAAAAGTGCATGAAAATGGCCAATTTACTCACTCTGAGTTCTCAAAAAGGGGTTCTTCACCCAGGGAAGTTAATTAAATACCATTTGGAGGCATTTAATGTTCGAGCAAAAACGGCTGATTTTCGACAAAAGAGATAACACCCCCCCATTACGTCATGCTTTAGAAATGTGGAAAACGGTCCGTTTTCAAATGTTTTATTTTTGAACGTCAGTTCACATTTGTAGGTGGATCATCAGTGTCAGAGCTAAAATTAGCATGTTTAAAGTGATTTTCATGCTTCCAGGGGCTCGGGAAGTGAATTAAATACTATTTGGAGGCATTTAATGTTCAATCAAAAACAGCTGCTTTTTGACAAAAGAGATAACACCCCCCCATTACGTCATGCTTCTGAAATGTGGAAAATGGTCCGTTTTCAAATGTTTTATTTTTGAACGTCAGTTCACATTTGTAGGCGGATCATCAGAGTTAGAGCTAAAATTAGCATGTTTAAAGTGATTTTCATGCTTCCAGGGGCTCGGGAAGTGAATTAAATACTATTTGGAGGCATTTAATGTTCAAGCAAAAACGGCTGATTTTCGACAAAAGAGATAACACCCCCCCATTACGTCATGCTTCAGAAATGTGGAAAATGGTCCGTTTTCAAATGTTTTATTTTTGAACATCAGTTCACATTTGTAGGTGGATCATCAGTGTTAGAGCTAAAATTAGCATGTTTAAAGTGATTTTCATGCTTCCAGGGCCTTGGGAAGTGAATTAAATACTATTTGGAGGCATTTAATGTTCAATCAAAAACAGCTGATTTTTGACAAAAGAGATAACACCCCCCCATTACGTCATGCTTCAGAAATGTGGAAAATGGTCCGTTTTCAAATGTTTTCTTTTTGAACGTCAGTTCACATTTGTAGGTGGATCATCAGTGTTAGAGCTAAAATTAGCATGTTTAAAGTGATTTTCATGCTTCCAGGGGCCTTAAACACAAGATTTATGGAATGGTTAAAAGTGCATGAAAATGGCCAATTTACTCACTCTGAGTTCTCAAAAAGGGTTTCTTCACCCAGGGAAGTTAATTAAATACCATTTGGAGGCATTTAATGTTCGAGCAAAAACGGCTGATTTTCGACAAAAGAGATAACACCCCCCCATTACGTCATGCTTCAGAAATGTGGAAAATGGTCCGTTTTCAAATGTTTTATTTTTGAACGTCAGTTCACATTTGTAGGTGGATCATCAGTGTTAGAGCTAAAATTAGCATGTTTAAAGTGATTTTCATGCTTCCAGGGGCTCGGGAAGTGAATTAAATACTATTTGGAGGCATTTAATGTTCAATCAAAAACAGCGGATTTTTGACAAAAGAGATAACACCCCCCCCATTACGTCATGCTTCTGAAATGTGGAAAATGGTCCGTTTTCAAATGTTTTATTTTTGAACGTCAGTTCACATTTGTAGGTGGATCATCAGTGTTAGAGCTAAAATTAGCATGTTTAAAGTGATTTTCATGCTTCCAGGGGCTCGGGAAGTGAATTAAATACTATTTGGAGGCATTTAATGTTCAATCAAAAACAGCTGATTTTTGACAAAAGAGATAACACCCCCCCCATTACGTCATGCTTCAGAAATGTGGAAAATGGTCAGTTTTCAAATGTTTTCTTTTTGAACGTCAGTTCACATTTGTAGGTGGATCATCAGTGTTAGAGCTAAAATTAGCATGTTTAAAGTGATTTTCATGCTTCCAGGGGCCCTAAACACAAGATTTATGGAATGGTTAAAAGTGCATGAAAATGGCCAATTTACTCACTCTGAGTTCTCAAAAAGGGTTTCTTCACCCCGGGAAGTTAATTAAATACCATTTGGAGGCATTTAATGTTCGAGCAAAAACGGCTGATTTTCGACAAAAGAGATAACACCCCCCATTACGTCATGCTTCAGAAATGTGGAAAATGGTCCGTTTTCAAATGTTTTATTTTTGAACGTCAGTTCACATTTGTAGGTGGATCATCAGTGTTAGAGCTAAAATTAGCATGTTTAAAGTGATTTTCATGCTTCCAGGGGCTCGGGAAGTGAATTAAATACTATTTGGAGGCATTTAATGTTCAATCAAAAACAGCTGATTTTTTACAAAAGAGATAACACCCCCCCATAACGTCATGCTTCTGAAATGTGGAAAATGGTCCGTTTTCAAATGTTTTATTTTTGAACGTCAGTTCACATTTGTAGGTGGATCATCAGTGTTAGAGCTAAAATTAGCATGTTTAAAGTGATTTTCATGCTTCCAGGGGCTCGGGAAGTGAATTAAATACTATTTGGAGGCATTTAATGTTCAATCAAAAACAGCTGATTTTTGACAAAAGAGATAACACCCCCCCATTACGTCATGCTTCAGAAATGTGGAAAATGGTCAGTTTTCAAATGTTTTCTTTTTGAACGTCAGTTCACATTTGTAGGTGGATCATCAGTGTT
Organism: Lissotriton vulgaris; assembly: GCF_964263255.1. NCBI lineage: Eukaryota > Metazoa > Chordata > Amphibia > Caudata > Salamandridae > Lissotriton > Lissotriton vulgaris. The sequence continues at coordinate 204,922 of NW_028248302.1, read as the reverse complement.
AGAGCTAAAATTAGCATGTTTAAAGTGATTTTCATGCTTCCAGGGGCTCGGGAAGTGAATTAAATACTATTTAGAGGCATTTAATGTTCAAGCAAAAACGGCTGATTTTCGACAAAAGAGATAACACCCCCCCCATTACGTCATGCTTCAGAAATGTGGAAAATGGTCCGTTTTCAAATGTTTTATTTTTGAACATCAGTTCACATTTGTAGGTGGATCATCAGTGTTAGAGCTAAAATTAGCATGTTTAAAGTGATTTTCATGCTTCCAGGGCCCTGGGAAGTGAATTAAATACTATTTGGAGGCATTTAATGTTCAATCAAAAACAGCTGATTTTTGACAAAAGAGATAACACCCCCCCATTACGTCATGCTTCAGAAATGTGGAAAATGGTCCGTTTTCAAATGTTTTCTTTTTGAACGTCAGTTCACATTTGTAGGTGGATCATCAGTGTTAGAGCTAAAATTAGCATGTTTAAAGTGATTTTCATGCTTCCAGGGGCCCTAAACACAAGATTTATGGAATGGTTAAAAGTGCATGAAAATGGCCAATTTACTCACTCTGAGTTCTCAAAAAGGGTTTCTTCACCCAGGGAAGTTAATTAAATACCATTTGGAGGCATTTAATGTTCGAGCAAAAACGGCTGATTTTCGACAAAAGAGATAACACCCCCCCATTACGTCATGCTTCAAAAATGTGGAAAATGGTCCGTTTTCAAATGTTTTATTTTTGAACGTCAGTTCACATTTGTAGGTGGATCATCAGTTTTAGAGCTAAAATTTGCATGTTTAAAGTGATTTTCATGCTTCCAGGGGCTCGGGAAGTGAATTAAATACTATTTGGAGGCATTTAATGTTCAATCAAAAACAGCTGATTTTTGACAAAAGAGATAACACCCACCCATTACGTCATGCTTCTGAAATGTGGAAAATGGTCCGTTTTCAAATGTTTTATTTTTGAACGTCAGTTCACATTTGTAGGTGGATCATCAGTGTTAGAGCTAAAATTAGCATGTTTAAAGTGGTTTTCATGCTTCCAGGGGCCGTAAACACAAGATTTATGGAATGGTTAAAAGTGCATGAAAATGGCCAATTTACTCACTCTGAGTTCTCAAAAAGGGTTTCTTCACCCAGGGAAGTTAATTAAATACCATTTGGAGGCATTTAATGTTCGAGCAAAAACGGCTGATTTTCGACAAAAGAGATACCCCCCCCATTACGTCATGCTTCAGAAATGTGGAAAATGGTCCGTTTTCAAATGTTTTATTTTTGAACGTCAGTTCACATTTGTAGGTGGATCATCAGTGTTAGAGCTAAAATGTGCATGTTTAAAGTGATTTTCATGCTTCCAGGGGCTCGGGAAGTGAATTAAATACTATTTGGAGGCATTTAATGTTCAAGCAAAAATGGCTGATTTTCGACAAAAGAGATAACACCCCCCGATTACGTCATGCTTCAGAAATGTGGAAAATGGTCCATTTTCAAATGTTTTATTTTTGAACGTCAGTTCACATTTGTAGGTGGATCATCAGTGTTAGAGCTAAAATTAGCATGTTTTAAATGGTTTTCATGCTTCCAGGGGCCCTAAACACAAGATTTATGGAATGGTTAAAAGTGCATGAAAATGGCCAATTTACTCACTCTGAGTTCTCAAAAAGGGTTTCTTCACCCAGGGAAGTTAATTAAATACCATTTGGAGGCATTTAATGTTCGAGCAAAAACGGCTGATTTTCGACAAAAGAGATAACACCCCCCCATTACGTCATGCTTCAGAAATGTGGAAAATGGTCCGTTTTCAAATGTTTTATTTTTGAACGTCAGTTCACATTTGTAGGTGGATCATCAGTGTTAGAGCTAAAATTAGCATGTTTAAAGTGATTTTCATGCTTCCAGGGGCTCGGGAAGTGAATTAAATACTATTTGGAGGCATTTAATGTTCAATCAAAAACAGCTGATTTTTTGACAAAAGAGATAACACACCCCCATTACGTCATGCTTCAGAAATGTGGAAAATGGTCCGTTTTCAAATGTTTTATTTTTGAACGTCAGTTCACATTTGTAGGTGGATCATCAGTGTTAGAGCTAAAATTAGCATGTTTAAAGTGATTTTCATGCTTCCAGGGGCTCGGGAAGTGAATTAAATACTATTTGGAGGCATTTAATGTTCAATCAAAAACAGCTGATTTTTGACAAAAGAGATAACACCCCCCCATTACGTCATGCTTCTGAAATGTGGAAAATGGTCCGTTTTCAAATGTTTTATTTTTGAACGTCAGTTCACATTTGTAGGTGGATCATCAGAGTTAGAGCTAAAATTAGCATGTTTAAAGTGATTTTCATGCTTCCAGGGGCTCGGGAAGTGAATTAAATACTATTTGGAGGCATTTAATGTTCAAGCAAAAACGGCTGATTTTCGACAAAAGAGATAACACCCCCCCATTACGTCATGCTTCAGAAATGTGGAAAATGGTCCGTTTTCAAATGTTTTATTTTTGAACATCAGTTCACATTTGTAGATGGATCATCAGTGTTAGAGCTAAAATTAGCATGTTTAAAGTGATTTTCATGCTTCCAGGGCCTCGGGAAGTGAATTAAATACTATTTGGAGGGATTTAATGTTCAATCAAAAACAGCTGATTTTTGACAAAAGAGATAACACCCCCCCATTACGTCATGCTTCAGAAATGTGGAAAATGGTCAGTTTTTAAATGTTTTCTTTTTGAACGTCAGTTCACATTTGTAGGTGGATCATCAGTGTTAGAGCTAAAATTAGCATGTTTAAAGTGTTTTTCATGCTTCCAGGGGCCCTAAACACAAGATTTATGGAATGGTTAAAAGTGCATGAAAATGGCCAATTTACTCACTCTGAGTTCTCAAAAAGGGTTTCTTCACCCCGGGAAGTTAATTAAATACCATTTGGAGGCATTTAATGTTCGAGCAAAAACGGCTGATTTTCGACAAAAGAGATAACACCCCCCCATTACGTCATGCTTCAGAAATGTGGAAAATGGTCCGTTTTCAAATGTTTTATTTTTGAACGTCAGTTCACATTTGTAGGTGGATCATCAGAGTTAGAGCTAAAATTAGCATGTTTAAAGTGATTTGGGCTCGGGAAGTGAATTAAATACTATTTGGAGGCATTTAATGTTCAAGCTAAAACGGCTGATTTTCGACAAAAGAGATAACACCCCCCCATTACGTCATGCTTCAGAAATGTGGAAAATGGTCAGTTTTCAAATGTTTTATTTTTGAACATCAGTTCACATTTGTAGGTGGATCATCAGTGTTAGAGCTAAAATTAGCATGTTTAAAGTGATTTTCATGCTTCCAGGGGCTCGGGAAGTGAATTAAATACTATTTGGAGGCATTTAATGTTCAATCAAATACAGCTGATTTTTGACAAAAGAGATAACACCCCCCCATTACGTCATGCTTCAGAAATGTGGAAAATGATCCATTTTTAAATGTTTTCTTTTTGAACGTCAGTTCACATTTGTAGGTGGATCATCAGTGTTAGAGCTAAAATTAGCATGTTTAAAGTGATTTTCATGCTTCCAGGGGCCCTAAACACAAGATTTATGGAATGGTTAAAAGTGCATGAAAATGGCCAATTTACTCACTCTGAGTTCTCAAAAAGGGTTTCTTCACCCAGGGAAGTTAATTAAATACCATTTGGAGGCATTTAATGTTCGAGCAAAAACGGCTGATTTTCGACAAAAGAGATAACACCCCCCCATTACGTCATGCTTCAGAAATGTGGAAAATGGTCCGTTTTCAAATGTTTTATTTTTGAACGTCAGTTCACATTTGTAGGTGGATCATCAGTGTTAGAGCTAAAATTAGCATGTTTAAAGTGATTTTCATGCTTCCAGGGGCTCGGGAAGTGAATTAAATACTATTTGGAGGCATTTAATGTTCAATCAAAAACAGCTGGTTTTTGACAAAAGAGATAACACCCCCCATTACGTCATGCTTCAGAAATGTGGAAAATGGTCCGTTTTCAAATGTTTTATTTTTGAAAGTCAGTTCACATTTGTAGGTGGATCATCAGTGTTAGAGCTAAAATTACCATGTTTAAAGTGATTTTCATTCTTCCAGGGGCTCGGGAAGTGAATTAAATACTATTTGGATGCATTTATTGTTCAATCAAAAACAGCTGATTTTTGACAAAAGAGATAACACCCCCCCATTACGTCATGCTTCAGAAATGTGGAAAATGGTCCGTTTTCAAATGTTTTCTTTTTGAACGTCAGTTCACATTTGTAGGTGGATCATCAGAGTTAGAGCTAAAATTAGCATGTTTAAAGTGATTTGGGCTAGGGAAGTGAATTAAATACTATTTGGAGGCATTTATTGTTCAATCAAAAACAGCTGATTTTTGACAAAAGAGATAACACCCCCCCATTACGTCATGCTTCAGAAATGTGGAAAATGGTCTGTTTTCAAATGTTTTATTTTTGAACATCAGTTCACATTTGTAGGTGGATCATCAGTGTTAGAGCTAAAATTAGCATGTTTAAAGTGATTTTCATGCTTCCAGGGCCTTGGGAAGTGAATTAAATACTATTTGGAGGCATTTAATGTTCAATCAAAAACAGCAGATTTTTGACAAAAGAGATAACACCCCCCCATTACGTCATGCTTCAGAAATGTGGAAAATGGTCCGTTTTCAAATGTTTTCTTTTTGAACGTCAGTTCACATTTGTAGGTGGATCATCAGTGTTAGAGCTAAAATTAGCATGTTTAAAGTGATTTTCATGCTTCCAGGGGCCCTAAACACAAGATTTATGGAATGGTTAAAAGTGCATGAAAATGGCCAATTTACTCACTCTGAGTTCTCAAAAAGGGTTTCTTCACCCAGGGAAGTTAATTAAATACCATTTGGAGGCATTTAATGTTCGAGCAAAAACGGCTGATTTTCGACAAAAGAGATAACACCCCCCCATTACGTCATGCTTCAGAAATGTGGAAAATGGTCCGTTTTCAAATGTTTTATTTTTGAACGTCAGTTCACATTTGTAGGTGGATCATCAGTGTTAGAGCTAAAATTAGCATGTTTAAAGTGATTTTCATGCTTCCAGGGGCTCGGGAAGTGAATTAAATACTATTTGGAGGCATTTAATGTTCAATCAAAAACAGCTGATTTTTTACAAAAGAGATAACACCCCCCCATAACGTCATGCTTCTGAAATGTGGAAAATGGTCCGTTTTCAAATGTTTTATTTTTGAACGTCAGTTCACATTTGTAGGTGGATCATCAGTGTTAGAGCTAAAATTAGCATGTTTAAAGTGATTTTCATGCTTCCAGGGGCTCGGGAAGTGAATTAAATACTATTTGGAGGCATTTAATGTTCAATCAAAAACAGCTGATTTTTGACAAAAGAGATAACACCCCCCCATTACGTCATGCTTCAGAAATGTGGAAAATGGTCAGTTTTCAAATGTTTTCTTTTTGAACGTCAGTTCACATTTGTAGGTGGATCATCAGTGTTAGAGCTAAAATTAGCATGTTTAAAGTGATTTTCATGCTTCCAGGGGCTCGGGAAGTGAATTAAATACTATTTGGAGGCATTTAATGTTCAAGCAAAAACGGCTGATTTTCGACAAAAGAGATAACACCCCCCCCATTACGTCATGCTTCAGAAATGTGGAAAATGGTCCGTTTTCAAATGTTTTATTTTTGAACATCAGTTCACATTTGTAGGTGGATCATCAGTGTTAGAGCTAAAATTAGCATGTTTAAAGTGATTTTCATGCTTCCAGGGCCCTGGGAAGTGAATTAAATACTATTTGGAGGCATTTAATGTTCAATCAAAAACAGCTGATTTTTGACAAAAGAGATAACACCCCCCCATTACGTCATGCTTCAGAAATGTGGAAAATGGTCCGTTTTCAAATGTTTTCTTTTTGAACGTCAGTTCACATTTGTAGGTGGATCATCAGTGTTAGAGCTAAAATTAGCATGTTTAAAGTGATTTTCATGCTTCCAGGGGCCCTAAACACAAGATTTATGGAATGGTTAAAAGTGCATGAAAATGGCCAATTTACTCACTCTGAGTTCTCAAAAAGGGTTTCTTCACCCAGGGAAGTTAATTAAATACCATTTGGAGGCATTTAATGTTCGAGCAAAAACGGCTGATTTTCGACAAAAGAGATAACACCCCCCCATTACGTCATGCTTCAAAAATGTGGAAAATGGTCCGTTTTCAAATGTTTTATTTTTGAACGTCAGTTCACATTTGTAGGTGGATCATCAGTTTTAGAGCTAAAATTTGCATGTTTAAAGTGATTTTCATGCTTCCAGGGGCTCGGGAAGTGAATTAAATACTATTTGGAGGCATTTATTGTTCAATCAAAAACAGCTGATTTTTGACAAAAGAGATAACACCCCCCCATTACGTCATGCTTCTGAAATGTGGAAAATGGTCCGTTTTCAAATGTTTTATTTTTGAACGTCAGTTCACATTTGTAGGTGGATCATCAGTGTTAGAGCTAAAATTAGCATGTTTAAAGTGGTTTTCATGCTTCCAGGGGCCGTAAACACAAGATTTATGGAATGGTTAAAAGTGCATGAAAATGGCCAATTTACTCACTCTGAGTTCTCAAAAAGGGTTTCTTCACCCAGGGAAGTTAATTAAATACCATTTGGAGGCATTTAATGTTCGAGCAAAAACGGCTGATTTTCGACAAAAGAGATACCCCCCCCATTACGTCATGCTTCAGAAATGTGGAAAATGGTCCGTTTTCAAATGTTTTATTTTTGAACGTCAGTTCACATTTGTAGGTGGATCATCAGTGTTAGAGCTAAAATTTGCATGTTTAAAGTGATTTTCATGCTTCCAGGGGCTCGGGAAGTGAATTAAATACTATTTGGAGGCATTTAATGTTCAAGCAAAAATGGCTGATTTTCGACAAAAGAGATAACACCCCCCGATTACGTCATGCTTCAGAAATGTGGAAAATGGTCCATTTTCAAATGTTTTATTTTTGAACGTCAGTTCACATTTGTAGGTGGATCATCAGTGTTAGAGCTAAAATTAGCATGTTTTAAATGGTTTTCATGCTTCCAGGGGCCCTAAACACAAGATTTATGGAATGGTTAAAAGTGCATGAAAATGGCCAATTTACTCACTCTGAGTTCTCAAAAAGGGTTTCTTCACCCAGGGAAGTTAATTAAATACCATTTGGAGGCATTTAATGTTCGAGCAAAAACGGCTGATTTTCGACAAAAGAGATAACACCCCCCCATTACGTCATGCTTCAGAAATGTGGAAAATGGTCCGTTTTCAAATGTTTTATTTTTGAACGTCAGTTCACATTTGTAGGTGGATCATCAGTGTTAGAGCTAAAATTAGCATGTTTAAAGTGATTTTCATGCTTCCAGGGGCTCGGGAAGTGAATTAAATACTATTTGGAGGCATTTAATGTTCAATCAAAAACAGCTGATTTTTTGACAAAAGAGATAACACACCCCCATTACGTCATGCTTCAGAAATGTGGAAAATGGTCCGTTTTCAAATGTTTTATTTTTGAACGTCAGTTCACATTTGTAGGTGGATCATCAGTGTTAGAGCTAAAATTAGCATGTTTAAAGTGATTTTCATGCTTCCAGGGGCTCGGGAAGTGAATTAAATACTATTTGGAGGCATTTAATGTTCAATCAAAAACAGCTGATTTTTGACAAAAGAGATAACACCCCCCCATTACGTCATGCTTCTGAAATGTGGAAAATGGTCCGTTTTCAAATGTTTTATTTTTGAACGTCAGTTCACATTTGTAGGTGGATCATCAGAGTTAGAGCTAAAATTAGCATGTTTAAAGTGATTTTCATGCTTCCAGGGGCTCGGGAAGTGAATTAAATACTATTTGGAGGCATTTAATGTTCAAGCAAAAACGGCTGATTTTCGACAAAAGAGATAACACCCCCCCATTACGTCATGCTTCAGAAATGTGGAAAATGGTCCGTTTTCAAATGTTTTATTTTTGAACATCAGTTCACATTTGTAGGTGGATCATCAGTGTTAGAGCTAAAATTAGCATGTTTAAAGTGATTTTCATGCTTCCAGGGCCTCGGGAAGTGAATTAAATACTATTTGGAGGGATTTAATGTTCAATCAAAAACAGCTGATTTTTGACAAAAGAGATAACACCCCCCCATTACGTCATGCTTCAGAAATGTGGAAAATGGTCAGTTTTTAAATGTTTTCTTTTTGAACGTCAGTTCACATTTGTAGGTGGATCATCAGTGTTAGAGCTAAAATTAGCATGTTTAAAGTGTTTTTCATGCTTCCAGGGGCCCTAAACACAAGATTTATGGAATGGTTAAAAGTGCATGAAAATGGCCAATTTACTCACTCTGAGTTCTCAAAAAGGGTTTCTTCACCCCGGGAAGTTAATTAAATACCATTTGGAGGCATTTAATGTTCGAGCAAAAACGGCTGATTTTCGACAAAAGAGATAACACCCCCCCATTACGTCATGCTTCAGAAATGTGGAAAATGGTCCGTTTTCAAATGTTTTATTTTTGAACGTCAGTTCACATTTGTAGGTGGATCATCAGAGTTAGAGCTAAAATTAGCATGTTTAAAGTGATTTGGGCTCGGGAAGTGAATTAAATACTATTTGGAGGCATTTAATGTTCAAGCTAAAACGGCTGATTTTCGACAAAAGAGATAACACCCCCCCCATTACGTCATGCTTCAGAAATGTGGAAAATGGTCCGTTTTCAAATGTTTTATTTTTGAACATCAGTTCACATTTGTAGGTGGATCATCAGTGTTAGAGCTAAAATTAGCATGTTTAAAGTGATTTTCATGCTTCCAGGGGCTCGGGAAGTGAATTAAATACTATTTGGAGGCATTTAATGTTCAATCAAATACAGCTGATTTTTGACAAAAGAGATAACACCCCCCCATTACGTCATGCTTCAGAAATGTGGAAAATGATCCATTTTTAAATGTTTTCTTTTTGAACGTCAGTTCACATTTGTAGGTGGATCATCAGTGTTAGAGCTAAAATTAGCATGTTTAAAGTGATTTTCTTGCTTCCAGGGGCCCTAAACACAAGATTTATGGAATGGTTAAAAGTGCATGAAAATGGCCAATTTACTCACTCTGAGTTCTCAAAAAGGGTTTCTTCACCCAGGGAAGTTAATTAAATACCATTTGGAGGCATTTAATGTTCGAGCAAAAACGGCTGATTTTCGACAAAAGAGATAACACCCCCCCATTACGTCATGCTTCAGAAATGTGGAAAATGGTCCGTTTTCAAATGTTTTATTTTTGAACGTCAGTTCACATTTGTAGGTGGATCATCAGTGTTAGAGCTAAAATTAGCATGTTTAAAGTGATTTTCATGATTCCAGGGGCTCGGGAAGTGAATTAAATACTATTTGGAGGCATTTAATGTTCAATCAAAAACAGCTGGTTTTTGACAAAAGAGATAACACCCCCCATTACGTCATGCTTCAGAAATGTGGAAAATGGTCCGTTTTCAAATGTTTTATTTTTGAAAGTCAGTTCACATTTGTAGGTGGATCATCAGTGTTAGAGCTAAAATTACCATGTTTAAAGTGATTTTCATTCTTCCAGGGGCTCGGGAAGTGAATTAAATACTATTTGGATGCATTTATTGTTCAATCAAAAACAGCTGATTTTTGACAAAAGAGATAACACCCCCCCATTACGTCATGCTTCAGAAATGTGGAAAATGGTCCGTTTTCAAATGTTTTCTTTTTGAACGTCAGTTCACATTTGTAGGTGGATCATCAGAGTTAGAGCTAAAATTAGCATGTTTAAAGTGATTTGGGCTAGGGAAGTGAATTAAATACTATTTGGAGGCATTTATTGTTCAATCAAAAACAGCTGATTTTTGACAAAAGAGATAACACCCCCCCATTACGTCATGCTTCAGAAATGTGGAAAATGGTCTGTTTTCAAATGTTTTATTTTTGAACATCAGTTCACATTTGTAGGTGGATCATCAGTGTTAGAGCTAAAATTAGCATGTTTAAAGTGATTTTCATGCTTCCAGGGCCTTGGGAAGTGAATTAAATACTATTTGGAGGCATTTAATGTTCAATCAAAAACAGCTGATTTTTGACAAAAGAGATAACACCCCCCCATTACGTCATGCTTCAGAAATGTGGAAAATGGTTCGTTTTCAAATGTTTTCTTTTTGAACGTCAGTTCACATTTGTAGGTGGATCATCAGTGTTAGAGCTAAAATTAGCATGTTTAAAGTGATTTTCATGCTTCCAGGGGCCCTAAACACAAGATTTATGGAATGGTTAAAAGTGCATGAAAATGGCCAATTTACTCACTCTGAGTTCTCAAAAAGGGTTTCTTCACCCAGGGAAGTTAATTAAATACCATTTGGAGGCATTTAATGTTCGAGCAAAAACGGCTGATTTTCGACAAAAGAGATAACACCCCCCCATTACGTCATGCTTCAGAAATGTGGAAAATGGTCCGTTTTCAAATGTTTTATTTTTGAACGTCAGTTCACATTTGTAGGTGGATCATCAGTGTTAGAGCTAAAATTAGCATGTTTAAAGTGATTTTCATGCTTCCAGGGGCTCGGGAAGTGAATTAAATACTATTTGGAGGCATTTAATGTTCAATCAAAAACAGCTGATTTTTTACAAAAGAGATAACACCCCCCCATAACGTCATGCTTCTGAAATGTGGAAAATGGTCCGTTTTCAAATGTTTTATTTTTGAACGTCAGTTCACATTTGTAGGTGGATCATCAGTGTTAGAGCTAAAATTAGCATGTTTAAAGTGATTTTCATGCTTCCAAGGGCTCGGGAAGTGAATTAAATACTATTTGGAGGCATTTAATGTTCAATCAAAAACAGCTGATTTTTGACAAAAGAGATAACACCCCCCCATTACGTCATGCTTCAGAAATGTGGAAAATGGTCAGTTTTCAAATGTTTTCTTTTTGAAAGTCAGTTCACATTTGTAGGTGGATCATCAGTGTTAGAGCTAAAATTAGCATGTTTAAAGTGATTTTCATGCTTCCAGGGGCTCGGGAAGTGAATTAAATACTATTTAGAGGCATTTAATGTTCAAGCAAAAACGGCTGATTTTCGACAAAAGAGATAACACCCCCCCCATTACGTCATGCTTCAGAAATGTGGAAAATGGTCCGTTTTCAAATGTTTTATTTTTGAACATCAGTTCACATTTGTAGGTGGATCATCAGTGTTAGAGCTAAAATTAGCATGTTTAAAGTGATTTTCATGCTTCCAGGGCCCTGGGAAGTGAATTAAATACTATTTGGAGGCATTTAATGTTCAATCAAAAACAGCTGATTTTTGACAAAAGAGATAACACCCCCCCATTACGTCATGCTTCAGAAATGTGGAAAATGGTCCGTTTTCAAATGTTTTCTTTTTGAACGTCAGTTCACATTTGTAGGTGGATCATCAGTGTTAGAGCTAAAATTAGCATGTTTAAAGTGATTTTCATGCTTCCAGGGGCCCTAAACACAAGATTTATGGAATGGTTAAAAGTGCATGAAAATGGCCAATTTACTCACTCTGAGTTCTCAAAAAGGGTTTCTTCACCCAGGGAAGTTAATTAAATACCATTTGGAGGCATTTAATGTTTGAGCAAAAACGGCTGATTTTCGACAAAAGAGATAACACCCCCCCATTACGTCATGCTTCAGAAATGTGGAAAATGGTCCGTTTTCAAATGTTTTATTTTTGAACGTCAGTTCACATTTGTAGGTGGATCATCAGTGTTAGAGCTAAAATTTGCATGTTTAAAGTGATTTTCATGCTTCCAGGGGCTCGGGAAGTGAATTAAATACTATTTGGAGGCATTTAATGTTCAATCAAAAACAGCTGATTTTTGACAAAAGAGATAACACCCCCCCATTACGTCATGCTTCTGAAATGTGGAAAATGGTCCGTTTTCAAATGTTTTATTTTTGAACGTCAGTTCACATTTGTAGGTGGATCATCAGTGTTAGAGCTAAAATTAGCATGTTTAAAGTGGTTTTCATGCTTCCAGGGGCCGTAAACACAAGATTTATGGAATGGTTAAAAGTGCATGAAAATGGCCAATTTACTCACTCTGAGTTCTCAAAAAGGGTTTCTTCACCCAGGGAAGTTAATTAAATACCATTTGGAGGCATTTAATGTTCGAGCAAAAACGGCTGATTTTCGACAAAAGAGATACCCCCCCCATTACGTCATGCTTCAGAAATGTGGAAAATGGTTCGTTTTCAAATGTTTTATTTTTGAACGTCAGTTCACATTTGTAGGTGGATCATCAGTGTTAGAGCTAAAATTTGCATGTTTAAAGTGATTTTCATGCTTCCAGGGGCTCGGGAAGTGAATTAAATACTATTTGGAGGCATTTAATGTTCAAGCAAAAATGGCTGATTTTCGACAAAAGAGATAACACCCCCCCATTACGTCATGCTTCAGAAATGTGGAAAATGGTCCGTTTTCAAATGTTTTATTTTTGAACGTCAGTTCACATTTGTAGGTGGATCATCAGTGTTAGAGCTAAAATTAGCATGTTTTAAATGGTTTTCATGCTTCCAGGGGCCCTAAACACAAGATTTATGGAATGGTTAAAAGTGCATGAAAATGGCCAATTTACTCACTCTGAGTTCTCAAAAAGGGTTTCTTCACCCAGGGAAGTTAATTAAATACCATTTGGAGGCATTTAATGTTCGAGCAAAAACGGCTGATTTTCGACAAAAGAGATAACACCCCCCCATTACGTCATGCTTCAGAAATGTGGAAAATGGTCCGTTTTCAAATGTTTTATTTTTAAACGTCAGTTCACATTTGTAGGTGGATCATCAGTGTTAGAGCTAAAATTAGCATGTTTAAAGTGATTTTCATGCTTCCAGGGGCTCGGGAAGTGAATTAAATACTATTTGGAGGCATTTAATGTTCAATCAAAAACAGCTGATTTTTTGACAAAAGAGATAACACACCCCATTACGTCATGCTTCAGAAATGTGGAAAATGGTCCGTTTTCAAATGTTTTATTTTTGAACGTCAGTTCACATTTGTAGGTGGATCATCAGTGTTAGAGCTAAAATTAGCATGTTTAAAGTGATTTTCATGCTTCCAGGGGCTCGGGAAGTAAATTAAATACTATTTGGAGGCATTTAATGTTCAATCAAAAACAGCTGATTTTTGACAAAAGAGATAACACCCCCCCATTACGTCATGCTTCTGAAATGTGGAAAATGGTCCGTTTTCAAATGTTTTATTTTTGAACGTCAGTTCACATTTGTAGGTGGATCATCAGAGTTAGAGCTAAAATTAGCATGTTTAAAGTGATTTTCATGCTTCCAGGGGCTCGGGAAGTGAATTAAATACTATTTGGAGGCATTTAATGTTCAAGCAAAAACGGCTGATTTTCGACAAAAGAGATAACACCCCCCCATTACGTCATGCTTCAGAAATGTGGAAAATGGTCCGTTTTCAAATGTTTTATTTTTGAACATCAGTTCACATTTGTAGGTGGATCATCAGTGTTAGAGCTAAAATTAGCATGTTTAAAGTGATTTTCATGCTTCCAGGGCCTCGGGAAGTGAATTAAATACTATTTGGAGGCATTTAATGTTCAATCAAAAACAGCTGATTTTTGACAAAAGAGATAACACCCCCCCATTACGTCATGCTTCAGAAATGTGGAAAATGGTCAGTTTTCAAATGTTTTCTTTTTGAACGTCAGTTCACATTTGTAGGTGGATCATCAGTGTTAGAGCTAAAATTAGCATGTTTAAAGTGATTTTCATGCTTCCAGGGGCTCGGGAAGTGAATTAAATAATATTTGGAGGCATTTAATGTTCAATCAAAAACAGCTGGTTTTTGACAAAAGAGATAACACCCCCCCATTACGTCATGCTTCAGAAATGTGGAAAATGGTCCGTTTTCAAATGTTTTCTTTTTGAACGTCAGTTCACATTTGTAGGTGGATCATCAGTGTTAGAGCTAAAATTAGCATGTTTAAAGTGATTTTCATGCTTCCAGGGGCCCTAAACACAAGATTTATGGAATGGTTAAAAGTGCATGAAAATGGCCAATTTACTCACTCTGAGTTCTCAAAAAGGGTTTCTTCACCCAGGGAAGTTAATTAAATACCATTTGGAGGCATTTAATGTTCGAGCAAAAACGGCTGATTTTTGACAAAAGAGATAACACCCCCCCATTACGTCATGCTTCAGAAATGTGGAAAATGGTCCGTTTTCAAATGTTTTATTTTTGAACGTCAGTTCACATTTGTAGGTGGATCATCAGTGTTAGAGCTAAAATTAGCATGTTTAAAGTGATTTTCATGCTTCCAGGGGCTTGGGAAGTGAATTAAATACTATTTGGAGGCATTTAATGTTCAATCAAAAACAGCTGATTTTTGACAAAAGAGATAACACCCCCCCATTACGTCATGCTTCAGAAATGTGGAAAATGGTCCGTTTTCAAATGTTTTCTTTTTGAACGTCAGTTCACATTTGTAGGTGGATCATCAGTGTTAGAGCTAAAATTAGCATGTTTAAAGTGATTTTCATGCTTCCAGGGGCCTTAAACACAAGATTTATGGAATGGTTAAAAGTGCATGAAAATGGCCAATTTACTCACTCTGAGTTCTCAAAAAGGGTTTCTTCACCCAGGGAAGTTAATTAAATACCATTTGGAGGCATTTAATGTTCGAGCAAAAACGGCTGATTTTCGACAAAAGAGATAACACCCCCCCATTACGTCATGCTTCAGAAATGTGGAAAATGGTCCGTTTTCAAATGTTTTATTTTTGAACGTCAGTTCACATTTGTAGGTGGATCATCAGTGTTAGAGCTAAAATTAGCATGTTTAAAGTGATTTTCATGCTTCCAGGGGCTCGGGAAGTGAATTAAATACTATTTGGAGGCATTTAATGTTCAATCAAAAACAGCTGATTTTTGACAAAAGAGATAACACCCCCCCCCCATTACGTCATGCTTCTGAAATGTGGAAAATGGTCCGTTTTCAAATGTTTTATTTTTGAACGTCAGTTCACATTTGTAGGTGGATCATCAGTGTTAGAGCTAAAATTAGCATGTTTAAAGTGATTTTCATGCTTCCAGGGGCTCGGGAAGTGAATTAAATACTATTTGGAGGCATTTAATGTTCAATCAAAAACAGCTGATTTTTGACAAAAGAGATAACACCCCCCCCATTACGTCATGCTTCAGAAATGTGGAAAATGGTCCGTTTTCAAATATTTTCTTTTTGAACGTCAGTTCACATTTGTAGGTGGATCATCAGTGTTAGAGCTAAAATTAGCATGTTTAAAGTGATTTTCATGCTTCCAGGGGCCCTAAACACAAGATTTATGGAATGGTTAAAAGTGCATGAAAATGGCCAATTTACTCACTCTGAGTTCTCAAAAAGGGTTTCTTCACCCCGGGAAGTTAATTAAATACCATTTGGAGGCATTTAATGTTCGAGCAAAAACGGCTGATTTTCGACAAAAGAGATAACACCCCCCCATTACGTCATGCTTCAGAAATGTGGAAAATGGTCCGTTTTCAAATGTTTTATTTTTGAACGTCAGTTCACATTTGTAGGTGGATCATCAGTGTTAGAGCTAAAATTAGCATGTTTAAAGTGATTTTCATGCTTCCAGGGGCTCGGGAAGTGAATTAAATACTATTTGGAGGCATTTAATGTTCAATCAAAAACAGCTGATTTTTTACAAAAGAGATAACACCCCCCCATAACGTCATGCTTCTGAAATGTGGAAAATGGTCCGTTTTCAAATGTTTTATTTTTGAACGTCAATTCACATTTGTAGGTGGATCATCAGTGTTAGAGCTAAAATTAGCATGTTTAAAGTGATTTTCATGCTTCCAGGGGCTCGGGAAGTGAATTAAATACTATTTGGAGGCATTTAATGTTCAATCAAAAACAGCTGATTTTTGACAAAAGAGATAACACCCCCCCCCATTACGTCATGCTTCAGAAATGTGGAAAATGGTCAGTTTTCAAATGTTTTCTTTTTGAACGTCAGTTCACATTTGTAGGTGGATCATCTATGTTAGAGATAAAATTAGCATGTTTAAAGTGATTTTCATGCTTCCAGGGGCTCGGGAAGTGAATTAAATACTATTTAGAGGCATTTAATGTTCAAGCAAAAACGGCTGATTTTCGACAAAAGAGATAACACCCCCCCCATTACGTCATGCTTCAGAAATGTGGAAAATGGTCCGTTTTCAAATGTTTTATTTTTGAACATCAGTTCACATTTGTAGGTGGATCATCAGTGTTAGAGCTAAAATTAGCATGTTTAAAGTGATTTTCATGCTTCCAGGGCCCTGGGAAGTGAATTAAATACTATTTGGAGGCATTTAATGTTCAATCAAAAACAGCTGATTTTTGACAAAAGAGATAACACCCCCCCCATTACGTCATGCTTCAGAAATGTGGAAAATGGTCCGTTTTCAAATGTTTTCTTTTTGAACGTCAGTTCACATTTGTAGGTGGATCATCAGTGTTAGAGCTAAAATTAGCATGTTTAAAGTGATTTTCATGCTTCCAGGGGCCCTAAACACAAGATTTATGGAATGGTTAAAAGTGCATGAAAATGGCCAATTTACTCACTCTGAGTTCTCAAAAAGGGTTTCTTCACCCAGGGAAGTTAATTAAATACCATTTGGAGGCATTTAATGTTCGAGCAAAAACGGCTGATTTTCGACAAAAGAGATAACACCCCCCCATTACGTCATGCTTCAGAAATGTGGAAAATGGTCCGTTTTCAAATGTTTTATTTTTGAACGTCAGTTCACATTTGTAGGTGGATCATCAGTGTTAGAGCTAAAATTTGCATGTTTAAAGTGATTTTCATGCTTCCAGGGGCTCGGGAAGTGAATTAAATACTATTTGGAGGCATTTAATGTTCAATCAAAAACAGCTGATTTTTGACAAAAGAGATAACACCCCCCCATTACGTCATGCTTCTGAAATGTGGAAAATCGTCCGTTTTCAAATGTTTTATTTTTGAACGTCAGTTCACATTTGTAGGTGGATCATCAGTGTTAGAGCTAAAATTAGCATGTTTAAAGTGGTTTTCATGCTTCCAGGGGCCGTAAACACAAGATTTATGGAATGGTTAAAAGTGCATGAAAATGGCCAATTTACTCACTCTGAGTTCTCAAAAAGGGTTTCTTCACCCAGGGAAGTTAATTAAATACCATTTGGAGGCATTTAATGTTCGAGCAAAAACGGCTGATTTTCGACAAAAGAGATACCCCCCCCATTACGTCATGCTTCAGAAATGTGGAAAATGGTCCGTTTTCAAATGTTTTATTTTTGAACGTCAGTTCACATTTGTAGGTGGATCATCAGTGTTAGAGCTAAAATTTGCATGTTTAAAGTGATTTTCATGCTTCCAGGGGCTCGGGAAGTGAATTAAATACTATTTGGAGGCATTTAATGTTCAAGCAAAAATAGCTGATTTTCGACAAAAGAGATAACACCCCCCCATTACGTCATGCTTCAGAAATGTGGAAAATGGTCCGTTTTCAAATGTTTTATTTTTGAACGTCAGTTCACATTTGTAGGTGGATCATCAGTGTTAGAGCTAAAATTAGCATGTTTTAAATGGTTTTCATGCTTCCAGGGGCCCTAAACACAAGATTTATGGAATGGTTAAAAGTGCATGAAAATGGCCAATTTACTCACTCTGAGTTCTCAAAAAGGGTTTCTTCACCCAGGGAAGTTAATTAAATACCATTTGGAGGCATTTAATGTTCGAGCAAAAACGGCTGATTTTCGACAAAAGAGATAACACCCCCCCATTACGTCATGCTTCAGAAATGTGGAAAATGGTCCGTTTTCAAATGTTTTATTTTTGAACGTCAGTTCACATTTGTAGGTGGATCATCAGTGTTAGAGCTAAAATTAGCATGTTTAAAGTGATTTTCATGCTTCCAGGGGCTCGGGAAGTGAATTAAATACTATTTGGAGGCATTTAATGTTCAATCAAAAACAGCTGATTTTTTGACAAAAGAGATAACACACCCCCATTACGTCATGCTTCAGAAATGTGGAAAATGGTCCGTTTTCAAATGTTTTATTTTTGAACGTCAGTTCACATTTGTAGGTGGATCATCAGTGTTAGAGCTAAAATTAGCATGTTTAAAGTGATTTTCATGCTTCCAGGGGCTCGGGAAGTGAATTAAATACTATTTGGAGGCATTTAATGTTCAATCAAAAACAGCTGATTTTTGACAAAAGAGATAACACCCCCCCATTACGTCATGCTTCTGAAATGTGGAAAATGGTCCGTTTTCAAATGTTTTATTTTTGAACGTCAGTTCACATTTGTAGGTGGATCATCAGAGTTAGAGCTAAAATTAGCATGTTTAAAGTGATTTTCATGCTTCCAGGGGCTCGGGAAGTGAATTAAATACTATTTGGAGGCATTTAATGTTCAAGCAAAAACGGCTGATTTTCGACAAAAGAGATAACACCCCCCCATTACGTCATGCTTCAGAAATGTGGAAAATGGTCCGTTTTCAAATGTTTTATTTTTGAACATCAGTTCACATTTGTAGGTGGATCATCAGTGTTAGAGCTAAAATTAGCATGTTTAAAGTGATTTTCATGCTTCCAGGGCCTCGGGAAGTGAATTAAATACTATTTGGAGGCATTTAATGTTCAATCAAAAACAGCTGATTTTTTGACAAAAGAGATAACACACCCCCATTACGTCATGCTTCAGAAATGTGGAAAATGGTCCGTTTTCAAATGTTTTATTTTTGAACGTCAGTTCACATTTGTAGGTGGATCATCAGTGTTAGAGCTAAAATTAGCATGTTTAAAGTGATTTTCATGCTTCCAGGGGCTCGGGAAGTGAATTAAATACTATTTGGAGGCATTTAATGTTCAATCAAAAACAGCTGATTTTTGACAAAAGAGATAACACCCCCCCCATTACGTCATGCTTCAGAAATGTGGAAAATGGTCAGTTTTCAAATGTTTTCTTTTTGAACGTCAGTTCACATTTGTAGGTGGATCATCAGTGTTAGAGCTAAAATTAGCATGTTTAAAGTGATTTTCATGCTTCCAGGGGCTCGGGAAGTGAATTAAATACTATTTGGAGGCATTTAATGTTCAATCAAAAACAGCTGATTTTTGACAAAAGAGATAACACCCCCCCATTACGTCATGCTTCAGAAATGTGGAAAATGGTCCGTTTTCAAATGTTTTATTTTTGAACGTCAGTTCACATTTGTAGGTGGATCATCAGTGTTAGAGCTAAAATTAGCATGTTTAAAGTGATTTGGGCTCGGGAAGTGAATTAAATACTATTTGGAGGCATTTAATGTTCAATCAAAAACAGCTGATTTTTGACAAAAGAGATAACACCCCCCCATTACGTCATGCTTCAGAAATGTGGAAAATGGTCCGTTTTCAAATGTTTTCTTTTTGAACGTCAGTTCACATTTGTAGGTGGATCATCAGTGTTAGAGCTAAAATTAGCATGTTTAAAGTGATTTTCATGCTTCCAGGGGCCCTAAACACAAGATTTATGGAATGGTTAAAAGTGCATGAAAATGGCCAATTTACTCACTCTGAGTTCTCAAAAAGGGTTTCTTCACCCAGGGAAGTTAATTAAATACCATTTGGAGGCATTTAATGTTCGAGCAAAAACGGCTGATTTTCGACAAAAGAGATAACACCCCCCCATTACGTCATGCTTCAGAAATGTGGAAAATGGTCCGTTTTCAAATGTTTTATTTTTGAACGTCAGTTCACATTTGTAGGTGGATCATCAGTGTTAGAGCTAAAATTAGCATGTTTAAAGTGATTTTCATGCTTCCAGGGGCTCGGGAAGTGAATTAAATACTATTTGGAGGCATTTAATGTTCAATCAAAAACAGCTGATTTTTTACAAAAGAGATAACACCCCCCCATAACGTCATGCTTCTGAAATGTGGAAAATGGTCCGTTTTCAAATGTTTTATTTTTGAACGTCAGTTCACATTTGTAGGTGGATCATCAGTGTTAGAGCTAAAATTAGCATGTTTAAAGTGATTTTCATGCTTCCAAGGGCTCGGGAAGTGAATTAAATACTATTTGGAGGCATTTAATGTTCAATCAAAAACAGCTGATTTTTGACAAAAGAGATAACACCCCCCCATTACGTCATGCTTCAGAAATGTGGAAAATGGTCAGTTTTCAAATGTTTTCTTTTTGAACGTCAGTTCACATTTGTAGGTGGATCATCAGTGTTAGAGCTAAAATTAGCATGTTTAAAGTGATTTTCATGCTTCCAGGGGCTCGGGAAGTGAATTAAATACTATTTAGAGGCATTTAATGTTCAAGCAAAAACGGCTGATTTTCGACAAAAGAGATAACACCCCCCCCATTACGTCATGCTTCAGAAATGTGGAAAATGGTCCGTTTTCAAATGTTTTCTTTTTGAACGTCAGTTCACATTTGTAGGTGGATCATCAGTGTTAGAGCTAAAATTAGCATGTTTAAAGTGATTTTCATGCTTCCAGGGGCCCTAAACACAAGATTTATGGAATGGTTAAAAGTGCATGAAAATGGCCAATTTACTCACTCTGAGTTCTCAAAAAGGGTTTCTTCACCCAGGGAAGTTAATTAAATACCATTTGGAGGCATTTAATGTTTGAGCAAAAACGGCTGATTTTCGACAAAAGAGATAACACCCCCCCATTACGTCATGCTTCAGAAATGTGGAAAATGGTCCGTTTTCAAATGTTTTATTTTTGAACGTCAGTTCACATTTGTAGGTGGATCATCAGTGTTAGAGCTAAAATTTGCATGTTTAAAGTGATTTTCATGCTTCCAGGGGCTCGGGAAGTGAATTAAATACTATTTGGAGGCATTTAATGTTCAATCAAAAACAGCTGATTTTTGACAAAAGAGATAACACCCCCCCATTACGTCATGCTTCTGAAATGTGGAAAATGGTCCGTTTTCAAATGTTTTATTTTTGAACGTCAGTTCACATTTGTAGGTGGATCATCAGTGTTAGAGCTAAAATTAGCATGTTTAAAGTGGTTTTCATGCTTCCAGGGGCCGTAAACACAAGATTTATGGAATGGTTAAAAGTGCATGAAAATGGCCAATTTACTCACTCTGAGTTCTCAAAAAGGGTTTCTTCACCCAGGGAAGTTAATTAAATACCATTTGGAGGCATTTAATGTTCGAGCAAAAACGGCTGATTTTCGACAAAAGAGATACCCCCCCATTACGTCATGCTTCAGAAATGTGGAAAATGGTTCGTTTTCAAATGTTTTATTTTTGAACGTCAGTTCACATTTGTAGGTGGATCATCAGTGTTAGAGCTAAAATTTGCATGTTTAAAGTGATTTTCATGCTTCCAGGGGCTCGGGAAGTGAATTAAATACTATTTGGAGGCATTTAATGTTCAAGCAAAAATGGCTGATTTTCGACAAAAGAGATAACACCCCCCCATTACGTCATGCTTCAGAAATGTGGAAAATGGTCCGTTTTCAAATGTTTTATTTTTGAACGTCAGTTCACATTTGTAGGTGGATCATCAGTGTTAGAGCTAAAATTAGCATGTTTTAAATGGTTTTCATGCTTCCAGGGGCCCTAAACACAAGATTTATGGAATGGTTAAAAGTGCATGAAAATGGCCAATTTACTCACTCTGAGTTCTCAAAAAGGGTTTCTTCACCCAGGGAAGTTAATTAAATACCATTTGGAGGCATTTAATGTTTGAGCAAAAACGGCTGATTTTCGACA
Organism: Lissotriton vulgaris; assembly: GCF_964263255.1. NCBI lineage: Eukaryota > Metazoa > Chordata > Amphibia > Caudata > Salamandridae > Lissotriton > Lissotriton vulgaris. Next base: position 183,166 of record NW_028248302.1, on the reverse strand, counting down.
AAAGAGATAACACCCCCCCATTACGTCATGCTTCAGAAATGTGGAAAATGGTCAGTTTTCAAATGTTTTATTTTTGAACGTCAGTTCACATTTGTAGGTGGATCATCAGTGTTAGAGCTAAAATTAGCATGTTTAAAGTGATTTTCATGCTTCCAGGGGCTCGGGAAGTGAAGTAAATACTATTTGGAGGCATTTAATGTTCAATCAAAAACAGCTGATTTTTTGACAAAAGAGATAACACACCCCATTACGTCATGCTTCAGAAATGTGGAAAATGGTCCGTTTTCAAATGTTTTATTTTTGAACGTCAGTTCACATTTGTAGGTGGATCATCAGTGTTAGAGCTAAAATTAGCATGTTTAAAGTGATTTTCATGCTTCCAGGGGCTCGGGAAGTGAATTAAATACTATTTGGAGGCATTTAATGTTCAATCAAAAACAGCTGATTTTTGACAAAAGAGATAACACCCCCCCATTACGTCATGCTTCTGAAATGTGGAAAATGGTCCGTTTTCAAATGTTTTATTTTTGAACGTCAGTTCACATTTGTAGGTGGATCATCAGAGTTAGAGCTAAAATTAGCATGTTTAAAGTGATTTTCATGCTTCCAGGGGCTCGGGAAGTGAATTAAATACTATTTGGAGGCATTTAATGTTCAAGCAAAAACGGCTGATTTTCGACAAAAGAGATAACACCCCCCCATTACGTCATGCTTCAGAAATGTGGAAAATGGTCCGTTTTCAAATGTTTTATTTTTGAACATCAGTTCACATTTGTAGGTGGATCATCAGTGTTAGAGCTAAAATTAGCATGTTTAAAGTGATTTTCATGCTTCCAGGGCCTCGGGAAGTGAATTAAATACTATTTGGAGGCATTTAATGTTCAATCAAAAACAGCTGATTTTTGACAAAAGAGATAACACCCCCCCATTACGTCATGCTTCAGAAATGTGGAAAATGGTCAGTTTTCAAATGTTTTCTTTTTGAACGTCAGTTCACATTTGTAGGTGGATCATCAGTGTTAGAGCTAAAATTAGCATGTTTAAAGTGATTTTCATGCTTCCAGGGGCTCGGGAAGTGAATTAAATAATATTTGGAGGCATTTAATGTTCAATCAAAAACAGCTGGTTTTTGACAAAAGAGATAACACCCCCCCATTACGTCATGCTTCAGAAATGTGGAAAATGGTCCGTTTTCAAATGTTTTCTTTTTGAACGTCAGTTCACATTTGTAGGTGGATCATCAGTGTTAGAGCTAAAATTAGCATGTTTAAAGTGATTTTCATGCTTCCAGGGGCCCTAAACACAAGATTTATGGAATGGTTAAAAGTGCATGAAAATGGCCAATTTACTCACTCTGAGTTCTCAAAAAGGGTTTCTTCACCCAGGGAAGTTAATTAAATACCATTTGGAGGCATTTAATGTTCGAGCAAAAACGGCTGATTTTTGACAAAAGAGATAACACCCCCCCATTACGTCATGCTTCAGAAATGTGGAAAATGGTCCGTTTTCAAATGTTTTATTTTTGAACGTCAGTTCACATTTGTAGGTGGATCATCAGTGTTAGAGCTAAAATTAGCATGTTTAAAGTGATTTTCATGCTTCCAGGGGCTTGGGAAGTGAATTAAATACTATTTGGAGGCATTTAATGTTCAATCAAAAACAGCTGATTTTTGACAAAAGAGATAACACCCCCCCATTACGTCATGCTTCAGAAATGTGGAAAATGGTCCGTTTTCAAATGTTTTCTTTTTGAACGTCAGTTCACATTTGTAGGTGGATCATCAGTGTTAGAGCTAAAATTAGCATGTTTAAAGTGATTTTCATGCTTCCAGGGGCCTTAAACACAAGATTTATGGAATGGTTAAAAGTGCATGAAAATGGCCAATTTACTCACTCTGAGTTCTCAAAAAGGGTTTCTTCACCCAGGGAAGTTAATTAAATACCATTTGGAGGCATTTAATGTTCGAGCAAAAACGGCTGATTTTCGACAAAAGAGATAACACCCCCCCATTACGTCATGCTTCAGAAATGTGGAAAATGGTCCGTTTTCAAATGTTTTATTTTTGAACGTCAGTTCACATTTGTAGGTGGATCATCAGTGTTAGAGCTAAAATTAGCATGTTTAAAGTGATTTTCATGCTTCCAGGGGCTCGGGAAGTGAATTAAATACTATTTGGAGGCATTTAATGTTCAATCAAAAACAGCTGATTTTTGACAAAAGAGATAACACCCCCCCCCCCATTACGTCATGCTTCTGAAATGTGGAAAATGGTCCGTTTTCAAATGTTTTATTTTTGAACGTCAGTTCACATTTGTAGGTGGATCATCAGTGTTAGAGCTAAAATTAGCATGTTTAAAGTGATTTTCATGCTTCCAGGGGCTCGGGAAGTGAATTAAATACTATTTGGAGGCATTTAATGTTCAATCAAAAACAGCTGATTTTTGACAAAAGAGATAACACCCCCCCCCATTACGTCATGCTTCAGAAATGTGGAAAATGGTCCGTTTTCAAATATTTTCTTTTTGAACGTCAGTTCACATTTGTAGGTGGATCATCAGTGTTAGAGCTAAAATTAGCATGTTTAAAGTGATTTTCATGCTTCCAGGGGCCCTAAACACAAGATTTATGGAATGGTTAAAAGTGCATGAAAATGGCCAATTTACTCACTCTGAGTTCTCAAAAAGGGTTTCTTCACCCCGGGAAGTTAATTAAATACCATTTGGAGGCATTTAATGTTCGAGCAAAAACGGCTGATTTTCGACAAAAGAGATAACACCCCCCCATTACGTCATGCTTCAGAAATGTGGAAAATGGTCCGTTTTCAAATGTTTTATTTTTGAACGTCAGTTCACATTTGTAGGTGGATCATCAGTGTTAGAGCTAAAATTAGCATGTTTAAAGTGATTTTCATGCTTCCAGGGGCTCGGGAAGTGAATTAAATACTATTTGGAGGCATTTAATGTTCAATCAAAAACAGCTGATTTTTTACAAAAGAGATAACACCCCCCCATAACGTCATGCTTCTGAAATGTGGAAAATGGTCCGTTTTCAAATGTTTTATTTTTGAACGTCAATTCACATTTGTAGGTGGATCATCAGTGTTAGAGCTAAAATTAGCATGTTTAAAGTGATTTTCATGCTTCCAGGGGCTCGGGAAGTGAATTAAATACTATTTGGAGGCATTTAATGTTCAATCAAAAACAGCTGATTTTTGACAAAAGAGATAACACCCCCCCCCATTACGTCATGCTTCAGAAATGTGGAAAATGGTCAGTTTTCAAATGTTTTCTTTTTGAACGTCAGTTCACATTTGTAGGTGGATCATCTATGTTAGAGCTAAAATTAGCATGTTTAAAGTGATTTTCATGCTTCCAGGGGCTCGGGAAGTGACTTAAATACTATTTAGAGGCATTTAATGTTCAAGCAAAAACGGCTGATTTTCGACAAAAGAGATAACACCCCCCCCATTACGTCATGCTTCAGAAATGTGGAAAATGGTCCGTTTTCAAATGTTTTATTTTTGAACATCAGTTCACATTTGTAGGTGGATCATCAGTGTTAGAGCTAAAATTAGCATGTTTAAAGTGATTTTCATGCTTCCAGGGCCCTGGGAAGTGAATTAAATACTATTTGGAGGCATTTAATGTTCAATCAAAAACAGCTGATTTTTGACAAAAGAGATAACACCCCCCCCATTACGTCATGCTTCAGAAATGTGGAAAATGGTCCGTTTTCAAATGTTTTCTTTTTGAACGTCAGTTCACATTTGTAGGTGGATCATCAGTGTTAGAGCTAAAATTAGCATGTTTAAAGTGATTTTCATGCTTCCAGGGGCCCTAAACACAAGATTTATGGAATGGTTAAAAGTGCATGAAAATGGCCAATTTACTCACTCTGAGTTCTCAAAAAGGGTTTCTTCACCCAGGGAAGTTAATTAAATACCATTTGGAGGCATTTAATGTTCGAGCAAAAACGGCTGATTTTCGACAAAAGAGATAACACCCCCCCATTACGTCATGCTTCAGAAATGTGGAAAATGGTCCGTTTTCAAATGTTTTATTTTTGAACGTCAGTTCACATTTGTAGGTGGATCATCAGTGTTAGAGCTAAAATTTGCATGTTTAAAGTGATTTTCATGCTTCCAGGGGCTCGGGAAGTGAATTAAATACTATTTGGAGGCATTTAATGTTCAATCAAAAACAGCTGATTTTTGACAAAAGAGATAACACCCCCCCATTACGTCATGCTTCTGAAATGTGGAAAATCGTCCGTTTTCAAATGTTTTATTTTTGAACGTCAGTTCACATTTGTAGGTGGATCATCAGTGTTAGAGCTAAAATTAGCATGTTTAAAGTGGTTTTCATGCTTCCAGGGGCCGTAAACACAAGATTTATGGAATGGTTAAAAGTGCATGAAAATGGCCAATTTACTCACTCTGAGTTCTCAAAAAGGGTTTCTTCACCCAGGGAAGTTAATTAAATACCATTTGGAGGCATTTAATGTTCGAGCAAAAACGGCTGATTTTCGACAAAAGAGATACCCCCCCCATTACGTCATGCTTCAGAAATGTGGAAAATGGTCCGTTTTCAAATGTTTTATTTTTGAACGTCAGTTCACATTTGTAGGTGGATCATCAGTGTTAGAGCTAAAATTTGCATGTTTAAAGTGATTTTCATGCTTCCAGGGGCTCGGGAAGTGAATTAAATACTATTTGGAGGCATTTAATGTTCAAGCAAAAATGGCTGATTTTCGACAAAAGAGATAACACCCCCCCATTACGTCATGCTTCAGAAATGTGGAAAATGGTCCGTTTTCAAATGTTTTATTTTTGAACGTCAGTTCACATTTGTAGGTGGATCATCAGTGTTAGAGCTAAAATTAGCATGTTTTAAATGGTTTTCATGCTTCCAGGGGCCCTAAACACAAGATTTATGGAATGGTTAAAAGTGCATGAAAATGGCCAATTTACTCACTCTGAGTTCTCAAAAAGGGTTTCTTCACCCAGGGAAGTTAATTAAATACCATTTGGAGGCATTTAATGTTCGAGCAAAAACGGCTGATTTTCGACAAAAGAGATAACACCCCCCCATTACGTCATGCTTCAGAAATGTGGAAAATGGTCCGTTTTCAAATGTTTTATTTTTGAACGTCAGTTCACATTTGTAGGTGGATCATCAGTGTTAGAGCTAAAATTAGCATGTTTAAAGTGATTTTCATGCTTCCAGGGGCTCGGGAAGTGAATTAAATACTATTTGGAGGCATTTAATGTTCAATCAAAAACAGCTGATTTTTTGACAAAAGAGATAACACACCCCCATTACGTCATGCTTCAGAAATGTGGAAAATGGTCCGTTTTCAAATGTTTTATTTTTGAACGTCAGTTCACATTTGTAGGTGGATCATCAGTGTTAGAGCTAAAATTAGCATGTTTAAAGTGATTTTCATGCTTCCAGGGGCTCGGGAAGTGAATTAAATACTATTTGGAGGCATTTAATGTTCAATCAAAAACTGCTGATTTTTGACAAAAGAGATAACACCCCCCCATTACGTCATGCTTCTGAAATGTGGAAAATGGTCCGTTTTCAAATGTTTTATTTTTGAACGTCAGTTCACATTTGTAGGTGGATCATCAGAGTTAGAGCTAAAATTAGCATGTTTAAAGTGATTTTCATGCTTCCAGGGGCTCGGGAAGTGAATTAAATACTATTTGGAGGCATTTAATGTTCAAGCAAAAACGGCTGATTTTCGACAAAAGAGATAACACCCCCCCATTACGTCATGCTTCAGAAATGTGGAAAATGGTCCGTTTTCAAATGTTTTATTTTTGAACATCAGTTCACATTTGTAGGTGGATCATCAGTGTTAGAGCTAAAATTAGCATGTTTAAAGTGATTTTCATGCTTCCAGGGCCTCGGGAAGTGAATTAAATACTATTTGGAGGCATTTAATGTTCAATCAAAAACAGCTGATTTTTTGACAAAAGAGATAACACACCCCCATTACGTCATGCTTCAGAAATGTGGAAAATGGTCCGTTTTCAAATGTTTTATTTTTGAACGTCAGTTCACATTTGTAGGTGGATCATCAGTGTTAGAGCTAAAATTAGCATGTTTAAAGTGATTTTCATGCTTCCAGGGGCTCGGGAAGTGAATTAAATACTATTTGGAGGCATTTAATGTTCAATCAAAAACAGCTGATTTTTGACAAAAGAGATAACACCCCCCCCATTACGTCATGCTTCAGAAATGTGGAAAATGGTCAGTTTTCAAATGTTTTCTTTTTGAACGTCAGTTCACATTTGTAGGTGGATCATCAGTGTTAGAGCTAAAATTAGCATGTTTAAAGTGATTTTCATGCTTCCAGGGGCTCGGGAAGTGAATTAAATACTATTTGGAGGCATTTAATGTTCAATCAAAAACAGCTGGTTTTTGACAAAAGAGATAACACCCCCCCATTACGTCATGCTTCAGAAATGTGGAAAATGGTCCGTTTTCAAATGTTTTATTTTTGAACGTCAGTTCACATTTGTAGGTGGATCATCAGTGTTAGAGCTAAAATTAGCATGTTTAAAGTGATTTGGGCTCGGGAAGTGAATTAAATACTATTTGGAGGCATTTAATGTTCAATCAAAAACAGCTGATTTTTGACAAAAGAGATAACACCCCCCCATTACGTCATGCTTCAGAAATGTGGAAAATGGTCCGTTTTCAAATGTTTTCTTTTTGAACGTCAGTTCACATTTGTAAGTGGATCATCAGTGTTAGAGCTAAAATTAGCATGTTTAAAGTGATTTTCATGCTTCCAGGGGCCCTAAACACAAGATTTATGGAATGGTTAAAAGTGCATGAAAATGGCCAATTTACTCACTCTGAGTTCTCAAAAAGGGTTTCTTCACCCAGGGAAGTTAATTAAATACCATTTGGAGGCATTTAATGTTCGAGCAAAAACGGCTGATTTTCGACAAAAGAGATAACACCCCCCCATTACGTCATGCTTCAGAAATGTGGAAAATGGTCCGTTTTCAAATGTTTTATTTTTGAACGTCAGTTCACATTTGTAGGTGGATCATCAGTGTTAGAGCTAAAATTAGCATGTTTAAAGTGATTTTCATGCTTCCAGGGGCTCGGGAAGTGAATTAAATACTATTGGGAGGCATTTAATGTTCAATCAAAAACAGCTGATTTTTGACAAAAGAGATAACACCCCCCCATTACGTCATGCTTCTGAAATGTGGAAAATGGTCCGTTTTCAAATGTTTTATTTTTGAACGTCAGTTCACATTTGTAGGTGGATCATCAGAGTTAGAGCTAAAATTAGCATGTTTAAAGTGATTTTCATGCTTCCAGGGGATCGGGAAGTGATTTAAATACTATTTGGAGGCATTTAATGTTCAAGCAAAAACGGCTGATTTTCGACAAAAGAGATAACACCCCCCCATTACGTCATGCTTCAGAAATGTGGAAAATGGTCCGTTTTCAAATGTTTTATTTTTGAACATCAGTTCACATTTGTAGGTGGATCATCAGTGTTAGAGCTAAAATTAGCATGTTTAAAGTGATTTTCATGCTTCCAGGGCCTTGGGAAGTGAATTAAATACTATTTGGAGGCATTTAATGTTCAATCAAAAACAGCTGATTTTTGACAAAAGAGATAACACCCCCCCATTACGTCATGCTTCAGAAATGTGGAAAATGGTCCGTTTTCAAATGTTTTCTTTTTGAACGTCAGTTCACATTTGTAGGTGGATCATCAGTGTTAGAGCTAAAATTAGCATGTTTAAAGTGATTTTCATGCTTCCAGGGGCCTTAAACACAAGATTTATGGAATGGTTAAAAGTGCATGAAAATGGCCAATTTACTCACTCTGAGTTCTCAAAAAGGGTTTCTTCACCCAGGGAAGTTAATTAAATACCATTTGGAGGCATTTAATGTTCGAGCAAAAACGGCTGATTTTCGCCAAAAGAGATAACACCCCCCCATTACGTCATGCTTTAGAAATGTGGAAAACGGTCCGTTTCCAAATGTTTTATTTTTGAACGTCAGTTCACATTTGTAGGTGGATCATCAGTGTCAGAGCTAAAATTAGCATGTTTAAAGTGATTTTCATGCTTCCAGGGGCTCGGGAAGTGAATTAAATACTATTTGGAGGCATTTAATGTTCAATCAAAAACAGCTGATTTTTGACAAAAGAGATAACACCCCCCCATTACGTCATGCTTCTGAAATGTGGAAAATGGTCCGTTTTCAAATGTTTTATTTTTGAACGTCAGTTCACATTTGTAGGTGGATCATCAGAGTTAGAGCTAAAATTAGCATGTTTAAAGTGATTTTCATGCTTCCAGGGGCTCGGGAAGTGAATTAAATACTATTTGGAGGCATTTAATGTTCAAGCAAAAACGGCTGATTTTCGACAAAAGAGATAACACCCCCCCATTACGTCATGCTTCAGAAATGTGGAAAATGGTCCGTTTTCAAATGTTTTATTTTTGAACATCAGTTCACATTTGTAGGTGGATCATCAGTGTTAGAGCTAAAATTAGCATGTTTAAAGTGATTTTCATGCTTCCAGGGCCTTGGGAAGTGAATTAAATACTATTTGGAGGCATTTAATGTTCAATCAAAAACAGCTGATTTTTGACAAAAGAGATAACACCCCCCCATTACGTCATGCTTCAGAAATGTGGAAAATGGTCCGTTTTCAAATGTTTTCTTTTTGAACGTCAGTTCACATTTGTAGGTGGATCATCAGTGTTAGAGCTAAAATTAGCATGTTTAAAGTGATTTTCATGCTTCCAGGGGCCTTAAACACAAGATTTATGGAATGGTTAAAAGTGCATGAAAATGGCCAATTTACTCACTCTGAGTTCTCAAAAAGGGTTTCTTCACCCAGGGAAGTTAATTAAATACCATTTGGAGGCATTTAATGTTCGAGCAAAAACGGCTGATTTTCGACAAAAGAGATAACACCCCCCCATTACGTCATGCTTCAGAAATGTGGAAAATGGTCCGTTTTCAAATGTTTTATTTTTGAACGTCAGTTCACATTTGTAGGTGGATCATCAGTGTTAGAGCTAAAATTAGCATGTTTAAAGTGATTTTCATGCTTCCAGGGGCTCGGGAAGTGAATTAAATACTATTTGGAGCCATTTAATGTTCAATCAAAAACAGCTGATTTTTTGACAAAAGAGATAACACACCCCCATTACGTCATGCTTCAGAAATGTGGAAAATGGTCCGTTTTCAAATGTTTTATTTTTGAACGTCAGTTCACATTTGTAGGTGGATCATCAGTGTTAGAGCTAAAATTAGCATGTTTAAAGTGATTTTCATGCTTCCAGGGGCTCGGGAAGTGAATTAAATACTATTTGGAGGCATTTAATGTTCAATCAAAAACAGCTGATTTTTGACAAAAGAGATAACACCCCCCCCATTACGTCATGCTTCTGAAATGTGGAAAATGGTCCGTTTTCAAATGTTTTATTTTTGAACGTCAGTTCACATTTGTAGGTGGATCATCAGAGTTAGAGCTAAAATTAGCATGTTTAAAGTGATTTTCATGCTTCCAGGGGCTCGGGAAGTGAATTAAATACTATTTGGAGGCATTTAATGTTCAAGCAAAAACGGCTGATTTTCGACAAAAGAGATAACACCCCCCCATTACGTCATGCTTCAGAAATGTGGAAAATGGTCTGTTTTCAAATGTTTTATTTTTGAACATCAGTTCACATTTGTAGGTAGATCATCAGTGTTAGAGCTAAAATTAGCATGTTTAAAGTGATTTTCATGCTTCCAGGGCCTCGGGAAGTGAATTAAATACTATTTGGAGGCATTTAATGTTCAATCAAAAACAGCTGATTTTTTGACAAAAGAGATAACACACCCCCATTACGTCATGCTTCAGAAATGTGGAAAATGGTCCGTTTTCAAATGTTTTATTTTTGAACGTCAGTTCACATTTGTAGGTGGATCATCAGTGTTAGAGCTAAAATTAGCATGTTTAAAGTGATTTTCATGCTTCCAGGGGCTCGGGAAGTGAATTAAATACTATTTGGAGGCATTTAATGTTCAATCAAAAACAGCTGATTTTTGACAAAAGAGATAACACCCCCCCATTACGTCATGCTTCAGAAATGTGGAAAATGGTCAGTTTTCAAATGTTTTCTTTTTGAACGTCAGTTCACATTTGTAGGTGGATCATCAGTGTTAGAGCTAAAATTAGCATGTTTAAAGTGATTTTCATGCTTCCAGGGGCTCGGGAAGTGAATTAAATACTATTTGGAGGCATTTAATGTTCAATCAAAAACAGCTGGTTTTTGACAAAAGAGATAACACCCCCCCATTACGTCATGCTTCAGAAATGTGGAAAATGGTCCGTTTTCAAATGTTTTATTTTTGAACGTCAGTTCACATTTGTAGGTGGATCATCAGTGTTAGAGCTAAAATTAGCATGTTTAAAGTGATTTGGGCTCGGGAAGTGAATTAAATACTATTTGGAGGCAATTAATGTTCAATCAAAAACAGCTGATTTTTGACAAAAGAGATAACACCCCCCCATTACGTCATGCTTCAGAAATGTGGAAAATGGTCCGTTTTCAAATGTTTTCTTTTTGAACGTCAGTTCACATTTGTAGGTGGATCATCAGTGTTAGAGCTAAAATTAGCATGTTTAAAGTGATTTTCATGCTTCCAGGGGCCCTAAACACAAGATTTATGGAATGGTTAAAAGTGCATGAAAATGGCCAATTTACTCACTCTGAGTTCTCAAAAAGGGTTTCTTCACCCAGGGAAGTTAATTAAATACCATTTGGAGGCATTTAATGTTCGAGCAAAAACGGCTGATTTTCGACAAAAGAGATAACACCCCCCCATTACGTCATGCTTCAGAAATGTGGAAAATGGTCCGTTTTCAAATGTTTTATTTTTGAACGTCAGTTCACATTTGTAGGTGGATCATCAGTGTTAGAGCTAAAATTAGCATGTTTAAAGTGATTTTCATGCTTCCAGGGGCTCGGGAAGTGAATTAAATACTATTGGGAGGCATTTAATGTTCAATCAAAAACAGCTGTTTTTTGACAAAAGAGATAACACCCCCCATTACGTCATGCTTCTGAAATGTGGAAAATGGTCCGTTTTCAAATGTTTTATTTTTGAACGTCAGTTCACATTTGTAGGTGGATCATCAGAGTTAGAGCTAAAATTAGCATGTTTAAAGTGATTTTCATGCTTCCAGGGGATCGGGAAGTGATTTAAATACTATTTGGAGGCATTTAATGTTCAAGCAAAAACGGCTGATTTTCGACAAAAGAGATAACACCCCCCCATTACGTCATGCTTCAGAAATGTGGAAAATGGTCAGTTTTCAAATGTTTTATTTTTGAACATCAGTTCACATTTGTAGGTGGATCATCAGTGTTAGAGCTAAAATTAGCATGTTTAAAGTGATGTTCATGCTTCCAGGGCCTTGGGAAGTGAATTAAATACTATTTGGAGGCATTTAATGTTCAATCAAAAACAGCTGATTTTTGACAAAAGAGATAACACCCCCCCATTACGTCATGCTTCAGAAATGTGGAAAATGGTCCGTTTTCAAATGTTTTCTTTTTGAACGTCAGTTCACATTTGTAGGTGGATCATCAGTGTTAGAGCTAAAATTAGCATGTTTGAAGTGATTTTCATGCTTCCAGGGGCCTTAAACACAAGATTTATGGAATGGTTAAAAGTGCATGAAAATGGCCAATTTACTCACTCTGAGTTCTCAAAAAGGGGTTCTTCACCCAGGGAAGTTAATTAAATACCATTTGGAGGCATTTAATGTTCGAGCAAAAACGGCTGATTTTCGACAAAAGAGATAACACCCCCCCATTACGTCATGCTTTAGAAATGTGGAAAACGGTCCGTTTTCAAATGTTTTATTTTTGAACGTCAGTTCACATTTGTAGGTGGATCATCAGTGTCAGAGCTAAAATTAGCATGTTTAAAGTGATTTTCATGCTTCCAGGGGCTCGGGAAGTGAATTAAATACTATTTGGAGGCATTTAATGTTCAATCAAAAACAGCTGATTTTTGACAAAAGAGATAACACCCCCCCATTACGTCATGCTTCTGAAATGTGGAAAATGGTCCGTTTTCAAATGTTTTATTTTTGAACGTCAGTTCACATTTGTAGGTGGATCATCAGAGTTAGAGCTAAAATTAGCATGTTTAAAGTGATTTTCATGCTTCCAGGGGCTCGGGAAGTGAATTAAATACTATTTGGAGGCATTTAATGTTCAAGCAAAAACGGCTGATTTTCGACAAAAGAGATAACACCCCCCCATTACGTCATGCTTCAGAAATGTGGAAAATGGTCCGTTTTCAAATGTTTTATTTTTGAACATCAGTTCACATTTGTAGGTGGATCATCAGTGTTAGAGCTAAAATTAGCATGTTTAAAGTGATTTTCATGCTTCCAGGGCCTTGGGAAGTGAATTAAATACTATTTGGAGGCATTTAATGTTCAATCAAAAACAGCTGATTTTTGACAAAAGAGATAACACCCCCCCATTACGTCATGCTTCAGAAATGTGGAAAATGGTCCGTTTTCAAATGTTTTCTTTTTGAACGTCAGTTCACATTTGTAGGTGGATCATCAGTGTTAGAGCTAAAATTAGCATGTTTAAAGTGATTTTCATGCTTCCAGGGGCCTTAAACACAAGATTTATGGAATGGTTAAAAGTGCATGAAAATGGCCAATTTACTCACTCTGAGTTCTCAAAAAGGGTTTCTTCACCCCGGGAAGTTAATTAAATACCATTTGGAGGCATTTAATGTTCGAGCAAAAACGGCTGATTTTCGACAAAAGAGATAACACCCCCCCATTACGTCATGCTTCAGAAATGTGGAAAATGGTCCGTTTTCAAATGTTTTATTTTTGAACGTCAGTTCACATTTGTAGGTGGATCATCAGTGTTAGAGCTAAAATTAACATGTTTAAAGTGATTTTCATGCTTCCAGGGGCTCGGGAAGTGAATTAAATACTATTTGGAGGCATTTAATGTTCAAGCAAAAACGGCTGATTTTCGACAAAAGAGATAACACCCCCATTACGTCATGCTTCAGAAATGTGGAAAATGGTCCGTTTTCAAATGTTTTATTTTTGAACATCAGTTCACATTTGTAGGTGGATCATCAGTGTTAGAGCTAAAATTAGCATGTTTAAAGTGATTTTCATGCTTCCAGGGCCTTGGGAAGTGAATTAAATACTATTTGGAGGCATTTAATGTTCAATCAAAAACAGCTGATTTTTGACAAAAGAGATAACACCCCCCATTACGTCATGCTTCAGAAATGTGGAAAATGGTCCGTTTTCAAATGTTTTCTTTTTGAACGTCAGTTCACATTTGTAGGTGGATCATCAGTGTTAGAGCTAAAATTAGCATGTTTAAAGTGATTTTCATGCTTCCAGGGGCCCTAAACACAAGATTTATGGAATGGTTAAAAGTGCATGAAAATGGCCAATTTACTCACTCTGAGTTCTCAAAAAGGGTTTCTTCACCCAGGGAAGTTAATTAAATACCATTTGGAGGCATTTAATGTTCGAGCAAAAACGGCTGATTTTCGACAAAAGAGATAACACCCCCCCATTACGTCATGCTTCAGAAATGTGGAAAATGGTCCGTTTTCAAATGTTTTATTTTTGAACGTCAGTTCACATTTGTAGGTGGATCATCAGTGTTAGAGCTAAAATTAGCATGTTTAAAGTGATTTTCATGCTTCCAGGGGCTCGGGAAGTGAATTAAATACTATTTGGAGGCATTTAATGTTCAATCAAAAACAGCTGATTTTTGACAAAAGAGATAACACCCCCCCATTACGTCATGCTTCTGAAATGTGGAAAATGGTCCGTTTTCAAATGTTTTATTTTTGAACGTCAGTTCACATTTGTAGGTGGATCATCAGTGTTAGAGCTAAAATTAGCATGTTTAAAGTGATTTTCATGCTTCCAGGAGCTCGGGAAGTGAATTAAATACTATTTGAAGGCATTTAATGTTCAATCAAAAACAGCTGATTTTTGACAAAAGAGATAACACCCCCCCATTACGTCATGCTTCAGAAATGTGGAAAATGGTCCGTTTTCAAATGTTTTCTTTTTGAACGTCAGTTCACATTTGTAGGTGGATCATCAGTGTTAGAGCGAAAATTAGCATGTTTAAAGTGATTTTCATGCTTCTAGGGGCCCTAAACACAAGATTTATGGAATGGTTAAAAGTGCATGAAAATGGCCAATTTACTCACTCTGAGTTCTCAAAAAGGGTTTCTTCACCCAGGGAAGTTAATTAAATACCATTTGGAGGCATTTAATGTTCGAGCAAAAACAGCTGATTTTCGACAAAAGAGATAACACCCCCCCATTACGTCATGCTTCAGAAATGTGGAAAATGGTCCGTTTTCAAATGTTTTATTTTTGAACGTCAGTTCACATTTGTAGGTGGATCATCAGTGTTAGAGCTAAAATTAGCATGTTTAAAGTGATTTTCATGCTTCCAGGGGCCCTAAACACAAGATTTATGGAATGGTTAAAAGTGCATGAAAATGGCCAATTTACTCACTCTGAGTTCTCAAAAAGGGTTTCTTCACCCCGGGAAGTTAATTAAATACCATTTGGAGGCATTTAATGTTCGAGCAAAAACGGCTGATTTTTGACAAAAGAGATAACACCCCCCCATTACGTCATGCTTCAGAAATGTGGAAAATGGTCCGTTTTCAAATGTTTTATTTTTGAACGTCAGTTCACATTTGTAGGTGGATCATCAGAGTTAGAGCTAAAATTAGCATGTTTAAAGTGATTTTCATGCTTCCAGGGGCTCGGGAAGTGAATTAAATACTATTTGGAGGCATTTAATGTTCAAGCAAAAACGGCTGATTTTCGACAAAAGAGATAACACCCCCCCATTACGTCATGCTTCAGAAATGTGGAAAATGGTCCGTTTTCAAATGTTTTAGTTTTTGAACATCAGTTCACATTTGTAGGTGGATCATCAGTGTTAGAGCTAAAATTAGCATGTTTAAAGTGATTTTCATGCTTCCAGGGCCTCGGGAAGTGAATTAAATACTATTTGGAGGCATTTAATGTTCAATCAAAAACAGCTGATTTTTGACAAAAGAGATAACACCCCCCCCCATTACGTCATGCTTCAGAAATGTGGAAAATGGTCCGTTTTCAAATGTTTTATTTTTGAACATCAGTTCACATTTGTAGGTGGATCATCAGTGTTAGAGCTAAAATTAGCATGTTTAAAGTGATTTTCATGCTTCCAGGGCCTTGGGAAGTGAATTAAATACTATTTGGAGGCATTTAATTTTCAATCAAAAACAGCTGATTTTTGACAAAAGAGATAACACCCCCCCATTACGTCATGCTTCAGAAATGTGGAAAATGGTCCGTTTTCAAATGTTTTCTTTTTGAACGTCAGTTAACATTTGTAGGTGGATCATCAGTGTTAGAGCTAAAATTAGCATGTTTAAAGTGATTTTCATGCTTCCAGGGACCCTAAACACAAGATTTATGGAATGGTTAAAAGTGCATGAAAATGGCCAATTTACTCACTCTGAGTTCTCAAAAGGGTTTCTTCACCCAGGGAAGTTAATTAAATACCATTTGGAGGCATTTAATGTTCGAGCAAAAACGGCTGATTTTCGACAAAAGAGATAACACCCCCCCATTACGTCATGCTTCAGAAATGTGGAAAATGGTCCGTTTTCAAATGTTTTATTTTTGAACGTCAGTTCACATTTGTAGGTGGATCATCAGTGTTAGAGCTAAAATTAGCATGTTTAAAGTGATTTTCATGCTTCCAGGGGCTCGGGAAGTGAATTAAATACTATTTGGAGGCATTTAATGTTCAATCAAAAACAGCTGATTTTTGACAAAAGAGATAACACCCCCCCATTACGTCATGCTTCTGAAATGTGGAAAATGGTCCGTTTTCAAATGTTTTATTTTTGAACGTCAGTTCACATTTGTAGGTGGATCATCAGAGTTAGAGCTAAAATTAGCATGTTTAAAGTGATTTTCATGCTTCCAGGGGCTCGGGAAGTGAATTAAATACTATTTGGAGGCATTTAATGTTCAAGCAAAAACGGCTGATTTTCGACAAAAGAGATAACACCCCCCCATTACGTCATGCTTCAGAAATGTGGAAAATGGTCCGTTTTCAAATGTTTTATTTTTGAACATCAGTTCACATTTGTAGGTGGATCATCAGTGTTAGAGCTAAAATTAGCATGTTTAAAGTGATTTTCATGCTTCCAGGGCCTCGGGAAGTGAATTAAATACTATTTGGAGGCATTTAATGTTCAATCAAAAACAGCTGATTTTTTGACAAAAGAGATAACACACCCCCATTACGTCATGCTTCAGAAATGTGGAAAATGGTCCGTTTTCAAATGTTTTCTTTTTGAACGTCAGTTCACATTTGTAGGTGGATCATCAGTGTTAGAGCTAAAATTAGCATGTTTAAAGTGATTTTCATGCTTCCAGGGGCTCGGGAAGTGAATTAAATACTATTTGGAGGCATTTAATGTTCAATCAAAAACAGCTGATTTTTGACAAAAGAGATAACACCCCCCCATTACGTCATGCTTCAGAAATGTGGAAAATGGTCAGTTTTCAAATGTTTTCTTTTTGAACGTCAGTTCACATTTGTAGGTGGATCATCAGTGTTAGAGCTAAAATTAGCATGTTTAAAGTGATTTTCATGCTTCCAGGGGCTCGGGAAGTGAATTAAATACTATTTGGAGGCATTTAATGTTCAATCAAAAACAGCTGGTTTTTGACAAAAGAGATAACACCCCCCCATTACGTCATGCTTCAGAAATGTGGAAAATGGTCCGTTTTCAAATGTTTTATTTTTGAACGTCAGTTCACATTTGTAGGTGGATCATCAGTGTTAGAGCTAAAATTAGCATGTTTAAAGTGATTTTCATGCTTCCAGGGGCCCTAAACACAAGATTTATGGAATGGTTAAAAGTGCATGAAAATGGCCAATTTACTCACTCTGAGTTCTCAAAAAGGGTTTCTTCACCCAGGGAAGTTAATTAAATACCATTTGGAGGCATTTAATGTTCGAGCAAAAACGGCTGATTTTCGACAAAAGAGATAACACCCCCCCCATTACGTCATGCTTCAGAAATGTGGAAAATGGTCCGTTTTCAAATGTTTTATTTTTGAACGTCAGTTCACATTTGTAGGTGGATCATCAGTGTTAGAGCTAAAATTAGCATGTTTAAAGTGATTTTCATGCTTCCAGGGGCTCGGGAAGTGAATTAAATACTATTGGGAGGCATTTAATGTTCAATCAAAAACAGCTGATTTTTGACAAAAGAGATAACACCCCCCCATTACGTCATGCTTCTGAAATGTGGAAAATGGTCCGTTTTCAAATGTTTTATTTTTGAACGTCAGTTCACATTTGTAGGTGGATCATCAGAGTTAGAGCTAAAATTAGCATGTTTAAAGTGATTTTCATGCTTCCAGGGGATCGGGAAGTGATTTAAATACTATTTGGAGGCATTTAATGTTCAAGCAAAAACGGCTGATTTTCGACAAAAGAGATAACACCCCCCCATTACGTCATGCTTCAGAAATGTGGAAAATGGTCCGTTTTCCAATGTTTTATTTTTGAACATCAGTTCACATTTGTAGGTGGATCATCAGTGTTAGAGCTAAAATTAGCATGTTTAAAGTGATTTTTATGCTTCCAGGGCCTTGGGAAGTGAATTAAATACTATTTGGAGGCATTTAATGTTCAATCAAAAACAGCTGATTTTTGACAAAAGAGATAACACCCCCCCATTACGTCATGCTTCAGAAATGTGGAAAATGGTCCGTTTTCAAATGTTTTCTTTTTGAACGTCAGTTCACATTTGTAGGTGGATCATCAGTGTTAGAGCTAAAATTAGCATGTTTAAAGTGATTTTCATGCTTCCAGGGGCCTTAAACACAAGATTTATGGAATGGTTAAAAGTGCATGAAAATGGCCAATTTACTCACTCTGAGTTCTCAAAAAGGGTTTCTTCGCCCAGGGAAGTTAATTAAATACCATTTGGAGGCATTTAATGTTCGAGCAAAAACGGCTGATTTTCGACAAAAGAGATAACACCCCCCCATTACGTCATGCTTCAGAAATGTGGAAAATGGTCCGTTTTCAAATGTTTTATTTTTGAACGTCAGTTCACATTTGTAGGTGGATCATCAGTGTTAGAGCTAAAATTAGCATGTTTAAAGTGATTTTCATGCTTCCAGGGGCTCGGGAAGTGAATTAAATACTATTTGGAGGCATTTAATGTTCAATCAAAAACAGCTGATTTTTGACAAAAGAGATAACACCCCCCCCATTACGTCATGCTTCTGAAATGTGGAAAATGGTCAGTTTTCAAATGTTTTATTTTTGAACGTCAGTTCACATTTGTAGGTGGATCATCAGTGTTAGAGCTAAAATTAGCATGTTTAAAGTGATTTTCATGCTTCCAGGGGATCGGGAAGTGATTTAAATACTATTTGGAGGCATTTAATGTTCAAGCAAAAACGGCTGATTTTCGACAAAAGAGATAACACCCCCCCATTACGTCATGCTTCAGAAATGTGGAAAATGGTCAGTTTTCAAATGTTTTATTTTTGAACATCAGTTCACATTTGTAGGTGGATCATCAGTGTTAGAGCTAAAATTAGCATGTTTAAAGTGATTTTCATGCTTCCAGGGCCTTGGGAAGTGAATTAAATACTATTTGGAGGCATTTAATGTTCAATCAAAAACAGCTGATTTTTGACAAAAGAGATAACACCCCCCCATTACGTCATGCTTCAGAAATGTGGAAAATGGTCCGTTTTCAAATGTTTTCTTTTTGAACGTCAGTTCACATTTGTAGGTGGATCATCAGTGTTAGAGCTAAAATTAGCATGTTTGAAGTGATTTTCATGCTTCCAGGGGCCTTAAACACAAGATTTATGGAATGGTTAAAAGTGCATGAAAATGGCCAATTTACTCACTCTGAGTTCTCAAAAAGGGGTTCTTCACCCAGGGAAGTTAATTAAATACCATTTGGAGGCATTTAATGTTCGAGCAAAAACGGCTGATTTTCGACAAAAGAGATAACACCCCCCCATTACGTCATGCTTTAGAAATGTGGAAAACGGTCCGTTTTCAAATGTTTTATTTTTGAACGTCAGTTCACATTTGTAGGTGGATCATCAGTGTCAGAGCTAAAATTAGCATGTTTAAAGTGATTTTCATGCTTCCAGGGGCTCGGGAAGTGAATTAAATACTATTTGGAGGCATTTAATGTTCAATCAAAAACAGCTGATTTTTGACAAAAGAGATAACACCCCCCCATTACGTCATGCTTCTGAAATGTGGAAAATGGTCCGTTTTCAAATGTTTTATTTTTGAACGTCAGTTCACATTTGTAGGTGGATCATCAGAGTTAGAGCTAAAATTAGCATGTTTAAAGTGATTTTCATGCTTCCAGGGGCTCGGGAAGTGAATTAAATACTATTTGGAGGCATTTAATGTTCAAGCAAAAACGGCTGATTTTCGACAAAAGAGATAACACCCCCCCATTACGTCATGCTTCAGAAATGTGGAAAATGGTCCGTTTTCAAATGTTTTATTTTTGAACATCAGTTCACATTTGTAGGTGGATCATCAGTGTTAGAGCTAAAATTAGCATGTTTAAAGTGATTTTCATGCTTCCAGGGCCTTGGGAAGTGAATTAAATACTATTTGGAGGCATTTAATGTTCAATCAAAAACAGCTGATTTTTGACAAAAGAGATAACACCCCCCCATTACGTCATGCTTCAGAAATGTGGAAAATGGTCCGTTTTCAAATGTTTTCTTTTTGAACGTCAGTTCACATTTGTAGGTGGATCATCAGTGTTAGAGCTAAAATTAGCATGTTTAAAGTGATTTTCATGCTTCCAGGGGCCTTAAACACAAGATTTATGGAATGGTTAAAAGTGCATGAAAATGGCCAATTTACTCACTCTGAGTTCTCAAAAAGGGTTTCTTCACCCCGGGAAGTTAATTAAATACCATTTGGAGGCATTTAATGTTCGAGCAAAAACGGCTGATTTTCGACAAAAGAGATAACACCCCCCCATTACGTCATGCTTCAGAAATGTGGAAAATGGTCCGTTTTCAAATGTTTTATTTTTGAACGTCAGTTCACATTTGTAGGTGGATCATCAGTGTTAGAGCTAAAATTAACATGTTTAAAGTGATTTTCATGCTTCCAGGGGCTCGGGAAGTGAATTAAATACTATTTGGAGGCATTTAATGTTCAAGCAAAAACGGTTGATTTTCGACAAAAGAGATAACACCCCCCATTACGTCATGCTTCAGAAATGTGGAAAATGGTCCGTTTTCAAATGTTTTATTTTTGAACATCAGTTCACATTTGTAGGTGGATCATCAGTGTTAGAGCTAAAATTAGCATGTTTAAAGTGATTTTCATGCTTCCAGGGCCTTGGGAAGTGAATTAAATACTATTTGGAGGCATTTAATGTTCAATCAAAAACAGCTGATTTTTGACAAAAGAGATAACACCCCCCATTACGTCATGCTTCAGAAATGTGGAAAATGGTCCGTTTTCAAATGTTTTCTTTTTGAACGTCAGTTCACATTTGTAGGTGGATCATCAGTGTTAGAGCTAAAATTAGCATGTTTAAAGTGATTTTCATGCTTCCAGGGGCCCTAAACACAAGATTTATGGAATGGTTAAAAGTGCATGAAAATGGCCAATTTACTCACTCTGAGTTCTCAAAAAGGGTTTCTTCACCCAGGGAAGTTAATTAAATACCATTTGGAGGCATTTAATGTTCGAGCAAAAACGGCTGATTTTCGACAAAAGAGATAACACCCCCCCATTACGTCATGCTTCAGAAATGTGGAAAATGGTCCGTTTTCAAATGTTTTATTTTTGAACGTCAGTTCACATTTGTAGGTGGATCATCAGTGTTAGAGCTAAAATTAGCATGTTTAAAGTGATTTTCATGCTTCCAGGGGCTCGGGAAGTGAATTAAATACTATTTGGAGGCATTTAATGTTCAATCAAAAACAGCTGATTTTTGACAAAAGAGATAACACCCCCCCATTACGTCATGCTTCTGAAATGTGGAAAATGGTCCGTTTTCAAATGTTTTATTTTTGAACGTCAGTTCACATTTGTAGGTGGATCATCAGTGTTAGAGCTAAAATTAGCATGTTTAAAGTGATTTTCATGCTTCCAGGGGCTCGGGAAGTGAATTAAATACTATTTGAAGGCATTTAATGTTCAATCAAAAACAGCTGATTTTTGACAAAAGAGATAACACCCCCCCATTACGTCATGCTTCAGAAATGTGGAAAATGGTCCGTTTTCAAATGTTTTCTTTTTGAACGTCAGTTCACATTTGTAGGTGGATCATCAGTGTTAGAGCGAAAATTAGCATGTTTAAAGTGATTTTCATGCTTCCAGGGGCCCTAAACACAAGATTTATGGAATGGTTAAAAGTGCATGAAAATGGCCAATTTACTCACTCTGAGTTCTCAAAAAGGGTTTCTTCACCCAGGGAAGTTAATTAAATACCATTTGGAGGCATTTAATGTTCGAGCAAAAACAGCTGATTTTCGACAAAAGAGATAACACCCCCCCATTACGTCATGCTTCAGAAATGTGGAAAATGGTCCGTTTTCAAATGTTTTATTTTTGAACGTCAGTTCACATTTGTAGGTGGATCATCAGTGTTAGAGCTAAAATTAGCATGTTTAAAGTGATTTTCATGCTTCCAGGGGCCCTAAACACAAGATTTATGGAATGGTTAAAAGTGCATGAAAATGGCCAATTTACTCACTCTGAGTTCTCAAAAAGGGTTTCTTCACCCCGGGAAGTTAATTAAATACCATTTGGAGGCATTTAATGTTCGAGCAAAAACGGCTGATTTTTGACAAAAGAGATAACACCCCCCCATTACGTCATGCTTCAGAAATGTGGAAAATGGTCCGTTTTCAAATGTTTTATTTTTGAACGTCAGTTCACATTTGTAGGTGGATCATCAGAGTTAGAGCTAAAATTAGCATGTTTAAAGTGATTTTCATGCTTCCAGGGGCTCGGGAAGTGAATTAAATACTATTTGGAGGCATTTAATGTTCAAGCAAAAACGGCTGATTTTCGACAAAAGAGATAACACCCCCCCATTACGTCATGCTTCAGAAATGTGGAAAATGGTCCGTTTTCAAATGTTTTAGTTTTTGAACATCAGTTCACATTTGTAGGTGGATCATCAGTGTTAGAGCTAAAATTAGCATGTTTAAAGTGATTTTCATGCTTCCAGGGCCTCGGGAAGTGAATTAAATACTATTTGGAGGCATTTAATGTTCAATCAAAAACAGCTGATTTTTGACAAAAGAGATAACACCCCCCCCCATTACGTCATGCTTCAGAAATGTGGAAAATGGTCCGTTTTCAAATGTTTTATTTTTGAACATCAGTTCACATTTGTAGGTGGATCATCAGTGTTAGAGCTAAAATTAGCATGTTTAAAGTGATTTTCATGCTTCCAGGGCCTTGGGAAGTGAATTAAATACTATTTGGAGGCATTTAATTTTCAATCAAAAACAGCTGATTTTTGACAAAAGAGATAACACCCCCCCATTACGTCATGCTTCAGAAATGTGGAAAATGGTCAGTTTTCAAATGTTTTCTTTTTGAACGTCAGTTCACATTTGTAGGTGGATCATCAGTGTTAGAGCTAAAATTAGCATGTTTAAAGTGATTTTCATGCTTCCAGGGGCCCTAAACACAAGATTTATGGAATGGTTAAAAGTGCATGAAAATGGCCAATTTACTCACTCTGAGTTCTCAAAAAGGGTTTCTTCACCCAGGGAAGTTAATTAAATACCATTTGGAGGCATTTAATGTTCGAGCAAAAACGGCTGATTTTCGACAAAAGAGATAACACCCCCCCATTACGTCATGCTTCAGAAATGTGGAAAATGGTCCGTTTTCAAATGTTTTATTTTTGAACGTCAGTTCACATTTGTAGGTGGATCATCAGTGTTAGAGCTAAAATTAGCATGTTTAAAGTGATTTTCATGCTTCCAGGGGCTCGGGAAGTGAATTAAATACTATTTGGAGGCATTTAATGTTCAAGCAAAAACGGCTGATTTTCGACAAAAGAGATAACACCCCCCCATTACGTCATGCTTCAGAAATGTGGAAAATGGTCCGTTTTCAAATGTTTTAGTTTTTGAACATCAGTTCACATTTGTAGGTGGATCATCAGTGTTAGAGCTAAAATTAGCATGTTTAAAGTGATTTTCATGCTTCCAGGGCCTCGGGAAGTGAATTAAATACTATTTGGAGGCATTTAATGTTCAATCAAAAACAGCTGATTTTTGACAAAAGAGATAACACCCCCCCATTACGTCATGCTTCTGAAATGTGGAAAATGGTCCGTTTTCAAATGTTTTATTTTTGAACGTCAGTTCACATTTGTAGGTGGATCATCAGAGTTAGAGCTAAAATTAGCATGTTTAAAGTGATTTTCATGCTTCCAGGGGCTCGGGAAGTGAATTAAATACTATTTGGAGGCATTTAATGTTCAAGCAAAAACGGCTGATTTTCGACAAAAGAGATAACACCCCCCCATTACGTCATGCTTCAGAAATGTGGAAAATGGTCAGTTTTCAAATGTTTTCTTTTTGAACGTCAGTTCACATTTGTAGGTGGATCATCAGTGTTAGAGCTAAAATTAGCATGTTTAAAGTGATTTTCATGCTTCCAGGGGCTCGGGAAGTGAATTAAATACTATTTGGAGGCATTTAATGTTCAATCAAAAACAGCTGGTTTTTGACAAAAGAGATAACACCCCCCCATTACGTCATGCTTCAGAAATGTGGAAAATGGTCCGTTTTCAAATGTTTTATTTTTGAACGTCAGTTCACATTTGTAGGTGGATCATCAGTGTTAGAGCTAAAATTAGCATGTTTAAAGTGATTTGGGCTCGGGAAGTGAATTAAATACTATTTGGAGGCAATTAATGTTCAATCAAAAACAGCTGATTTTTGACAAAAGAGATAACACCCCCCCATTACGTCATGCTTCAGAAATGTGGAAAATGGTCCGTTTTCAAATGTTTTCTTTTTGAACGTCAGTTCACATTTGTAGGTGGATCATCAGTGTTAGAGCTAAAATTAGCATGTTTAAAGTGATTTTCATGCTTCCAGGGGCCCTAAACACAAGATTTATGGAATGGTTAAAAGTGCATGAAAATGGCCAATTTACTCACTCTGAGTTCTCAAAAAGGGTTTCTTCACCCAGGGAAGTTAATTAAATACCATTTGGAGGCATTTAATGTTCGAGCAAAAACGGCTGATTTTCGACAAAAGAGATAACACCCCCCCATTACGTCATGCTTCAGAAATGTGGAAAATGGTCCGTTTTCAAATGTTTTATTTTTGAACGTCAGTTCACATTTGTAGGTGGATCATCAGTGTTAGAGCTAAAATTAGCATGTTTAAAGTGATTTTCATGCTTCCAGGGGCTCGGGAAGTGAATTAAATACTATTGGGAGGCATTTAATGTTCAATCAAAAACAGCTGTTTTTTGACAAAAGAGATAACACCCCCCCATTACGTCATGCTACTGAAATGTGGAATATGGTCCGTTTTCAAATATTTTATTTTTGAACGTCAGTTCACATTTGTAGGTGGATCATCAGAGTTAGAGCTAAAATTAGCATGTTTAAAGTGATTTTCATGCTTCCAGGGGATCGGGAAGTGATTTAAATACTATTTGGAGGCATTTAATGTTCAAGCAAAAACGGCTGATTTTCGACAAAAGAGATAACACCCCCCCATTACGTCATGCTTCAGAAATGTGGAAAATGGTCAGTTTTCAAATGTTTTATTTTTGAACATCAGTTCACATTTGTAGGTGGATCATCAGTGTTAGAGCTAAAATTAGCATGTTTAAAGTGATGTTCATGCTTCCAGGGCCTTGGGAAGTGAATTAAATACTATTTGGAGGCATTTAATGTTCAATCAAAAACAGCTGATTTTTGACAAAAGAGATAACACCCCCCCATTACGTCATGCTTCAGAAATGTGGAAAATGGTCCGTTTTCAAATGTTTTCTTTTTGAACGTCAGTTCACATTTGTAGGTGGATCATCAGTGTTAGAGCTAAAATTAGCATGTTTGAAGTGATTTTCATGCTTCCAGGGGCCTTAAACACAAGATTTATGGAATGGTTAAAAGTGCATGAAAATGGCCAATTTACTCACTCTGAGTTCTCAAAAAGGGGTTCTTCACCCAGGGAAGTTAATTAAATACCATTTGGAGGCATTTAATGTTCGAGCAAAAACGGCTGATTTTCGACAAAAGAGATAACACCCCCCCATTACGTCATGCTTTAGAAATGTGGAAAACGGTCCGTTTTCAAATGTTTTATTTTTGAACGTCAGTTCACATTTGTAGGTGGATCATCAGTGTCAGAGCTAAAATTAGCATGTTTAAAGTGATTTTCATGCTTCCAGGGGCTCGGGAAGTGAATTAAATACTATTTGGAGGCATTTAATGTTCAATCAAAAACAGCTGATTTTTGACAAAAGAGATAACACCCCCCCATTACGTCATGCTTCTGAAATGTGGAAAATGGTCCGTTTTCAAATGTTTTATTTTTGAACGTCAGTTCACATTTGTAGGTGGATCATCAGAGTTAGAGCTAAAATTAGCATGTTTAAAGTGATTTTCATGCTTCCAGGGGCTCGGGAAGTGAATTAAATACTATTTGGAGGCATTTAATGTTCAAGCAAAAACGGCTGATTTTCGACAAAAGAGATAACACCCCCCCATTACGTCATGCTTCAGAAATGTGGAAAATGGTCCGTTTTCAAATGTTTTATTTTTGAACATCAGTTCACATTTGTAGGTGGATCATCAGTGTTAGAGCTAAAATTAGCATGTTTAAAGTGATTTTCATGCTTCCAGGGCCTTGGGAAGTGAATTAAATACTATTTGGAGGCATTTAATGTTCAATCAAAAACAGCTGATTTTTGACAAAAGAGATAACACCCCCCCATTACGTCATGCTTCAGAAATGTGGAAAATGGTCCGTTTTCAAATGTTTTCTTTTTGAACGTCAGTTCACATTTGTAGGTGGA
This sequence comes from Lissotriton vulgaris, assembly GCF_964263255.1. NCBI lineage: Eukaryota > Metazoa > Chordata > Amphibia > Caudata > Salamandridae > Lissotriton > Lissotriton vulgaris. The sequence continues at coordinate 156,986 of NW_028248302.1, read as the reverse complement.
TCATCAGTGTTAGAGCTAAAATTAGCATGTTTAAAGTGATTTTCATGCTTCCAGGGGCCTTAAACACAAGATTTATGGAATGGTTAAAAGTGCATGAAAATGGCCAATTTACTCACTCTGAGTTCTCAAAAAGGGTTTCTTCACCCCGGGAAGTTAATTAAATACCATTTGGAGGCATTTAATGTTCGAGCAAAAACGGCTGATTTTCGACAAAAGAGATAACACCCCCCCATTACGTCATGCTTCAGAAATGTGGAAAATGGTCCGTTTTCAAATGTTTTATTTTTGAACGTCAGTTCACATTTGTAGGTGGATCATCAGTGTTAGAGCTAAAATTAACATGTTTAAAGTGATTTTCATGCTTCCAGGGGCTCGGGAAGTGAATTAAATACTATTTGGAGGCATTTAATGTTCAAGCAAAAACGGCTGATTTTCGACAAAAGAGATAACACCCCCCATTACGTCATGCTTCAGAAATGTGGAAAATGGTCCGTTTTCAAATGTTTTATTTTTGAACATCAGTTCACATTTGTAGGTGGATCATCAGTGTTAGAGCTAAAATTAGCATGTTTAAAGTGATTTTCATGCTTCCAGGGCCTTGGGAAGTGAATTAAATACTATTTGGAGGCATTTAATGTTCAATCAAAAACAGCTGATTTTTGACAAAAGAGATAACACCCCCCATTACGTCATGCTTCAGAAATGTGGAAAATGGTCCGTTTTCAAATGTTTTCTTTTTGAACGTCAGTTCACATTTGTAGGTGGATCATCAGTGTTAGAGCTAAAATTAGCATGTTTAAAGTGATTTTCATGCTTCCAGGGGCCCTAAACACAAGATTTATGGAATGGTTAAAAGTGCATGAAAATGGCCAATTTACTCACTCTGAGTTCTCAAAAAGGGTTTCTTCACCCAGGGAAGTTAATTAAATACCATTTGGAGGCATTTAATGTTCGAGCAAAAACGGCTGATTTTCGACAAAAGAGATAACACCCCCCCATTACGTCATGCTTCAGAAATGTGGAAAATGGTCCGTTTTCAAATGTTTTATTTTTGAACGTCAGTTCACATTTGTAGGTGGATCATCAGTGTTAGAGCTAAAATTAGCATGTTTAAAGTGATTTTCATGCTTCCAGGGGCTCGGGAAGTGAATTAAATACTATTTGGAGGCATTTAATGTTCAATCAAAAACAGCTGATTTTTGACAAAAGAGATAACACCCCCCCATTACGTCATGCTTCTGAAATGTGGAAAATGGTCCGTTTTCAAATGTTTTATTTTTGAACGTCAGTTCACATTTGTAGGTGGATCATCAGTGTTAGAGCTAAAATTAGCATGTTTAAAGTGATTTTCATGCTTCCAGGGGCTCGGGAAGTGAATTAAATACTATTTGAAGGCATTTAATGTTCAATCAAAAACAGCTGATTTTTGACAAAAGAGATAACACCCCCCCATTACGTCATGCTTCAGAAATGTGGAAAATGGTCCGTTTTCAAATGTTTTCTTTTTGAACGTCAGTTCACATTTGTAGGTGGATCATCAGTGTTAGAGCGAAAATTAGCATGTTTAAAGTGATTTTCATGCTTCCAGGGGCCCTAAACACAAGATTTATGGAATGGTTAAAAGTGCATGAAAATGGCCAATTTACTCACTCTGAGTTCTCAAAAAGGGTTTCTTCACCCAGGGAAGTTAATTAAATACCATTTGGAGGCATTTAATGTTCGAGCAAAAACAGCTGATTTTCGACAAAAGAGATAACACCCCCCCATTACGTCATGCTTCAGAAATGTGGAAAATGGTCCGTTTTCAAATGTTTTATTTTTGAACGTCAGTTCACATTTGTAGGTGGATCATCAGTGTTAGAGCTAAAATTAGCATGTTTAAAGTGATTTTCATGCTTCCAGGGGCCCTAAACACAAGATTTATGGAATGGTTAAAAGTGCATGAAAATGGCCAATTTACTCACTCTGAGTTCTCAAAAAGGGTTTCTTCACCCCGGGAAGTTAATTAAATACCATTTGGAGGCATTTAATGTTCGAGCAAACACGGCTGATTTTTGACAAAAGAGATAACACCCCCCCATTACGTCATGCTTCAGAAATGTGGAAAATGGTCCGTTTTCAAATGTTTTATTTTTGAACGTCAGTTCACATTTGTAGGTGGATCATCAGTGTTAGAGCTAAAATTAGCATGTTTAAAGTGATTTTCATGCTTCCAGGGGCCCTAAACACAAGATTTATGGAATGGTTAAAAGTGCATGAAAATGGCCAATTTACTCACTCTGAGTTCTCAAAAAGGGTTTCTTCACCCCGGGAAGTTAATTAAATACCATTTGGAGGCATTTAATGTTCGAGCAAAAACGGCTGATTTTTGACAAAAGAGATAACACCCCCCCATTACGTCATGCTTCTGAAATGTGGAAAATGGTCCGTTTTCAAATGTTTTATTTTTGAACGTCAGTTCACATTTGTAGGTGGATCATCAGAGTTAGAGCTCAAATTAGCATGTTTAAAGTGATTTTCATGCTTCCAGGGGCTCGGGAAGTGAATTAAATACTATTTGGAGGCATTTAATGTTCAAGCAAAAACGGCTGATTTTTGACAAAAGAGATAACACCCCCCCATTACGTCATGCTTCAGAAATGTGGAAAATGGTCCGTTTTCAAATGTTTTAGTTTTTGAACATCAGTTCACATTTGTAGGTGGATCATCAGTGTTAGAGCTAAAATTAGCATGTTTAAAGTGATTTTCATGCTTCCAGGGCCTCGGGAAGTGAATTAAATACTATTTGGAGGCATTTAATGTTCAATCAAAAACAGCTGATTTTTGACAAAAGAGATAACACCCCCCCCCATTACGTCATGCTTCAGAAATGTGGAAAATGGTCCGTTTTCAAATGTTTTATTTTTGAACATCAGTTCACATTTGTAGGTGGATCATCAGTGTTAGAGCTAAAATTAGCATGTTTAAAGTGATTTTCATGCTTCCAGGGCCTTGGGAAGTGAATTAAATACTATTTGGAGGCATTTAATTTTCAATCAAAAACAGCTGATTTTTGACAAAAGAGATAACACCCCCCCATTACGTCATGCTTCAGAAATGTGGAAAATGGTCCGTTTTCAAATGTTTTCTTTTTGAACGTCAGTTAACATTTGTAGGTGGATCATCAGTGTTAGAGCTAAAATTAGCATGTTTAAAGTGATTTTCATGCTTCCAGGGACCCTAAACACAAGATTTATGGAATGGTTAAAAGTGCATGAAAATGGCCAATTTACTCACTCTGAGTTCTCAAAAAGGGTTTCTTCACCCAGGGAAGTTAATTAAATACCATTTGGAGGCATTTAATGTTCGAGCAAAAACGGCTGATTTTCGACAAAAGAGATAACACCCCCCCATTACGTCATGCTTCAGAAATGTGGAAAATGGTCCGTTTTCAAATGTTTTATTTTTGAACGTCAGTTCACATTTGTAGGTGGATCATCAGTGTTAGAGCTAAAATTAGCATGTTTAAAGTGATTTTCATGCTTCCAGGGGCTCGGGAAGTGAATTAAATACTATTTGGAGGCATTTAATGTTCAATCAAAAACAGCTGATTTTTGACAAAAGAGATAACACCCCCCCATTACGTCATGCTTCTGAAATGTGGAAAATGGTCCGTTTTCAAATGTTTTATTTTTGAACGTCAGTTCACATTTGTAGGTGGATCATCAGAGTTAGAGCTAAAATTAGCATGTTTAAAGTGATTTTCATGCTTCCAGGGGCTCGGGAAGTGAATTAAATACTATTTGGAGGCATTTAATGTTCAAGCAAAAACGGCTGATTTTCGACAAAAGAGATAACACCCCCCCATTACGTCATGCTTCAGAAATGTGGAAAATGGTCCGTTTTCAAATGTTTTATTTTTGAACATCAGTTCACATTTGTAGGTGGATCATCAGTGTTAGAGCTAAAATTAGCATGTTTAAAGTGATTTTCATGCTTCCAGGGCCTCGGGAAGTGAATTAAATACTATTTGGAGGCATTTAATGTTCAATCAAAAACAGCTGATTTTTTGACAAAAGAGATAACACACCCCCATTACGTCATGCTTCAGAAATGTGGAAAATGGTCCGTTTTCAAATGTTTTCTTTTTGAACGTCAGTTCACATTTGTAGGTGGATCATCAGTGTTAGAGCTAAAATTAGCATGTTTAAAGTGATTTTCATGCTTCCAGGGGCTCGGGAAGTGAATTAAATACTATTTGGAGGCATTTAATGTTCAATCAAAAACAGCTGATTTTTGACAAAAGAGATAACACCCCCCCATTACGTCATGCTTCAGAAATGTGGAAAATGGTCAGTTTTCAAATGTTTTCTTTTTGAACGTCAGTTCACATTTGTAGGTGGATCATCAGTGTTAGAGCTAAAATTAGCATGTTTAAAGTGATTTTCATGCTTCCAGGGGCTCGGGAAGTGAATTAAATACTATTTGGAGGCATTTAATGTTCAATCAAAAACAGCTGGTTTTTGACAAAAGAGATAACACCCCCCCATTACGTCATGCTTCAGAAATGTGGAAAATGGTCCGTTTTCAAATGTTTTATTTTTGAACGTCAGTTCACATTTGTAGGTGGATCATCAGTGTTAGAGCTAAAATTAGCATGTTTAAAGTGATTTTCATGCTTCCAGGGGCCCTAAACACAAGATTTATGGAATGGTTAAAAGTGCATGAAAATGTCCAATTTACTCACTCTGAGTTCTCAAAAAGGGTTTCTTCACCCAGGGAAGTTAATTAAATACCATTTGGAGGCATTTAATGTTCGAGCAAAAACGGCTGATTTTCGACAAAAGAGATAACACCCCCCCATTACGTCATGCTTCAGAAATGTGGAAAATGGTCCGTTTTCAAATGTTTTATTTTTGAACGTCAGTTCACATTTGTAGGTGGATCATCAGTGTTAGAGCTAAAATTAGCATGTTTAAAGTGATTTTCATGCTTCCAGGGGCTCGGGAAGTGAATTAAATACTATTGGGAGGCATTTAATGTTCAATCAAAAACAGCTGATTTTTGACAAAAGAGATAACACCCCCCCATTACGTCATGCTTCTGAAATGTGGAAAATGGTCCGTTTTCAAATGTTTTATTTTTGAACGTCAGTTCACATTTGTAGGTGGATCATCAGAGTTAGAGCTAAAATTAGCATGTTTAAAGTGATTTTCATGCTTCCAGGGGATCGGGAAGTGATTTAAATACTATTTGGAGGCATTTAATGTTCAAGCAAAAACGGCTGATTTTCGACAAAAGAGATAACACCCCCCCCATTACGTCATGCTTCAGAAATGTGGAAAATGGTCCGTTTTCCAATGTTTTATTGTTGAACATCAGTTCACATTTGTAGGTGGATCATCAGTGTTAGAGCTAAAATTAGCATGTTTAAAGTGATTTTCATGCTTCCAGGGCCTTGGGAAGTGAATTAAATACTATTTGGAGGCATTTAATGTTCAATCAAAAACAGCTGATTTTTGACAAAAGAGATAACACCCCCCCATTACGTCATGCTTCAGAAATGTGGAAAATGGTCCGTTTTCAAATGTTTTCTTTTTGAACGTCAGTTCACATTTGTAGGTGGATCATCAGTGTTAGAGCTAAAATTAGCATGTTTGAAGTGATTTTCATGCTTCCAGGGGCCTTAAACACAAGATTTATGGAATGGTTAAAAGTGCATGAAAATGGCCAATTTACTCACTCTGAGTTCTCAAAAAGGGGTTCTTCACCCAGGGAAGTTAATTAAATACCATTTGGAGGCATTTAATGTTCGAGCAAAAACGGCTGATTTTCGACAAAAGAGATAACACCCCCCCCATTACGTCATGCTTTAGAAATGTGGAAAACGGTCCGTTTTCAAATGTTTTATTTTTGAACGTCAGCTCACATTTGTAGGTGGATCATCAGTGTCAGAGCTAAAATTAGCATGTTTAAAGTGATTTTCATGCTTCCAGGGGCTTGGGAAGTGAATTAAATACTATTTGGAGGCATTTAATGTTCAATCAAAAACAGCTGATTTTTGACAAAAGAGATAACACCCCCCCATTACGTCATGCTTCAGAAATGTGGAAAATGGTCCGTTTTCAAATGTTTTCTTTTTGAACGTCAGTTCACATTTGTAGGTGGATCATCAGTGTTAGAGCTAAAATTAGCATGTTTAAAGTGATTTTCATGCTTCCAGGGGCCTTAAACACAAGATTTATGGAATGGTTAAAAGTGCATGAAAATGGCCAATTTACTCACTCTGAGTTCTCAAAAAGGGTTTCTTCGCCCAGGGAAGTTAATTAAATACCATTTGGAGGCATTTAATGTTCGAGCAAAAACGGCTGATTTTCGACAAAAGAGATAACACCCCCCCATTACGTCATGCTTCAGAAATGTGGAAAATGGTCCGTTTTCAAATGTTTTATTTTTGAACGTCAGTTCACATTTGTAGGTGGATCATCAGTGTTAGAGCTAAAATTAGCATGTTTAAAGTGATTTTCATGCTTCCAGGGGCTCGGGAAGTGAATTAAATACTATTTGGAGGCATTTAATGTTCAATCAAAAACAGCTGATTTTTGACAAAAGAGATAACACCCCCCCCATTACGTCATGCTTCTGAAATGTGGAAAATGGTCCGTTTTCAAATGTTTTATTTTTGAACGTCAGTTCACATTTGTAGGTGGATCATCAGTGTTAGAGCTAAAATTAGCATGTTTAAAGTGATTTTCATGCTTCCAGGGGATCGGGAAGTGATTTAAATACTATTTGGAGGCATTTAATGTTCAAGCAAAAACGGCTGATTTTCGACAAAAGAGATAACACCCCCCCCATTACGTCATGCTTCAGAAATGTGGAAAATGGTCAGTTTTCAAATGTTTTATTTTTGAACATCAGTTCACATTTGTAGGTGGATCATCAGTGTTAGAGCTAAAATTAGCATGTTTAAAGTGATTTTCATGCTTCCAGGGCCTTGGGAAGTGAATTAAATACTATTTGGAGGCATTTAATGTTCAATCAAAAACAGCTGATTTTTGACAAAAGAGATAACACCCCCCCATTACGTCATGCTTCAGAAATGTGGAAAATGGTCCGTTTTCAAATGTTTTCTTTTTGAACGTCAGTTCACATTTGTAGGTGGATCATCAGTGTTAGAGCTAAAATTAGCATGTTTGAAGTGATTTTCATGCTTCCAGGGGCCTTAAACACAAGATTTATGGAATGGTTAAAAGTGCATGAAAATGGCCAATTTACTCACTCTGAGTTCTCAAAAAGGGGTTCTTCACCCAGGGAAGTTAATTAAATACCATTTGGAGGCATTTAATGTTCGAGCAAAAACGGCTGATTTTCGACAAAAGAGATAACACCCCCCCATTACGTCATGCTTTAGAAATGTGGAAAACGGTCCATTTTCAAATGTTTTATTTTTGAACGTCAGTTCACATTTGTAGGTGGATCATCAGTGTCAGAGCTAAAATTAGCATGTTTAAAGTGATTTTCATGCTTCCAGGGGCTCGGGAAGTGAATTAAATACTATTTGGAGGCATTTAATGTTCAATCAAAAACAGCTGATTTTTGACAAAAGAGATAACACCCCCCCATTACGTCATGCTTCAGAAATGTGGAAAATGGTCCGTTTTCAAATGTTTTATTTTTGAACGTCAGTTCACATTTGTAGGTGGATCATCAGTGTTAGAGCTAAAATTAGCATGTTTAAAGTGATTTTCATGCTTCCAGGGGCCTTAAACACAAGATTTATGGAATGGTTAAAAGTGCATGAAAATGGCCAATTTACTCACTCTGAGTTCTCAAAAAGGGTTTCTTCACCCCGGGAAGTTAATTAAATACCATTTGGAGGCATTTAATGTTCGAGCAAAAACGGCTGATTTTCGACAAAAGAGATAACACCCCCCCATTACGTCATGCTTCAGAAATGTGGAAAATGGTCCGTTTTCAAATGTTTTATTTTTGAACGTCAGTTCACATTTGTAGGTGGATCATCAGTGTTAGAGCTAAAATTAACATGTTTAAAGTGATTTTCATGCTTCCAGGGGCTCGGGAAGTGAATTAAATACTATTTGGAGGCATTTAATGTTCAAGCAAAAACGGCTGATTTTCGACAAAAGAGATAACACCCCCCATTACGTCATGCTTCAGAAATGTGGAAAATGGTCCGTTTTCAAATGTTTTATTTTTGAACATCAGTTCACATTTGTAGGTGGATCATCAGTGTTAGAGCTAAAATTAGCATGTTTAAAGTGATTTTCATGCTTCCAGGGCCTTGGGAAGTGAATTAAATACTATTTGGAGGCATTTAATGTTCAATCAAAAACAGCTGATTTTTGACAAAAGAGATAACACCCCCCATTACGTCATGCTTCAGAAATGTGGAAAATGGTCCGTTTTCAAATGTTTTCTTTTTGAACGTCAGTTCACATTTGTAGGTGGATCATCAGTGTTAGAGCTAAAATTAGCATGTTTAAAGTGATTTTCATGCTTCCAGGGGCCCTAAACACAAGATTTATGGAATGGTTAAAAGTGCATGAAAATGGCCAATTTACTCACTCTGAGTTCTCAAAAAGGGTTTCTTCACCCAGGGAAGTTAATTAAATACCATTTGGAGGCATTTAATGTTCGAGCAAAAACAGCTGATTTTCGACAAAAGAGATAACACCCCCCCATTACGTCATGCTTCAGAAATGTGGAAAATGGTCCGTTTTCAAATGTTTTATTTTTGAACGTCAGTTCACATTTGTAGGTGGATCATCAGTGTTAGAGCTAAAATTAGCATGTTTAAAGTGATTTTCATGCTTCCAGGGGCCCTAAACACAAGATTTATGGAATGGTTAAAAGTGCATGAAAATGGCCAATTTACTCACTCTGAGTTCTCAAAAAGGGTTTCTTCACCCCGGGAAGTTAATTAAATACCATTTGGAGGCATTTAATGTTCGAGCAAAAACGGCTGATTTTTGACAAAAGAGATAACACCCCCCCCATTACGTCATGCTTCAGAAATGTGGAAAATGGTCCGTTTTCAAATGTTTTATTTTTGAACGTCAGTTCACATTTGTAGGTGGATCATCAGAGTTAGAGCTAAAATTAGCATGTTTAAAGTGATTTTCATGCTTCCAGGGGCTCGGGAAGTGAATTAAATACTATTTGGAGGCATTTAATGTTCAAGCAAAAACGGCTGATTTTCGACAAAAGAGATAACACCCCCCCATTACGTCATGCTTCAGAAATGTGGAAAATGGTCCGTTTTCAAATGTTTTAGTTTTTGAACATCAGTTCACATTTGTAGGTGGATCATCAGTGTTAGAGCTAAAATTAGCATGTTTAAAGTGATTTTCATGCTTCCAGGGCCTCGGGAAGTGAATTAAATACTATTTGGAGGCATTTAATGTTCAATCAAAAACAGCTGATTTTTGACAAAAGAGATAACACCCCCCCCCCATTACGTCATGCTTCAGAAATGTGGAAAATGGTCCGTTTTCAAATGTTTTATTTTTGAACATCAGTTCACATTTGTAGGTGGATCATCAGTGTTAGAGCTAAAATTAGCATGTTTAAAGTGATTTTCATGCTTCCAGGGCCTTGGGAAGTGAATTAAATACTATTTGGAGGCATTTAATTTTCAATCAAAAACAGCTGATTTTTGACAAAAGAGATAACACCCCCCCATTACGTCATGCTTCAGAAATGTGGAAAATGGTCCGTTTTCAAATGTTTTCTTTTTGAACGTCAGTTCACATTTGTAGGTGGATCATCAGTGTTAGAGCTAAAATTAGCATGTTTAAAGTGATTTTCATGCTTCCAGGGGCCCTAAACACAAGATTTATGGAATGGTTAAAAGTGCATGAAAATGGCCAATTTACTCACTCTGAGTTCTCAAAAAGGGTTTCTTCACCCAGGGAAGTTAATTAAATACCATTTGGAGGCATTTAATGTTCGAGCAAACACGGCTGATTTTCGACAAAAGAGATAACACCCCCCCATTACGTCATGCTTCAGAAATGTGGAAAATGGTCCGTTTTCAAATGTTTTATTTTTGAACGTCAGTTCACATTTGTAGGTGGATCATCAGTGTTAGAGCTAAAATTAGCATGTTTAAAGTGATTTTCATGCTTCCAGGGGCTCGGGAAGTGAATTAAATACTATTTGGAGGCATTTAATGTTCAAGCAAAAACGGCTGATTTTCGACAAAAGAGATAACACCCCCCCATTACGTCATGCTTCAGAAATGTGGAAAATGGTCCGTTTTCAAATGTTTTAGTTTTTGAACATCAGTTCACATTTGTAGGTGGATCATCAGTGTTAGAGCTAAAATTAGCATGTTTAAAGTGATTTTCATGCTTCCAGGGCCTCGGGAAGTGAATTAAATACTATTTGGAGGCATTTAATGTTCAATCAAAAACAGCTGATTTTTGACAAAAGAGATAACACCCCCCCATTACGTCATGCTTCTGAAATGTGGAAAATGGTCCGTTTTCAAATGTTTTATTTTTGAACGTCAGTTCACATTTGTAGGTGGATCATCAGAGTTAGAGCTAAAATTAGCATGTTTAAAGTGATTTTCATGCTTCCAGGGGCTCGGGAAGTGAATTAAATACTATTTGGAGGCATTTAATGTTCAAGCAAAAACGGCTGATTTTCGACAAAAGAGATAACACCCCCCCATTACGTCATGCTTCAGAAATGTGGAAAATGGTCCGTTTTCAAATGTTTTATTTTTGAACATCAGTTCACATTTGTAGGTGGATCATCAGTGTTAGAGCTAAAATTAGCATGTTTAAAGTGATTTTCATGCTTCCAGGGCCTCGGGAAGTGAATTAAATACTATTTGGAGGCATTTAATGTTCAATCAAAAACAGCTGATTTTTTGACAAAAGAGATAACACACCCCCATTACGTCATGCTTCAGAAATGTGGAAAATGGTCCGTTTTCAAATGTTTTATTTTTGAACGTCAGTTCACATTTGTAGGTGGATCATCAGTGTTAGAGCTAAAATTAGCATGTTTAAAGTGATTTTCATGCTTCCAGGGGCTCGGGAAGTGAATTAAATACTATTTGGAGGCATTTAATGTTCAATCAAAAACAGCTGATTTTTGACAAAAGAGATAACACCCCCCCATTACGTCATGCTTCAGAAATGTGGAAAATGGTCAGTTTTCAAATGTTTTCTTTTTGAACGTCAGTTCACATTTGTAGGTGGATCATCAGTGTTAGAGCTAAAATTAGCATGTTTAAAGTGATTTTCATGCTTCCAGGGGCTCGGGAAGTGAATTAAATACTATTTGGAGGCATTTAATGTTCAATCAAAAACAGCTGGTTTTTGACAAAAGAGATAACACCCCCCCATTACGTCATGCTTCAGAAATGTGGAAAATGGTCCGTTTTCAAATGTTTTATTTTTGAACGTCAGTTCACATTTGTAGGTGGATCATCAGTGTTAGAGCTAAAATTAGCATGTTTAAAGTGATTTTCATGCTTCCAGGGGCCCTAAACACAAGATTTATGGAATGGTTAAAAGTGCATGAAAATGGCCAATTTACTCACTCTGAGTTCTCAAAAAGGGTTTCTTCACCCAGGGAAGTTAATTAAATACAATTTGGAGGCATTTAATGTTCGAGCAAAAACGGCTGATTTTCGACAAAAGAGATAACACCCCCCCATTACGTCATGCTTCAGAAATGTGGAAAATGGTCCGTTTTCAAATGTTTTATTTTTGAACGTCAGTTCACATTTGTAGGTGGATCATCAGTGTTAGAGCTAAAATTAGCATGTTTAAAGTGATTTTCATGTTTCCAGGGGCTCGGGAAGTGAATTAAATACTATTGGGAGGCATTTAATGTTCAATCAAAAACAGCTGATTTTTGACAAAAGAGATAACACCCCCCCATTACGTCATGCTTCTGAAATGTGGAAAATGGTCCGTTTTCAAATGTTTTATTTTTGAACGTCAGTTCACATTTGTAGGTGGATCATCAGAGTTAGAGCTAAAATTAGCATGTTTAAAGTGATTTTCATGCTTCCAGGGGATCGGGAAGTGATTTAAATACTATTTGGAGGCATTTAATGTTCAAGCAAAAACGGCTGATTTTCGACAAAAGAGATAACACCCCCCCATTACGTCATGCTTCAGAAATGTGGAAAATGGTCCGTTTTCAAATGTTTTATTTTTGAACATCAGTTCACATTTGTAGGTGGATCATCAGTGTTAGAGCTAAAATTAGCATGTTTAAAGTGATTTTCATGCTTCCAGGGCCTTGGGAAGTGAATTAAATACTATTTGGAGGCATTTAATGTTCAATCAAAAACAGCTGATTTTTGACAAAAGAGATAACACCCCCCCATTGCGTCATGCTTCAGAAATGTGGAAAATGGTCCGTTTTCAAATGTTTTCTTTTTGAACGTCAGTTCACATTTGTAGGTGGATCATCAGTGTTAGAGCTAAAATTAGCATGTTTGAAGTGATTTTCATGCTTCCAGGGGCCTTAAACACAAGATTTATGGAATGGTTAAAAGTGCATGAAAATGGCCAATTTACTCACTCTGAGTTCTCAAAAAGGGGTTCTTCACCCAGGGAAGTTAATTAAATACCATTTGGAGGCATTTAATGTTCGAGCAAAAACGGCTGATTTTCGACAAAAGAGATAACACCCCCCCATTACGTCATGCTTTAGAAATGTGGAAAACGGTCCGTTTTCAAATGTTTTATTTTTGAACGTCAGCTCACATTTGTAGGTGGATCATCAGTGTCAGAGCTAAAATTAGCATGTTTAAAGTGATTTTCATGCTTCCAGGGGCTCGGGAAGTGAATTAAATACTATTTGGAGGCATTAAATGTTCAATCAAAAACAGCTGATTTTTGACAAAAGAGATAACACCCCCCCATTACGTCATGCTTCTGAAATGTGGAAAATGGTCCGTTTTCAAATGTTTTATTTTTGAACGTCAGTTCACATTTGTAGGTGGATCATCAGAGTTAGAGCTAAAATTAGCATGTTTAAAGTGATTTTCATGCTTCCAGGGGCTCGGGAAGTGAATTAAATACTATTTGGAGGCATTTAATGTTCAAGCAAAAACGGCTGATTTTCGACAAAAGAGATAACACCCCCCCATTACGTCATGCTTCAGAAATGTGGAAAATGGTCCGTTTTCAAATGTTTTATTTTTGAACATCAGTTCACATTTGTAGGTGGATAATCAGTGTTAGAGCTAAAATTAGCATGTTTAAAGTGATTTTCATGCTTCCAGGGCCTTGGGAAGTGAATTAAATACTATTTGGAGGCATTTAATGTTCAATCAAAAACAGCTGATTTTTGACAAAAGAGATAACACCCCCCCATTACGTCATGCTTCAGAAATGTGGAAAATGGTCCGTTTTCAAATGTTTTCTTTTTGAACGTCAGTTCACATTTGTAGGTGGATCATCAGTGTTAGAGCTAAAATTAGCATGTTTAAAGTGATTTTCATGCTTCCAGGGGCCTTAAACACAAGATTTATGGAATGGTTAAAAGTGCATGAAAATGGCCAATTTACTCACTCTGAGTTCTCAAAAAGGGTTTCTTCACCCAGGGAAGTTAATTAAATACCATTTGGAGGCATTTAATGTTCGAGCAAAAACGGCTGATTTTCGACAAAAGAGATAACACCCCCCCATTACGTCATGCTTCAGAAATGTGGAAAATGGTCCGTTTTCAAATGTTTTATTTTTGAACGTCAGTTCACATTTGTAGGTGGATCATCAGTGTTAGAGCTAAAATTAGCATGTTTAAAGTGATTTTCATGCTTCCAGGGGCTCGGGAAGTGAATTAAATACTATTTGGAGGCATTTAATGTTCAATCAAAAACAGCTGATTTTTGACAAAAGAGATAACACCCCCCCCATTACGTCATGCTTCTGAAATGTGGAAAATGGTCCGTTTTCAAATGTTTTATTTTTGAACGTCAGTTCACATTTGTAGGTGGATCATCAGTGTTAGAGCTAAAATTAGCATGTTTAAAGTGATTTTCATGCTTCCAGGGGATCGGGAAGTGATTTAAATACTATTTGGAGGCATTTAATGTTCAAGCAAAAACGGCTGATTTTCGACAAAAGAGATAACACCCCCCCATTACGTCATGCTTCAGAAATGTGGAAAATGGTCAGTTTTCAAATGTTTTATTTTTGAACATCAGTTCACATTTGTAGGTGGATCATCAGTGTTAGAGCTAAAATTAGCATGTTTAAAGTGATTTTCATGCTTCCAGGGCCTTGGGAAGTGAATTAAATACTATTTGGAGGCATTTAATGTTCAATCAAAAACAGCTGATTTTTGACAAAAGAGATAACACCCCCCCATTACGTCATGCTTCAGAAATGTGGAAAATGGTCCGTTTTCAAATGTTTTCTTTTTGAACGTCAGTTCACATTTGTAGGTGGATCATCAGTGTTAGAGCTAAAATTAGCATGTTTGAAGTGATTTTCATGCTTCCAGGGGCCTTAAACACAAGATTTATGGAATGGTTAAAAGTGCATGAAAATGGCCAATTTACTCACTCTGAGTTCTCAAAAAGGGGTTCTTCACCCAGGGAAGTTAATTAAATACCATTTGGAGGCATTTAATGTTCGAGCAAAAACGGCTGATTTTCGACAAAAGAGATAACACCCCCCCATTACGTCATGCTTTAGAAATGTGGAAAACGGTCCGTTTTCAAATGTTTTATTTTTGAACGTCAGCTCACATTTGTAGGTGGATCATCAGTGTCAGAGCTAAAATTAGCATGTTTAAAGTGATTTTCATGCTTCCAGGGGCTCGGGAAGTGAATTAAATACTATTTGGAGGCATTTAATGTTCAATCAAAAACAGCTGATTTTTGACAAAAGAGATACCACCCCCCCATTACGTCATGCTTCTGAAATGTGGAAAATGGTCCGTTTTCAAATGTTTTATTTTTGAACGTCAGTTCACATTTGTAGGTGGATCATCAGAGTTAGAGCTAAAATTAGCATGTTTAAAGTGATTTTCATGCTTCCAGGGGCTCGGGAAGTGAATTAAATACTATTTGGAGGCATTTAATGTTCAAGCAAAAACGGCTGATTTTCGACAAAAGAGATAACACCCCCCCATTACGTCATGCTTCAGAAATGTGGAAAATGGTCCGTTTTCAAATGTTTTATTTTTGAACATCAGTTCACATTTGTAGGTGGATAATCAGTGTTAGAGCTAAAATTAGCATGTTTAAAGTGATTTTCATGCTTCCAGGGCCTTGGGAAGTGAATTAAATACTATTTGGAGGCATTTAATGTTCAATCAAAAACAGCTGATTTTTGACAAAAGAGATAACACCCCCCCATTACGTCATGCTTCAGAAATGTGGAAAATGGTCCGTTTTCAAATGTTTTCTTTTTGAACGTCAGTTCACATTTGTAGGTGGATCATCAGTGTTAGAGCTAAAATTAGCATGTTTAAAGTGATTTTCATGCTTCCAGGGGCCTTAAACACAAGATTTATGGAATGGTTAAAAGTGCATGAAAATGGCCAATTTACTCACTCTGAGTTCTCAAAAAGGGTTTCTTCACCCAGGGAAGTTAATTAAATACCATTTGGAGGCATTTAATGTTCGAGCAAAAACGGCTGATTTTCGACAAAAGAGATAACACCCCCCCATTACGTCATGCTTCAGAAATGTGGAAAATGGTCCGTTTTCAAATGTTTTATTTTTGAACGTCAGTTCACATTTGTAGGTGGATCATCAGTGTTAGAGCTAAAATTAGCATGTTTAAAGTGATTTTCATGCTTCCAGGGGCTCGGGAAGTGAATTAAATACTATTTGGAGGCATTTAATGTTCAATCAAAAACAGCTGATTTTTGACAAAAGAGATAACACCCCCCCCATTACGTCATGCTTCTGAAATGTGGAAAATGGTCCGTTTTCAAATGTTTTATTTTTGAACGTCAGTTCACATTTGTAGGTGGATCATCAGTGTTAGAGCTAAAATTAGCATGTTTAAAGTGATTTTCATGCTTCCAGGGGATCGGGAAGTGATTTAAATACTATTTGGAGGCATTTAATGTTCAAGCAAAAACGGCTGATTTTCGACAAAAGAGATAACACCCCCCATTACGTCATGCTTCAGAAATGTGGAAAATGGTCAGTTTTCAAATGTTTTATTTTTGAACATCAGTTCACATTTGTAGGTGGATCATCAGTGTTAGAGCTAAAATTAGCATGTTTAAAGTGATTTTCATGCTTCCAGGGCCTTGGGAAGTGAATTAAATACTATTTGGAGGCATTTAATGTTCAATCAAAAACAGCTGATTTTTGACAAAAGAGATAACACCCCCCCATTACGTCATGCTTCAGAAATGTGGAAAATGGTCCGTTTTCAAATGTTTTCTTTTTGAACGTCAGTTCACATTTGTAGGTGGATCATCAGTGTTAGAGCTAAAATTAGCATGTTTGAAGTGATTTTCATGCTTCCAGGGGCCTTAAACACAAGATTTATGGAATGGTTAAAAGTGCATGAAAATGGCCAATTTACTCACTCTGAGTTCTCAAAAAGGGGTTCTTCACCCAGGGAAGTTAATTAAATACCATTTGGAGGCATTTAATGTTCGAGCAAAAACGGCTGATTTTCGACAAAAGAGATAACACCCCCCCATTACGTCATGCTTTAGAAATGTGGAAAACGGTCCGTTTTCAAATGTTTTATTTTTGAACGTCAGTTCACATTTGTAGGTGGATCATCAGTGTCAGAGCTAAAATTAGCATGTTTAAAGTGATTTTCATGCTTCCAGGGGCTCGGGAAGTGAATTAAATACTATTTGGAGGCATTTAATGTTCAATCAAAAACAGCTGATTTTTGACAAAAGAGATAACACCCCCCCATTACGTCATGCTTCTGAAATGTGGAAAATGGTCCGTTTTCAAATGTTTTATTTTTGAACGTCAGTTCACATTTGTAGGTGGATCATCAGAGTTAGAGCTAAAATTAGCATGTTTAAAGTGATTTTCATGCTTCCAGGGGCTCGGGAAGTGAATTAAATACTATTTGGAGGCATTTAATGTTCAAGCAAAAACGGCTGATTTTCGACAAAAGAGATAACACCCCCCCATTACGTCATGCTTCAGAAATGTGGAAAATGGTCCGTTTTCAAATGTTTTATTTTTGAACATCAGTTCACATTTGTAGGTGGATCATCAGTGTTAGAGCTAAAATTAGCATGTTTAAAGTGATTTTCATGCTTCCAGGGCCTTGGGAAGTGAATTAAATACTATTTGGAGGCATTTAATGTTCAATCAAAAACAGCTGATTTTTGACAAAAGATATAACACCCCCCCATTACGTCATGCTTCAGAAATGTGGAAAATGGTCCGTTTTCAAATGTTTTCTTTTTGAACGTCAGTTCACATTTGTAGGTGGATCATCAGTGTTAGAGCTAAAATTAGCATGTTTAAAGTGATTTTCATGCTTCCAGGGGCCTTAAACACAAGATTTATGGAATGGTTAAAAGTGCATGAAAATGGCCAATTTACTCACTCTGAGTTCTCAAAAAGGGTTTCTTCACCCCGGGAAGTTAATTAAATACCATTTGGAGGCATTTAATGTTCGAGCAAAAACGGCTGATTTTCGACAAAAGAGATAACACCCCCCCATTACGTCATGCTTCAGAAATGTGGAAAATGGTCCGTTTTCAAATGTTTTATTTTTGAACGTCAGTTCACATTTGTAGGTGGATCATCAGTGTTAGAGCTAAAATTAACATGTTTAAAGTGATTTTCATGCTTCCAGGGGCTCGGGAAGTGAATTAAATACTATTTGGAGGCATTTAATGTTCAAGCAAAAACGGCTGATTTTCGACAAAAGAGATAACACCCCCCATTACGTCATGCTTCAGAAATGTGGAAAATGGTCCGTTTTCAAATGTTTTATTTTTGAACATCAGTTCACATTTGTAGGTGGATCATCAGTGTTAGAGCTAAAATTAGCATGTTTAAAGTGATTTTCATGCTTCCAGGGCCTTGGGAAGTGAATTAAATACTATTTGGAGGCATTTAATGTTCAATCAAAAACAGCTGATTTTTGACAAAAGAGATAACACCCCCCATTACGTCATGCTTCAGAAATGTGGAAAATGGTCCGTTTTCAAATGTTTTCTTTTTGAACGTCAGTTCACATTTGTAGGTGGATCATCAGTGTTAGAGCTAAAATTAGCATGTTTAAAGTGATTTTCATGCTTCCAGGGGCCCTAAACACAAGATTTATGGAATGGTTAAAAGTGCATGAAAATGGCCAATTTACTCACTCTGAGTTCTCAAAAAGGGTTTCTTCACCCAGGGAAGTTAATTAAATACCATTTGGAGGCATTTAATGTTCGAGCAAAAACGGCTGATTTTCGACAAAAGAGATAACACCCCCCCATTACGTCATGCTTCTGAAATGTGGAAAATGGTCCGTTTTCACATGTTTTATTTTTGAACGTCAGTTCACATTTGTAGGTGGATCATCAGTGTTAGAGCTAAAATTAGCATGTTTAAAGTGATTTTCATGCTTCCAGGGGCTCGGGAAGTGAATTAAATACTATTTGAAGGCATTTAATGTTCAATCAAAAACAGCTGATTTTTGACAAAAGAGATAACACCCCCCCATTACGTCATGCTTCAGAAATGTGGAAAATGGTCCGTTTTCAAATGTTTTCTTTTTGAACGTCAGTTCACATTTGTAGGTGGATCATCAGTGTTAGAGCGAAAATTAGCATGTTTAAAGTGATTTTCATGCTTCCAGGGGCCCTAAACACAAGATTTATGGAATGGTTAAAAGTGCATGAAAATGGCCAATTTACTCACTCTGAGTTCTCAAAAAGGGTTTCTTCACCCAGGGAAGTTAATTAAATACCATTTGGAGGCATTTAATGTTCGAGCAAAAACAGCTGATTTTCGACAAAAGAGATAACACCCCCCCATTACGTCATGCTTCAGAAATGTGGAAAATGGTCCGTTTTCAAATGTTTTATTTTTGAACGTCAGTTCACATTTGTAGGTGGATCATCAGTGTTAGAGCTAAAATTAGCATGTTTAAAGTGATTTTCATGCTTCCAGGGGCCCTAAACACAAGATTTATGGAATGGTTAAAAGTGCATGAAAATGGCCAATTTACTCACTCTGAGTTCTCAAAAAGGGTTTCTTCACCCCGGGAAGTTAATTAAATACCATTTGGAGGCATTTAATGTTCGAGCAAAAACGGCTGATTTTTGACAAAAGAGATAACACCCCCCCATT
The DNA here is from genome assembly GCF_964263255.1 of Lissotriton vulgaris. Lineage (NCBI taxonomy): Eukaryota > Metazoa > Chordata > Amphibia > Caudata > Salamandridae > Lissotriton > Lissotriton vulgaris. The sequence continues at coordinate 137,716 of NW_028248302.1, read as the reverse complement.
ACGTCATGCTTCAGAAATGTGGAAAATGGTCCGTTTTCAAATGTTTTATTTTTGAACGTCAGTTCACATTTGTAGGTGGATCATCAGAGTTAGAGCTAAAATTAGCATGTTTAAAGTGATTTTCATGCTTCCAGGGGCTCGGGAAGTGAATTAAATACTATTTGGAGGCATTTAATGTTCAAGCAAAAACGGCTGATTTTCGACAAAAGAGATAACACCCCCCCATTACGTCATGCTTCAGAAATGTGGAAAATGGTCCGTTTTCAAATGTTTTAGTTTTTGAACATCAGTTCACATTTGTAGGTGGATCATCAGTGTTAGAGCTAAAATTAGCATGTTTAAAGTGATTTTCATGCTTCCAGGGCCTCGGGAAGTGAATTAAATACTATTTGGAGGCATTTAATGTTCAATCAAAAACAGCTGATTTTTGACAAAAGAGATAACACCCCCCCCATTACGTCATGCTTCAGAAATGTGGAAAATGGTCCGTTTTCAAATGTTTTATTTTTGAACATCAGTTCACATTTGTAGGTGGATCATCAGTGTTAGAGCTAAAATTAGCATGTTTAAAGTGATTTTCATGCTTCCAGGGCCTTGGGAAGTGAATTAAATACTATTTGGAGGCATTTAATTTTCAATCAAAAACAGCTGATTTTTGACAAAAGAGATAACACCCCCCCATTACGTCATGCTTCAGAAATGTGGAAAATGGTCCGTTTTCAAATGTTTTCTTTTTGAACGTCAGTTCACATTTGTAGGTGGATCATCAGTGTTAGAGCTAAAATTAGCATGTTTAAAGTGATTTTCATGCTTCCAGGGGCCCTAAACACAAGATTTATGGAATGGTTAAAAGTGCATGAAAATGGCCAATTTACTCACTCTGAGTTCTCAAAAAGGGTTTCTTCACCCAGGGAAGTTAATTAAATACCATTTGGAGGCATTTAATGTTCGAGCAAAAACGGCTGATTTTCGACAAAAGAGATAACACCCCCCCATTACGTCATGCTTCAGAAATGTGGAAAATGGTCCGTTTTCAAATGTTTTATTTTTGAACGTCAGTTCACATTTGTAGGTGGATCATCAGTGTTAGAGCTAAAATTAGCATGTTTAAAGTGATTTTCATGCTTCCAGGGGCTCGGGAAGTGAATTAAATACTATTTGGAGGCATTTAATGTTCAATCAAAAACGGCTGATTTTCGACAAAAGAGATAACACCCCCCCATTACGTCATGCTTCAGAAATGTGGAAAATGGTCCGTTTTCAAATGTTTTATTTTTGAACATCAGTTCACATTTGTAGGTGGATCATCAGTGTTAGAGCTAAAATTAGCATGTTTAAAGTGATTTTCATGCTTCCAGGGCCTCGGGAAGTGAATTAAATACTATTTGGAGGCATTTAATGTTCAATCAAAAACAGCTGATTTTTTGACAAAAGAGATAACACACCCCCATTACGTCATGCTTCAGAAATGTGGAAAATGGTCCGTTTTCAAATGTTTTATTTTTGAACGTCAGTTCACATTTGTAGGTGGATCATCAGTGTTAGAGCTAAAATTAGCATGTTTAAAGTGATTTTCATGCTTCCAGGGGCTCGGGAAGTGAATTAAATACTATTTGGAGGCATTTAATGTTCAATCAAAAACAGCTGATTTTTGACAAAAGAGATAACACCCCCCCATTACGTCATGCTTCAGAAATGTGGAAAATGGTCAGTTTTCAAATGTTTTCTTTTTGAACGTCAGTTCACATTTGTAGGTGGATCATCAGTGTTAGAGCTAAAATTAGCATGTTTAAAGTGATTTTCATGCTTCGAGGGGCTCGGGAAGTGAATTAAATACTATTTGGAGGCATTTAATGTTCAATCAAAAACAGCTGGTTTTTGACAAAAGAGATAACACCCCCCCATTACGTCATGCTTCAGAAATGTGGAAAATGGTCCGTTTTCAAATGTTTTATTTTTGAACGTCAGTTCACATTTGTAGGTGGATCATCAGTGTTAGAGCTAAAATTAGCATGTTTAAAGTGATTTTCATGCTTCCAGGGGCCCTAAACACAAGATTTATGGAATGGTTAAAAGTGCATGAAAATGGCCAATTTACTCACTCTGAGTTCTCAAAAAGGGTTTCTTCACCCAGGGAAGTTAATTAAATACCATTTGGAGGCATTTAATGTTCGAGCAAAAACGGCTGATTTTCGACAAAAGAGATAACACCCCCCCATTACGTCATGCTTCAGAAATGTTGAAAATGGTCCGTTTTCAAATGTTTTATTTTTGAACGTCAGTTCACATTTGTAGGTGGATCATCAGTGTTAGAGCTAAAATTAGCATGTTTAAAGTGATTTTCATGCTTCCAGGGGCTCGGGAAGTGAATTAAATACTATTGGGAGGCATTTAATGTTCAATCAAAAACAGCTGATTTTTGACAAAAGAGATAACACCCCCCCATTACGTCATGCTTCTGAAATGTGGAAAATGGTCCGTTTTCAAATGTTTTATTTTTGAACGTCAGTTCACATTTGTAGGTGGATCATCAGAGTTAGAGCTAAAATTAGCATGTTTAAAGTGATTTTCATGCTTCCAGGGGATCGGGAAGTGATTTAAATACTATTTGGAGGCATTTAATGTTCAAGCAAAAACGGCTGATTTTCGACAAAAGAGATAACACCCCCCCATTACGTCATGCTTCAGAAATGTGGAAAATGGTCCGTTTTCAAATGTTTTATTTTTGAACATCAGTTCACATTTGTAGGTGGATCATCAGTGTTAGAGCTAAAATTAGCATGTTTAAAGTGATTTTCATGCTTCCAGGGCCTTGGGAAGTGAATTAAATACTATTTGGAGGCATTTAATGTTCAATCAAAAACAGCTGATTTTTGACAAAAGAGATAACACCCCCCCATTACGTCATGCTTCAGAAATGTGGAAAATGGTCCGTTTTCAAATGTTTTCTTTTTGAACGTCAGTTCACATTTGTAGGTGGATCATCAGTGTTAGAGCTAAAATTAGCATGTTTGAAGTGATTTTCATGCTTCCAGGGGCCTTAAACACAAGATTTATGGAATGGTTAAAAGTGCATGAAAATGGCCAATTTACTCACTCTGAGTTCTCAAAAAGGGGTTCTTCACCCAGGGAAGTTAATTAAATACCATTTGGAGGCATTTAATGTTCGAGCAAAAACGGCTGATTTTCGACAAAAGAGATAACACCCCCCCATTACGTCATGCTTTAGAAATGTGGAAAACGGTCCGTTTTCAAATGTTTTATTTTTGAACGTCAGCTCACATTTGTAGGTGGATCATCAGTGTCAGAGCTAAAATTAGCATGTTTAAAGTGATTTTCATGCTTCCAGGGGCTCGGGAAGTGAATTAAATACTATTTGGAGGCATTTAATGTTCAATCAAAAACAGCTGATTTTTGACAAAAGAGATAACACCCCCCCATTACGTCATGCTTCTGAAATGTGGAAAATGGTCTGTTTTCAAATGTTTTATTTTTGAACGTCAGTTCACATTTGTAGGTGGATCATCAGAGTTAGAGCTAAAATTAGCATGTTTAAAGTGATTTTCATGCTTCCAGGGGCTCGGGAAGTGAATTAAATACTATTTGGAGGCATTTAATGTTCAAGCAAAAACGGCTGATTTTCGACAAAAGAGATAACACCCCCCCATTACGTCATGCTTCAGAAATGTGGAAAATGGTCCGTTTTCAAATGTTTTATTTTTGAACATCAGTTCACATTTGTAGGTGGATAATCAGTGTTAGAGCTAAAATTAGCATGTTTAAAGTGATTTTCATGCTTCCAGGGCCTTGGGAAGTGAATTAAATACTATTTGGAGGCATTTAATGTTCAATCAAAAACAGCTGATTTTTGACAAAAGAGATAACACCCCCCCATTACGTCATGCTTCAGAAATGTGGAAAATGGTCCGTTTTCAAATGTTTTCTTTTTGAACGTCAGTTCACATTTGTAGGTGGATCATCAGTGTTAGAGCTAAAATTAGCATGTTTAAAGTGATTTTCATGCTTCCAGGGGCCTTAAACACAAGATTTATGGAATGGTTAAAAGTGCATGAAAATGGCCAATTTACTCACTCTGAGTTCTCAAAAAGGGTTTCTTCACCCAGGGAAGTTAATTAAATACCATTTGGAGGCATTTAATGTTCGAGCAAAAACGGCTGATTTTCGACAAAAGAGATAACACCCCCCCATTACGTCATGCTTCAGAAATGTGGAAAATGGTCCGTTTTCAAATGTTTTATTTTTGAACGTCAGTTCACATTTGTAGGTGGATCATCAGTGTTAGAGCTAAAATTAGCATGTTTAAAGTGATTTTCATGCTTCCAGGGGCTCGGGAAGTGAATTAAATACTATTTGGAGGCATTTAATGTTCAATCAAAAACAGCTGATTTTTGACAAAAGAGATAACACCCCCCCCATTACGTCATGCTTCTGAAATGTGGAAAATGGTCCGTTTTCAAATGTTTTATTTTTGAACGTCAGTTCACATTTGTAGGTGGATCATCAGTGTTAGAGCTAAAATTAGCATGTTTAAAGTGATTTTCATGCTTCCAGGGGCTCGGGAAGTGAATTAAATACTATTTGGAGGCATTTAATGTTCAATCAAAAACAGCTGATTTTTGACAAAAGAGATAACACCCCCCCATTACGTCATGCTTCAGAAATGTGGAAAATGGTCAGTTTTCAAATATTTTCTTTTTGAACGTCAGTTCACATTTGTAGGTGGATCATCAGTGTTAGAGCTAAAATTAGCATGTTTAAAGTGATTTTCATGCTTCCAGGGGCCCTAAACACAAGATTTATGGAATGGTTAAAAGTGCATGAAAATGGCCAATTTACTCACTCTGAGTTCTCAAAAAGGGTTTCTTCACCCCGGGAAGTTAATTAAATACCATTTGGAGGAATTTAATGTTCGAGCAAAAACGGCTGATTTTCGACAAAAGAGATAACACCCCCCCATTACGTCATGCTTCAGAAATGTGGAAAATGGTCCGTTTTCAAATGTTTTATTTTTGAACGTCAGTTAACATTTGTAGGTGGATCATCAGTGTTAGAGCTAAAATTAGCATGTTTAAAGTGATTTTCATGCTTCCAGGGGCTCGGGAAGTGAATTAAATACTATTTGGAGGCATTTAATGTTCAAGCAAAAACGGCTGATTTTCGACAAAAGAGATAACACCCCCCATTACGTCATGCTTCAGAAATGTGGAAAATGGTCCGTTTTCAAATGTTTTATTTTTGAACATCAGTTCACATTTGTAGGTGGATCATCAGTGTTAGAGCTAAAATTAGCATGTTTAAAGTGATTTTCATGCTTCCAGGGCCTTGGGAAGTGAATTAAATACTATTTGGAGGCATTTAATGTTCAATCAAAAACAGCTGATTTTTGACAAAAGAGATAACACCCCCCCATTACGTCATGCTTCAGAAATGTGGAAAATGGTCCGTTTTCAAATGTTTTCTTTTTGAACGTCAGTTCACATTTGTAGGTGGATCATCAGTGTTAGAGCTAAAATTAGCATGTTTAAAGTGATTTTCATGCTTCCAGGGGCCCTAAACACAAGATTTATGGAATGGTTAAAAGTGCATGAAAATGGCCAATTTACTCACTCTGAGTTCTCAAAAAGGGTTTCTTCACCCAGGGAAGTTAATTAAATACCATTTGGAGGCATTTAATGTTCGAGCAAAAACGGCTGATTTTCGACAAAAGAGATAACACCCCCCCATTACGTCATGCTTCAGAAATGTGGAAAATGGTCCGTTTTCAAATGTTTTATTTTTGAACGTCAGTTCACATTTGTAGGTGGATCATCAGTGTTAGAGCTAAAATTAGCATGTTTAAAGTGATTTTCATGCTTCCAGGGGCTCGGGAAGTGAATTAAATACTATTTGGAGGCATTTAATGTTCAATCAAAAACAGCTGATTTTTGACAAAAGAGATAACACCCCCCCATTACGTCATGCTTCTGAAATGTGGAAAATGGTCCGTTTTCAAATGTTTTATTTTTGAACGTCAGTTCACATTTGTAGGTGGATCATCAGTGTTAGAGCTAAAATTAGCATGTTTAAAGTGATTTTCATGCTTCCAGGGGCTCGGGAAGTGAATTAAATACTATTTGAAGGCATTTAATGTTCAATCAAAAACAGCTGATTTTTGACAAAAGAGATAACACCCCCCCATTACGTCATGCTTCAGAAATGTGGAAAATGGTCCGTTTTCAAATGTTTTCTTTTTGAACGTCAGTTCACATTTGTAGGTGGATCATCAGTGTTAGAGCGAAAATTAGCATGTTTAAAGTGATTTTCATGCTTTCAGGGGCCCTAAACACAAGATTTATGGAATGGTTAAAAGTGCATGAAAATGGCCAATTTACTCACTCTGAGTTCTCAAAAAGGGTTTCTTCACCCAGGGAAGTTAATTAAATACCATTTGGAGGCATTTAATGTTCGAGCAAAAACAGCTGATTTTCGACAAAAGAGATAACACCCCCCCCATTACGTCATGCTTCAGAAATGTGGAAAATGGTCCGTTTTCAAATGTTTTATTTTTGAACGTCAGTTCACATTTGTAGGTGGATCATCAGTGTTAGAGCTAAAATTAGCATGTTTAAAGTGATTTTCATGCTTCCAGGGGCCCTAAACACAAGATTTATGGAATGGTTAAAAGTGCATGAAAATGGCCAATTTACTCACACTGAGTTCTCAAAAAGGGTTTCTTCACCCCGGGAAGTTAATTAAATACCATTTGGAGGCATTTAATGTTCGAGCAAAAACGGCTGATTTTTGACAAAAGAGATAACACCCCCCCATTACGTCATGCTTCAGAAATGTGGAAAATGGTCCGTTTTCAAATGTTTTAGTTTTTGAACATCAGTTCACATTTGTAGGTGGATCATCAGTGTTAGAGCTAAAATTAGCATGTTTAAAGTGATTTTCATGCTTCCAGGGCCTCGGGAAGTGAATTAAATACTATTTGGAGGCATTTAATGTTCAATCAAAAACAGCTGATTTTTGACAAAAGAGATAACACCCCCCCCATTACGTCATGCTTCAGAAATGTGGAAAATGGTCCGTTTTCAAATGTTTTATTTTTGAACATCAGTTCACATTTGTAGGTGGATCATCAGTGTTAGAGCTAAAATTAGCATGTTTAAAGTGATTTTCATGCTTCCAGGGCCTTGGGAAGTGAATTAAATACTATTTGGAGGCATTTAATTTTCAATCAAAAACAGCTGATTTTTGACAAAAGAGATAACACCCCCCCATTACGTCATGCTTCAGAAATGTGGAAAATGGTCCGTTTTCAAATGTTTTCTTTTTGAACGTCAGTTCACATTTGTAGGTGGATCATCAGTGTTAGAGCTAAAATTAGCATGTTTAAAGTGATTTTCATGCTTCCAGGGGCCCTAAACACAAGATTTATGGAATGGTTAAAAGTGCATGAAAATGGCCAATTTACTCACTCTGAGTTCTCAAAAAGGGTTTCTTCACCCAGGGAAGTTAATTAAATACCATTTGGAGGCATTTAATGTTCGAGCAAAAACGGCTGATTTTCGACAAAAGAGATAACACCCCCATCAGTGTTAGAGCTAAAATTAGCATGTTTAAAGTGATTTTCATGCTTCCAGGGGCCCTAAACACAAGATTTATGGAATGGTTAAAAGTGCATGAAAATGGCCAATTTACTCACTCTGAGTTCTCAAAAAGGGTTTCTTCACCCAGGGAAGTTAATTAAATACCATTTGGAGGCATTTAATGTTCGAGCAAAAACGGCTGATTTTCGACAAAAGAGATAACACCCCCCCATTACGTCATGCTTCAGAAATGTGGAAAATGGTCCGTTTTCAAATGTTTTATTTTTGAACGTCAGTTCACATTTGTAGGTGGATCATCAGTGTTAGAGCTAAAATTAGCATGTTTAAAGTGATTTTCATGCTTCCAGGGGCTCGGGAAGTGAATTAAATACTATTTGGAGGCATTTAATGTTCAATCAAAAACAGCTGATTTTTGACAAAAGAGATAACACCCCCCCATTACGTCATGCTTCTGAAATGTGGAAAATGGTCCGTTTTCAAATGTTTTATTTTTGAACGTCAGTTCTTATTTGTAGGTGGATCATCAGTGTTAGAGCTAAAATTAGCATGTTTAAAGTGATTTTCATGCTTCCAGGGGCTCGGGAAGTGAATTAAATACTATTTGGAGTCATTTAATGTTCAATCAAAAACAGCTGATTTTTGACAAAAGAGATAACACCCCCCCCATTACGTCATGCTTCAGAAATGTGGAAAATGGTCCGTTTTCAAATGTTTTCTTTTTGAACGTCAGTTCACATTTGTAGGTGGAACATCAGTGTTAGAGCTAAAATTAGCATGTTTAAAGTGATTGTCATGCTTCCAGGGCCTCGGGAAGTGAATTAAATACTATTTGGAGGCATTTAATGTTCAATCAAAAACAGCTGATTTTTGACAAAAGAGATAACACCCCCCCATTACGTCATGCTTCAGAAATGTGGAAAATGGTCCGTTTTCAAATGTTTTCTTTTTGAACGTCAGTTCACATTTGTAGGTGGAACATCAGTGTTAGAGCTAAAATTAGCATGTTTAAAGTGATTTTCATGCTTCCAGGGGCTCGGGAAGTGAATTAAATACTATTTGGATGCATTTAATGTTCAATCAAAAACAGTTGATTTTTGACAAAAGAGATAACACCCCCCCATTACGTCATGCTTCAGAAATGTGGAAAATGGTCCGTTTTCAAATGTTTTCTTTTTGAACGTCAGTTCACATTTGTAGGTGGATCATCAGAGTTAGAGCTAAAATTAGCATGTTTAAAGTGATTTGGGCTCGGGAAGTGAATTAAATACTATTTGGAGGCATTTAATGTTCAATCAAAAACAGCTGATTTTTGACAAAAGAGATAACACCCCCCCATTACGTCATGCTTCAGAAATGTGGAAAATGGTCCGTTTTCAAATGTTTTATTTTTGAACGTCAGTTCACATTTGTAGGTGGATCATCAGTGTTAGAGCTAAAATTAGCATGTTTAAAGTGATTTTCATGCTTCCAGGGGCTCGGGAAGTGAATTAAATACTATTTGGAGGCATTTAATGTTCAATCAAAAACAGCTGATTTTTGACAAAAGAGATAACACCCCCCCAATACGTCATGCTTCTGAAATGTGGAAAATGGTCCGTTTTCAAATGTTTTATTTTTGAACGTCAGTTCTCATTTGTAGGTGGATCATCAGTGTTAGAGCTAAAATTAGCATGTTTAAAGTGATTTTCATGCTTCCAGGGGCTCGGGAAGTGAATTAAATACTATTTGGAGTCATTTAATGTTCAATCAAAAACAGCTGATTTTTGACAAAAGAGATAACACCCCCCCATTACGTCATGCTTCAGAAATGTGGAAAATGGTCCGTTTTCAAATGTTTTCTTTTTGAACGTCAGTTCACATTTGTAGGTGGAACATCAGTGTTAGAGCTAAAATTAGCATGTTTAAAGTGATTGTCATGCTTCCAGGGCCTCGGGAAGTGAATTAAATACTATTTGGAGGCATTTAATGTTCAATCAAAAACAGCTGATTTTTGACAAAAGAGATAACACCCCCCCATTACGTCATGCTTCAGAAATGTGGAAAATGGTCCGTTTTCAAATGTTTTATTTTTGAACGTCAGTTCACATTTGTAGGTGGATCATCAGTGTTAGAGCTAAAATTAGCATGTTTAAAGTGATTTTCATGCTTCCAGGGGCTCGGGAAGTGAATTAAATACTATTTGGAGGCATTTAATGTTCAATCAAAAACAGCTGATTTTTGACAAAAGAGATAACACCCCCCCATTACGTCATGCTTCTGAAATGTGGAAAATGGTCCGTTTTCAAATGTTTTATTTTTGAACGTCAGTTCACATTTGTAGGTGGATCATCAGAGTTAGAGCTAAAATTAGCATGTTTAAAGTGATTTTCATGCTTCCAGGGGCTCGGGAAGTGAATTAAATACTATTTGGAGGCATTTAATGTTCAAGCAAAAACGGCTGATTTTCGACAAAAGAGATAACACCCCCCCATTACGTCATGCTTCAGAAATGTGGAAAATGGTCCGTTTTCAAATGTTTTATTTTTTAACATCAGTTCACATTTGTAGGTGGATCATCAGTGTTAGAGCTAAAATTAGCATGTTTAAAGTGATTTTCATGCTTCCAGGGGCTCGGGAAGTGAATTAAATACTATTTGGAGGCATTTAATGTTCAAGCAAAAACGGCTGATTTTCGACAAAAGAGATAACACCCCCCCATTACGTCATGCTTCAGAAATGTGGAAAATGGTCCGTTTTCAAATGTTTTATTTTTGAACATCAGTTCACATTTGTAGGTGGATCATCAGTGTTAGAGCTAAAATTATCATGTTTAAAGTGATGTTCATGCTTCCAGGGCCTCGGGAAGTGAATTAAATACTATTTGGAGGCATTTAATGTTCAATCAAAAACAGCTGATTTTTGACAAAAGAGATAACACCCCCCCCATTACGTCATGCTTCAGAAATGTGGAAAATGGTCCGTTTTCAAATGTTTTATTTTTGAACATCAGTTCACATTTGTAGGTGGATCATCAGTGTTAGAGCTAAAATTAGCATGTTTAAAGTGATTTTCATGCTTCCAGGGCCTTGGGAAGTGAATTAAATACTATTTGGAGGCATTTATTGTTCAATCAAAAACAGCTGATTTTTGACAAAAGAGATAACACCCCCCCATTACGTCATGCTTCAGAAATGTGGAAAATGGTCCGTTTTCAAATGTTTTCTTTTTGAACGTCAGTTCACATTTGTAGGTGGATCATCAGTGTTAGAGCTAAAATTAGCATGTTTAAAGTGATTTGGGCTCGGGAAGTGAATTAAATACTATTTGGAGGCATTTAATGTTCAATCAAAAACAGCTGATTTTTGACAAAAGAGATAACACCCCCCCATTACGTCATGCTTCAGAAATGTGGAAAATGGTCCGTTTTCAAATGTTTTCTTTTTGAACGTCAGTTCACATTTGTAGGTGGATCATCAGTGTTAGAGCTAAAATTAGCATGTTTAAAGTGATTTTCATGCTTCCAGGGGCCCTAAACACAAGATTTATGGAATGGTTAAAAGTGCATGAAAATGGCCAATTTACTCACTCTGAGTTCTCAAAAAGGGTTTCTTCACCCAGGGAAGTTAATTAAATACCATTTGGAGGCATTTAATGTTCGAGCAAAAACGGCTGATTTTCGACAAAAGAGATAACACCCCCCCATTACGTCATGCTTCAGAAATGTGGAAAATGGTCCGTTTTCAAATGTTTTATTTTTGAACGTCAGTTCACATTTGTAGGTGGATCATCAGTGTTAGAGCTAAAATTAGCATGTTTAAAGTGATTTTCATGCTTCCAGGGGCTCGGGAAGTGAATTAAATACTATTTGGAGGCATTTAATGTTCAATCAAAAACAGCTGATTTTTCACAAAAGAGATAACACCCCCCCATTACGTCATGCTTCTGAAATGTGGAAAATGGTCCGTTTTCAAATGTTTTATTTTTGAACGTCAGTTCACATTTGTAGGTGGATCATCAGAGTTAGAGCTAAAATTAGCATGTTTAAAGTGATTTTCATGCTTCCAGGGGCTCGGGAAGTGAATTAAATACTATTTGGAGGCATTTAATGTTCAAGCAAAAACGGCTGATTTTCGACAAAAGAGATAACACCCCCCCATTACGTCATGCTTCAGAAATGTGGAAAATGGTCCGTTTTCAAATGTTTTATTTTTGAACATCAGTTCACATTTGTAGGTGGATCATCAGTGTTAGAGCTAAAATTAGCATGTTTAAAGTGATTTTCATGCTTCCAGGGCCTTGGGAAGTGAATTAAATACTATTTGGAGGCATTTAATGTTCAATCAAAAACAGCTGATTTTTGACAAAAGAGATAACACCCCCCCATTACGTCATGCTTCAGAAATGTGGAAAATGGTCCGTTTTCAAATGTTTTCTTTTTGAACGTCAGTTCACATTTGTAGGTGGATCATCAGTGTTAGAGCTAAAATTAGCATGTTTGAAGTGATTTTCATGCTTCCAGGGGCCTTAAACACAAGATTTATGGAATGGTTAAAAGTGCATGAAAATGGCCAATTTACTCACTCTGAGTTCTCAAAAAGGGGTTCTTCACCCAGGGAAGTTAATTGAATACCATTTGGAGGCATTTAATGTTCGAGCAAAAACGGCTGATTTTCGACAAAAGAGATAACACCCCCCCATTACGTCATGCTTCAGAAATGTGGAAAATGGTCCGTTTTCAAATGTTTTATTTTTGAACGTCAGTTCACATTTGTAGGTGGATCATCAGTGTTAGAGCTAAAATTAGCATGTTTAAAGTGATTTTCATGCTTCCAGGGGCTCGGGAAGTGAATTAAATACTATTTGGAGGCATTTAATGTTCAATCAAAAACAGCTGATTTTTGACAAAAGAGATAACACCCCCCCATTACGTCATGCTTCTGAAATGTGGAAAATGGTCCGTTTTCAAATGTTTTATTTTTGAACGTCAGTTCACATTTGTAGGTGGATCATCAGAGTTAGAGCTAAAATTAGCATGTTTAAAGTGATTTTCATGCTTTCAGGGGCTCGGGAAGTGAATTAAATACTATTTGGAGGCATTTAATGTTCAAGCAAAAACTGCTGATTTTCGACAAAAGAGATAACACCCCCCCATTACGTCATGCTTCAGAAATGTGGAAAATGGTCCGTTTTCAAATGTTTTATTTTTGAACATCAGTTCACATTTGTAGGTGGATCATCAGTGTTAGAGCTAAAATTAGCATGTTTAAAGTGATTTTCATGCTTCCAGGGCCTTGGGAAGTGAATTAAATACTATTTGGAGGCATTTAATGTTCAATCAAAAACAGCTGATTTTTGACAAAAGAGATAACACCCCCCCATTACGTCATGCTTCAGAAATGTGGAAAATGGTCCGTTTTCAAATGTTTTCTTTTTGAACGTCAGTTCACATTTGTAGGTGGATCATCAGTGTTAGAGCTAAAATTAGCATGTTTAAAGTGATTTTCATGCTTCCAGGGGCCTTAAACACAAGATTTATGGAATGGTTAAAAGTGCATGAAAATGGCCAATTTACTCACTCTGAGTTCTCAAAAAGGGTTTCTTCACCCAGGGAAGTTATTTAAATACCATTTGGAGGCATTTAATGTTCGAGCAAAAACGGCTGATTTTCGACAAAAGAGATAACACCCCCCCATTACGTCATGCTTCAGAAATGTGGAAAATGGTCCGTTTTCAAATGTTTTCTTTTTGAACGTCAGTTCACATTTGTAGGTGGATCATCAGTGTTAGAGCTAAAATTAGCATGTTTAAAGTGATTTTCATGCTTCCAGGGGCCCTAAACACAAGATTTATGGAATGGTTAAAAGTGCATGAAAATGGCCAATTTACTCACTCTGAGTTCTCAAAAAGGGTTTCTTCACCCAGGGAAGTTAATTAAATACCATTTGGAGGCATTTAATGTTCGAGCAAAAACGGCTGATTTTCGACAAAAGAGATAACACCCCCCCATTACGTCATGCTTCAGAAATGTGGAAAATGGTCCGTTTTCAAATGTTTTATTTTTGAACGTCAGTTCACATTTGTAGGTGGATCATCAGAATTAGAGCTAAAATTAGCATGTTTAAAGTGATTTTCATGCTTCCAGGGGCTCGGGAAGTGAATTAAATACTATTTGGAGGCATTTAATGTTCAAGCAAAAACGGCTGATTTTCGACAAAAGAGATAACACCCCCCCATTACGTCATGCTTCAGAAATGTGGAAAATGGTCCGTTTTCAAATGTTTTAGTTTTTGAACATCAGTTCACATTTGTAGGTGGATCATCAGTGTTAGAGCTAAAATTAGCATGTTTAAAGTGATTTTCATGCTTCCAGGGCCTCGGGAAGTGAATTAAATACTATTTGGAGGCATTTAATGTTCAATCAAAAACAGCTGATTTTTGACAAAAGAGATAACACCCCCCCATTACGTCATGCTTCAGAAATGTGGAAAATGGTCCGTTTTCAAATGTTTTCTTTTTGAACGTCAGTTCACATTTGTAGGTGGATCATCAGTGTTAGAGCTAAAATTAGCATGTTTAAAGTGATTTTCATGCTTCCAGGGGCCTTAAACACAAGATTTATGGAATGGTTAAAAGTGCATGAAAATGGCCAATTTACTCACTCTGAGTTCTCAAAAAGGGTTTCTTCACCCAGGGAAGTTATTTAAATACCATTTGGAGGCATTTAATGTTCGAGCAAAAACGGCTGATTTTCGACAAAAGAGATAACACCCCCCCATTACGTCATGCTTCAGAAATGTGGAAAATGGTCCGTTTTCAAATGTTTTATTTTTGAACGTCAGTTCACATTTGTAGGTGGATCATCAGTGTTAGAGCTAAAATTAGCATGTTTAAAGTGATTTTCATGCTTCCAGGGGCTCGGGAAGTGAATTAAATACTATTTGGAGGCATTTAATGTTCAATCAAAAACAGCAGATTTTTGACAAAAGAGATAACACCCCCCATTACGTCATGCTTCAGAAATGTGGAAAATGGTCCGTTTTCAAATGTTTTCTTTTTGAACGTCAGTTCACATTTGTAGGTGGATCATCAGTGTTAGAGCTAAAATTAGCATGTTTAAAGTGATTTTCATGCTTCCAGGGGCCCTAAACACAAGATTTATGGAATGGTTAAAAGTGCATGAAAATGGCCAATTTACTCACTCTGAGTTCTCAAAAAGGGTTTCTTCACCCAGGGAAGTTAATTAAATACCATTTGGAGGCATTTAATGTTCGAGCAAAAACGGCTGATTTTCGACAAAAGAGATAACACCCCCCCATTACGTCATGCTTCAGAAATGTGGAAAATGGTCAGTTTTCAAATGTTTTCTTTTTGAACGTCAGTTCACATTTGTAGGTGGATCATCAGTGTTAGAGCTAAAATTAGCATGTTTAAAGTGATTTTCATGCTTCCAGGGGCTCGGGAAGTGAATTAAATACTATTTGGAGGCATTTAATGTTCAATCAAAAACAGCTGGTTTTTGACAAAAGAGATAACACCCCCCCCATTACGTCATGCTTCAGAAATGTGGAAAATGGTCCGTTTTCAAATGTTTTATTTTTGAACGTCAGTTCACATTTGTAGGTGGATCATCAGTGTTAGAGCTAAAATTAGCATGTTTAAAGTGATTTTCATTCTTCCAGGGGCTCGGGAAGTGAATTAAATACTATTTGGATGCATTTAATGTTCAATCAAAAACAGTTGATTTTTGACAAAAGAGATAACACCCCCCCATTACGTCATGCTTCAGAAATGTGGAAAATGGTCCGTTTTCAAATGTTTTCTTTTTGAACGTCAGTTCACATTTGTAGGTGGATCATCAGAGTTAGAGCTAAAATTAGCATGTTTAAAGTGATTTGGGCTCGGGAAGTGAATTAAATACTATTTGGAGGCATTTAATGTTCAATCAAAAACAGCTGATTTTTGACAAAAGAGATAACACCCCCCCATTACGTCATGCTTCAGAAATGTGGAAAATGGTCCGTTTTCAAATGTTTTATTTTTGAACGTCAGTTCACATTTGTAGGTGGATCATCAGTGTTAGAGCTAAAATTAGCATGTTTAAAGTGATTTTCATGCTTCCAGGGGCTCGGGAAGTGAATTAAATACTATTTGGAGGCATTTAATGTTCAATCAAAAACAGCTGATTTTTGACAAAAGAGATAACACCCCCCCATTACGTCATGCTTCTGAAATGTGGAAAATGGTCCGTTTTCAAATGTTTTATTTTTGAACGTCAGTTCTCATTTGTAGGTGGATCATCAGTGTTAGAGCTAAAATTAGCATGTTTAAAGTGATTTTCATGCTTCCAGGGGCTCGGGAAGTGAATTAAATACTATTTGGAGTCATTTAATGTTCAATCAAAAACAGCTGATTTTTGACAAAAGAGATAACACCCCCCCATTACGTCATGCTTCAGAAATGTGGAAAATGGTCCGTTTTCAAATGTTTTCTTTTTGAACGTCAGTTCACATTTGTAGGTGGAACATCA
This sequence comes from Lissotriton vulgaris, assembly GCF_964263255.1. Taxonomy (NCBI): domain Eukaryota; kingdom Metazoa; phylum Chordata; class Amphibia; order Caudata; family Salamandridae; genus Lissotriton; species Lissotriton vulgaris. Next base: position 121,597 of record NW_028248302.1, on the reverse strand, counting down.
GTGTTAGAGCTAAAATTAGCATGTTTAAAGTGATTGTCATGCTTCCAGGGCCTCGGGAAGTGAATTAAATACTATTTGGAGGCATTTAATGTTCAATCAAAAACAGCTGATTTTTGACAAAAGAGATAACACCCCCCCATTACGTCATGCTTCAGAAATGTGGAAAATGGTCAGTTTTCAAATGTTTTCTTTTTGAACGTCAGTTCACATTTGTAGGTGGATCATCAGTGTTAGAGCTAAAATTAGCATGTTTAAAGTGATTTTCATGCTTCCAGGGGCTCGGGAAGTGAATTAAATACTATTTGGAGGCATTTAATGTTCAATCAAAAACAGCTGGTTTTTGACAAAAGAGATAACACCCCCCCCATTACGTCATGCTTCAGAAATGTGGAAAATGGTCCGTTTTCAAATGTTTTATTTTTGAACGTCAGTTCACATTTGTAGGTGGATCATCAGTGTTAGAGCTAAAATTAGCATGTTTAAAGTGATTTTCATTCTTCCAGGGGCTCGGGAAGTGAATTAAATACTATTTGGATGCATTTAATGTTCAATCAAAAACAGTTGATTTTTGACAAAAGAGATAACACCCCCCCATTACGTCATGCTTCAGAAATGTGGAAAATGGTCCGTTTTCAAATGTTTTCTTTTTGAACGTCAGTTCACATTTGTAGGTGGATCATCAGAGTTAGAGCTAAAATTAGCATGTTTAAAGTGATTTGGGCTCGGGAAGTGAATTAAATACTATTTGGAGGCATTTAAGGTTCAATCAAAAACAGCTGATTTTTGACAAAAGAGATAACACCCCCCCCATTACGTCATGTTTCAGAAATGTGGAAAATGGTCCGTTTTCAAATGTTTTCTTTTTGAACGTCAGTTCACATTTGTAGGTGGATCATCAGTGTTAGAGCTAAAATTAGCATGTTTAAAGTGATTTTCATGCTTCCAGGGGCCCTAAACACAAGATTTATGGAATGGTTAAAAGTGCATGAAAATGGCCAATTTACTCACTCTGAGTTCTCAAAAAGGGTTTCTTCACCCAGGGAAGTTAATTAAATACCATTTGGAGGCATTTAATGTTCGAGCAAAAACGGCTGATTTTCGACAAAAGAGATAACACCCCCCCATTACGTCATGCTTCAGAAATGTGGAAAATGGTCCGTTTTCAAATGTTTTATTTTTGAACGTCAGTTCACATTTGTAGGTGGATCATCAGTGTTAGAGCTAAAATTAGCATGTTTAAAGTGATTTTCATGCTTCCAGGGGCTCGGGAAGTGAATTAAATACTATTTGGAGGCATTTAATGTTCAATCAAAAACAGCTGATTTTTGACAAAAGAGATAACACCCCCCCATTACGTCATGCTTTTGAAATGTGGAAAATGGTCCGTTTTCAAATGTTTTATTTTTGAACGTCAGTTCACATTTGTAGGTGGATCATCAGAGTTAGAGCTAAAATTAGCATGTTTAAAGTGATTTTCATGCTTCCAGGGGCTCGGGAAGTGAATTAAATACTATTTGGAGGCATTTAATGTTCAAGCAAAAACGGCTGATTTTCGACAAAAGAGATAACACCCCCCCATTACGTCATGCTTCAGAAATGTGGAAAATGGTCCGTTTTCAAATGTTTTATTTTTTAACATCAGTTCACATTTGTAGGTGGATCATCAGTGTTAGAGCTAAAATTAGCATGTTTAAAGTGATTTTCATGCTTCCAGGGGCTCGGGAAGTGAATTAAATACTATTTGGAGGCATTTAATGTTCAAGCAAAAACGGCTGATTTTCGACAAAAGAGATAACACCCCCCCATTACGTCATGCTTCAGAAATGTGGAAAATGGTCCGTTTTCAAATGTTTTATTTTTGAACATCAGTTCACATTTGTAGGTGGATCATCAGTGTTAGAGCTAAAATTATCATGTTTAAAGTGATTTTCATGCTTCCAGGGCCTCGGGAAGTGAATTAAATACTATTTGGAGGCATTTAATGTTCAATCAAAAACAGCTGATTTTTGACAAAAGAGATAACACCCCCCCCATTACGTCATGCTTCAGAAATGTGGAAAATGGTCCGTTTTCAAATGTTTTATTTTTGAACATCAGTTCACATTTGTAGGTGGATCATCAGTGTTAGAGCTAAAATTAGCATGTTTAAAGTGATTTTCATGCTTCCAGGGCCTTGGGAAGTGAATTAAATACTATTTGGAGGCATTTATTGTTCAATCAAAAACAGCTGATTTTTGACAAAAGAGATAACACCCCCCCATTACGTCATGCTTCAGAAATGTGGAAAATGGTCCGTTTTCAAATGTTTTCTTTTTGAACGTCAGTTCACATTTGTAGGTGGATCATCAGTGTTAGAGCTAAAATTAGCATGTTTAAAGTGATTTGGGCTCGGGAAGTGAATTAAATACTATTTGGAGGCATTTAATGTTCAATCAAAAACAGCTGATTTTTGACAAAAGAGATAACACCCCCCCATTACGTCATGCTTCAGAAATGTGGAAAATGGTCCGTTTTCAAATGTTTTCTTTTTGAACGTCAGTTCACATTTGTAGGTGGATCATCAGTGTTAGAGCTAAAATTAGCATGTTTAAAGTGATTTTCATGCTTCCAGGGGCCCTAAACACAAGATTTATGGAATGGTTAAAAGTGCATGAAAATGGCCAATTTACTCACTCTGAGTTCTCAAAAAGGGTTTCTTCACCCAGGGAAGTTAATTAAATACCATTTGGAGGCATTTAATGTTCGAGCAAAAACGGCTGATTTTCGACAAAAGAGATAACACCCCCCCATTACGTCATGCTTCAGAAATGTGGAAAATGGTCCGTTTTCAAATGTTTTATTTTTGAACGTCAGTTCACATTTGTAGGTGGATCATCAGTGTTAGAGCTAAAATTAGCATGTTTAAAGTGATTTTCATGCTTCCAGGGGCTCGGGAAGTGAATTAAATACTATTTGGAGGCATTTAATGTTCAATCAAAAACAGCTGATTTTTGACAAAAGAGATAACACCCCCCCATTACGTCATGCTTCTGAAATGTGGAAAATGGTCCGTTTTCAAATGTTTTATTTTTGAACGTCAGTTCACATTTGTAGGTGGATCATCAGAGTTAGAGCTAAAATTAGCATGTTTAAAGTGATTTTCATGCTTTCAGGGGCTCGGGAAGTGAATTAAATACTATTTGGAGGCATTTAATGTTCAAGCAAAAACTGCTGATTTTCGACAAAAGAGATAACACCCCCCCATTACGTCATGCTTCAGAAATGTGGAAAATGGTCCGTTTTCAAATGTTTTATTTTTGAACATCAGTTCACATTTGTAGGTGGATCATCAGTGTTAGAGCTAAAATTAGCATGTTTAAAGTGATTTTCATGCTTCCAGGGCCTTGGGAAGTGAATTAAATACTATTTGGAGGCATTTAATGTTCAATCAAAAACAGCTGATTTTTGACAAAAGAGATAACACCCCCCCATTACGTCATGCTTCAGAAATGTGGAAAATGGTCCGTTTTCAAATGTTTTCTTTTTGAACGTCAGTTCACATTTGTAGGTGGATCATCAGTGTTAGAGCTAAAATTAGCATGTTTAAAGTGATTTTCATGCTTCCAGGGGCCTTAAACACAAGATTTATGGAATGGTTAAAAGTGCATGAAAATGGCCAATTTACTCACTCTGAGTTCTCAAAAAGGGTTTCTTCACCCAGGGAAGTTATTTAAATACCATTTGGAGGCATTTAATGTTCGAGCAAAAACGGCTGATTTTCGACAAAAGAGATAACACCCCCCCATTACGTCATGCTTCAGAAATGTGGAAAATGGTCCGTTTTTAAATGTTTTCTTTTTGAACGTCAGTTCACATTTGTAGGTGGATCATCAGTGTTAGAGCTAAAATTAGCATGTTTAAAGTGATTTTCATGCTTCCAGGGGCCCTAAACACAAGATTTATGGAATGGTTAAAAGTGCATGAAAATGGCCAATTTACTCACTCTGAGTTCTCAAAAAGGGTTTCTTCACCCAGGGAAGTTAATTAAATACCATTTGGAGGCATTTAATGTTCGAGCAAAAACGGCTGATTTTCGACAAAAGAGATAACACCCCCCCCATTACGTCATGCTTCAGAAATGTGGAAAATGGTCCGTTTTCAAATGTTTTATTTTTGAACGTCAGTTCACATTTGTAGGTGGATCATCAGAATTAGAGCTAAAATTAGCATGTTTAAAGTGATTTTCATGCTTCCAGGGGCTCGGGAAGTGAATTAAATACTATTTGGAGGCATTTAATGTTCAAGCAAAAACGGCTGATTTTCGACAAAAGAGATAACACCCCCCCATTACGTCATGCTTCAGAAATGTGGAAAATGGTCCGTTTTCAAATGTTTTAGTTTTTGAACATCAGTTCACATTTGTAGGTGGATCATCAGTGTTAGAGCTAAAATTAGCATGTTTAAAGTGATTTTCATGCTTCCAGGGCCTCGGGAAGTGAATTAAATACTATTTGGAGGCATTTAATGTTCAATCAAAAACAGCTGATTTTTGACAAAAGAGATAACACCCCCCCATTACGTCATGCTTCAGAAATGTGGAAAATGGTCCGTTTTCAAATGTTTTCTTTTTGAACGTCAGTTCACATTTGTAGGTGGATCATCAGTGTTAGAGCTAAAATTAGCATGTTTAAAGTGATTTTCATGCTTCCAGGGGCCTTAAACACAAGATTTATGGAATGGTTAAAAGTGCATGAAAATGGCCAATTTACTCACTCTGAGTTCTCAAAAAGGGTTTCTTCACCCAGGGAAGTTATTTAAATACCATTTGGAGGCATTTAATGTTCGAGCAAAAACGGCTGATTTTCGACAAAAGAGATAACACCCCCCCATTACGTCATGCTTCAGAAATGTGGAAAATGGTCCGTTTTCAAATGTTTTATTTTTGAACGTCAGTTCACATTTGTAGGTGGATCATCAGTGTTAGAGCTAAAATTAGCATGTTTAAAGTGATTTTCATGCTTCCAGGGGCTCGGGAAGTGAATTAAATACTATTTGGAGGCATTTAATGTTCAATCAAAAACAGCAGATTTTTGACAAAAGAGATAACACCCCCCCATTACGTCATGCTTCAGAAATGTGGAAAATGGTCCGTTTTCAAATGTTTTCTTTTTGAACGTCAGTTCACATTTGTAGGTGGATCATCAGTGTTAGAGCTAAAATTAGCATGTTTAAAGTGATTTTCATGCTTCCAGGGCCTTGGGAAGTGAATTAAATACTATTTGGAGGCATTTAATGTTCAATCAAAAACAGCTGATTTTTGACAAAAGAGATAACACCCCCCCCATTACGTAATGCTTCAGAAATGTGGAAAATGGTCCGTTTTCAAATGTTTTATTTTTGAACATCAGTTCACATTTGTAGGTGGATCATCAGTGTTAGAGCTAAAATTAGCATGTTTAAAGTGATTTTCATGCTTCCAGGGCCTTGGGAAGTGAATTAAATACTATTTGGAGGCATTTAATGTTCAATCAAAAACAGCTGATTTTTGACAAAAGAGATAACACCCCCCCATTACGTCATGCTTCAGAAATGTGGAAAATGGTCCGTTTTCAAATGTTTTCTTTTTGAACGTCAGTTCACATTTGTAGGTGGATCATCAGTGTTAGAGCTAAAATTAGCATGTTTAAAGTGATTTTCATGCTTCCAGGGGCCCTAAACACAAGATTTATGGAATGGTTAAAAGTGCATGAAAATGGCCAATTTACTCACTCTGAGTTCTCAAAAAGGGTTTCTTCACCCAGGGAAGTTAATTAAATACCATTTGGAGGCATTTAATGTTCGAGCAAAAACGGCTGATTTTCGACAAAAGAGATAACACCCCCCCATTACGTCATGCTTCAGAAATGTGGAAAATGGTCCGTTTTCAAATGTTTTATTTTTGAACGTCAGTTCACATTTGTAGGTGGATCATCAGTGTTAGAGCTAAAATTAGCATGTTTAAAGTGATTTTCATGCTTCCAGGGACTCGGGAAGTGAATTAAATACTATTTGGAGGCATTTAATGTTCAATCAAAAACAGCTGATTTTTCACAAAAGAGATAACACCCCCCCATTACGTCATGCTTCTGAAATGTGGAAAATGGTCCGTTTTCAAATGTTTTATTTTTGAACGTCAGTTCACATTTGTAGGTGGATCATCAGAGTTAGAGCTAAAATTAGCATGTTTAAAGTGATTTTCATGCTTCCAGGGGCTCGGGAAGTGAATTAAATACTATTTGGAGTCATTTAATGTTCAAGCAAAAACGGCTGATTTTCGACAAAAGAGATAACACCCCCCCATTACGTCATGCTTCAGAAATGTGGAAAATGGTCCGTTTTCAAATGTTTTATTTTTGAACATCAGTTCACATTTGTAGGTGGATCATCAGTGTTAGAGCTAAAATTAGCATGTTTAAAGTGATTTTCATGCTTCCAGGGCCTTGGGAAGTGAATTAAATACTATTTGGAGGCATTTAATGTTCAATCAAAAACAGCTGATTTTTGACAAAAGAGATAACACCCCCCCATTACGTCATGCTTCAGAAATGTGGAAAATGGTCCGTTTTCAAATGTTTTCTTTTTGAACGTCAGTTCACATTTGTAGGTGGATCATCAGTGTTAGAGCTAAAATTAGCATGTTTGAAGTGATTTTCATGCTTCCAGGGGCCTTAAACACAAGATTTATGGAATGGTTAAAAGTGCATGAAAATGGCCAATTTACTCACTCTGAGTTCTCAAAAAGGGGTTCTTCACCCAGGGAAGTTAATTGAATACCATTTGGAGGCATTTAATGTTCGAGCAAAAACGGCTGATTTTCGACAAAAGAGATAACACCCCCCCATTACGTCATGCTTCAGAAATGTGGAAAATGGTCCGTTTTCAAATGTTTTATTTTTGAACGTCAGTTCACATTTGTAGGTGGATCATCAGTGTTAGAGCTAAAATTAGCATGTTTAAAGTGATTTTCATGCTTCCAGGGGCTCGGGAAGTGAATTAAATACTATTTGGAGGCATTTAATGTTCAATCAAAAACAGCTGATTTTTGACAAAAGAGATAACACCCCCCCATTACGTCATGCTTCTGAAATGTGGAAAATGGTCCGTTTTCAAATGTTTTATTTTTGAACGTCAGTTCACATTTGTAGGTGGATCATCAGAGTTAGAGCTAAAATTAGCATGTTTAAAGTGATTTTCATGCTTTCAGGGGCTCGGGAAGTGAATTAAATACTATTTGGAGGCATTTAATGTTCAAGCAAAAACTGCTGATTTTCGACAAAAGAGATAACACCCCCCCATTACATCATGCTTCAGAAATGTGGAAAATGGTCCGTTTTCAAATGTTTTATTTTTGAACATCAGTTCACATTTGTAGGTGGATCATCAGTGTTAGAGCTAAAATTAGCATGTTTAAAGTGATTTTCATGCTTCCAGGGCCTTGGGAAGTGAATTAAATACTATTTGGAGGCATTTAATGTTCAATCAAAAACAGCTGATTTTTGACAAAAGAGATAACACCCCCCCATTACGTCATGCTTCAGAAATGTGGAAAATGGTCCGTTTTCAAATGTTTTCTTTTTGAACGTCAGTTCACATTTGTAGGTGGATCATCAGTGTTAGAGCTAAAATTAGCATGTTTAAAGTGATTTTCATGCTTCCAGGGGCCTTAAACACAAGATTTATGGAATGGTTAAAAGTGCATGAAAATGGCCAATTTACTCACTCTGAGTTCTCAAAAAGGGTTTCTTCACCCAGGGAAGTTATTTAAATACCATTTGGAGGCATTTAATGTTCGAGCAAAAACGGCTGATTTTCGACAAAAGAGATAACACCCCCCCATTACGTCATGCTTCAGAAATGTGGAAAATGGTCCGTTTTCAAATGTTTTCTTTTTGAACGTCAGTTCACATTTGTAGGTGGATCATCAGTGTTAGAGCTAAAATTAGCATGTTTAAAGTGATTTTCATGCTTCCAGGGGCCCTAAACACAAGATTTATGGAATGGTTAAAAGTGCATGAAAATGGCCAATTTACTCACTCTGAGTTCTCAAAAAGGGTTTCTTCACCCAGGGAAGTTAATTAAATACCATTTGGAGGCATTTAATGTTCGAGCAAAAACGGCTGATTTTCGACAAAAGAGATAACACCCCCCCCATTACGTCATGCTTCAGAAATGTGGAAAATGGTCCGTTTTCAAATGTTTTATTTTTGAACGTCAGTTCACATTTGTAGGTGGATCATCAGAATTAGAGCTAAAATTAGCATGTTTAAAGTGATTTTCATGCTTCCAGGGGCTCGGGAAGTGAATTAAATACTATTTGGAGGCATTTAATGTTCAAGCAAAAACGGCTGATTTTCGACAAAAGAGATAACACCCCCCCATTACGTCATGCTTCAGAAATGTGGAAAATGGTCAGTTTTCAAATGTTTTAGTTTTTGAACATCAGTTCACATTTGTAGGTGGATCATCAGTGTTAGAGCTAAAATTAGCATGTTTAAAGTGATTTTCATGCTTCCAGGGCCTCGGGAAGTGAATTAAATACTATTTGGAGGCATTTAATGTTCAATCAAAAACAGCTGATTTTTGACAAAAGAGATAACACCCCCCCATTACGTCATGCTTCAGAAATGTGGAAAATGGTCCGTTTTCAAATGTTTTCTTTTTGAACGTCAGTTCACATTTGTAGGTGGATCATCAGTGTTAGAGCTAAAATTAGCATGTTTAAAGTGATTTTCATGCTTCCAGGGGCCTTAAACACAAGATTTATGGAATGGTTAAAAGTGCATGAAAATGGCCAATTTACTCACTCTGAGTTCTCAAAAAGGGTTTCTTCACCCAGGGAAGTTATTTAAATACCATTTGGAGGCATTTAATGTTCGAGCAAAAACGGCTGATTTTCGACAAAAGAGATAACACCCCCCCATTACGTCATGCTTCAGAAATGTGGAAAATGGTCCGTTTTCAAATGTTTTATTTTTGAACGTCAGTTCACATTTGTAGGTGGATCATCAGTGTTAGAGCTAAAATTAGCATGTTTAAAGTGATTTTCATGCTTCCAGGGGCTCGGGAAGTGAATTAAATACTATTTGGAGGCATTTAATGTTCAATCAAAAACAGCAGATTTTTGACAAAAGAGATAACACCCCCCCATTACGTCATGCTTCAGAAATGTGGAAAATGGTCCGTTTTCAAATGTTTTCTTTTTGAACGTCAGTTCACATTTGTAGGTGGATCATCAGTGTTAGAGCTAAAATTAGCATGTTTAAAGTGATTTTCATGCTTCCAGGGGCCCTAAACACAAGATTTATGGAATGGTTAAAAGTGCATGAAAATGGCCAATTTACTCACTCTGAGTTCTCAAAAAGGGTTTCTTCACCCAGGGAAGTTAATTAAATACCATTTGGAGGCATTTAATGTTCGAGCAAAAACGGCTGATTTTCGACAAAAGAGATAACACCCCCCCCCATTACGTCATGCTTCAGAAATGTGGAAAATGGTCCGTTTTCAAATGTTTTATTTTTGAACGTCAGTTCACATTTGTAGGTGGATCATCAGAGTTAGAGCTAAAATTAGCATGTTTAAAGTGATTTTCATGCTTCCAGGGGCTCGGGAAGTGAATTAAATACTATTTGGAGGCATTTAATGTTCAAGCAAAAACGGCTGGTTTTCGACAAAAGAGATAACACCCCCCCATTACGTCATGCTTCAGAAATGTGGAAAATGGTCCGTTTTCAAATGTTTTAGTTTTTGAACATCAGTTCACATTTGTAGGTGGATCATCAGTGTTAGAGCTAAAATTAGCATGTTTAAAGTGATTTTCATGCTTCCAGGGCCTCGGGAAGTGAATTAAATACTATTTGGAGGCATTTAATGTTCAATCAAAAACAGCTGATTTTTGACAAAAGAGATAACACCCCCCCCATTACGTCATGCTTCAGAAATGTGGAAAATGGTCCGTTTTCAAATGTTTTATTTTTGAACATCAGTTCACATTTGTAGGTGGATCATCAGTGTTAGAGCTAAAATTAGCATGTTTAAAGTGATTTTCATGCTTCCAGGGCCTTGGGAAGTGAATTAAATACTATTTGGAGGCATTTAATGTTCAATCAAAAACAGCTGATTTTTGACAAAAGAGATAACACCCCCCCCATTACGTAATGCTTCAGAAATGTGGAAAATGGTCCGTTTTCAAATGTTTTATTTTTGAACATCAGTTCACATTTGTAGGTGGATCATCAGTGTTAGAGCTAAAATTAGCATGTTTAAAGTGATTTTCATGCTTCCAGGGCCTTGGGAAGTGAATTAAATACTATTTGGAGGCATTTAATGTTCAATCAAAAACAGCTGATTTTTGACAAAAGAGATAACACCCCCCCATTACGTCGTGCTTCAGAAATGTGGAAAATGGTCCGTTTTCAAATGTTTTCTTTTTGAACGTCAGTTCACATTTGTAGGTGGATCATCAGTGTTAGAGCTAAAATTAGCATGTTTAAAGTGATTTTCATGCTTCTAGGGGCCTTAAACACAAGATTTATGGAATGGTTAAAAGTGCATGAAAATGGCCAATTTACTCACTCTGAGTTCTCAAAAAGGGTTTCTTCACCCAGGGAAGTTATTTAAATACCATTTGGAGGCATTTAATGTTCGAGCAAAAACGGCTGATTTTCGACAAAAGAGATAACACCCCCCCATTACGTCATGCTTCAGAAATGTGGAAAATGGTCCGTTTTCAAATGTTTTATTTTTGAACGTCAGTTCACATTTGTAGGTGGATCATCAGTGTTAGAGCTAAAATTAGCATGTTTAAAGTGATTTTCATGCTTCCAGGGGCTCGGGAAGTGAATTAAATACTATTTGGAGGCATTTAATGTTCAATCAAAAACAGCTGATTTTTGACAAAAGAGATAACACCCCCCCATTAGGTCATGCTTCTGAAATGTGGAAAATGGTCCGTTTTCAAATGTTTTCTTTTTGAACGTCAGTTCACATTTGTAGGTGGATCATCAGTGTTAGAGCTAAAATTAGCATGTTTAAAGTGATTTTCATGCTTCCAGGGGCCCTAAACACAAGATTTATGGAATGGTTAAAAGTGCATGAAAATGGCCAATTTACTCACTCTGAGTTCTCAAAAAGGGTTTCTTCACCCAGGGAAGTTAATTAAATACCATTTGGAGGCATTTAATGTTCGAGCAAAAACGGCTGATTTTCGACAAAAGAGATAACACCCCCCCATTACGTCATGCTTCAGAAATGTGGAAAATGGTCCGTTTTCAAATGTTTTATTTTTGAACGTCAGTTCACATTTGTAGGTGGATCATCAGAGTTAGAGCTAAAATTAGCATGTTTAAAGTGATTTTCATGCTTCCAGGGGCTCGGGAAGTGAATTAAATACTATTTGGAGGCATTTAATGTTCAAGCAAAAACGGCTGATTTTCGACAAAAGAGATAACACCCCCCCCATTACGTCATGCTTCAGAAATGTGGAAAATGGTCCGTTTTCAAATGTTTTAGTTTTTGAACATCAGTTCACATTTGTAGGTGGATCATCAGTGTTAGAGCTAAAATTAGCATGTTTAAAGTGATTTTCATGCTTCCAGGGCCTCGGGAAGTGAATTAAATACTATTTGGAGGCATTTAATGTTCAATCAAAAACAGCTGATTTTTGACAAAAGAGATAACACCCCCCCCATTACGTCATGCTTCAGAAATGTGGAAAATGGTCCGTTTTCAAATGTTTTATTTTTGAACATCAGTTCACATTTGTAGGTGGATCATCAGTGTTAGAGCTAAAATTAGCATGTTTAAAGTGATTTTCATGCTTCCAGGGCCTTGGGAAGTGAATTAAATACTATTTGGAGGCATTTAATGTTCAATCAAAAACAGCTGATTTTTGACAAAAGAGATAACACCCCCCCCATTACGTCATGCTTCAGAAATGTGGAAAATGGTCCGTTTTCAAATGTTTTATTTTTGAACATCAGTTCACATTTGTAGGTGGATCATCATTGTTAGAGCTAAAATTAGCATGTTTAAAGTGATTTTCATGCTTCCAGGGCCTTGGGAAGTGAATTAAATACTATTTGGAGGCATTTAATGTTCAATCAAAAACAGCTGATTTTTGACAAAAGAGATAACACCCCCCCATTACGTCATGCTTCAGAAATGTGGAAAATGGTCCGTTTTCAAATGTTTTCTTTTTGAACGTCAGTTCACATTTGTAGGTGGATCATCAGTGTTAGAGCTAAAATTAGCATGTTTAAAGTGATTTTCATGCTTCCAGGGGCCTTAAACACAAGATTTTGGAATGGTTAAAAGTGCATGAAAATGGCCAATTTACTCACTCTGAGTTCTCAAAAAGGGTTTCTTCACCCAGGGAAGTTATTTAAATACCATTTGGAGGCATTTAATGTTCGAGCAAAAACGGCTGATTTTCGACAAAAGAGATAACACCCCCCCATTACGTCATGCTTCAGAAATGTGGAAAATGGTCCGTTTTCAAATGTTTTATTTTTGAACGTCAGTTCACATTTGTAGGTGGATCATCAGTGTTAGAGCTAAAATTAGCATGTTTAAAGTGATTTTCATGCTTCCAGGGGCTCGGGAAGTGAATTAAATACTATTTGGAGGCATTTAATGTTCAATCAAAAACAGCTGATTTTTGACAAAAGAGATAACACCCCCCCATTACGTCATGCTTCAGAAATGTGGAAAATGGTCCGTTTTCAAATGTTTTCTTTTTGAACGTCAGTTCACATTTGTAGGTGGATCATCAGTGTTAGAGCTAAAATTAGCATGTTTAAAGTGATTTTCATGCTTCCAGGGGCTCGGGAAGTGAATTAAATACTATTTGGAGGCATTTAATGTTCAATCAAAAACAGCTGATTTTTGACAAAAGAGATAACACCCCCCATTACGTCATGCTTCAGAAATGTGGAAAATGGTCCGTTTTCAAATGTTTTCTTTTTGAACGTCAGTTCACATTTGTAGGTGGATCATCAGTGTTAGAGCTAAAATTAGCATGTTTAAAGTGATTTTCATGCTTCCAGGGGCCCTAAACACAAGATTTATGGAATGGTTAAAAGTGCATGAAAATGGCCAATTTACTCACTCTGAGTTCTCAAAAAGGGTTTCTTCACCCAGGGAAGTTAATTAAATACCATTTGGAGGCATTTAATGTTCGAGCAAAAACGGCTGATTTTCGACAAAAGAGATAACACCCCCCCATTACGTCATGCTTCAGAAATGTGGAAAATGGTCCGTTTTCAAATGTTTTATTTTTGAACGTCAGTTCACATTTGTAGGTGGATCATCAGAGTTAGAGCTAAAATTAGCATGTTTAAAGTGATTTTCATGCTTCCAGGGGCTCGGGAAGTGAATTAAATACTATTTGGAGGCATTTAATGTTCAAGCAAAAACGGCTGATTTTCGACAAAAGAGATAACACCCCCCCATTACGTCATGCTTCAGAAATGTGGAAAATGGTCCGTTTTCAAATGTTTTAGTTTTTGAACATCAGTTCACATTTGTAGGTGGATCATCAGTGTTAGAGCTAAAATTAGCATGTTTAAAGTGATTTTCATGCTTCCAGGGCCTCAGGAAGTGAATTAAATACTATTTGGAGGCATTTAATGTTCAATCAAAAACAGCTGATTTTTGACAAAAGAGATAACACCCCCCCATTACGTCATGCTTCAGAAATGTGGAAAATGGTCCGTTTTCAAATGTTTTATTTTTGAACATCAGTTCACATTTGTAGGTGGATCATCAGTGTTAGAGCTAAAATTAGCATGTTTAAAGTGATTTTCATGCTTCCAGGGCCTTGGGAAGTGAATTAAATACTATTTGGAGGCATTTAATGTTCAATCAAAAACAGCTGATTTTTGACAAAAGAGATAACACCCCCCCCCATTACGTCATGCTTCAGAAATGTGGAAAATGGTCCGTTTTCAAATGTTTTATTTTTGAACATCAGTTCACATTTGTAGGTGGATCATCAGTGTTAGAGCTAAAATTAGCATGTTTAAAGTGATTTTCATGCTTCCAGGGCCTTGGGAAGTGAATTAAATACTATTTGGAGGCATTTAATGTTCAATCAAAAACAGCTGATTTTTGACAAAAGAGATAACACCCCCCCATTACGTCATGCTTCAGAAATGTGGAAAATGGTCCGTTTTCAAATGTTTTCTTTTTGAACGTCAGTTCACATTTGTAGGTGGATCATCAGTGTTAGAGCTAAAATTAGCATGTTTGAAGTGATTTTCATGCTTCCAGGGGCCTTAAACACAAGATTTATGGAATGGTTAAAAGTGCATGAAAATGGCCAATTTACTCACTCTGAGTTCTCAAAAAGGGGTTCTTCACCCAGGGAAGTTAATTGAATACCATTTGGAGGCATTTAATGTTCGAGCAAAAACGGCTGATTTTCGACAAAAGAGATAACACCCCCCCATTACGTCATGCTTCAGAAATGTGGAAAATGGTCCGTTTTCAAATGTTTTATTTTTGAACGTCAGTTCACATTTGTAGGTGGATCATCAGTGTTAGAGCTAAAATTAGCATGTTTAAAGTGATTTTCATGCTTCCAGGGGCTCGGGAAGTGAATTAAATACTATTTGGAGGCATTTAATGTTCAATCAAAAACAGCTGATTTTTGACAAAAGAGATAACACCCCCCCATTACGTCATGCTTCTGAAATGTGGAAAATGGTCCGTTTTCAAATGTTTTATTTTTGAACGTCAGTTCACATTTGTAGGTGGATCATCAGAGTTAGAGCTAAAATTAGCATGTTTAAAGTGATTTTCATGCTTTCAGGGGCTCGGGAAGTGAATTAAATACTATTTGGAGGCATTTAATGTTCAAGCAAAAACTGCTGATTTTCGACAAAAGAGATAACACCCCCCCATTACGTCATGCTTCAGAAATGTGGAAAATGGTCCGTTTTCAAATGTTTTATTTTTGAACATCAGTTCACATTTGTAGGTGGATCATCAGTGTTAGAGCTAAAATTAGCATGTTTAAAGTGATTTTCATGCTTCCAGGGCCTTGGGAAGTGAATTAAATACTATTTGGAGGCATTTAATGTTCAATCAAAAACAGCTGATTTTTGACAAAAGAGATAACACCCCCCCATTACGTCATGCTTCAGAAATGTGGAAAATGGTCCGTTTTCAAATGTTTTCTTTTTGAACGTCAGTTCACATTTGTAGGTGGATCATCAGTGTTAGAGCTAAAATTAGCATGTTTAAAGTGATTTTCATGCTTCCAGGGGCCTTAAACACAAGATTTATGGAATGGTTAAAAGTGCATGAAAATGGCCAATTTACTCACTCTGAGTTCTCAAAAAGGGTTTCTTCACCCAGGGAAGTTATTTAAATACCATTTGGAGGCATTTAATGTTCGAGCAAAAACGGCTGATTTTCGACAAAAGAGATAACACCCCCCCATTACGTCATGCTTCAGAAATGTGGAAAATGGTCCGTTTTCAAATGTTTTCTTTTTGAACGTCAGTTCACATTTGTAGGTGGATCATCAGTGTTAGAGCTAAAATTAGCATGTTTAAAGTGATTTTCATGCTTCCAGGGGCCCTAAACACAAGATTTATGGAATGGTTAAAAGTGCATGAAAATAGCCAATTTACTCACTCTGAGTTCTCAAAAAGGGTTTCTTCACCCAGGGAAGTTAATTAAATACCATTTGGAGGCATTTAATGTTCGAGCAAAAACGGCTGATTTTCGACAAAAGAGATAACACCCCCCCCATTACGTCATGCTTCAGAAATGTGGAAAATGGTCCGTTTTCAAATGTTTTATTTTTGAACGTCAGTTCACATTTGTAGGTGGATCATCAGAATTAGAGCTAAAATTAGCATGTTTAAAGTGATTTTCATGCTTCCAGGGGCTCGGGAAGTGAATTAAATACTATTTGGAGGCATTTAATGTTCAAGCAAAAACGGCTGATTTTCGACAAAAGAGATAACACCCCCCCATTACGTCATGCTTCAGAAATGTGGAAAATGGTCCGTTTTCAAATGTTTTAGTTTTTGAACATCAGTTCACATTTGTAGGTGGATCATCAGTGTTAGAGCTAAAATTAGCATGTTTAAAGTGATTTTCATGCTTCCAGGGCCTCGGGAAGTGAATTAAATACTATTTGGAGGCATTTAATGTTCAATCAAAAACAGCTGATTTTTGACAAAAGAGATAACACCCCCCCATTACGTCATGCTTCAGAAATGTGGAAAATGGTCCGTTTTCAAATGTTTTCTTTTTGAACGTCAGTTCACATTTGTAGGTGGATCATCAGTGTTAGAGCTAAAATTAGCATGTTTAAAGTGATTTTCATGCTTCCAGGGGCCTTAAACACAAGATTTATGGAATGGTTAAAAGTGCATGAAAATGGCCAATTTACTCACTCTGAGTTCTCAAAAAGGGTTTCTTCACCCAGGGAAGTTATTTAAATACCATTTGGAGGCATTTAATGTTCGAGCAAAAACGGCTGATTTTCGACAAAAGAGATAACACCCCCCCATTACGTCATGCTTCAGAAATGTGGAAAATGGTCCGTTTTCAAATGTTTTATTTTTGAACGTCAGTTCACATTTGTAGGTGGATCATCAGTGTTAGAGCTAAAATTAGCATGTTTAAAGTGATTTTCATGCTTCCAGGGGCTCGGGAAGTGAATTAAATACTATTTGGAGGCATTTAATGTTCAATCAAAAACAGCAGATTTTTGACAAAAGAGATAACACCCCCCCATTACGTCATGCTTCAGAAATGTGGAAAATGGTCCGTTTTCAAATGTTTTCTTTTTGAACGTCAGTTCACATTTGTAGGTGGATCATCAGTGTTAGAGCTAAAATTAGCATGTTTAAAGTGATTTTCATGCTTCCAGGGGCCCTAAACACAAGATTTATGGAATGGTTAAAAGTGCATGAAAATGGCCAATTTACTCACTCTGAGTTCTCAAAAAGGGTTTCTTCACCCAGGGAAGTTAATTAAATACCATTTGGAGGCATTTAATGTTCGAGCAAAAACGGCTGATTTTCGACAAAAGAGATAACACCCCCCCCATTACGTCATGCTTCAGAAATGTGGAAAATGGTCCGTTTTCAAATGTTTTATTTTTGAACGTCAGTTCACATTTGTAGGTGGATCATCAGAGTTAGAGCTAAAATTAGCATGTTTAAAGTGATTTTCATGCTTCCAGGGGCTCGGGAAGTGAATTAAATACTATTTGGAGGCATTTAATGTTCAAGCAAAAACGGCTGGTTTTCGACAAAAGAGATAACACCCCCCCATTACGTCATGCTTCAGAAATGTGGAAAATGGTCCGTTTTCAAATGTTTCAGTTTTTGAACATCAGTTCACATTTGTAGGTGGATCATCAGTGTTAGAGCTAAAATTAGCATGTTTAAAGTGATTTTCATGCTTCCAGGGCCTCGGGAAGTGAATTAAATACTATTTGGAGGCATTTAATGTTCAATCAAAAACAGCTGATTTTTGACAAAAGAGATAACACCCCCCCCATTACGTCATGCTTCAGAAATGTGGAAAATGGTCCGTTTTCAAATGTTTTATTTTTGAACATCAGTTCACATTTGTAGGTGGATCATCAGTGTTAGAGCTAAAATTAGCATGTTTAAAGTGATTTTCATGCTTCCAGGGCCTTGGGAAGTGAATTAAATACTATTTGGAGGCATTTAATGTTCAATCAAAAACAGCTGATTTTTGACAAAAGAGATAACACCCCCCCCATTACGTAATGCTTCAGAAATGTGGAAAATGGTCCGTTTTCAAATGTTTTATTTTTGAACATCAGTTCACATTTGTAGGTGGATCATCAGTGTTAGAGCTAAAATTAGCATGTTTAAAGTGATTTTCATGCTTCCAGGGCCTTGGGAAGTGAATTAAATACTATTTGGAGGCATTTAATGTTCAATCAAAAACAGCTGATTTTTGACAAAAGAGATAACACCCCCCCATTACGTCATGCTTCAGAAATGTGGAAAATGGTCCGTTTTCAAATGTTTTCTTTTTGAACGTCAGTTCACATTTGTAGGTGGATCATCAGTGTTAGAGCTAAAATTAGCATGTTTAAAGTGATTTTCATGCTTCTAGGGGCCTTAAACACAAGATTTATGGAATGGTTAAAAGTGCATGAAAATGGCCAATTTACTCACTCTGAGTTCTCAAAAAGGGTTTCTTCACCCAGGGAAGTTATTTAAATACCATTTGGAGGCATTTAATGTTCGAGCAAAAACGGCTGATTTTCGACAAAAGAGATAACACCCCCCCATTACGTCATGCTTCAGAAATGTGGAAAATGGTCCGTTTTCAAATGTTTTATTTTTGAACGTCAGTTCACATTTGTAGGTGGATCATCAGTGTTAGAGCTAAAATTAGCATGTTTAAAGTGATTTTCATGCTTCCAGGGGCTCGGGAAGTGAATTAAATACTATTTGGAGGCATTTAATGTTCAATCAAAAACAGCTGATTTTTGACAAAAGAGATAACACCCCCCCATTACGTCATGCTTCTGAAATGTGGAAAATGGTCCGTTTTCAAATGTTTTATTTTTGAACGTCAGTTCACATTTGTAGGTGGATCATCAGTGTTAGAGCTAAAATTAGCATGTTTAAAGTGATTTTCATGCTTCCAGGGGCTCGGGAAGTGAATTAAATACTATTTGGAGGCATTTAATGTTCAATCAAAAACAGCTGATTTTTGACAAAAGAGATAACACCCCCCCATTACGTCATGCTTCTGAAATGTGGAAAATGGTCCGTTTTCAAATGTTTTATTTTTGAACGTCAGTTCACATTTGTAGGTGGATCATCAGAGTTAGAGCTAAAATTAGCATGTTTAAAGTGATTTTCATGCTTTCAGGGGCTCGGGAAGTGAATTAAATACTATTTGGAGGCATTTAATGTTCAAGCAAAAACTGCTGATTTTCGACAAAAGAGATAACACCCCCCCATTACGTCATGCTTCAGAAATGTGGAAAATGGTCCGTTTTCAAATGTTTTATTTTTGAACATCAGTTCACATTTGTAGGTGGATCATCAGTGTTAGAGCTAAAATTAGCATGTTTAAAGTGATTTTCATGCTTCCAGGGCCTTGGGAAGTGAATTAAATACTATTTGGAGGCATTTAATGTTCAATCAAAAACAGCTGATTTTTGACAAAAGAGATAACACCCCCCCATTACGTCATGCTTCAGAAATGTGGAAAATGGTCCGTTTTCAAATGTTTTCTTTTTGAACGTCAGTTCACATTTGTAGGTGGATCATCAGTGTTAGAGCTAAAATTAGCATGTTTTAAGTGATTTTCATGCTTCCAGGGGCCTTAAACACAAGATTTATGGAATGGTTAAAAGTGCATGAAAATGGCCAATTTACTCACTCTGAGTTCTCAAAAAGGGTTTCTTCACCCAGGGAAGTTATTTAAATACCATTTGGAGGCATTTAATGTTCGAGCAAAAACGGCTGATTTTCGACAAAAGAGATAACACCCCCCCATTACGTCATGCTTCAGAAATGTGGAAAATGGTCCGTTTTCAAATGTTTTCTTTTTGAACGTCAGTTCACATTTGTAGGTGGATCATCAGTGTTAGAGCTAAAATTAGCATGTTTAAAGTGATTTTCATGCTTCCAGGGGCCCTAAACACAAGATTTATGGAATGGTTAAAAGTGCATGAAAATGGCCAATTTACTCACTCTGAGTTCTCAAAAAGGGTTTCTTCACCCAGGGAAGTTAATTAAATACCATTTGGAGGCATTTAATGTTCGAGCAAAAACGGCTGATTTTCGACAAAAGAGATAACACCCCCCCCATTACGTCATGCTTCAGAAATGTGGAAAATGGTCCGTTTTCAAATGTTTTATTTTTGAACGTCAGTTCACATTTGTAGGTGGATCATCAGAATTAGAGCTAAAATTAGCATGTTTAAAGTGATTTTCATGCTTCCAGGGGCTCGGGAAGTGAATTAAATACTATTTGGAGGCATTTAATGTTCAAGCAAAAACGGCTGATTTTCGACAAAAGAGATAACACCCCCCCATTACGTCATGCTTCAGAAATGTGGAAAATGGTCCGTTTTCAAATGTTTTAGTTTTTGAACATCAGTTCACATTTGTAGGTGGATCATCAGTGTTAGAGCTAAAATTAGCATGTTTAAAGTGATTTTCATGCTTCCAGGGCCTCGGGAAGTGAATTAAATACTATTTGGAGGCATTTAATGTTCAATCAAAAACAGCTGATTTTTGACAAAAGAGATAACACCCCCCCATTACGTCATGCTTCAGAAATGTGGAAAATGGTCCGTTTTCAAATGTTTTCTTTTTGAACGTCAGTTCACATTTGTAGGTGGATCATCAGTGTTAGAGCTAAAATTAGCATGTTTAAAGTGATTTTCATGCTTCCAGGGGCCTTAAACACAAGATTTATGGAATGGTTAAAAGTGCATGAAAATGGCCAATTTACTCACTCTGAGTTCTCAAAAAGGGTTTCTTCACCCAGGGAAGTTATTTAAATACCATTTGGAGGCATTTAATGTTCGAGCAAAAACGGCTGATTTTCGACAAAAGAGATAACACCCCCCCATTACGTCATGCTTCAGAAATGTGGAAAATGGTCCGTTTTCAAATGTTTTATTTTTGAACGTCAGTTCACATTTGTAGGTGGATCATCAGTGTTAGAGCTAAAATTAGCATGTTTAAAGTGATTTTCATGCTTCCAGGGGCTCGGGAAGTGAATTAAATACTATTTGGAGGCATTTAATGTTCAATCAAAAACAGCAGATTTTTGACAAAAGAGATAACACCCCCCCATTACGTCATGCTTCAGAAATGTGGAAAATGGTCCGTTTTCAAATGTTTTCTTTTTGAACGTCAGTTCACATTTGTAGGTGGATCATCAGTGTTAGAGCTAAAATTAGCATGTTTAAAGTGATTTTCATGCTTCCAGGGGCCCTAAACACAAGATTTATGGAATGGTTAAAAGTGCATGAAAATGGCCAATTTACTCACTCTGAGTTCTCAAAAAGGGTTTCTTCACCCAGGGAAGTTAATTAAATACCATTTGGAGGCATTTAATGTTCGAGCAAAAACGGCTGATTTTCGACAAAAGAGATAACACCCCCCCCATTACGTCATGCTTCAGAAATGTGGAAAATGGTCCATTTTCAAATGTTTTATTTTTGAACGTCAGTTCACATTTGTAGGTGGATCATCAGAGTTAGAGCTAAAATTAGCATGTTTAAAGTGATTTTCATGCTTCCAGGGGCTCGGGAAGTGAATTAAATACTATTTGGAGGCATTTAATGTTCAAGCAAAAACGGCTGGTTTTCGACAAAAGAGATAACACCCCCCCATTACGTCATGCTTCAGAAATGTGGAAAATGGTCCGTTTTCAAATGTTTTAGTTTTTGAACATCAGTTCACATTTGTAGGTGGATCATCAGTGTTAGAGCTAAAATTAGCATGTTTAAAGTGATTTTCATGCTTCCAGGGCCTCGGGAAGTGAATTAAATACTATTTGGAGGCATTTAATGTTCAATCAAAAACAGCTGATTTTTGACAAAAGAGATAACACCCCCCCCATTACGTCATGCTTCAGAAATGTGGAAAATGGTCCGTTTTCAAATGTTTTATTTTTGAACATCAGTTCACATTTGTAGGTGGATCATCAGTGTTAGAGCTAAAATTAGCATGTTTAAAGTGATTTTCATGCTTCCAGGGCCTTGGGAAGTGAATTAAATACTATTTGGAGGCATTTAATGTTCAATCAAAAACAGCTGATTTTTGACAAAAGAGATAACACCCCCCCCATTACGTAATGCTTCAGAAATGTGGAAAATGGTCCGTTTTCAAATGTTTTATTTTTGAACATCAGTTCACATTTGTAGGTGGATCATCAGTGTTAGAGCTAAAATTAGCATGTTTAAAGTGATTTTCATGCTTCCAGGGCCTTGGGAAGTGAATTAAATACTATTTGGAGGCATTTAATGTTCAATCAAAAACAGCTGATTTTTGACAAAAGATATAACACCCCCCCATTACGTCATGCTTCAGAAATGTGGAAAATGGTCCGTTTTCAAATGTTTTCTTTTTGAACGTCAGTTCACATTTGTAGGTGGATCATCAGTGTTAGAGCTAAAATTAGCATGTTTAAAGTGATTTTCATGCTTCTAGGGGCCTTAAACACAAGATTTATGGAATGGTTAAAAGTGCATGAAAATGGCCAATTTACTCACTCTGAGTTCTCAAAAAGGGTTTCTTCACCCAGGGAAGTTATTTAAATACCATTTGGAGGCATTTAATGTTCGAGCAAAAACGGCTGATTTTCGACAAAAGAGATAACACCCCCCCATTACGTCATGCTTCAGAAATGTGGAAAATGGTCCGTTTTCAAATGTTTTATTTTTGAACGTCAGTTCACATTTGTAGGTGGATCATCAGTGTTAGAGCTAAAATTAGCATGTTTAAAGTGATTTTCATGCTTCCAGGGGCTCGGGAAGTGAATTAAATACTATTTGGAGGCATTTAATGTTCAATCAAAAACAGCTGATTTTTGACAAAAGAGATAACACCCCCCCATTACGTCATGCTTCTGAAATGTGGAAAATGGTCCGTTTTCAAATGTTTTATTTTTGAACGTCAGTTCACATTTGTAGGTGGATCATCAGTGTTAGAGCTAAAATTAGCATGTTTAAAGTGATTTTCATGCTTCCAGGGGCTCGGGAAGTGAATTAAATACTATTTGGAGGCATTTAATGTTCAATCAAAAACAGCTGATTTTTGACAAAAGAGATAACACCCCCCCCCATTACGTCATGCTTCAGAAATGTGGAAAATGGTCCGTTTTCAAATGTTTTCTTTTTGAACGTCAGTTCACATTTGTAGGTGGATCATCAGTGTTAGAGCTAAAATTAGCATGTTTAAAGTGATTTTCATGCTTCCAGGGGCCCTAAACACAAGATTTATGGAATGGTTAAAAGTGCATGAAAATGGCCAATTTACTCACTCTGAGTTCTCAAAAAGGGTTTCTTCACCCAGGGAAGTTAATTAAATACCATTTGGAGGCATTTAATGTTCGAGCAAAAACGGCTGATTTTCGACAAAAGAGATAACACCCCCCCATTACGTCATGCTTCAGAAATGTGGAAAATGGTCCGTTTTCAAATGTTTTATTTTTGAACGTCAGTTCACATTTGTAGGTGGATCATCAGAGTTAGAGCTAAAATTAGCATGTTTAAAGTGATTTTCATGCTTCCAGGGGCTCGGGAAGTGAATTAAATACTATTTGGAGGCATTTAATGTTCAAGCAAAAACGGCTGATTTTCGACAAAAGAGATAACACCCCCCCCCATTACGTCATGCTTCAGAAATGTGGAAAATGGTCCGTTTTCAAATGTTTTAGTTTTTGAACATCAGTTCACATTTGTAGGTGGATCATCAGTGTTAGAGCTAAAATTAGCATGTTTAAAGTGATTTTCATGCTTCCAGGGCCTCGGGAAGTGAATTAAATACTATTTGGAGGCATTTAATGTTCAATCAAAAACAGCTGATTTTTGACAAAAGAGATAACACCCCCCCCATTACGTCATGCTTCAGAAATGTGGAAAATGGTCCGTTTTCAAATGTTTTATTTTTGAACATCAGTTCACATTTGTAGGTGGATCATCAGTGTTAGAGCTAAAATTAGCATGTTTAAAGTGATTTTCATGCTTCCAGGGCCTTGGGAAGTGAATTAAATACTATTTGGAGGCATTTAATGTTCAATCAAAAACAGCTGATTTTTGACAAAAGAGATAACACCCCCCCCCATTACGTCATGCTTCAGAAATGTGGAAAATGGTCCGTTTTCAAATGTTTTATTTTTGAACATCAGTTCACATTTGTAGGTGGATCATCATTGTTAGAGCTAAAATTAGCATGTTTAAAGTGATTTTCATGCTTCCAGGGCCTTGGGAAGTGAATTAAATACTATTTGGAGGCATTTAATGTTCAATCAAAAACAGCTGATTTTTGACAAAAGAGATAACACCCCCCCATTACGTCATGCTTCAGAAATGTGGAAAATGGTCCGTTTTCAAATGTTTTCTTTTTGAACGTCAGTTCACATTTGTAGGTGGATCATCAGTGTTAGAGCTAAAATTAGCATGTTTAAAGTGATTTTCATGCTTCCAGGGGCTCGGGAAGTGAATTAAATACTATTTGGAGGCATTTAATGTTCAATCAAAAACAGCTGATTTTTGACAAAAGAGATAACACCCCCCCATTACGTCATGCTTCAGAAATGTGGAAAATGGTCCGTTTTCAAATGTTTTCTTTTTGAACGTCAGTTCACATTTGTAGGTGGATCATCAGTGTTAGAGCTAAAATTAGCATGTTTAAAGTGATTTTCATGCTTCCAGGGGCCCTAAACACAAGATTTATGGAATGGTTAAAAGTGCATGAAAATGGCCAATTTACTCACTCTGAGTTCTCAAAAAGGGTTTCTTCACCCAGGGAAGTTAATTAAATACCATTTGGAGGCATTTAATGTTCGAACAAAAACGGCTGATTTTCGACAAAAGAGATAACACCCCCCCATTACGTCATGCTTCAGAAATGTGGAAAATGGTCCGTTTTCAAATGTTTTATTTTTGAACGTCAGTTCACATTTGTAGGTGGATCATCAGAGTTAGAGCTAAAATTAGCATGTTTAAAGTGATTTTCATGCTTCCAGGGGCTCGGGAAGTGAATTAAATACTATTTGGAGGCATTTAATGTTCAAGCAAAAACGGCTGATTTTCGACAAAAGAGATAACACCCCCCCATTACGTCATGCTTCAGAAATGTGGAAAATGGTCCGTTTTCAAATGTTTTAGTTTTTGAACATCAGTTCACATTTGTAGGTGGATCATCAGTGTTAGAGCTAAAATTAGCATGTTTAAAGTGATTTTCATGCTTCCAGGGCCTCAGGAAGTGAATTAAATACTATTTGGAGGCATTTAATGTTCAATCAAAAACAGCTGATTTTTGACAAAAGAGATAACACCCCCCCATTACGTCATGCTTCAGAAATGTGGAAAATGGTCCGTTTTCAAATGTTTTATTTTTGAACATCAGTTCACATTTGTAGGTGGATCATCAGTGTTAGAGCTAAAATTAGCATGTTTAAAGTGATTTTCATGCTTCCAGGGCCTTGGGAAGTGAATTAAATACTATTTGGAGGCATTTAATGTTCAATCAAAAACAGCTGATTTTTGACAAAAGAGATAACACCCCCCCATTACGTCATGCTTCAGAAATGTGGAAAATGGTCCGTTTTCAAATGTTTTCTTTTTGAACGTCAGTTCACATTTGAAGGTGGATCATCAGTGTTAGAGCTAAAATTAGCATGTTTAAAGTGATTTTCATGCTTCCAGGGGCCCTAAACACAAGATTTATGGAATGGTTAAAAGTGCATGAAAATGGCCAATTTACTCACTCTAAGTTCTCAAAAAGGGTTTCTTCACCCCGGGAAGTTAATTAAATACCATTTGGAGGCATTTAATGTTCGAGCAAAAACGGCTGATTTTTGACAAAAGAGATAACACCCCCCCATTACGTCATGCTTCTGAAATGTGGAAAATGGTCCGTTTTCAAATGTTTTATTTTTGAACGTCAGTTCACATTTGTAGGTGGATCATCAGAGTTAGAGCTAAAATTAGCATGTTTAAAGTGATTTTCATGCTTCCAGGGGCTCGGGAAGTGAATTAAATACTATTTGGAGGCATTTAATGTTCAATCAAAAACAGCTGATTTTTGACAAAAGAGATAACACCCCCCCCCATTACATCATGCTTCAGAAATGTGGAAAATGGTCCGTTTTCAAATGTTTTATTTTTGAACATCAGTTCACATTTGTAGGTGGATCATCAGTGTTAGAGCTAAAATTAGCATGTTTAAAGTGATTTTCATGCTTCCAGGGCCTTGGGAAGTGAATTAAATACTATTTGGAGGCATTTAATGTTCAATCAAAAACAGCTGATTTTTGACAAAAGAGATAACACCCCCCCATTACGTCATGCTTCAGAAATGTGGAAAATGGTCCGTTTTCAAATGTTTTCTTTTTGAACGTCAGTTCACATTTGTAGGTGGATCATCAGTGTTAGAGCTAAAATTAGCATGTTTAAAGTGATTTTCATGCTTCCAGGGGCCCTAAACACAAGATTTATGGAATGGTTAAAAGTGCATGAAAATGGCCAATTTACTCACTCTGAGTTCTCAAAAAGGGTTTCTTCACCCAGGGAAGTTAATTAAATACCATTTGGAGGCATTTAATGTTCGAGCAAAAACGGCTGATTTTCGACAAAAGAGATAACACCCCCCCATTACGTCATGCTTCAGAAATGTGGAAAATGGTCCGTTTTCAAATGTTTTATTTTTGAACATCAGTTCACATTTGTAGGTGGATCATCAGTGTTAGAGCTAAAATTAGCATGTTTAAAGTGATTTTCATGCTTCCAGGGCCTTGGGAAGTGAATTAAATACTATTTGGAGGCATTTAATGTTCAATCAAAAACAGCTGATTTTTGACAAAAGAGATAACACCCCCCCCCCATTACGTAATGCTTCAGAAATGTGGAAAATGGTCCGTTTTCAAATGTTTTATTTTTGAACATCAGTTCACATTTGTAGGTGGATCATCAGTGTTAGAGCTAAAATTAGCATGTTTAAAGTGATTTTCATGCTTCCAGGGCCTTGGGAAGTGAATTAAATACTATTTGGAGGCATTTAATGTTCAATCAAAAACAGCTGATTTTTGACAAAAGAGATAACACCCCCCCATTACGTCATGCTTCAGAAATGTGGAAAATGGTCCGTTTTCAAATGTTTTCTTTTTGAACGTCAGTTCACATTTGTAGGTGGATCATCAGTGTTAGAGCTAAATTTAGCATGTTTAAAGTTATTTTCATGCTTCTAGGGGCCTTAAACACAAGATTTATGGAATGGTTAAAAGTGCATGAAAATGGCCAATTTACTCACTCTGAGTTCTCAAAAAGGGTTTCTTCACCCAGGGAAGTTATTTAAATACCATTTGGAGGCATTTAATGTTCGAGCAAAAACGGCTGATTTTCGACAAAAGAGATAACACCCCCCCATTACGTCATGCTTCAGAAATGTGGAAAATGGTCCGTTTTCAAATGTTTTATTTTTGAACGTCAGTTCACATTTGTAGGTGGATCATCAGTGTTAGAGCTAAAATTAGCATGTTTAAAGTGATTTTCATGCTTCCAGGGGCTCGGGAAGTGAAATAAATACTATTTGGAGGCATTTAATGTTCAATCAAAAACAGCTGATTTTTGACAAAAGAGATAACACCCCCCCATTACGTCATGCTTCTGAAATGTGGAAAATGGTCCGTTTTCAAATGTTTTATTTTTGAACGTCAGTTCACATTTGTAGGTGGATCATCAGTGTTAGAGCTAAAATTAGCATGTTTAAAGTGATTTTCATGCTTCCAGGGGCTCGGGAAGTGAATTAAATACTATTTGGAGGCATTTAATGTTCAATCAAAAACAGCTGATTTTTGACAAAAGAGATAACACCCCCCCATTACGTCATGCTTCAGAAATGTGGAAAATGGTCCGTTTTCAAATGTTTTCTTTTTGAACGTCAGTTCACATTTGTAGGTGGATCATCAGTGTTAGAGCTAAAATTAGCATGTTTAAAGTGATTTTCATGCTTCCAGGGGCCCTAAACACAAGATTTATGGAATGGTTAAAAGTGCATGAAAATGGCCAATTTACTCACTCTGAGTTCTCAAAAAGGGTTTCTTCACCCAGGGAAGTTAATTAAATACCATTTGGAGGCATTTAATGTTCGAGCAAAAACGGCTGATTTTCGACAAAAGAGATAACACCCCCCCATTACGTCATGCTTCAGAAATGTGGAAAATGGTCCGTTTTCAAATGTTTTATTTTTGAACGTCAGTTCACATTTGTAGGTGGATCATCAGAGTTAGAGCTAAAATTAGCATGTTTAAAGTGATTTTCATGCTTCCAGGGGCTCGGGAAGTGAATTAAATACTATTTGGAGGCATTTAATGTTCAAGCAAAAACGGCTGATTTTCGACAAAAGAGATAACACCCCCCCATTACGTCATGCTTCAGAAATGTGGAAAATGGTCCGTTTTCAAATGTTTTAGTTTTTGAACATCAGTTCACATTTGTAGGTGGATCATCAGTGTTAGAGCTAAAATTAGCATGTTTAAAGTGATTTTCATGCTTCCAGGGCCTCGGGAAGTGAATTAAATACTATTTGGAGGCATTTAATGTTCAATCAAAAACAGCTGATTTTTGACAAAAGAGATAACACCCCCCCCATTACGTCATGCTTCAGAAATGTGGAAAATGGTCCGTTTTCAAATGTTTTATTTTGAACATCAGTTCACATTTGTAGGTGGATCATCAGTGTTAGAGCTAAAATTAGCATGTTTAAAGTGATTTTCATGCTTCCAGGGCCTTGGGAAGTGAATTAAATACTATTTGGAGGCATTTAATGTTCAATCAAAAACAGCTGATTTTTGACAAAAGAGATAACACCCCCCCCCCATTACGTCATGCTTCAGAAATGTGGAAAATGGTCCGTTTTCAAATGTTTTATTTTTGAACATCAGTTCACATTTGTAGGTGGATCATCAGTGTTAGAGCTAAAATTAGCATGTTTAAAGTGATTTTCATGCTTCCAGGGCCTTGGGAAGTGAATTAAATACTATTTGGAGGCATTTAATGTTCAATCAAAAACAGCTGATTTTTGACAAAAGAGATAACACCCCCCCATTACGTCATGCTTCAGAAATGTGGAAAATGGTCCGTTTTCAAATGTTTTATTTTTGAACATCAGTTCACATTTGTAGGTGGATCATCAGTGTTAGAGCTAAAATTAGCATGTTTAAAGTGATTTTCATGCTTCCAGGGCCTTGGGAAGTGAATTAAATACTATTTGGAGGCATTTAATGTTCAATCAAAAACAGCTGATTTTTGACAAAAGAGATAACACCCCCCCATTACGTCATGCTTCAGAAATGTGGAAAATGGTCCGTTTTCAAATGTTTTCTTTTTGAACGTCAGTTCACATTTGTAGGTGGATCATCAGTGTTAGAGCTAAAATTAGCATGTTTAAAGTGATTTTCATGCTTCCAGGGGCCTTAAACACAAGATTTATGGAATGGTTAAAAGTGCATGAAAATGGCCAATTTACTCACTCTGAGTTCTCAAAAAGGGTTTCTTCACCCAGGGAAGTTATTTAAATACCATTTGGAGGCATTTAATGTTCGAGCAAAAACGGCTGATTTTCGACAAAAGAGATAACACCCCCCCATTACGTCATGCTTCAGAAATGTGGAAAATGGTCCGTTTTCAAATATTTTATTTTTGAACGTCAGTTCACATTTGTAGGTGGATCATCAGTGTTAGAGCTAAAATTAGCATGTTTAAAGTGATTTTCATGCTTCCAGGGGCTCGGGAAGTGAATTAAATACTATTTGGAGGCATTTAATGTTCAATCAAAAACAGCTGATTTTTGACAAAAGAGATAACACCCCCCCCATTACGTCATGCTTCTGAAATGTGGAAAATGGTCCGTTTTCAAATGTTTTATTTTTGAACGTCAGTTCACATTTGTAGGTGGATCATCAGTGTTAGAGCTAAAATTAGCATGTTTAAAGTGATTTTCATGCTTCCAGGGGCTCGGGAAGTGAATTAAATACTATTTGGAGGCATTTAATGTTCAATCAAAAACAGCTGATTTTTGACAAAAGAGATAACACCCCCCCATTACGTCATGCTTCAGAAATGTGGAAAATGGTCCGTTTTCAAATGTTTTCTTTTTGAACGTCAGTTCACATTTGGAGGTGGATCATCAGTGTTAGAGCTAAAATTAGCATGTTTAAAGTGATTTTCATGCTTCCAGGGGCCCTAAACACAAGATTTATGGAATGGTTAAAAGTGCATGAAAATGGCCAATTTACTCACTCTGAGTTCTCAAAAAGGGTTTCTTCACCCAGGGAAGTTAATTAAATACCATTTGGAGGCATTTAATGTTCGAGCAAAAACGGCTGATTTTCGACAAAAGAGATAACACCCCCCCATTACGTCATGCTTCAGAAATGTGGAAAATGGTCCGTTTTCAAATGTTTTATTTTTGAACGTCAGTTCACATTTGTAGGTGGATCATCAGAGTTAGAGCTAAAATTAGCATGTTTAAAGTGATTTTCATGCTTCCAGGGGCTCGGGAAGTGAATTAAATACTATTTGGAGGCATTTAATGTTCAAGCAAAAACGGCTGATTTTCGACAAAAGAGATAACACCCCCCCATTACGTCATGCTTCAGAAATGTGGAAAATGGTCCGTTTTCAAATGTTTTAGTTTTTGAACATCAGTTCACATTTGTAGGTGGATCATCAGTGTTAGAGCTAAAATTAGCATGTTTAAAGTGATTTTCATGCTTCCAGGGCCTCGGGAAGTGAATTAAATACTATTTGGAGGCATTTAATGTTCAATCAAAAACAGCTGATTTTTGACAAAAGAGATAACACCCCCCCCATTACGTCATGCTTCAGAAATGTGGAAAATGGTCCGTTTTCAAATGTTTTATTTTTGAACATCAGTTCACATTTGTAGGTGGATCATCAGTGTTAGAGCTAAAATTAGCATGTTTAAAGTGATTTTCATGCTTCCAGGGCCTTGGGAAGTGAATTAAATACTATTTGGAGGCATTTAATGTTCAATCAAAAACAGCTGATTTTTGACAAAAGAGATAACACCCCCCCCCATTACGTCATGCTTCAGAAATGTGGAAAATGGTCCGTTTTCAAATGTTTTATTTTTGAACATCAGTTCACATTTGTAGGTGGATCATCAGTGTTAGAGCTAAAATTAGCATGTTTAAAGTGATTTTCATGCTTCCAGGGCCTTGGGAAGTGAATTAAATACTATTTGGAGGCATTTAATGTTCAATCAAAAACAGCTGATTTTTGACAAAAGAGATAACACCCCCCCATTACGTCATGCTTCAGAAATGTGGAAAATGGTCCGTTTTCAAATGTTTTATTTTTGAACATCAGTTCACATTTGTAGGTGGATCATCAGTGTTAGAGCTAAAATTAGCATGTTTAAAGTGATTTTCATGCTTCCAGGGCCTTGGGAAGTGAATTAAATACTATTTGGAGGCATTTAATGTTCAATCAAAAACAGCTGATTTTTGACAAAAGAGATAACACCCCCCCATTACGTCATGCTTCAGAAATGTGGAAAATGGTCCGTTTTCAAATGTTTTCTTTTTGAACGTCAGTTCACATTTGTAGGTGGATCATCAGTGTTAGAGCTAAAATTAGCATGTTTAAAGTGATTTTCATGCTTCCAGGGGCCTTAAACACAAGATTTATGGAATGGTTAAAAGTGCATGAAAATGGCCAATTTACTCACTCTGAGTTCTCAAAAAGGGTTTCTTCACCCAGGGAAGTTATTTAAATACCATTTGGAGGCATTTAATGTTCGAGCAAAAACGGCTGATTTTCGACAAAAGAGATAACACCCCCCCATTACGTCATGCTTCAGAAATGTGGAAAATGGTCCGTTTTCAAATATTTTATTTTTGAACGTCAGTT
Source organism: Lissotriton vulgaris (assembly GCF_964263255.1). Classification (NCBI taxonomy): domain Eukaryota; kingdom Metazoa; phylum Chordata; class Amphibia; order Caudata; family Salamandridae; genus Lissotriton; species Lissotriton vulgaris. The sequence goes on along the minus strand of NW_028248302.1, from coordinate 89,943 downwards.
CACATTTGTAGGTGGATCATCAGTGTTAGAGCTAAAATTAGCATGTTTAAAGTGATTTTCATGCTTCCAGGGGCTCGGGAAGTGAATTAAATACTATTTGGAGGCATTTAATGTTCAATCAAAAACAGCTGATTTTTGACAAAAGAGATAACACCCCCCCATTACGTCATGCTTCTGAAATGTGGAAAATGGTCCGTTTTCAAATGTTTTATTTTTGAACGTCAGTTCACATTTGTAGGTGGATCATCAGTGTTAGAGCTAAAATTAGCATGTTTAAAGTGATTTTCATGCTTCCAGGGGCTCGGGAAGTGAATTAAATACTATTTGGAGGCATTTAATGTTCAATCAAAAACAGCTGATTTTTGACAAAAGAGATAACACCCCCCCCATTACGTCATGCTTCAGAAATGTGGAAAATGGTCCGTTTTCAAATGTTTTATTTTTGAACATCAGTTCACATTTGTAGGTGGATCATCAGTGTTAGAGCTAAAATTAGCATGTTTAAAGTGATTTTCATGCTTCCAGGGCCTTGGGAAGTGAATTAAATACTATTTGGAGGCATTTAATGTTCAATCAAAAACAGCTGATTTTTGACAAAAGAGATAACACCCCCCCCCATTACGTCATGCTTCAGAAATGTGGAAAATGGTCCGTTTTCAAATGTTTTATTTTTGAACATCAGTTCACATTTGTAGGTGGATCATCAGTGTTAGAGCTAAAATTAGCATGTTTAAAGTGATTTTCATGCTTCCAGGGCCTTGGGAAGTGAATTAAATACTATTTGGAGGCATTTAATGTTCAATCAAAAACAGCTGATTTTTGACAAAAGAGATAACACCCCCCCATTACGTCATGCTTCAGAAATGTGGAAAATGGTCCGTTTTCAAATGTTTTCTTTTTGAACGTCAGTTCACATATGTAGGTGGATCATCAGTGTTAGAGCTAAAATTAGCATGTTTAAAGTGATTTTCATGCTTCCAGGGGCCCTAAACACAAGATTTATGGAATGGTTAAAAGTGCATGAAAATGGCCAATTTACTCACTCTGAGTTCTCAAAAAGGGTTTCTTCACCCAGGGAAGTTAATTAAATACCATTTGGAGGCATTTAATGTTCGAGCAAAAACGGCTGATTTTCGACAAAAGAGATAACACCCCCCCATTACGTCATGCTTCAGAAATGTGGAAAATGGTCCGTTTTCAAATGTTTTATTTTTGAACGTCAGTTCACATTTGTAGGTGGATCATCAGTGTTAGAGCTAAAATTAGCATGTTTAAAGTGATTTTCATGCTTCCAGGGGCTCGGGAAGTGAATTAAATACTATTTGGAGGCATTTAATGTTCAATCAAAAACAGCTGATTTTTGACAAAAGAGATAACACCCCCCCCCATTACGTCATGCTTCAGAATTGTGGAAAATGGTCCGTTTTCAAATGTTTTATTTTTGAACGTCAGTTCACATTTGTAGGTGGATCATCAGTGTTAGAGCTAAAATTTGCATGTTTAAAGTGATTTTCATGCTTCCAGGGGCTCGGGAAGTGAATTAAATACTATTTGGAGGCATTTAATGTTCAATCAAAAACAGCTGATTTTTGACAAAAGAGATAACACCCCCCCCATTACGTCATGCTTCAGAAATGTGGAAAATGGTCCGTTTTCAAATGTTTTCTTTTTGAACGTCAGTTCACATTTGAAGGTGGATCATCAGTGTTAGAGCTAAAATTAGCATGTTTAAAGTGATTTTCATGCTTCCAGGGGCCCTAAACACAAGATTTATGTAATGGTTAAAAGTGCATGAAAATGGCCAATTTACTCACTCTAAGTTCTCAAAAAGGGTTTCTTCACCCCGGGAAGTTAATTAAATACCATTTGGAGGCATTTAATGTTCGAGCAAAAACGGCTGATTTTTGACAAAAGAGATAACACCCCCCCATTACGTCATGCTTCTGAAATGTGGAAAATGGTCCGTTTTCAAATGTTTTATTTTTGAACGTCAGTTCACATTTGTAGGTGGATCATCAGAGTTAGAGCTAAAATTAGCATGTTTAAAGTGATTTTCATGCTTCCAGGGGCTCGGGAAGTGAATTAAATACTATTTGGAGGCATTTAATGTTCAAGCAAAAACGGCTGATTTTCGACAAAAGAGATAACACCCCCCCATTACGTCATGCTTCAGAAATGTGGAAAATGGTCCGTTTTCAAATGTTTTATTTTTGAACATCAGTTCACATTTGTAGGTGGATCATCAGTGTTAGAGCTAAAATTAGCATGTTTAAAGTGATTTTCATGCTTCCAGGGCCTCGGGAAGTGAATTAAATACTATTTGGAGGCATTTAATGTTCAATCAAAAACAGCTGATTTTTGACAAAAGAGATAACACCCCCCCCCCCATTACGTCATGCTTCAGAAATGTGGAAAATGGTCCGTTTTCAAATGTTTTATTTTTGAACATCAGTTCACATTTGTAGGTGGATCATCAGTGTTAGAGCTAAAATTAGCATGTTTAAAGTGATTTTCATGCTTCCAGGGCCTTGGGAAGTGAATTAAATACTATTTGGAGGCATTTAATGTTCAATCAAAAACAGCTGATTTTTGACAAAAGAGATAACACCCCCCCATTACGTCATGCTTCAGAAATGTGGAAAATGGTCCGTTTTCAAATGTTTTCTTTTTGAACGTCAGTTCACATTTGTAGGTGGATCATCAGTGTTAGAGCTAAAATTAGCATGTTTAAAGTGATTTTCATGCTTCCAGGGGCCCTAAACACAAGATTTATGGAATGGTTAAAAGTGCATGAAAATGGCCAATTTACTCACTCTGAGTTCTCAAAAAGGGTTTCTTCACCCCGGGAAGTTAATTAAATACCATTTGGAGGCATTTAATGTTCGAGCAAAAACGGCTGATTTTCGACAAAAGAGATAACACCCCCCCATTACGTCATGCTTCAGAAATGTGGAAAATGGTCCGTTTTCAAATGTTTTATTTTTGAACGTCAGTTCACATTTGTAGGTGGATCATCAGTGTTAGAGCTAAAATTAGCATGTTTAAAGTGATTTTCATGCTTCCAGGGGCTCGGGAAGTGAATTAAATACTATTTGGAGGCATTTAATGTTCAATCAAAAACAGCTGATTTTTGACAAAATAGATAACACCCCCCCATTACGTCATGCTTCTGAAATGTGGAAAATGGTCCGTTTTCAAATGTTTTATTTTTGAACGTCAGTTCACATTTGTAGGTGGATCATCAGAGTTAGAGCTAAAATTAGCATGTTTAAAGTGATTTTCATGCTTCCAGGGGCTCGGGAAGTGAATTAAATACTATTTGGAGGCATTTAATGTTCAAGCAAAAACGGCTGATTTTCGACAAAAGAGATAACACCCCCCCATTACGTCATGCTTCAGAAATGTGGAAAATGGTCCGTTTTCAAATGTTTTATTTTTGAACATCAGTTCACATTTGTAGGTGGATCATCAGTGTTAGAGCTAAAATTAGCATGTTTAAAGTGATTTTCATGCTTCCAGGGCCTCGGGAAGTGAATTAAATACTATTTGGAGGCATTTAATGTTCAATCAAAAACAGCTGATTTTTGACAAAAGAGATAACACCCCCCCCCATTACGTCATGCTTCAGAAATGTGGAAAATGGTCCGTTTTCAAATGTTTTATTTTTGAACATCAGTTCACATTTGTAGGTGGATCATCAGTGTTAGAGCTAAAATTAGCATGTTTAAAGTGATTTTCATGCTTCCAGGGGCCCTAAAACACAAGATTTATGGAATGGTTAAAAGTGCATGAAAATGGCCAATTTACTCACTCTGAGTTCTCAAAAAGGGTTTCTTCACCCAGGGAAGGTAATTAAAATACCATTTGGAGGCATTTAATGTTCGAGCAAAAACGGCTGATTTTCGACAAAAGAGATAACACCCCCCCATTACGTCATGCTTCAGAAATGTGGAAAATGGCCCGTTTTCAAATGTTTTATTTTTGAACGTCAGTTCACATTTGTAGGTGGATCATCAGTGTTAGAGCTAAAATTAGCATGTTTAAAGTGATTTTCATGCTTCCAGGGGCTCGGGAAGTGAATTAAATACTATTTGGAGGCATTTAATGTTCTAGCAAAAACGGCTGATTTTCGACAAAAGAGATAACACCCCCCCATTACGTCATGCTTCAGAAATGTGGAAAATGGTCCGTTTTCAAATGTTTTATTTTTGAACGTCAGTTCACATTTGTAGGTGGATCATCAGTGTTAGAGCTAAAATTAGCATGTTTAAAGTGATTTTCATGCTTCCAGGGGCTCGGGAAGTGAATTAAATACTATTTGGAGGCATTTAATGTTCAATCAAAAACAGCAGATTTTTGACAAAAGAGATAACACCCCCCCCATTACGTCATGCTTCAGAAATGTGGAAAATGGTCCGTTTTCAAATGTTTTCTTTTTGAACGTCAGTTCACATTTGTAGGTGGATCATCAGTGTTAGAGCTAAAATTAGCATTTTTAAAGTGGTTTTCATGCTTCCAGGGGCCCTAAACACAAGATTTATGGAATGGTTAAAAGTGCATGAAAATGGCCAATTTACTCACTCTGAGTTCTCAAAAAGGGTTTCTTCACCCAGGGAAGGTAATTAAATACCATTTGGAGGCATTTAATGTTCGAGCAAAAACGTCTGAATTTTCGACAAAAGAGATAACACCCCCCCATTACGTCATGCTTCAGAAATGTGGAAAATGGTCCGTTTTCAAATGTTTTATTTTTGAACGTCAGTTCACATTTGTAGGTGGATCATCAGTGTTAGAGCTAGAATTAGCATGTTTAAAGTGATTTTCATGCTTCCAGGGGCTCGGGAAGTGAATTAAATACTATTTGGAGGCATTTAATGTTCAATCAAAAACAGCTGATTTTTGACAAAAGAGATAACACCCCCCCATTACGTCATGCTTCTGAAATGTGGAAAATGGTCCGTTTTCAAATGTTTTCTTTTTGAACGTCAGTTCACATTTGTAGGTGGATCATCAGTGTTAGAGCTAAAATTAGCATGTTTAAAGTGATTTTCATGCTTCCAGGGGCCCTAAACACAAGATTTATGGAATGGTTAAAAGTGCATGAAAATGGCCAATTTACTCACTCTGAGTTCTCAAAAAGGGTTTCTTCACCCAGGGAAGTTAATTAAATACCATTTGGAGGCATTTAATGTTCAAGCAAAAACGGCTGATTTTCGACAAAAGAGATAACACCCCCCCATTACGTCATGCTTCAGAAATGTGGAAAATGGTCCGTTTTCAAATGTTTTATTTTTGAACGTCAGTTCACATTTGTAGGTGGATCATCAGAGTTAGAGCTAAAATTAGCATGTTTAAAGTGATTTTCATGCTTCCAGGGGCTCGGGAAGTGAATTAAATACTATTTGGAGGCATTTAATGTTCAAGCAAAAACGGCTGATTTTCGACAAAAGAGATAACACCCCCCCATTACGTCATGCTTCAGAAATGTGGAAAATGGTCCGTTTTCAAATGTTTTAGTTTTTGAACATCAGTTCACATTTGTAGGTGGATCATCAGTGTTAGAGCTAAAATTAGCATGTTTAAAGTGATTTTCATGCTTCCAGGGCCTCGGGAAGTGAATTAAATACTATTTGGAGGCATTTAATGTTCAATCAAAAACAGCTGATTTTTGACAAAAGAGATAACACCCCCCCCCATTACGTCATGCTTCAGAAATGTGGAAAATGGTCCGTTTTCAAATGTTTTATTTTTGAACATCAGTTCACATTTGTAGGTGGATCATCAGTGTTAGAGCTAAAATTAGCATGTTTAAAGTGATTTTCATGCTTCCAGGGCCTTGGGAAGTGAATTAAATACTATTTGGAGGCATTTAATGTTCAATCAAAAACAGCTGATTTTTGACAAAAGAGATAACACCCCCCCCATTACGTCATGCTTCAGAAATGTGGAAAATGGTCCGTTTTCAAATGTTTTATTTTTGAACATCAGTTCACATTTGTAGGTGGATCATCAGTGTTAGAGCTAAAATTAGCATGTTTAAAGTGATTTTCATGCTTCCAGGGCCTTGGGAAGTGAATTAAATACTATTTGGAGGCATTTAATGTTCAATCAAAAACAGCTGATTTTTGACAAAAGAGATAACACCCCCCCATTACGTCATGCTTCAGAAATGTGGAAAATGGTCCGTTTTCAAATGTTTTCTTTTTGAACGTCAGTTCACATTTGTAGGTGGATCATCAGTGTTAGAGCTAAAATTAGCATGTTTAAAGTGATTTTCATGCTTCCAGGGGCCTTAAACACAAGATTTATGGAATGGTTAAAAGTGCATGAAAATGGCCAATTTACTCACTCTGAGTTCTCAAAAAGGGTTTCTTCACCCAGGGAAGTTATTTAAATACCATTTGGAGGCATTTAATGTTCGAGCAAAAACGGCTGATTTTCGACAAAAGAGATAACACCCCCCCATTACGTCATGCTTCAGAAATGTGGAAAATGGTCCGTTTTCAAATGTTTTATTTTTGAACGTCAGTTCACATTTGTAGGTGGATCATCAGTGTTAGAGCTAAAATTAGCATGTTTAAAGTGATTTTCATGCTTCCAGGGGCTCGGGAAGTGAATTAAATACTATTTGGAGGCATTTAATGTTCAATCAAAAACAGCTGATTTTTGACAAAAGAGATAACACCCCCCCATTACGTCATGCTTCTGAAATGTGGAAAATGGTCCGTTTTCAAATGTTTTATTTTTGAACGTCAGTTCACATTTGTAGGTGGATCATCAGTGTTAGAGCTAAAATTAGCATGTTTAAAGTGATTTTCATGCTTCCAGGGGCTCGGGAAGTGAATTAAATACTATTTGGAGGCATTTAATGTTCAAGCAAAAATGGCTGATTTTCGACAAAAGAGATAACACCCCCCCATTACGTCATGCTTCAGAAATGTGGAAAATGGTCCGTTTTCAAATGTTTTATTTTTGAACATCAGTTCACATTTGTAGGTGGATCATCAGTGTTAGAGCTAAAATTAGCATGTTTAAAGTGATTTTCATGCTTCCAGGGCCTCGGGAAGTGAATTAAATACTATTTGGAGGCATTTAATGTTCAATCAAAAACAGCTGATTTTTGACAAAAGAGATAACACCCCCCCCCATTACGTCATGCTTCAGAAATGTGGAAAATGGTCCGTTTTCAAATGTTTTATTTTTGAACATCAGTTCACATTTGTAGGTGGATCATCAGTGTTAGAGCTAAAATTAGCATGTTTAAAGTGATTTTCATGCTTCCAGGGGCCCTAAACACAAGATTTATGGAATGGTTAAAAGTGCATGAAAATGGCCAATTTACTCACTCTGAGTTCTCAAAAAGGGTTTCTTCACCCAGGGAAGGTAATTAAATACCATTTGGAGGCATTTAATGTTCGAGCAAAAACGGCTGATTTTCGACAAAAGAGATAACACCCCCCCATTACGTCATGCTTCAGAAATGTGGAAAATGGCCCGTTTTCAAATGTTTTATTTTTGAACGTCAGTTCACATTTGTAGGTGGATCATCAGTGTTAGAGCTAAAATTAGCATGTTTAAAGTGATTTTCATGCTTCCAGGGGCTCGGGAAGTGAATTAAATACTATTTGGAGGCATTTAATGTTCTAGCAAAAACGGCTGATTTTCGACAAAAGAGATAACACCCCCCCATTACGTCATGCTTCAGAAATGTGGAAAATGGTCCGTTTTCAAATGTTTTATTTTTGAACGTCAGTTCACATTTGTAGGTGGATCATCAGTGTTAGAGCTAAAATTAGCATGTTTAAAGTGATTTTCATGCTTCCAGGGGCTCGGGAAGTGAATTAAATACTATTTGGAGGCATTTAATGTTCAATCAAAAACAGCAGATTTTTGACAAAAGAGATAACACCCCCCCCATTACGTCATGCTTCAGAAATGTGGAAAATGGTCCGTTTTCAAATGTTTTCTTTTTGAACGTCAGTTCACATTTGTAGGTGGATCATCAGTGTTAGAGCTAAAATTAGCATTTTTAAAGTGGTTTTCATGCTTCCAGGGGCCCTAAACACAAGATTTATGGAATGGTTAAAAGTGCATGAAAATGGCCAATTTACTCACTCTGAGTTCTCAAAAAGGGTTTCTTCACCCAGGGAAGGTAATTAAATACCATTTGGAGGCATTTAATGTTCGAGCAAAAACGTCTGATTTTCGACAAAAGAGATAACACCCCCCCATTACGTCATGCTTCAGAAATGTGGAAAATGGTCCGTTTTCAAATGTTTTATTTTTGAACGTCAGTTCACATTTGTAGGTGGATCATCAGTGTTAGAGCTAGAATTAGCATGTTTAAAGTGATTTTCATGCTTCCAGGGGCTCGGGAAGTGAATTCAATACTATTTGGAGGCATTTAATGTTCAATCAAAAACAGCTGATTTTTGACAAAAGAGATAACACCCCCCCATTACGTCATGCTTCTGAAATGTGGAAAATGGTCCGTTTTCAAATGTTTTATTTTTGAACGTCAGTTCACATTTGTAGGTGGATCATCAGTGTTAGAGCTAAAATTAGCATGTTTAAAGTGATTTTCATGCTTCCAGGGGCTCGGGAAGTGAATTAAATACTATTTGGAGGCATTTAATGTTCAATCAAAAACAGCTGATTTTTGACAAAAGAGATAACACCCCCCCATTACGTCATGCTTCAGAAATGTGGAAAATGGTCCGTTTTCAAATGTTTTCTTTTTGAACGTCAGTTCACATTTGTAGGTGGAACATCAGTGTTAGAGCTAAAATTAGCATGTTTAAAGTGATTTTCATGCTTCCAGGGCCTCGGGAAGTGAATTAAATACTATTTGGAGGCATTTAATGTTCAATCAAAAACAGCTGATTTTTGACAAAAGAGATAACACCCCCCCCTTTACGTCATGCTTCAGAAATGTGGAAAATGGTCAGTTTTCAAATGTTTTCTTTTTGAACGTCAGTTCACATTTGTAGGTGGATCATCAGTGTTAGAGCTAAAATTAGCATGTTGAAAGTGATTTTCATGCTTCCAGGGGCTCGGGAAGTGAATTAAATACTATTTGGAGGCATTTAATGTTCAATCAAAAACAGCTGGTTTTTGACAAAAGAGATAACACCCCCCCATTACGTCATGCTTCAGAAATGTGGAAAATGGTCCGTTTTCAAATGTTTTATTTTTGAACGTCAGTTCACATTTGTAGGTGGATCATCAGTGTTAGAGCTCAAATTAGCATGTTTAAAGTGATTTTCATTCTTCCAGGGGCTCGGGAAGTGAATTAAATACTATTTGGATGCATTTAATGTTCAATCAAAAACAGTTGATTTTTGACAAAAGACATTACACCCCCCCATTACGTCATGCTTCAGAAAAGTGGAAAATGGTCCGTTTTCAAATGTTTTCTTTTTGAACGTCAGTTCACATTTGTGGGTGGATCATCAGAGTTAGAGCTAAAATTAGCATGTTTAAAGTGATTTGGGCTCGGGAAGTGAATTAAATACTATTTGGAGGCATTTAATGTTCAATCAAAAACAGCTGATTTTTGACAAAAGAGATAACACCCCCCCATTACGTCATGCTTCAGAAATGTGGAAAATGGTCCGTTTTCAAATGTTTTCTTTTTGAACGTCAGTTCACATTTGTAGGTGGATCATCAGTGTTAGAGCTAAAATTAGCATGTTTAAAGTGATTTTCATGCTTCCAGGGGCTCGGGAAGTGAATTAAATACTATTTGGAGGCATTTAATGTTCAATCAAAAACAGCTGATTTTTGACAAAAGAGATAACACCCCCCCATTACGTCATGCTTCTGAAATGTGGAAAATGGTCCGTTTTCAAATGTTTTATTTTTGAACGTCAGTTCACATTTGTAGGTGGATCATCAGTGTTAGAGCTAAAATTAGCATGTTTAAAGTGATTTTCATGCTTCCAGGGGCTCGGGAAGTGAATTAAATACTATTTGGAGGCATTTAATGTTCAAGCAAAAATGGCTGATTTTCGACAAAAGAGATAACACCCCCCCATTACGTCATGCTTCAGAAATGTGGAAAATGGTCCGTTTTCAAATGTTTTATTTTTGAACATCAGTTCACATTTGTAGGTGGATCATCAGTGTTAGAGCTAAAATTAGCATGTTTAAAGTGATTTTCATGCTTCCAGGGCCTCGGGAAGTGAATTAAATACTATTTGGAGGCATTTAATGTTCAATCAAAAACAGCTGATTTTTGACAAAAGAGATAACACCCCCCCCCATTACGTCATGCTTCAGAAATGTGGAAAATGGTCCGTTTTCAAATGTTTTATTTTTGAACATCAGTTCACATTTGTAGGTGGATCATCAGTGTTAGAGCTAAAATTAGCATGTTTAAAGTGATTTTCATGCTTCCAGGGGCCCTAAACACAAGATTTATGGAATGGTTAAAAGTGCATGAAAATGGCCAATTTACTCACTCTGAGTTCTCAAAAAGGGTTTCTTCACCCAGGGAAGGTAATTAAATACCATTTGGAGGCATTTAATGTTCGAGCAAAAACGGCTGATTTTCGACAAAAGAGATAACACCCCCCCATTACGTCATGCTTCAGAAATGTGGAAAATGGCCCGTTTTCAAATGTTTTATTTTTGAACGTCAGTTCACATTTGTAGGTGGATCATCAGTGTTAGAGCTAAAATTAGCATGTTTAAAGTGATTTTCATGCTTCCAGGGGCTCGGGAAGTGAATTAAATACTATTTGGAGGCATTTAATGTTCTAGCAAAAACGGCTGATTTTCGACAAAAGAGATAACACCCCCCCATTACGTCATGCTTCAGAAATGTGGAAAATGGTCCGTTTTCAAATGTTTTATTTTTGAACGTCAGTTCACATTTGTAGGTGGATCATCAGTGTTAGAGCTAAAATTAGCATGTTTAAAGTGATTTTCATGCTTCCAGGGGCTCGGGAAGTGAATTAAATACTATTTGGAGGCATTTAATGTTCAATCAAAAACAGCAGATTTTTGACAAAAGAGATAACACCCCCCCCATTACGTCATGCTTCAGAAATGTGGAAAATGGTCCGTTTTCAAATGTTTTCTTTTTGAACGTCAGTTCACATTTGTAGGTGGATCATCAGTGTTAGAGCTAAAATTAGCATTTTTAAAGTGGTTTTCATGCTTCCAGGGGCCCTAAACACAAGATTTATGGAATGGTTAAAAGTGCATGAAAATGGCCAATTTACTCACTCTGAGTTCTCAAAAAGGGTTTCTTCACCCAGGGAAGGTAATTAAATACCATTTGGAGGCATTTAATGTTCGAGCAAAAACGTCTGATTTTCGACAAAAGAGATAACACCCCCCCATTACGTCATGCTTCAGAAATGTGGAAAATGGTCCGTTTTCAAATGTTTTATTTTTGAACGTCAGTTCACATTTGTAGGTGGATCATCAGTGTTAGAGCTAGAATTAGCATGTTTAAAGTGATTTTCATGCTTCCAGGGGCTCGGGAAGTGAATTCAATACTATTTGGAGGCATTTAATGTTCAATCAAAAACAGCTGATTTTTGACAAAAGAGATAACACCCCCCCATTACGTCATGCTTCTGAAATGTGGAAAATGGTCCGTTTTCAAATGTTTTATTTTTGAACGTCAGTTCACATTTGTAGGTGGATCATCAGTGTTAGAGCTAAAATTAGCATGTTTAAAGTGATTTTCATGCTTCCAGGGGCTCGGGAAGTGAATTAAATACTATTTGGAGGCATTTAATGTTCAATCAAAAACAGCTGATTTTTGACAAAAGAGATAACACCCCCCCATTACGTCATGCTTCAGAAATGTGGAAAATGGTCCGTTTTCAAATGTTTTCTTTTTGAACGTCAGTTCACATTTGTAGGTGGAACATCAGTGTTAGAGCTAAAATTAGCATGTTTAAAGTGATTTTCATGCTTCCAGGGCCTCGGGAAGTGAATTAAATACTATTTGGAGGCATTTAATGTTCAATCAAAAACAGCTGATTTTTGACAAAAGAGATAACACCCCCCCCTTTACGTCATGCTTCAGAAATGTGGAAAATGGTCAGTTTTCAAATGTTTTCTTTTTGAACGTCAGTTCACATTTGTAGGTGGATCATCAGTGTTAGAGCTAAAATTAGCATGTTGAAAGTGATTTTCATGCTTCCAGGGGCTCGGGAAGTGAATTAAATACTATTTGGAGGCATTTAATGTTCAATCAAAAACAGCTGGTTTTTGACAAAAGAGATAACACCCCCCCATTACGTCATGCTTCAGAAATGTGGAAAATGGTCCGTTTTCAAATGTTTTATTTTTGAACGTCAGTTCACATTTGTAGGTGGATCATCAGTGTTAGAGCTCAAATTAGCATGTTTAAAGTGATTTTCATTCTTCCAGGGGCTCGGGAAGTGAATTAAATACTATTTGGATGCATTTAATGTTCAATCAAAAACAGTTGATTTTTGACAAAAGACATTACACCCCCCCATTACGTCATGCTTCAGAAAAGTGGAAAATGGTCCGTTTTCAAATGTTTTCTTTTTGAACGTCAGTTCACATTTGTGGGTGGATCATCAGAGTTAGAGCTAAAATTAGCATGTTTAAAGTGATTTGGGCTCGGGAAGTGAATTAAATACTATTTGGAGGCATTTAATGTTCAATCAAAAACAGCTGATTTTTGACAAAAGAGATAACACCCCCCCATTACGTCATGCTTCAGAAATGTGGAAAATGGTCCGTTTTCAAATGTTTTCTTTTTGAACGTCAGTTCACATTTGTAGGTGGATCATCAGTGTTAGAGCTAAAATTAGCATGTTTAAAGTGATTTTCATGCTTCCAGGGGCCCTAAACACAAGATTTATGGAATGGTTAAAAGTGCATGAAAATGGCCAATTTACTCACTCTGAGTTCTCAAAAAGGGTTTCTTCACCCAGGGAAGTTAATTAAATACCATTTGGAGGCATTTAATGTTCGAGCAAAAACGGCTGATTTTCGACAAAAGAGATAACACCCCCCCATTACGTCATGCTTCAGAAATGTGGAAAATGGTCCGTTTTCAAATGTTTTATTTTTGAACGTCAGTTCACATTTGTAGGTGGATCATCAGTGTTAGAGCTAAAATTAGCATGTTTAAAGTGATTTTCATGCTTCCAGGGGCTCGGGAAGTGAATTAAATACTATTTGGAGGCATTTAATGTTCAATCAAAAACAGCTGATTTTTGACAAAAGAGATAACACCCCCCCATTACGTCATGCTTCTGAAATGTGGAAAATGGTCCGTTTTCAAATGTTTTATTTTTGAACGTCAGTTCACATTTGTAGGTGGATCATCAGAGTTAGAGCTAAAATTAGCATGTTTAAAGTGATTTTCATGCTTCCAGGGGCTCGGGAAGTGAATTAAATACTATTTGGAGGCATTTAATGTTCAATCAAAAACAGCTGATTTTTGACAAAAGAGATAACACCCCCCCCATTACGTCATGCTTCAGAAATGTGGAAAATGGTCCGTTTTCAAATGTTTTATTTTTGAACATCAGTTCACATTTGTAGGTGGATCATCAGTGTTAGAGCTAAAATTAGCATGTTTAAAGTGATTTTCATGCTTCCAGGGCCTTGGGAAGTGAATTAAATACTATTTGGAGGCATTTAATGTTCAATCAAAAACAGCTGATTTTTGACAAAAGAGATAACACCCCCCCCATTACGTCATGCTTCAGAAATGTGGAAAATGGTCCGTTTTCAAATGTTTTCTTTTTGAACGTCAGTTCACATTTGTAGGTGGATCATCAGTGTTAGAGCTAAAATTAGCATGTTTAAAGTGATTTTCATGCTTCCAGGGGCCCTAAACACAAGATTTATGGAATGGTTAAAAGTGCATGAAAATGGCCAATTTACTCACTCTGAGTTCTCAAAAAGGGTTTCTTCACCCCGGGAAGTTAATTAAATACCATTTGGAGGCATTTAATGTTCGAGCAAAAACGGCTGATTTTCGACAAAAGAGATAACACCCCCCCATTACGTCATGCTTCAGAAATGTGGAAAATGGTCCGTTTTCAAATGTTTTATTTTTGAACGTCAGTTCACATTTGTAGGTGGATCATCAGTGTTAGAGCTAAAATTAGCATGTTTAAAGTGATTTTCATGCTTCCAGGGGCTCGGGAAGTGAATTAAATACTATTTGGAGGCATTTAATGTTCAATCAAAAACAGCTGATTTTTGACAAAATAGATAACACCCCCCATTACGTCATGCTTCTGAAATGTGGAAAATGGTCCGTTTTCAAATGTTTTATTTTTGAACGTCAGTTCACATTTGTAGGTGGATCATCAGAGTTAGAGCTAAAATTAGCATGTTTAAAGTGATTTTCATGCTTCCAGGGGCTCTGGAAGTGAATTAAATACTATTTGGAGGCATTTAATGTTCAAGCAAAAACGGCTGATTTTCGACAAAAGAGATAACACCCCCCCATTACGTCATGCTTCAGAAATGTGGAAAATGGTCCGTTTTCAAATGTTTTATTTTTGAACATCAGTTCACATTTGTAGGTGGATCATCAGTGTTAGAGCTAAAATTAGCATGTTTAAAGTGATTTTCATGCTTCCAGGGCCTCGGGAAGTGAATTAAATACTATTTGGAGGCATTTAATGTTCAATCAAAAACAGCTGATTTTTGACAAAAGAGATAACACCCCCCCATTACGTCATGCTTCAGAAATGTGGAAAATGGTCCGTTTTCAAATGTTTTATTTTTGAACATCAGTTCACATTTGTAGGTGGATCATCAGTGTTAGAGCTAAAATTAGCATGTTTAAAGTGATTTTCATGCTTCCAGGGGCCCTAAACACAAGATTTATGGAATGGTTAAAAGTGCATGAAAATGGCCAATTTACTCACTCTGAGTTCTCAAAAAGGGTTTCTTCACCCAGGGAAGGTAATTAAATACCATTTGGAGGCATTTAATGTTCGAGCAAAAACGGCTGATTTTCGACAAAAGAGATAACACCCCCCCATTACGTCATGCTTCAGAAATGTGGAAAATGGCCCGTTTTCAAATGTTTTATTTTTGAACGTCAGTTCACATTTGTAGGTGGATCATCAGTGTTAGAGCTAAAATTAGCATGTTTAAAGTGATTTTCATGCTTCCAGGGGCTCGGGAAGTGAATTAAATACTATTTGGAGGCATTTAATGTTCTAGCAAAAACGGCTGATTTTCGACAAAAGAGATAACACCCCCCCATTACGTCATGCTTCAGAAATGTGGAAAATGGTCCGTTTTCAAATGTTTTATTTTTGAACGTCAGTTCACATTTGTAGGTGGATCATCAGTGTTAGAGCTAAAATTAGCATGTTTAAAGTGATTTTCATGCTTCCAGGGGCTCGGGAAGTGAATTAAATACTATTTGGAGGCATTTAATGTTCAATCAAAAACAGCAGATTTTTGACAAAAGAGATAACACCCCCCCCATTACGTCATGCTTCAGAAATGTGGAAAATGGTCCGTTTTCAAATGTTTTCTTTTTGAACGTCAGTTCACATTTGTAGGTGGATCATCAGTGTTAGAGCTAAAATTAGCATTTTTAAAGTGGTTTTCATGCTTCCAGGGGCCCTAAACACAAGATTTATGGAATGGTTAAAAGTGCATGAAAATGGCCAATTTACTCACTCTGAGTTCTCAAAAAGGGTTTCTTCACCCAGGGAAGGTAATTAAATACCATTTGGAGGCATTTAATGTTCGAGCAAAAACGTCTGATTTTCGACAAAAGAGATAACACCCCCCCATTACGTCATGCTTCAGAAATGTGGAAAATGGTCCGTTTTCAAATGTTTTATTTTTGAACGTCAGTTCACATTTGTAGGTGGATCATCAGTGTTAGAGCTAGAATTAGCATGTTTAAAGTGATTTTCATGCTTCCAGGGGCTCGGGAAGTGAATTAAATACTATTTGGAGGCATTTAATGTTCAATCAAAAACAGCTGATTTTTGACAAAAGAGATAACACCCCCCCATTACGTCATGCTTCTGAAATGTGGAAAATGGTCCGTTTTCAAATGTTTTCTTTTTGAACGTCAGTTCACATTTGTAGGTGGATCATCAGTGTTAGAGCTAAAATTAGCATGTTTAAAGTGATTTTCATGCTTCCAGGGGCCCTAAACACAAGATTTATGGAATGGTTAAAAGTGCATGAAAATTGGCCAATTTACTCACTCTGAGTTCTCAAAAAGGGTTTCTTCACCCAGGGAAGTTAATTAAATACCATTTGGAGGCATTTAATGTTCGAGCAAAAACGGCTGATTTTCGACAAAAGAGATAACACCCCCCCATTACGTCATGCTTCAGAAATGTGGAAAATGGTCCGTTTTCAAATGTTTTATTTTTGAACGTCAGTTCACATTTGTAGGTGGATCATCAGAGTTAGAGCTAAAATTAGCATGTTTAAAGTGATTTTCATGCTTCCAGGGGCTCGGGAAGTGAATTAAATACTATTTGGAGGCATTTAATGTTCAAGCAAAAACGGCTGATTTTCGACAAAAGAGATAACACCCCCCCATTACGTCATGCTTCAGAAATGTGGAAAATGGTCCGTTTTCAAATGTTTTAGTTTTTGAACATCAGTTCACATTTGTAGGTGGATCATCAGTGTTAGAGCTAAAATTAGCATGTTTAAAGTGATTTTCATGCTTCCAGGGCCTCGGGAAGTGAATTAAATACTATTTGGAGGCATTTAATGTTCAATCAAAAACAGCTGATTTTTGACAAAAGAGATAACACCCCCCCCATTACGTCATGCTTCAGAAATGTGGACAATGGTCCGTTTTCAAATGTTTTATTTTTGAACATCAGTTCACATTTGTAGGTGGATCATCAGTGTTAGAGCTAAAATTAGCATGTTTAAAGTGATTTTCATGCTTCCAGGGCCTTGGGAAGTGAATTAAATACTATTTGGAGGCATTTAATGTTCAATCAAAAACAGCTGATTTTTGACAAAAGAGATAACACCCCCCCCATTACGTCATGCTTCAGAAATGTGGAAAATGGTCCGTTTTCAAATGTTTTATTTTTGAACATCAGTTCACATTTGTAGGTGGATCATCAGTGTTAGAGCTAAAATTAGCATGTTTAAAGTGATTTTCATGCTTCCAGGGCCTTGGGAAGTGAATTAAATACTATTTGGAGGCATTTAATGTTCAATCAAAAACAGCTGATTTTTGACAAAAGAGATAACACCCCCCCATTACGTCATGCTTCAGAAATGTGGAAAATGGTCCGTTTTCAAATGTTTTATTTTTGAACATCAGTTCACATTTGTAGGTGGATCATCAGTGTTAGAGCTAAAATTAGCATGTTTAAAGTGATTTTCATGCTTCCAGGGCCTTGGGAAGTGAATTAAATACTATTTGGAGGCATTTAATGTTCAATCAAAAACAGCTGATTTTTGACAAAAGAGATAACACCCCCCATTACGTCATGCTTCAGAAATGTGGAAAATGGTCCGTTTTCAAATGTTTTCTTTTTGAACGTCAGTTCACATTTGTAGGTGGATCATCAGTGTTAGAGCTAAAATTAGCATGTTTAAAGTGATTTTCATGCTTCCAGGGGCCTTAAACACAAGATTTATGGAATGGTTAAAAGTGCATGAAAATGGCCAATTTACTCACTCTGAGTTCTCAAAAAGGGTTTCTTCACCCAGGGAAGTTATTTAAATACCATTTGGAGGCATTTAATGTTCGAGCAAAAACGGCTGATTTTCGACAAAAGAGATAACACCCCCCCATTACGTCATGCTTCAGAAATGTGGAAAATGGTCCGTTTTCAAATGTTTTATTTTTGAACGTCAGTTCACATTTGTAGGTGGATCATCAGTGTTAGAGCTAAAATTAGCATGTTTAAAGTGATTTTCATGCTTCCAGGGGCTCGGGAAGTGAATTAAATACTATTTGGAGGCATTTAATGTTCAATCAAAAACAGCTGATTTTTGACAAAAGAGATAACACCCCCCCATTACATCATGCTTCTGAAATGTGGAAAATGGTCCGTTTTCAAATGTTTTATTTTTGAACGTCAGTTCACATTTGTAGGTGGATCATCAGTGTTAGAGCTAAAATTAGCATGTTTAAAGTGATTTTCATGCTTCCAGGGGCTCGGGAAGTGAATTAAATACTATTTGGAGGCATTTAATGTTCAATCAAAAACAGCTGATTTTTGACAAAAGAGATAACACCCCCCCATTACGTCATGCTTCAGAAATGTGGAAAATGGTCCGTTTTCAAATGTTTTATTTTTGAACATCAGTTCACATTTGTAGGTGGATCATCAGTGTTAGAGCTAAAATTAGCATGTTTAAAGTGATTTTCATGCTTCCAGGGCCTTGGGAAGTGAATTAAATACTATTTGGAGGCATTTAATGTTCAATCAAAAACAGCTGATTTTTGACAAAAGAGATAACACCCCCCCAATACGTCATGCTTCAGAAATGTGGAAAATGGTCCGTTTTCAAATGTTTTCTTTTTGAACGTCAGTTCACATTTGTAGGTGGATCATCAGTGTTAGAGCTAAAATTAGCATGTTTAAAGTGATTTTCATGCTTCCAGGGGCCCTAAACACAAGATTTATGGAATGGTTAAAAGTGCATGAAAATGGCCAATTTACTCACTCTGAGTTCTCAAAAAGGGTTTCTTCACCCCGGGAAGTTAATTAAATACCATTTGGAGGCATTTAATGTTCGAGCAAAAACGGCTGATTTTCGACAAAAGAGATAACACCCCCCCATTACGTCATGCTTCAGAAATGTGGAAAATGGTCCGTTTTCAAATGTTTTATTTTTGAACGTCAGTTCACATTTGTAGGTGGATCATCAGTGTTAGAGCTAAAATTAGCATGTTTAAAGTGATTTTCATGCTTCCAGGGGCTCGGGAAGTGAATTAAATACTATTTGGAGGCATTTAATGTTCAATCAAAAACAGCTGATTTTTGACAAAATAGATAACACCCCCCCATTACGTCATGCTTCTGAAATGTGGAAAATGGTCCGTTTTCAAATGTTTTATTTTTGAACGTCAGTTCACATTTGTAGGTGGATCATCAGAGTTAGAGCTAAAATTAGCATGTTTAAAGTGATTTTCATGCTTCCAGGGGCTCGGGAAGTGAATTAAATACTATTTGGAGGCATTTAATGTTCAAGCAAAAACGGCTGATTTTCGACAAAAGAGATAACACCCCCCCATTACGTCATGCTTCAGAAATGTGGAAAATGGTCCGTTTTCAAATGTTTTATTTTTGAACATCAGTTCACATTTGTAGGTGGATCATCAGTGTTAGAGCTAAAATTAGCATGTTTAAAGTGATTTTCATGCTTCCAGGGGCCCTAAACACAAGATTTATGGAATGGTTAAAAGTGCATGAAAATGGCCAATTTACTCACTCTGAGTTCTCAAAAAGGGTTTCTTCACCCAGGGAAGGTAATTAAATACCATTTGGAGGCATTTAATGTTCGAGCAAAAACGGCTGATTTTCGACAAAAGAGATAACACCCCCCCATTACGTCATGCTTCAGAAATGTGGAAAATGGCCCGTTTTCAAATGTTTTATTTTTGAACGTCAGTTCACATTTGTAGGTGGATCATCAGTGTTAGAGCTAAAATTAGCATGTTTAAAGTGATTTTCATGCTTCCAGGGGCTCGGGAAGTGAATTAAATACTATTTGGAGGCATTTAATGTTCTAGCAAAAACGGCTGATTTTCGACAAAAGAGATAACACCCCCCCATTACGTCATGCTTCAGAAATGTGGAAAATGGTCCGTTTTCAAATGTTTTATTTTTGAACGTCAGTTCACATTTGTAGGTGGATCATCAGTGTTAGAGCTAAAATTAGCATGTTTAAAGTGATTTTCATGCTTCCAGGGGCTCGGGAAGTGAATTAAATACTATTTGGAGGCATTTAATGTTCAATCAAAAACAGCAGATTTTTGACAAAAGAGATAACACCCCCCCCATTACGTCATGCTTCAGAAATGTGGAAAATGGTCCGTTTTCAAATGTTTTCTTTTTGAACGTCAGTTCACATTTGTAGGTGGATCATCAGTGTTAGAGCTAAAATTAGCATTTTTAAAGTGGTTTTCATGCTTCCAGGGGCCCTAAACACAAGATTTATGGAATGGTTAAAAGTGCATGAAAATGGCCAATTTACTCACTCTGAGTTCTCAAAAAGGGTTTCTTCACCCAGGGAAGGTAATTAAATACCATTTGGAGGCATTTAATGTTCGAGCAAAAACGTCTGATTTTCGACAAAAGAGATAACACCCCCCCATTACGTCATGCTTTAGAAATGTGGAAAATGGTCCGTTTTCAAATGTTTTATTTTTGAACGTCAGTTCACATTTGTAGGTGGATCATCAGTGTTAGAGCTAGAATTAGCATGTTTAAAGTGATTTTCATGCTTCCAGGGGCTCCGGAAGTGAATTAAATACTATTTGGAGGCATTTAATGTTCAATCAAAAACAGCTGATTTTTGACAAAAGAGATAACACCCCCCCATTACGTCATGCTTCTGAAATGTGGAAAATGGTCCGTTTTCAAATGTTTTCTTTTTGAACGTCAGTTCACATTTGTAGGTGGATCATCAGTGTTAGAGCTAAAATTAGCATGTTTAAAGTGATTTTCATGCTTCCAGGGGCCCTAAACACAAGATTTATGGAATGGTTAAAAGTGCATGAAAATTGGCCAATTTACTCACTCTGAGTTCTCAAAAAGGGTTTCTTCACCCAGGGAAGTTAATTAAATACCATTTGGAGGCATTTAATGTTCGAGCAAAAACGGCTGATTTTCGACAAAAGAGATAACACCCCCCCATTACGTCATGCTTCAGAAATGTGGAAAATGGTCCGTTTTCAAATGTTTTATTTTTGAACGTCAGTTCACATTTGTAGGTGGATCATCAGAGTTAGAGCTAAAATTAGCATGTTTAAAGTGATTTTCATGCTTCCAGGGGCTCGGGAAG
The DNA here is from genome assembly GCF_964263255.1 of Lissotriton vulgaris. Taxonomy (NCBI): domain Eukaryota; kingdom Metazoa; phylum Chordata; class Amphibia; order Caudata; family Salamandridae; genus Lissotriton; species Lissotriton vulgaris. The sequence continues at coordinate 68,955 of NW_028248302.1, read as the reverse complement.
TGAATTAAATACTATTTGGAGGCATTTAATGTTCAAGCAAAAACGGCTGATTTTCGACAAAAGAGATAACACCCCCCCATTACGTCATGCTTCAGAAATGTGGAAAATGGTCCGTTTTCAAATGTTTTAGTTTTTGAACATCAGTTCACATTTGTAGGTGGATCATCAGTGTTAGAGCTAAAATTAGCATGTTTAAAGTGATTTTCATGCTTCCAGGGCCTCGGGAAGTGAATTAAATACTATTTGGAGGCATTTAATGTTCAATCAAAAACAGCTGATTTTTGACAAAAGAGATAACACCCCCCCCATTACGTCATGCTTCAGAAATGTGGACAATGGTCCGTTTTCAAATGTTTTATTTTTGAACATCAGTTCACATTTGTAGGTGGATCATCAGTGTTAGAGCTAAAATTAGCATGTTTAAAGTGATTTTCATGCTTCCAGGGCCTTGGGAAGTGAATTAAATACTATTTGGAGGCATTTAATGTTCAATCAAAAACAGCTGATTTTTGACAAAAGAGATAACACCCCCCCCATTACGTCATGCTTCAGAAATGTGGAAAATGGTCCGTTTTCAAATGTTTTATTTTTGAACATCAGTTCACATTTGTAGGTGGATCATCAGTGTTAGAGCTAAAATTAGCATGTTTAAAGTGATTTTCATGCTTCCAGGGCCTTGGGAAGTGAATTAAATACTATTTGGAGGCATTTAATGTTCAATCAAAAACAGCTGATTTTTGACAAAAGAGATAACACCCCCCCATTACGTCATGCTTCAGAAATGTGGAAAATGGTCCGTTTTCAAATGTTTTATTTTTGAACATCAGTTCACATTTGTAGGTGGATCATCAGTGTTAGAGCTAAAATTAGCATGTTTAAAGTGATTTTCATGCTTCCAGGGCCTTGGGAAGTGAATTAAATACTATTTGGAGGCATTTAATGTTCAATCAAAAACAGCTGATTTTTGACAAAAGAGATAACACCCCCCCATTACGTCATGCTTCAGAAATGTGGAAAATGGTCCGTTTTCAAATGTTTTCTTTTTGAACGTCAGTTCACATTTGTAGGTGGATCATCAGTGTTAGAGCTAAAATTAGCATGTTTAAAGTGATTTTCATGCTTCCAGGGGCCTTAAACACAAGATTTATGGAATGGTTAAAAGTGCATGAAAATGGCCAATTTACTCACTCTGAGTTCTCAAAAAGGGTTTCTTCACCCAGGGAAGTTATTTAAATACCATTTGGAGGCATTTAATGTTCGAGCAAAAACGGCTGATTTTCGACAAAAGAGATAACACCCCCCCATTACGTCATGCTTCAGAAATGTGGAAAATGGTCCGTTTTCAAATGTTTTCTTTTTGAACGTCAGTTCACATTTGTAGGTGGATCATCAGTGTTAGAGCTAAAATTAGCATGTTTAAAGTGATTTTCATGCTTCCAGGGGCCCTAAACACAAGATTTATGGAATGGTTAAAAGTGCATGAAAATGGCCAATTTACTCACTCTGAGTTCTCAAAAAGGGTTTCTTCACCCCGGGAAGTTAATTAAATACCATTTGGAGGCATTTAATGTTCGAGCAAAAACGGCTGATTTTCGACAAAAGAGATAACACCCCCCCATTACGTCATGCTTCAGAAATGTGGAAAATGGTCCGTTTTCAAATGTTTTATTTTTGAACGTCAGTTCACATTTGTAGGTGGATCATCAGTGTTAGAGCTAAAATTAGCATGTTTAAAGTGATTTTCATGCTTCCAGGGGCTCGGGAAGTGAATTAAATACTATTTGGAGGCATTTAATGTTCAATCAAAAACAGCTGATTTTTGACAAAATAGATAACACCCCCCCATTACGTCATGCTTCTGAAATGTGGAAAATGGTCCGTTTTCAAATGTTTTATTTTTGAACGTCAGTTCACATTTGTAGGTGGATCATCAGAGTTAGAGCTAAAATTAGCATGTTTAAAGTGATTTTCATGCTTCCAGGGGCTCGGGAAGTGAATTAAATACTATTTGGAGGCATTTAATGTTCAAGCAAAAACGGCTGATTTTCGACAAAAGAGATAACACCCCCCCATTACGTCATGCTTCAGAAATGTGGAAAATGGTCCGTTTTCAAATGTTTTATTTTTGAACATCAGTTCACATTTGTAGGTGGATCATCAGTGTTAGAGCTAAAATTAGCATGTTTAAAGTGATTTTCATGCTTCCAGGGCCTCGGGAAGTGAATTAAATACTATTTGGAGGCATTTAATGTTCAATCAAAAACAGCTGATTTTTGACAAAAGAGATAACACCCCCCCCCATTACGTCATGCTTCAGAAATGTGGAAAATGGTCCGTTTTCAAATGTTTTATTTTTGAACATCAGTTCACATTTGTAGGTGGATCATCAGTGTTAGAGCTAAAATTAGCATGTTTAAAGTGATTTTCATGCTTCCAGGGGCCCTAAACACAAGATTTATGGAATGGTTAAAAGTGCATGAAAATGGCCAATTTACTCACTCTGAGTTCTCAAAAAGGGTTTCTTCACCCAGGGAAGGTAATTAAATACCATTTGGAGGCATTTAATGTTCGAGCAAAAACGGCTGATTTTCGACAAAAGAGATAACACCCCCCCATTACGTCATGCTTCAGAAATGTGGAAAATGGCCCGTTTTCAAATGTTTTATTTTTGAACGTCAGTTCACATTTGTAGGTGGATCATCAGTGTTAGAGCTAAAATTAGCATGTTTAAAGTGATTTTCATGCTTCCAGGGGCTCGGGAAGTGAATTAAATACTATTTGGAGGCATTTAATGTTCTAGCAAAAACGGCTGATTTTCGACAAAAGAGATAACACCCCCCCATTACGTCATGCTTCAGAAATGTGGAAAATGGTCCGTTTTCAAATGTTTTATTTTTGAACGTCAGTTCACATTTGTAGGTGGATCATCAGTGTTAGAGCTAAAATTAGCATGTTTAAAGTGATTTTCATGCTTCCAGGGGCTCGGGAAGTGAATTAAATACTATTTGGAGGCATTTAATGTTCAATCAAAAACAGCAGATTTTTGACAAAAGAGATAACACCCCCCCCCATTACGTCATGCTTCAGAAATGTGGAAAATGGTCCGTTTTCAAATGTTTTCTTTTTGAACGTCAGTTCACATTTGTAGGTGGATCATCAGTGTTAGAGCTAAAATTAGCATTTTTAAAGTGGTTTTCATGCTTCCAGGGGCCCTAAACACAAGATTTATGGAATGGTTAAAAGTGCATGAAAATGGCCAATTTACTCACTCTGAGTTCTCAAAAAGGGTTTCTTCACCCAGGGAAGGTAATTAAATACCATTTGGAGGCATTTAATGTTCGAGCAAAAACGTCTGATTTTCGACAAAAGAGATAACACCCCCCCATTACGTCATGCTTCAGAAATGTGGAAAATGGTCCGTTTTCAAATGTTTTATTTTTGAACGTCAGTTCACATTTGTAGGTGGATCATCAGTGTTAGAGCTAGAATTAGCATGTTTAAAGTGATTTTCATGCTTCCAGGGGCTCGGGAAGTGAATTCAATACTATTTGGAGGCATTTAATGTTCAATCAAAAACAGCTGATTTTTGACAAAAGAGATAACACCCCCCCATTACGTCATGCTTCAGAAATGTGGAAAATGGTCCGTTTTCAAATGTTTTATTTTTGAACGTCAGTTCACATTTGTAGGTGGATCATCAGTGTTAGAGCTAGAATTAGCATGTTTAAAGTGATTTTCATGCTTCCAGGGGCTCCGGAAGTGAATTAAATACTATTTGGAGGCATTTAATGTTCAATCAAAAACAGCTGATTTTTGACAAAAGAGATAACACCCCCCCATTACGTCATGCTTCTGAAATGTGGAAAATGGTCCGTTTTCAAATGTTTTCTTTTTGAACGTCAGTTCACATTTGTAGGTGGATCATCAGTGTTAGAGCTAAAATTAGCATGTTTAAAGTGATTTTCATGCTTCCAGGGGCCCTAAACACAAGATTTATGGAATGGTTAAAAGTGCATGAAAATTGGCCAATTTACTCACTCTGAGTTCTCAAAAAGGGTTTCTTCACCCAGGGAAGTTAATTAAATACCATTTGGAGGCATTTAATGTTCGAGCAAAAACGGCTGATTTTTGACAAAATAGATAACACCCCCCCATTACGTCATGCTTCTGAAATGTGGAAAATGGTCCGTTTTCAAATGTTTTATTTTTGAACGTCAGTTCACATTTGTAGGTGGATCATCAGAGTTAGAGCTAAAATTAGCATGTTTAAAGTGATTTTCATGCTTCCAGGGGCTCGGGAAGTGAATTAAATACTATTTGGAGGCATTTAATGTTCAAGCAAAAACGGCTGATTTTCGACAAAAGAGATAACACCCCCCCATTACGTCATGCTTCAGAAATGTGGAAAATGGTCCGTTTTCAAATGTTTTATTTTTGAACATCAGTTCACATTTGTAGGTGGATCATCAGTGTTAGAGCTAAAATTAGCATGTTTAAAGTGATTTTCATGCTTCCAGGGCCTCGGGAAGTGAATTAAATACTATTTGGAGGCATTTAATGTTCAATCAAAAACAGCTGATTTTTGACAAAAGAGATAACACCCCCCCCCATTACGTCATGCTTCAGAAATGTGGAAAATGGTCCGTTTTCAAATGTTTTATTTTTGAACATCAGTTCACATTTGTAGGTGGATCATCAGTGTTAGAGCTAAAATTAGCATGTTTAAAGTGATTTTCATGCTTCCAGGGGCCCTAAACACAAGATTTATGGAATGGTTAAAAGTGCATGAAAATGGCCAATTTACTCACTCTGAGTTCTCAAAAAGGGTTTCTTCACCCAGGGAAGGTAATTAAATACCATTTGGAGGCATTTAATGTTCGAGCAAAAACGGCTGATTTTCGACAAAAGAGATAACACCCCCCCATTACGTCATGCTTCAGAAATGTGGAAAATGGCCCGTTTTCAAATGTTTTATTTTTGAACGTCAGTTCACATTTGTAGGTGGATCATCAGTGTTAGAGCTAAAATTAGCATGTTTAAAGTGATTTTCATGCTTCCAGGGGCTCGGGAAGTGAATTAAATACTATTTGGAGGCATTTAATGTTCTAGCAAAAACGGCTGATTTTCGACAAAAGAGATAACACCCCCCCATTACGTCATGCTTCAGAAATGTGGAAAATGGTCCGTTTTCAAATGTTTTATTTTTGAACGTCAGTTCACATTTGTAGGTGGATCATCAGTGTTAGAGCTAAAATTAGCATGTTTAAAGTGATTTTCATGCTTCCAGGGGCTCGGGAAGTGAATTAAATACTATTTGGAGGCATTTAATGTTCAATCAAAAACAGCAGATTTTTGACAAAAGAGATAACACCCCCCCCCATTACGTCATGCTTCAGAAATGTGGAAAATGGTCCGTTTTCAAATGTTTTCTTTTTGAACGTCAGTTCACATTTGTAGGTGGATCATCAGTGTTAGAGCTAAAATTAGCATTTTTAAAGTGGTTTTCATGCTTCCAGGGGCCCTAAACACAAGATTTATGGAATGGTTAAAAGTGCATGAAAATGGCCAATTTACTCACTCTGAGTTCTCAAAAAGGGTTTCTTCACCCAGGGAAGGTAATTAAATACCATTTGGAGGCATTTAATGTTCGAGCAAAAACGTCTGATTTTCGACAAAAGAGATAACACCCCCCCATTACGTCATGCTTCAGAAATGTGGAAAATGGTCCGTTTTCAAATGTTTTATTTTTGAACGTCAGTTCACATTTGTAGGTGGATCATCAGTGTTAGAGCTAGAATTAGCATGTTTAAAGTGATTTTCATGCTTCCAGGGGCTCGGGAAGTGAATTCAATACTATTTGGAGGCATTTAATGTTCAATCAAAAACAGCTGATTTTTGACAAAAGAGATAACACCCCCCCATTACGTCATGCTTCAGAAATGTGGAAAATGGTCCGTTTTCAAATGTTTTATTTTTGAACGTCAGTTCACATTTGTAGGTGGATCATCAGTGTTAGAGCTAGAATTAGCATGTTTAAAGTGATTTTCATGCTTCCAGGGGCTCCGGAAGTGAATTAAATACTATTTGGAGGCATTTAATGTTCAATCAAAAACAGCTGATTTTTGACAAAAGAGATAACACCCCCCCATTACGTCATGCTTCTGAAATGTGGAAAATGGTCCGTTTTCAAATGTTTTCTTTTTGAACGTCAGTTCACATTTGTAGGTGGATCATCAGTGTTAGAGCTAAAATTAGCATGTTTAAAGTGATTTTCATGCTTCCAGGGGCCCTAAACACAAGATTTATGGAATGGTTAAAAGTGCATGAAAATTGGCCAATTTACTCACTCTGAGTTCTCAAAAAGGGTTTCTTCACCCAGGGAAGTTAATTAAATACCATTTGGAGGCATTTAATGTTCGAGCAAAAACGGCTGATTTTCGACAAAAGAGATAACACCCCCCCCATTACGTCATGCTTCAGAAATGTGGAAAATGGTCCGTTTTCAAATGTTTTATTTTTGAACGTCAGTTCACATTTGTAGGTGGATCATCAGAGTTAGAGCTAAAATTAGCATGTTTAAAGTGATTTTCATGCTTCCAGGGGCTCGGGAAGTGAATTAAATACTATTTGGAGGCATTTAATGTTCAAGCAAAAACGGCTGATTTTCGACAAAAGAGATAACACCCCCCCATTACGTCATGCTTCAGAAATGTGGAAAATGGTCCGTTTTCAAATGTTTTAGTTTTTGAACATCAGTTCACATTTGTAGGTGGATCATCAGTGTTAGAGCTAAAATTAGCATGTTTAAAGTGATTTTCATGCTTCCAGGGCCTCGGGAAGTGAATTAAATACTATTTGGAGGCATTTAATGTTCAATCAAAAACAGCTGATTTTTGACAAAAGAGATAACACCCCCCCCATTACGTCATGCTTCAGAAATGTGGACAATGGTCCGTTTTCAAATGTTTTATTTTTGAACATCAGTTCACATTTGTAGGTGGATCATCAGTGTTAGAGCTAAAATTAGCATGTTTAAAGTGATTTTCATGCTTCCAGGGCCTTGGGAAGTGAATTAAATACTATTTGGAGGCATTTAATGTTCAATCAAAAACAGCTGATTTTTGACAAAAGAGATAACACCCCCCCCATTACGTCATGCTTCAGAAATGTGGAAAATGGTCCGTTTTCAAATGTTTTATTTTTGAACATCAGTTCACATTTGTAGGTGGATCATCAGTGTTAGAGCTAAAATTAGCATGTTTAAAGTGATTTTCATGCTTCCAGGGCCTTGGGAAGTGAATTAAATACTATTTGGAGGCATTTAATGTTCAATCAAAAACAGCTGATTTTTGACAAAAGAGATAACACCCCCCCATTACGTCATGCTTCAGAAATGTGGAAAATGGTCCGTTTTCAAATGTTTTATTTTTGAACATCAGTTCACATTTGTAGGTGGATCATCAGTGTTAGAGCTAAAATTAGCATGTTTAAAGTGATTTTCATGCTTCCAGGGCCTTGGGAAGTGAATTAAATACTATTTGGAGGCATTTAATGTTCAATCAAAAACAGCTGATTTTTGACAAAAGAGATAACACCCCCCCATTACGTCATGCTTCAGAAATGTGGAAAATGGTCCGTTTTCAAATGTTTTCTTTTTGAACGTCAGTTCACATTTGTAGGTGGATCATCAGTGTTAGAGCTAAAATTAGCATGTTTAAAGTGATTTTCATGCTTCCAGGGGCCTTAAACACAAGATTTATGGAATGGTTAAAAGTGCATGAAAATGGCCAATTTACTCACTCTGAGTTCTCAAAAAGGGTTTCTTCACCCAGGGAAGTTATTTAAATACCATTTGGAGGCATTTAATGTTCGAGCAAAAACGGCTGATTTTCGACAAAAGAGATAACACCCCCCCATTACGTCATGCTTCAGAAATGTGGAAAATGGTCCGTTTTCAAATGTTTTCTTTTTGAACGTCAGTTCACATTTGTAGGTGGATCATCAGTGTTAGAGCTAAAATTAGCATGTTTAAAGTGATTTTCATGCTTCCAGGGGCCCTAAACACAAGATTTATGGAATGGTTAAAAGTGCATGAAAATGGCCAATTTACTCACTCTGAGTTCTCAAAAAGGGTTTCTTCACCCCGGGAAGTTAATTAAATACCATTTGGAGGCATTTAATGTTCGAGCAAAAACGGCTGATTTTCGACAAAAGAGATAACACCCCCCCATTACGTCATGCTTCAGAAATGTGGAAAATGGTCCGTTTTCAAATGTTTTATTTTTGAACGTCAGTTCACATTTGTAGGTGGATCATCAGTGTTAGAGCTAAAATTAGCATGTTTAAAGTGATTTTCATGCTTCCAGGGGCTCGGGAAGTGAATTAAATACTATTTGGAGGCATTTAATGTTCAATCAAAAACAGCTGATTTTTGACAAAATAGATAACACCCCCCCATTACGTCATGCTTCTGAAATGTGGAAAATGGTCCGTTTTCAAATGTTTTATTTTTGAACGTCAGTTCACATTTGTAGGTGGATCATCAGAGTTAGAGCTAAAATTAGCATGTTTAAAGTGATTTTCATGCTTCCAGGGGCTCGGGAAGTGAATTAAATACTATTTGGAGGCATTTAATGTTCAAGCAAAAACGGCTGATTTTCGACAAAAGAGATAACACCCCCCCATTACGTCATGCTTCAGAAATGTGGAAAATGGTCCGTTTTCAAATGTTTTATTTTTGAACATCAGTTCACATTTGTAGGTGGATCATCAGTGTTAGAGCTAAAATTAGCATGTTTAAAGTGATTTTCATGCTTCCAGGGCCTCGGGAAGTGAATTAAATACTATTTGGAGGCATTTAATGTTCAATCAAAAACAGCTGATTTTTGACAAAAGAGATAACACCCCCCCCCATTACGTCATGCTTCAGAAATGTGGAAAATGGTCCGTTTTCAAATGTTTTATTTTTGAACATCAGTTCACATTTGTAGGTGGATCATCAGTGTTAGAGCTAAAATTAGCATGTTTAAAGTGATTTTCATGCTTCCAGGGGCCCTAAACACAAGATTTATGGAATGGTTAAAAGTGCATGAAAATGGCCAATTTACTCACTCTGAGTTCTCAAAAAGGGTTTCTTCACCCAGGGAAGGTAATTAAATACCATTTGGAGGCATTTAATGTTCGAGCAAAAACGGCTGATTTTCGACAAAAGAGATAACACCCCCCCATTACGTCATGCTTCAGAAATGTGGAAAATGGCCCGTTTTCAAATGTTTTATTTTTGAACGTCAGTTCACATTTGTAGGTGGATCATCAGTGTTAGAGCTAAAATTAGCATGTTTAAAGTGATTTTCATGCTTCCAGGGGCTCGGGAAGTGAATTAAATACTATTTGGAGGCATTTAATGTTCTAGCAAAAACGGCTGATTTTCGACAAAAGAGATAACACCCCCCCATTACGTCATGCTTCAGAAATGTGGAAAATGGTCCGTTTTCAAATGTTTTATTTTTGAACGTCAGTTCACATTTGTAGGTGGATCATCAGTGTTAGAGCTAAAATTAGCATGTTTAAAGTGATTTTCATGCTTCCAGGGGCTCGGGAAGTGAATTAAATACTATTTGGAGGCATTTAATGTTCAATCAAAAACAGCAGATTTTTGACAAAAGAGATAACACCCCCCCCCATTACGTCATGCTTCAGAAATGTGGAAAATGGTCCGTTTTCAAATGTTTTCTTTTTGAACGTCAGTTCACATTTGTAGGTGGATCATCAGTGTTAGAGCTAAAATTAGCATTTTTAAAGTGGTTTTCATGCTTCCAGGGGCCCTAAACACAAGATTTATGGAATGGTTAAAAGTGCATGAAAATGGCCAATTTACTCACTCTGAGTTCTCAAAAAGGGTTTCTTCACCCAGGGAAGGTAATTAAATACCATTTGGAGGCATTTAATGTTCGAGCAAAAACGTCTGATTTTCGACAAAAGAGATAACACCCCCCCATTACGTCATGCTTCAGAAATGTGGAAAATGGTCCGTTTTCAAATGTTTTATTTTTGAACGTCAGTTCACATTTGTAGGTGGATCATCAGTGTTAGAGCTAGAATTAGCATGTTTAAAGTGATTTTCATGCTTCCAGGGGCTCGGGAAGTGAATTCAATACTATTTGGAGGCATTTAATGTTCAATCAAAAACAGCTGATTTTTGACAAAAGAGATAACACCCCCCCATTACGTCATGCTTCTGAAATGTGGAAAATGGTCCGTTTTCAAATGTTTTATTTTTGAACGTCAGTTCACATTTGTAGGTGGATCATCAGTGTTAGAGCTAAAATTAGCATGTTTAAAGTGATTTTCATGCTTCCAGGGGCTCGGGAAGTGAATTAAATACTATTTGGAGGCATTTAATGTTCAATCAAAAACAGCTGATTTTTGACAAAAGAGATAACACCCCCCCCTTTACGTCATGCTTCAGAAATGTGGAAAATGGTCAGTTTTCAAATGTTTTCTTTTTGAACGTCAGTTCACATTTGTAGGTGGATCATCAGTGTTAGAGCTAAAATTAGCATGTTGAAAGTGATTTTCATGCTTCCAGGGGCTCGGGAAGTGAATTAAATACTATTTGGAGGCATTTAATGTTCAATCAAAAACAGCTGGTTTTTGACAAAAGAGATAACACCCCCCCATTACGTCATGCTTCAGAAATGTGGAAAATGGTCCGTTTTCAAATGTTTTATTTTTGAACGTCAGTTCACATTTGTAGGTGGATCATCAGTGTTAGAGCTCAAATTAGCATGTTTAAAGTGATTTTCATTCTTCCAGGGGCTCGGGAAGTGAATTAAATACTATTTGGATGCATTTAATGTTCAATCAAAAACAGTTGATTTTTGACAAAAGACATTACACCCCCCCATTACGTCATGCTTCAGAAATGTGGAAAATGGTCCGTTTTCAAATGTTTTCTTTTTGAACGTCAGTTCACATTTGTGGGTGGATCATCAGAGTTAGAGCTAAAATTAGCATGTTTAAAGTGATTTGGGCTCGGGAAGTGAATTAAATACTATTTGGAGGCATTTAATGTTCAATCAAAAACAGCTGATTTTTGACAAAAGAGATAACACCCCCCCATTACGTCATGCTTCAGAAATGTGGAAAATGGTCCGTTTTCAAATGTTTTCTTTTTGAACGTCAGTTCACATTTGTAGGTGGATCATCAGTGTTAGAGCTAAAATTAGCATGTTTAAAGTGATTTTCATGCTTCCAGGGGCCCTAAACACAAGATTTATGGAATGGTTAAAAGTGCATGAAAATGGCCAATTTACTCACTCTGAGTTCTCAAAAAGGGTTTCTTCACCCAGGGAAGTTAATTAAATACCATTTGGAGGCATTTAATGTTCGAGCAAAAACGGCTGATTTTCGACAAAAGAGATAACACCCCCCCATTACGTCATGCTTCAGAAATGTGGAAAATGGTCCGTTTTCAAATGTTTTATTTTTGAACGTCAGTTCACATTTGTAGGTGGATCATCAGTGTTAGAGCTAAAATTAGCATGTTTAAAGTGATTTTCATGCTTCCAGGGGCTCGGGAAGTGAATTAAATACTATTTGGAGGCATTTAATGTTCAATCAAAAACAGCTGATTTTTGACAAAAGAGATAACACCCCCCCATTACGTCATGCTTCTGAAATGTGGAAAATGGTCCGTTTTCAAATGTTTTATTTTTGAACGTCAGTTCACATTTGTAGGTGGATCATCAGAGTTAGAGCTAAAATTAGCATGTTTAAAGTGATTTTCATGCTTCCAGGGGCTCGGGAAGTGAATTAAATACTATTTGGAGGCATTTAATGTTCAAGCAAAAACGGCAAATTTTCGACAAAAGAGATAACACCCCCCCATTACGTCATGCTTCAGAAATGTGGAAAATGGTCCGTTTTCAAATGTTTTATTTTTGAACATCAGTTCACATTTGTAGGTGGATCATCAGTGTTAGAGCTAAAATTAGCATGTTTAAAGTGATTTTCATGCTTCCAGGGCCTTGGGAAGTGAATTAAATACTATTTGGAGGCATTTAATGTTCAATCAAAAACAGCTGATTTTTGACAAAAGAGATAACACCCCCCCATTACGTCATGCTTCAGAAATGTGGAAAATGGTCCGTTTTCAAATGTTTTCTTTTTGAACGTCAGTTCACATTTGTAGGTGGATCATCAGTGTTAGAGCTAAAATTAGCATGTTTGAAGTGATTTTCATGCTTCCAGGGGCCTTAAACACAAGATTTATGGAATGGTTAAAAGTGCATGAAAATGGCCAATTTACTCACTCTGAGTTCTCAAAAAGGGGTTCTTCACCCAGGGAAGTTAATTAAATACCATTTGGAGGCATTTAATGTTCGAGCAAAAACGGCTGATTTTCGACAAAAGAGATAACACCCCCCCATTACGTCATGCTTCAGAAATGTAGAAAATGGTCCGTTTTCAAATGTTTTATTTTTGAACGTCAGTTCACATTTGTAGGTGGATCATCAGTGTTAGAGCTAAAATTAGCATGTTTAAAGTGATTTTCATGCTTCCAGGGGCTCGGGAAGTGAATTAAATACTATTTGGAGGCATTTAATGTTCAATCAAAAACAGCTGATTTTTGACAAAAGAGATAACACCCCCCCATTACGTCATGCTTCTGAAATGTGGAAAATGGTCCGTTTTCAAATGTTTTATTTTTGAACGTCAGTTCACATTTGTAGGTGGATCATCAGAGTTAGAGCTAAAATTAGCATGTTTAAAGTGATTTTCATGCTTCCAGGGGCTCGGGAAGTGAATTAAATACTATTTGGAGGCATTTAATGTTCAAGCAAAAACTGCTGATTTTCGACAAAAGAGATAACACCCCCCCATTACGTCATGCTTCAGAAATGTGGAAAATGGTCCGTTTTCAAATGTTTTATTTTTGAACATCAGTTCACATTTGTAGGTGGATCATCAGTGTTAGAGCTAAAATTAGCATGTTTAAAGTGATTTTCATGCTTCCAGGGCCTTGGGAAGTGAATTAAATACTATTTGGAGGCATTTAATGTTCAATCAAAAACAGCTGATTTTTGACAAAAGAGATAACACCCCCCCATTACGTCATGCTTCAGAAATGTGGAAAATGGTCCGTTTTCAAATGTTTTCTTTTTGAACGTCAGTTCACATTTGTAGGTGGATCATCAGTGTTAGAGCTAAAATTAGCATGTTTAAAGTGATTTTCATGCTTCCAGGGGCCTTAAACACAAGATTTATGGAATGGTTAAAAGTGCATGAAAATGGCCAATTTACTCACTCTGAGTTCTCAAAAAGGGTTTCTTCACCCAGGGAAGTTAATTAAATACCATTTGGAGGCATTTAATGTTCGAGCAAAAACGGCTGATTTTCGACAAAAGAGATAACACCCCCCCATTACGTCATGCTTCAGAAATGTGGAAAATGGTCCATTTTCAAATGTTTTATTTTTGAACGTCAGTTCACATTTGTAGGTGGATCATCAGAGTTAGAGCTAAAATTAGCATGTTTAAAGTGATTTTCATGCTTCCAGGGGCTCGGGAAGGGAATTAAATACTATTTGGAGGCATTTAATGTTCAAGCAAAAACGGCTGATTTTCGACAAAAGAGATAACACCCCCCCCATTACGTCATGCTTCAGAAATGTGGAAAATGGCCGTTTTCAAATGTTTTAGTTTTTGAACATCAGTTCACATTTGTAGGTGGATCATCAGTGTTAGAGCTAAAATTAGCATGTTTAAAGTGATTTTCATGCTTCCAGGGCCTCGGGAAGTGAATTAAATACTATTTGGAGGCATTTAATGTTCAATCAAAAACAGCTGATTTTTGACAAAAGAGATCACACCCCCCCCATTACGTCATGCTTCAGAAATGTGGAAAATGGTCCGTTTTCAAATGTTTTATTTTTGAACATCAGTTCACATTTGTAGGTGGATCATCAGTGTTAGAGCTAAAATTAGCATGTTTAAAGTGATTTTCATGCTTCCAGGGCCTTGGGAAGTGAATTAAATACTATTTGGAGGCATTTAATGTTCAATCAAAAACAGCTGATTTTTGACAAAAGAGATAACACCCCCCCATTACGTCATGCTTCAGAAATGTGGAAAATGGTCCGTTTTCAAATGTTTTCTTTTTGAACGTCAGTTCACATTTGTAGGTGGATCATCAGTGTTAGAGCTAAAATTAGCATGTTTAAAGTGATTTTCATGCTTCCAGGGGCCCTAAACACAAGATTTATGGAATGGTTAAAAGTGCATGAAAATGGCCAATTTACTCACTCTGAGTTCTCAAAAAGGGTTTCTTCACCCAGGGAAGTTAATTAAATACCATTTGGAGGCATTTAATGTTCGAGCAAAAACGGCTGATTTTCGACAAAAGAGATAACACCCCCCCATTACGTCATGCTTCAGAAATGTGGAAAATGGTCCGTTTTCAAATGTTTTATTTTTAAACGTCAGTTCACATTTGTAGGTGGATCATCAGTGTTAGAGCTAAAATTAGCATGTTTAAAGTGATTTTCATGCTTCCAGGGGCTCGGGAAGTGAATTAAATACTATTTGGAGGCATTTAATGTTCAATCAAAAACAGCTGATTTTTGACAAAAGAGATAACACCCCCCCCATTACGTCATGCTTCTGAAATGTGGAAAATGGTCCGTTTTCAAATGTTTTATTTTTGAACGTCAGTTCACATTTGTAGGTGGATCATCAGTGTTAGAGCTAAAATTAGCATGTTTAAAGTGATTTTCATGCTTCCAGGGGCTCGGGAAGTGAATTAAATACTATTTGGAGTCATTTAATGTTCAATCAAAAACAGCTGATTTTTGACAAAAGAGATAACACCCCCCCATTACGTCATGCTTCAGAAATGTGGAAAATGGTCCGTTTTCAAATGTTTTCTTTTTGAACGTCAGTTCACATTTGTAGGTGGAACATCAGTGTTAGAGCTAAAATTAGCATGTTTAAAGTGATTTTCATGCTTCCAGGGCCTCGGGAAGTGAATTAAATACTATTTGGAGGCATTTAATGTTCAATTAAAAACAGCTGATTTTTGACAAAAGAGATAACACCCCCCCATTACGTCATGCTTCAGAAATGTGGAAAATGGTCAGTTTTCAAATGTTTTCTTTTTGAACGTCAGTTCACATTTGTAGGTGGATCATCAGTGTTAGAGCTAAAATTAGCATGTTTAAAGTGATTTTCATGCTTCCAGGGGCTCGGGAAGTGAATTAAATACTATTTGGAGGCATTTAATGTTCAATCAAAAACAGCTGGTTTTTGACAAAAGAGATAACACCCCCCCATTACGTCATGCTTCAGAAATGTGGAAAATGGTCCGTTTTCAAATGTTTTATTTTTGAACGTCAGTTCACATTTGTAGGTGGATCATCAATGTTAGAGCTAAAATTAGCATGTTTAAAGTGATTTTCATTCTTCCAGGGGCTCGGGAAGTGAATTAAATACTATTTGGATGCATTTAATGTTCAATCAAAAACAGTTGATTTTTGACAAAAGAGATAACACCCCCCCATTACGTCATGCTTCAGAAATGTGGAAAATGGTCCGTTTTCAAATGTTTTATTTTTGAACGTCAGTTCACATTTGTAGGTGGATCATCAGAGTTAGAGCTAAAATTAGCATGTTTAAAGTGATTTGGGCTCGGGAAGTGAATTAAATACTATTTGGAGGCATTTAATGTTCAATCAAAAACAGCTGATTTTTGACAAAAGAGATAACACCCCCCCATTACGTCATGCTTCAGAAATGTGGAAAATGGTCCGTTTTCAAATGTTTTCTTTTTGAACGTCAGTTCACATTTGTAGGTGGATCATCAGTGTTAGAGCTAAAATTAGCATGTTTAAAGTGATTTTCATGCTTCCAGGGGCCCTAAACACAAGATTTATGGAATGGTTAAAAGTGCATGAAAATGGCCAATTTACTCACTCTGAGTTCTCAAAAAGGGTTTCTTCACCCAGGGAAGTTAATTAAATACCATTTGGAGGCATTTAATGTTCGAGCAAAAACGGCTGATTTTCGACAAAAGAGATAACACCCCCCCATTACGTCATGCTTCAGAAATGTGGAAAATGGTCCGTTCTCAAATGTTTTATTTTTGAACGTCAGTTCACATTTGTAGGTGGATCATCAGTGTTAGAGCTAAAATTAGCATGTTTAAAGTGATTTTCATGCTTCCAGGGGCTCGGGAAGTGAATTAAATACTATTTGGAGGCATTTAATTTTCAATCAAAAACAGCAGATTTTTGACAAAAGAGATAACACCCCCCCATTACGTCATGCTTCTGAAATGTGGAAAATGGTCCGTTTTCAAATGTTTTATTTTTGAACGTCAGTTCACATTTGTAGGTGGATCATCAGAGTTAGAGCTAAAATTAGCATGTTTAAAGTGATTTTCATGCTTCCAGGGGCTCGGGAAGTGAATTAAATACTATTTGGAGGCATTTAATGTTCAAGCAAAAACGGCTGATTTTCGACAAAAGAGATAACACCCCCCCATTACGTCATGCTTCAGAAATGTGGAAAATGGTCAGTTTTCAAATGTTTTCTTTTTGAACGTCAGTTCACATTTGTAGGTGGATCATCAGTGTTAGAGCTAAAATTAGCATGTTTGAAGTGATTTTCATGCTTCCAGGGGCCTTAAACACAAGATTTATGGAATGGTTAAAAGTGCATGAAAATGGCCAATTTACTCACTCTGAGTTCTCAAAAAGGGGTTCTTCACCCAGGGAAGTTAATTAAATACCATTTGGAGGCATTTAATGTTCGAGCAAAAACGGCTGATTTTCGACAAAAGAGATAACACCCCCCCATTACGTCATGCTTCAGAAATGTAGAAAATGGTCCGTTTTCAAATGTTTTATTTTTGAACGTCAGTTCACATTTGTAGGTGGATCATCAGTGTTGGAGCTAAAATTAGCATGTTTAAAGTGATTTTCATGCTTCCAGGGGCTCGGGAAGTGAATTAAATACTATTTGGAGGCATTTAATGTTCAAGCAAAAACTGCTGATTTTCGACAAAAGAGATAACACCCCCCCATTACGTCATGCTTCAGAAATGTGGAAAATGGTCCGTTTTCAAATGTTTTATTTTTGAACATCAGTTCACATTTGTAGGTGGATCATCAGTGTTAGAGCTAAAATTAGCATGTTTAAAGTGATTTTCATGCTTCCAGGGCCTTGGGAAGTGAATTAAATACTATTTGGAGGCATTTAATGTGCAATCAAAAACAGCTGATTTTTGACAAAAGAGATAACACCCCCCCATTACGTCATGCTTCAGAAATGTGGAAAATGGTCCGTTTTCAAATGTTTTATTTTTGAACGTCAGTTCACATTTGTAGGTGGATCATCAATGTTAGAGCTAAAATTAGCATGTTTAAAGTGATTTTCATTCTTCCAGGGGCTCGGGAAGTGAATTAAATACTATTTGGATGCATTTAATGTTCAATCAAAAACAGTTGATTTTTGACAAAAGAGATAACACCCCCCCATTACGTCATGCTTCAGAAATGTGGAAAATGGTCCGTTTTCAAATGTTTTATTTTTGAACGTCAGTTCACATTTGTAGGTGGATCATCAGAGTTAGAGCTAAAATTAGCATGTTTAAAGTGATTTGGGCTCGGGAAGTGAATTAAATACTATTTGGAGGCATTTAATGTTCAATCAAAAACAGCTGATTTTTGACAAAAGAGATAACACCCCCCCATTACGTCATGCTTCAGAAATGTGGAAAATGGTCCGTTTTCAAATGTTTTCTTTTTGAACGTCAGTTCACATTTGTAGGTGGATCATCAGTGTTAGAGCTAAAATTAGCATGTTTAAAGTGATTTTCATGCTTCCAGGGGCCCTAAACACAAGATTTATGGAATGGTTAAAAGTGCATGAAAATGGCCAATTTACTCACTCTGAGTTCTCAAAAAGGGTTTCTTCACCCAGGGAAGTTAATTAAATACCATTTGGAGGCATTTAATGTTCGAGCAAAAACGGCTGATTTTCGACAAAAGAGATAACACCCCCCCATTACGTCATGCTTCAGAAATGTGGAAAATGGTCCGTTCTCAAATGTTTTATTTTTGAACGTCAGTTCACATTTGTAGGTGGATCATCAGTGTTAGAGCTAAAATTAGCATGTTTAAAGTGATTTTCATGCTTCCAGGGGCTCGGGAAGTGAATTAAATACTATTTGGAGGCATTTAATTTTCAATCAAAAACAGCAGATTTTTGACAAAAGAGATAACACCCCCCCCATTACGTCATGCTTCTGAAATGTGGAAAATGGTCCGTTTTCAAATGTTTTATTTTTGAACGTCAGTTCACATTTGTAGGTGGATCATCAGAGTTAGAGCTAAAATTAGCATGTTTAAAGTGATTTTCATGCTTCCAGGGGCTCGGGAAGTGAATTAAATACTATTTGGAGGCATTTAATGTTCAAGCAAAAACGGCTGATTTTCGACAAAAGAGATAACACCCCCCCATTACGTCATGCTTCAGAAATGTGGAAAATGGTCAGTTTTCAAATGTTTTCTTTTTGAACGTCAGTTCACATTTGTAGGTGGATCATCAGTGTTAGAGCTAAAATTAGCATGTTTGAAGTGATTTTCATGCTTCCAGGGGCCTTAAACACAAGATTTATGGAATGGTTAAAAGTGCATGAAAATGGCCAATTTACTCACTCTGAGTTCTCAAAAAGGGGTTCTTCACCCAGGGAAGTTAATTAAATACCATTTGGAGGCATTTAATGTTCGAGCAAAAACGGCTGATTTTCGACAAAAGAGATAACACCCCCCCATTACGTCATGCTTCAGAAATGTAGAAAATGGTCCGTTTTCAAATGTTTTATTTTTGAACGTCAGTTCACATTTGTAGGTGGATCATCAGTGTTAGAGCTAAAATTAGCATGTTTAAAGTGATTTTCATGCTTCCAGGGGCTCGGGAAGTGAATTAAATACTATTTGGAGGCATTTAATGTTCAAGCAAAAACTGCTGATTTTCGACAAAAGAGATAACACCCCCCCATTACGTCATGCTTCAGAAATGTGGAAAATGGTCCGTTTTCAAATGTTTTATTTTTGAACATCAGTTCACATTTGTAGGTGGATCATCAGTGTTAGAGCTAAAATTAGCATGTTTAAAGTGATTTTCATGCTTCCAGGGCCTTGGGAAGTGAATTAAATACTATTTGGAGGCATTTAATGTGCAATCAAAAACAGCTGATTTTTGACAAAAGAGATAACACCCCCCCATTACGTCATGCTTCAGAAATGTGGAAAATGGTCCGTTTTCAAATGTTTTCTTTTTGAACGTCAGTTCACATTTGTAGGTGGATCATCAGTGTTAGAGCTAAAATTAGCATGTTTAAAGTGATTTTCATGCTTCCAGGGGCCTTAAACACAAGATTTATGGAATGGTTAAAAGTGCATGAAAATGGCCAATTTACTCACTCTGAGTTCTCAAAAAGGGTTTCTTCACCCAGGGAAGTTAATTAAATACCATTTGGAGGCATTTAATGTTCGAGCAAAAATGGCTGATTTTCGACAAAAGAGATAACACCCCCCCATTACGTCATGCTTCAGAAATGTGGAAAATGGTCCGTTTTCAAATGTTTTATTTTTGAACGTCAGTTCACATTTGTAGGTGGATCATCAGTGTTAGAGCTAAAATTAGCATGTTTAAAGTGATTTTCATGCTTCCAGGGGCTCGGGAAGTGAATTAAATACTATTTGGAGGCATTTAATGTTCAATCAAAAACAGCTGATTTTTGACAAAAGAGATAACACCCCCCCATTACGTCATGCTTCTGAAATGTGGAAAATGGTCCGTTTTCAAATGTTTTATTTTTGAACGTCAGTTCACATTTGTAGGTGGATCATCAGTGTTAGAGCTAACATTAGGATGTTTAAAGTGATTTTCATGCTTCCAGGGGCTCGGGAAGTGAATTAAATACTATTTGGAGGCATTTAATGTTCAATCAAAAACAGCTGATTTTTGACAAAAGAGATAACACCCCCCCATTACGTCATGCTTCAGAAATGTGGAAAATGGTCCGTTTTCAAATGTTTTCTTTTTGAACGTCAGTTCACATTTGTAGGTGGATCATCAGTGTTAGAGCTAAAATTAGCATGTTTAAAGTGATTTTCATGCTTCCAGGGGCCCTAAACACAAGATTTATGGAATGGTTAAAAGTGCATGAAAATGGCCAATTTACTCACTCTGAGTTCTCAAAAAGGGTTTCTTCACCCAGGGAAGTTAATTAAATACCATTTGGAGGCATTTAATGTTCGAGCAAAAACGGCTGATTTTCGACAAAAGAGATAACACCCCCCCATTACGTCATGCTTCAGAAATGTGGAAAATGGTCCATTTTCAAATGTTTTATTTTTGAACGTCAGTTCACATTTGTAGGTGGATCATCAGAGTTAGAGCTAAAATTAGCATGTTTAAAGTGATTTTCATGCTTCCAGGGGCTCGGGAAGTGAATTAAATACTATTTGGAGGCATTTAATGTTCAAGCAAAAACGGCTGATTTTCGACAAAAGAGATAACACCCCCCCATTACGTCATGCTTCAGAAATGTGGAAAATGGTCCGTTTTCAAATGTTTTAGTTTTTGAACATCAGTTCACATTTGTAGGTGGATCATCAGTGTTAGAGCTAAAATTAGCATGTTTAAAGTGATTTTCATGCTTCCAGGGCCTCGGGAAGTGAATTAAATACTATTTGGAGGCATTTAATGTTCAATCAAAAGAAGCTGATTTTTGACAAAAGAGATAACACCCCCCCATTACGTCATGCTTCAGAAATGTGGGAAATGGTCCGTTTTCAAATATTTTATTTTTGAACGTCAGTTCACATTTGTAGGTGGAACATCAGTGTTAGAGCTAAAATTAGCATGTTTAAAGTGATTTTCATGCTTCCAGGGCCTCGGGAAGTGAATTAAATACTATTTGGAGGCATTTAATGTTCAATCAAAAACAGCTGATTTTTGACAAAAGAGATAACACCCCCCCATTACGTCATGCTTCAGAAATGTGGAAAATGGTCAGTTTTCAAATGTTTTCTTTTTGAACGTCAGTTCACATTTGTAGGTGGATCATCAGTGTTAGAGCTAAAATTAGCATGTTTAAAGTGATTTTCATGCTTCCAGGGGCTCGGGAAGTGAATTAAATACTATTTGGAGGCATTTAATGTTCAATCAAAAACAGCAGATTTTTGACAAAAGAGATAACACCCCCCATTACGTCATGCTTCTGAAATGTGGAAAATGGTCCGTTTTCAAATGTTTTATTTTTGAACGTCAGTTCACATTTGTAGGTGGATCATCAGTGTTAGAGCTAAAATTAGCATGTTTAAAGTGATTTTCATGCTTCCAGGGGCTCGGGAAGTGAATTAAATACTATTTGGAGTCATTTAATGTTCAATCAAAAACAGCGGATTTTTGACAAAAGAGATAACACCCCCCCATTACGTCATGCTTCAGAAATGTGGAAAATGGTCCGTTTTCAAATGTTTTCTTTTTGAACGTCAGTTCACATTTGTAGGTGGAACATCAGTGTTAGAGCTAAAATTAGCATGTTTAAAGTGATTTTCATGCTTCCAGGGCCTCGGGAAGTGAATTAAATACTATTTGGAGGCATTTAATGTTCAATCAAAAACAGCTGATTTTTGACAAAAGAGATAACACCCCCCCATTACGTCATGCTTCAGAAATGTGGAAAATGGTCAGTTTTCAAATGTTTTCTTTTTGAACGTCAGTTCACATTTGTAGGTGGATCATCAGTGTTAGAGCTAAAATTAGCATGTTTAAAGTGATTTTCATGCTTCCAGGGGCTCGGGAAGTGAATTAAATACTATTTGGAGGCATTTAATGTTCAATCAAAAACAGCTGGTTTTTGACAAAAGAGATAACACCCCCCCATTACGTCATGCTTCAGAAATGTGGAAAATGGTCCGTTTTCAAATGTTTTATTTTTGAACGTCAGTTCACATTTGTAGGTGGATCATCAATGTTAGAGCTAAAATTAGCATGTTTAAAGTGATTTTCATTCTTCCAGGGGCTCGGGAAGTGAATTAAATACTATTTGGATGCATTTAATGTTCAATCAAAAACAGTTGATTTTTGACAAAAGAGATAACACCCCCCCATTACGTCATGCTTCAGAAATGTGGAAAATGGTCCGTTTTCAAATGTTTTATTTTTGAACGTCAGTTCACATTTGTAGGTGGATCATCAGAGTTAGAGCTAAAATTAGCATGTTTAAAGTGATTTGGGCTCGGGAAGTGAATTAAATACTATTTGGAGGCATTTAATGTTCAATCAAAAACAGCTGATTTTTGACAAAAGAGATAACACCCCCCCATTACGTCATGCTTCAGAAATGTGGAAAATGGTCCGTTTTCAAATGTTTTCTTTTTGAACGTCAGTTCACATTTGTAGGTGGATCATCAGTGTTAGAGCTAAAATTAGCATGTTTAAAGTGATTTTCATGCTTCCAGGGGCCCTAAACACAAGATTTATGGAATGGTTAAAAGTGCATGAAAATGGCCAATTTACTCACTCTGAGTTCTCAAAAAGGGTTTCTTCACCCAGGGAAGTTAATTAAATACCATTTGGAGGCATTTAATGTTCGAGCAAAAACGGCTGATTTTCGACAAAAGAGATAACACCCCCCCATTACGTCATGCTTCAGAAATGTGGAAAATGGTCCGTTTTCAAATGTTTTATTTTTGAACGTCAGTTCACATTTGTAGGTGGATCATCAGTGTTAGAGCTAAAATTAGCATGTTTAAAGTGATTTTCATGCTTCCAGGGGCTCGGGAAGTGAATTAAATACTATTTGGAGGCATTTAATGTTCAATCAAAAACAGCTGATTTTTGACAAAAGAGATAACACCCCCCCATTACGTCATGCTTCTGAAATGTGGAAAATGGTCCGTTTTCAAATGTTTTATTTTTGAACGTCAGTTCACATTTGTAGGTGGATCATCAGAGTTAGAGCTAAAATTAGCATGTTTAAAGTGATTTTCATGCTTCCAGGGGCTCGGGAAGTGAATTAAATACTATTTGGAGGCATTTAATGTTCAAGCAAAAACGGCAAATTTTCGACAAAAGAGATAACACCCCCCCATTACGTCATGCTTCAGAAATGTGGAAAATGGTCCGTTTTCAAATGTTTTATTTTTGAACATCAGTTCACATTTGTAGGTGGATCATCAGTGTTAGAGCTAAAATTAGCATGTTTAAAGTGATTTTCATGCTTCCAGGGCCTTGGGAAGTGAATTAAATACTATTTGGAGGCATTTAATGTTCAATCAAAAACAGCTGATTTTTGACAAAAGAGATAACACCCCCCCATTACGTCATGCTTCAGAAATGTGGAAAATGGTCCGTTTTCAAATGTTTTCTTTTTGAACGTCAGTTCACATTTGTAGGTGGATCATCAGTGTTAGAGCTAAAATTAGCATGTTTGAAGTGATTTTCATGCTTCCAGGGGCCTTAAACACAAGATTTATGGAATGGTTAAAAGTGCATGAAAATGGCCAATTTACTCACTCTGAGTTCTCAAAAAGGGGTTCTTCACCCAGGGAAGTTAATTAAATACCATTTGGAGGCATTTAATGTTCGAGCAAAAACGGCTGATTTTCGACAAAAGAGATAACACCCCCCCATTACGTCATGCTTCAGAAATGTAGAAAATGGTCCGTTTTCAAATGTTTTATTTTTGAACGTCAGTTCACATTTGTAGGTGGATCATCAGTGTTAGAGCTAAAATTAGCATGTTTAAAGTGATTTTCATGCTTCCAGGGGCTCGGGAAGTGAATTAAATACTATTTGGAGGCATTTAATGTTCAATCAAAAACAGCTGATTTTTGACAAAAGAGATAACACCCCCCCATTACGTCATGCTTCTGAAATGTGGAAAATGGTCCGTTTTCAAATGTTTTATTTTTGAACGTCAGTTCACATTTGTAGGTGGATCATCAGAGTTAGAGCTAAAATTAGCATGTTTAAAGTGATTTTCATGCTTCCAGGGGCTCGGGAAGTGAATTAAATACTATTTGGAGGCATTTAATGTTCAAGCAAAAACTGCTGATTTTCGACAAAAGAGATAACACCCCCCCATTACGTCATGCTTCAGAAATGTGGAAAATGGTCCGTTTTCAAATGTTTTATTTTTGAACATCAGTTCACATTTGTAGGTGGATCATCAGTGTTAGAGCTAAAATTAGCATGTTTAAAGTGATTTTCATGCTTCCAGGGCCTTGGGAAGTGAATTAAATACTATTTGGAGGCATTTAATGTTCAATCAAAAACAGCTGATTTTTGACAAAAGAGATAACACCCCCCCATTACGTCATGCTTCAGAAATGTGGAAAATGGTCCGTTTTCAAATGTTTTCTTTTTGAACGTCAGTTCACATTTGTAGGTGGATCATCAGTGTTAGAGCTAAAATTAGCATGTTTAAAGTGATTTTCATGCTTCCAGGGGCCTTAAACACAAGATTTATGGAATGGTTAAAAGTGCATGAAAATGGCCAATTTACTCACTCTGAGTTCTCAAAAAGGGTTTCTTCACCCAGGGAAGTTAATTAAATACCATTTGGAGGCATTTAATGTTCGAGCAAAAACGGCTGATTTTCGACAAAAGAGATAACACCCCCCCATTACGTCATGCTTCAGAAATGTGGAAAATGGTCCATTTTCAAATGTTTTATTTTTGAACGTCAGTTCACATTTGTAGGTGGATCATCAGAGTTAGAGCTAAAATTAGCATGTTTAAAGTGATTTTCATGCTTCCAGGGGCTCGGGAAGGGAATTAAATACTATTTGGAGGCATTTAATGTTCAAGCAAAAACGGCTGATTTTCGACAAAAGAGATAACACCCCCCCCATTACGTCATGCTTCAGAAATGTGGAAAATGGCCGTTTTCAAATGTTTTAGTTTTTGAACATCAGTTCACATTTGTAGGTGGATCATCAGTGTTAGAGCTAAAATTAGCATGTTTAAAGTGATTTTCATGCTTCCAGGGCCTCGGGAAGTGAATTAAATACTATTTGGAGGCATTTAATGTTCAATCAAAAACAGCTGATTTTTGACAAAAGAGATCACACCCCCCCCATTACGTCATGCTTCAGAAATGTGGAAAATGGTCCGTTTTCAAATGTTTTATTTTTGAACGTCAGTTCACATTTGTAGGTGGATCATCAGTGTTAGAGCTAAAATTAGCATGTTTAAAGTGATTTTCATGCTTCCAGGGGCTCGGGAAGTGAATTAAATACTATTTGGAGGCATTTAATGTTCAATCAAAAACAGCTGATTTTTGACAAAAGAGATAACACCCCCCCATTACGTCATGCTTCTGAAATGTGGAAAATGGTCCGTTTTCAAATGTTTTATTTTTGAACGTCAGTTCACATTTGTAGGTGGATCATCAGTGTTAGAGCTAACATTAGGATGTTTAAAGTGATTTTCATGCTTCCAGGGGCTCGGGAAGTGAATTAAATACTATTTGGAGGCATTTAATGTTCAATCAAAAACAGCTGATTTTTGACAAAAGAGATAACACCCCCCCATTACGTCATGCTTCAGAAATGTGGAAAATGGTCCGTTTTCAAATGTTTTCTTTTTGAACGTCAGTTCACATTTGTAGGTGGATCATTAGTGTTAGAGCTAAAATTAGCATGTTTAAAGTGATTTTCATGCTTCCAGGGGCCCTAAACACAAGATTTATGGAATGGTTAAAAGTGCATGAAAATGGCCAATTTACTCACTCTGAGTTCTCAAAAAGGGTTTCTTCACCCAGGGAAGTTAATTAAATACCATTTGGAGGCATTTAATGTTCGAGCAAAAACGGCTGATTTTCGACAAAAGAGATAACACCCCCCCATTACGTCATGCTTCAGAAATGTGGAAAATGGTCCATTTTCAAATGTTTTATTTTTGAACGTCAGTTCACATTTGTAGGTGGATCATCAGAGTTAGAGCTAAAATTAGCATGTTTAAAGTGATTTTCATGCTTCCAGGGGCTCGGGAAGTGAATTAAATACTATTTGGAGGCATTTAATGTTCAAGCAAAAACGGCTGATTTTCGACAAAAGAGATAACACCCCCCCATTACGTCATGCTTCAGAAATGTGGAAAATGGTCCGTTTTCAAATGTTTTAGTTTTTGAACATCAGTTCACATTTGTAGGTGGATCATCAGTGTTAGAGCTAAAATTAGCATGTTTAAAGTGATTTTCATGCTTCCAGGGCCTCGGGAAGTGAATTAAATACTATTTGGAGGCATTTAATGTTCAATCAAAAGAAGCTGATTTTTGACAAAAGAGATAACACCCCCCCATTACGTCATGCTTCAGAAATGTGGGAAATGGTCCGTTTTCAAATGTTTTATTTTTGAACGTCAGTTCACATTTGTAGGTGGATCATCAGTGTTAGAGCTAAAATTAGCATGTTTAAAGTGATTTTCATGCTTCCAGGGGCTCGGGAAGTGAATTAAATACTATTTGGAGGCATTTAATGTTCAATCAAAAACAGCAGATTTTTGACAAAAGAGATAACACCCCCCATTACGTCATGCTTCTGAAATGTGGAAAATGGTCCGTTTTCAAATGTTTTATTTTTGAACGTCAGTTCACATTTGTAGGTGGATCATCAGTGTTAGAGCTAAAATTAGCATGTTTAAAGTGATTTTCATGCTTCCAGGGCCTCGGGAAGTGAATTAAATACTATTTGGAGGCATTTAATGTTCAATCAAAAACAGCTGATTTTTGACAAAAGAGATAACACCCCCCCATTACGTCATGCTTCAGAAATGTGGAAAATGGTCAGTTTTCAAATGTTTTCTTTTTGAACGTCAGTTCACATTTGTAGGTGGATCATCAGTGTTAGAGCTAAAATTAGCATGTTTAAAGTGATTTTCATGCTTCCAGGGGCTCGGGAAGTGAATTAAATACTATTTGGAGGCATTTAATGTTCAATCAAAAACAGCAGATTTTTGACAAAAGAGATAACACCCCCCATTACGTCATGCTTCTGAAATGTGGAAAATGGTCCGTTTTCAAATGTTTTATTTTTGAACGTCAGTTCACATTTGTAGGTGGATCATCAGTGTTAGAGCTAAAATTAGCATGTTTAAAGTGATTTTCATGCTTCCAGGGGCTCGGGAAGTGAATTAAATACTATTTGGAGTCATTTAATGTTCAATCAAAAACAGCGGATTTTTGACAAAAGAGATAACACCCCCCCATTACGTCATGCTTCAGAAATGTGGAAAATGGTCCGTTTTCAAATGTTTTCTTTTTGAACGTCAGTTCACATTTGTAGGTGGAACATCAGTGTTAGAGCTAAAATTAGCATGTTTAAAGTGATTTTCATGCTTCCAGGGCCTCGGGAAGTGAATTAAATACTATTTGGAGGCATTTAATGTTCAATCAAAAACAGCTGATTTTTGACAAAAGAGATAACACCCCCCCATTACGTCATGCTTCAGAAATGTGGAAAATGGTCAGTTTTCAAATGTTTTCTTTTTGAACGTCAGTTCACATTTGTAGGTGGATCATCAGTGTTAGAGCTAAAATTAGCATGTTTAAAGTGATTTTCATGCTTCCAGGGGCTCGGGAAGTGAATTAAATACTATTTGGAGGCATTTAATGTTCAATCAAAAACAGCTGGTTTTTGACAAAAGAGATAACACCCCCCCATTACGTCATGCTTCAGAAATGTGGAAAATGGTCCGTTTTCAAATGTTTTATTTTTGAACGTCAGTTCACATTTGTAGGTGGATCATCAATGTTAGAGCTAAAATTAGCATGTTTAAAGTGATTTTCATTCTTCCAGGGGCTCGGGAAGTGAATTAAATACTATTTGGATGCATTTAATGTTCAATCAAAAACAGTTGATTTTTGACAAAAGAGATAACACCCCCCCATTACGTCATGCTTCAGAAATGTGGAAAATGGTCCGTTTTCAAATGTTTTATTTTTGAACGTCAGTTCACATTTGTAGGTGGATCATCAGAGTTAGAGCTAAAATTAGCATGTTTAAAGTGATTTGGGCTCGGGAAGTGAATTAAATACTATTTGGAGGCATTTAATGTTCAATCAAAAACAGCTGATTTTTGACAAAAGAGATAACACCCCCCCATTACGTCATGCTTCAGAAATGTGGAAAATGGTCCGTTTTCAAATGTTTTCTTTTTGAACGTCAGTTCACATTTGTAGGTGGATCATCAGTGTTAGAGCTAAAATTAGCATGTTTAAAGTGATTTTCATGCTTCCAGGGGCCCTAAACACAAGATTTATGGAATGGTTAAAAGTGCATGAAAATGGCCAATTTACTCACTCTGAGTTCTCAAAAAGGGTTTCTTCACCCAGGGAAGTTAATTAAATACCATTTGGAGGCATTTAATGTTCGAGCAAAAACGGCTGATTTTCGACAAAAGAGATAACACCCCCCCATTACGTCATGCTTCAGAAATGTGGAAAATGGTCCGTTTTCAAATGTTTTATTTTTGAACGTCAGTTCACATTTGTAGGTGGATCATCAGTGTTAGAGCTAAAATTAGCATGTTTAAAGTGATTTTCATGCTTCCAGGGGCTCGGGAAGTGAATTAAATACTATTTGGAGGCATTTAATGTTCAATCAAAAACAGCTGATTTTTGACAAAAGAGATAACACCCCCCCATTACGTCATGCTTCTGAAATGTGGAAAATGGTCCGTTTTCAAATGTTTTATTTTTGAACGTCAGTTCACATTTGTAGGTGGATCATCAGAGTTAGAGCTAAAATTAGCATGTTTAAAGTGATTTTCATGCTTCCAGGGGCTCGGGAAGTGAATTAAATACTATTTGGAGGCATTTAATGTTCAAGCAAAAACGGCAAATTTTCGACAAAAGAGATAACACCCCCCCATTACGTCATGCTTCAGAAATGTGGAAAATGGTCCGTTTTCAAATGTTTTATTTTTGAACATCAGTTCACATTTGTAGGTGGATCATCAGTGTTAGAGCTAAAATTAGCATGTTTAAAGTGATTTTCATGCTTCCAGGGCCTTGGGAAGTGAATTAAATACTATTTGGAGGCATTTAATGTTCAATCAAAAACAGCTGATTTTTGACAAAAGAGATAACACCCCCCCATTACGTCATGCTTCAGAAATGTGGAAAATGGTCCGTTTTCAAATGTTTTCTTTTTGAACGTCAGTTCACATTTGTAGGTGGATCATCAGTGTTAGAGCTAAAATTAGCATGTTTGAAGTGATTTTCATGCTTCCAGGGGCCTTAAACACAAGATTTATGGAATGGTTAAAAGTGCATGAAAATGGCCAATTTACTCACTCTGAGTTCTCAAAAAGGGGTTCTTCACCCAGGGAAGTTAATTAAATACCATTTGGAGGCATTTAATGTTCGAGCAAAAACGGCTGATTTTCGACAAAAGAGATAACACCCCCCCATTACGTCATGCTTCAGAAATGTAGAAAATGGTCCGTTTTCAAATGTTTTATTTTTGAACGTCAGTTCACATTTGTAGGTGGATCATCAGTGTTAGAGCTAAAATTAGCATGTTTAAAGTGATTTTCATGCTTCCAGGGGCTCGGGAAGTGAATTAAATACTATTTGGAGGCATTTAATGTTCAATCAAAAACAGCTGATTTTTGACAAAAGAGATAACACCCCCCCATTACGTCATGCTTCTGAAATGTGGAAAATGGTCCGTTTTCAAATGTTTTATTTTTGAACGTCAGTTCACATTTGTAGGTGGATCATCAGAGTTAGAGCTAAAATTAGCATGTTTAAAGTGATTTTCATGCTTCCAGGGGCTCGGGAAGTGAATTAAATACTATTTGGAGGCATTTAATGTTCAAGCAAAAACTGCTGATTTTCGACAAAAGAGATAACACCCCCCCATTACGTCATGCTTCAGAAATGTGGAAAATGGTCCGTTTTCAAATGTTTTATTTTTGAACATCAGTTCACATTTGTAGGTGGATCATCAGTGTTAGAGCTAAAATTAGCATGTTTAAAGTGATTTTCATGCTTCCAGGGCCTTGGGAAGTGAATTAAATACTATTTGGAGGCATTTAATGTTCAATCAAAAACAGCTGATTTTTGACAAAAGAGATAACACCCCCCCATTACGTCATGCTTCAGAAATGTGGAAAATGGTCCGTTTTCAAATGTTTTCTTTTTGAACGTCAGTTCACATTTGTAGGTGGATCATCAGTGTTAGAGCTAAAATTAGCATGTTTAAAGTGATTTTCATGCTTCCAGGGGCCTTAAACACAAGATTTATGGAATGGTTAAAAGTGCATGAAAATGGCCAATTTACTCACTCTGAGTTCTCAAAAAGGGTTTCTTCACCCAGGGAAGTTAATTAAATACCATTTGGAGGCATTTAATGTTCGAGCAAAAACGGCTGATTTTCGACAAAAGAGATAACACCCCCCCATTACGTCATGCTTCAGAAATGTGGAAAATGGTCCATTTTCAAATGTTTTATTTTTGAACGTCAGTTCACATTTGTAGGTGGATCATCAGAGTTAGAGCTAAAATTAGCATGTTTAAAGTGATTTTCATGCTTCCAGGGGCTCGGGAAGGGAATTAAATACTATTTGGAGGCATTTAATGTTCAAGCAAAAACGGCTGATTTTCGACAAAAGAGATAACACCCCCCCCATTACGTCATGCTTCAGAAATGTGGAAAATGGCCGTTTTCAAATGTTTTAGTTTTTGAACATCAGTTCACATTTGTAGGTGGATCATCAGTGTTAGAGCTAAAATTAGCATGTTTAAAGTGATTTTCATGCTTCCAGGGCCTCGGGAAGTGAATTAAATACTATTTGGAGGCATTTAATGTTCAATCAAAAACAGCTGATTTTTGACAAAAGAGATCACACCCCCCCCATTACGTCATGCTTCAGAAATGTGGAAAATGGTCCGTTTTCAAATGTTTTATTTTTGAACGTCAGTTCACATTTGTAGGTGGATCATCAGTGTTAGAGCTAAAATTAGCATGTTTAAAGTGATTTTCATGCTTCCAGGGGCTCGGGAAGTGAATTAAATACTATTTGGAGGCATTTAATGTTCAATCAAAAACAGCTGATTTTTGACAAAAGAGATAACACCCCCCCATTACGTCATGCTTCTGAAATGTGGAAAATGGTCCGTTTTCAAATGTTTTATTTTTGAACGTCAGTTCACATTTGTAGGTGGATCATCAGTGTTAGAGCTAACATTAGGATGTTTAAAGTGATTTTCATGCTTCCAGGGGCTCGGGAAGTGAATTAAATACTATTTGGAGGCATTTAATGTTCAATCAAAAACAGCTGATTTTTGACAAAAGAGATAACACCCCCCCATTACGTCATGCTTCAGAAATGTGGAAAATGGTCCGTTTTCAAATGTTTTCTTTTTGAACGTCAGTTCACATTTGTAGGTGGATCATTAGTGTTAGAGCTAAAATTAGCATGTTTAAAGTGATTTTCATGCTTCCAGGGGCCCTAAACACAAGATTTATGGAATGGTTAAAAGTGCATGAAAATGGCCAATTTACTCACTCTGAGTTCTCAAAAAGGGTTTCTTCACCCAGGGAAGTTAATTAAATACCATTTGGAGGCATTTAATGTTCGAGCAAAAACGGCTGATTTTCGACAAAAGAGATAACACCCCCCCATTACGTCATGCTTCAGAAATGTGGAAAATGGTCCATTTTCAAATGTTTTATTTTTGAACGTCAGTTCACATTTGTAGGTGGATCATCAGAGTTAGAGCTAAAATTAGCATGTTTAAAGTGATTTTCATGCTTCCAGGGGCTCGGGAAGTGAATTAAATACTATTTGGAGGCATTTAATGTTCAAGCAAAAACGGCTGATTTTCGACAAAAGAGATAACACCCCCCCATTACGTCATGCTTCAGAAATGTGGAAAATGGTCCGTTTTCAAATGTTTTAGTTTTTGAACATCAGTTCACATTTGTAGGTGGATCATCAGTGTTAGAGCTAAAATTAGCATGTTTAAAGTGATTTTCATGCTTCCAGGGCCTCGGGAAGTGAATTAAATACTATTTGGAGGCATTTAATGTTCAATCAAAAGAAGCTGATTTTTGACAAAAGAGATAACACCCCCCCATTACGTCATGCTTCAGAAATGTGGGAAATGGTCCGTTTTCAAATGTTTTATTTTTGAACGTCAGTTCACATTTGTAGGTGGATCATCAGTGTTAGAGCTAAAATTAGCATGTTTAAAGTGATTTTCATGCTTCCAGGGGCTCGGGAAGTGAATTAAATACTATTTGGAGGCATTTAATGTTCAATCAAAAACAGCAGATTTTTGACAAAAGAGATAACACCCCCCATTACGTCATGCTTCTGAAATGTGGAAAATGGTCCGTTTTCAAATGTTTTATTTTTGAACGTCAGTTCACATTTGTAGGTGGATCATCAGTGTTAGAGCTAAAATTAGCATGTTTAAAGTGATTTTCATGCTTCCAGGGGCTCGGGAAGTGAATTAAATACTATTTGGAGTCATTTAATGTTCAATCAAAAACAGCGGATTTTTGACAAAAGAGATAACACCCCCCCATTACGTCATGCTTCAGAAATGTGGAAAATGGTCCGTTTTCAAATGTTTTCTTTTTGAACGTCAGTTCACATTTGTAGGTGGAACATCAGTGTTAGAGCTAAAATTAGCATGTTTAAAGTGATTTTCATGCTTCCAGGGCCTCGGGAAGTGAATTAAATACTATTTGGAGGCATTTAATGTTCGATCAAAAACAGCTGATTTTTGACAAAAGAGATAACACCCCCCCATTACGTCATGCTTCAGAAATGTGGAAAATGGTCAGTTTTCAAATGTTTTCTTTTTGAACGTCAGTTCACATTTGTAGGTGGATCATCAGTGTTAGAGCTAAAATTAGCATGTTTAAAGTGATTTTCATGCTTCCAGGGGCTCGGGAAGTGAATTAAATACTATTTGGAGGCATTTAATGTTCAATCAAAAACAGCTGGTTTTTGACAAAAGAGATAACACCCCCCCATTACGTCATGCTTCAGAAATGTGGAAAATGGTCCGTTTTCAAATGTTTTATTTTTGAACGTCAGTTCACATTTGTAGGTGGATCATCAATGTTAGAGCTAAAATTAGCATGTTTAAAGTGATTTTCATTCTTCCAGGGGCTCGGGAAGTGAATTAAATACTATTTGGATGCATTTAATGTTCAATCAAAAACAGTTGATTTTTGACAAAAGAGATAACACCCCCCCATTACGTCATGCTTCAGAAATGTGGAAAATGGTCCGTTTTCAAATGTTTTATTTTTGAACGTCAGTTCACATTTGTAGGTGGATCATCAGAGTTAGAGCTAAAATTAGCATGTTTAAAGTGATTTGGGCTCGGGAAGTGAATTAAATACTATTTGGAGGCATTTAATGTTCAATCAAAAACAGCTGATTTTTGACAAAAGAGATAACACCCCCCCATTACGTCATGCTTCAGAAATGTGGAAAATGGTCCGTTTTCAAATGTTTTCTTTTTGAACGTCAGTTCACATTTGTAGGTGGATCATCAGTGTTAGAGCTAAAATTAGCATGTTTAAAGTGATTTTCATGCTTCCAGGGGCCCTAAACACAAGATTTATGGAATGGTTAAAAGTGCATGAAAATGGCCAATTTACTCACTCTGAGTTCTCAAAAAGGGTTTCTTCACCCAGGGAAGTTAATTAAATACCATTTGGAGGCATTTAATGTTCGAGCAAAAACGGCTGATTTTCGACAAAAGAGATAACACCCCCCCATTACGTCATGCTTCAGAAATGTGGAAAATGGTCCGTTTTCAAATGTTTTATTTTTGAACGTCAGTTCACATTTGTAGGTGGATCATCAGTGTTAGAGCTAAAATTAGCATGTTTAAAGTGATTTTCATGCTTCCAGGGGCTCGGGAAGTGAATTAAATACTATTTGGAGGCATTTAATTTTCAATCAAAAACAGCAGATTTTTGACAAAAGAGATAACACCCCCCCCATTACGTCATGCTTCAGAAATGTGGAAAATGGTCCGTTTTCAAATGTTTTCTTTTTGAACGTCAGTTCACATTTGTAGGTGGATCATCAGTGTTAGAGCTAAAATTAGCATGTTTGAAGTGATTTTCATGCTTCCAGGGGCCTTAAACACAAGATTTATGGAATGGTTAAAAGTGCATGAAAATGGCCAATTTACTCACTCTGAGTTCTCAAAAAGGGGTTCTTCACCCAGGGAAGTTAATTAAATACCATTTGGAGGCATTTAATGTTCGAGCAAAAACGGCTGATTTTCGACAAAAGAGATAACACCCCCCCATTACGTCATGCTTCAGAAATGTAGAAAATGGTCCGTTTTCAAATGTTTTATTTTTGAACGTCAGTTCACATTTGTAGGTGGATCATCAGTGTTAGAGCTAAAATTAGCATGTTTAAAGTGATTTTCATGCTTCCAGGGGCTCGGGAAGTGAATTAAATACTATTTGGAGGCATTTAATGTTCAAGCAAAAACTGCTGATTTTCGACAAAAGAGATAACACCCCCCCATTACGTCATGCTTCAGAAATGTGGAAAATGGTCCGTTTTCAAATGTTTTATTTTTGAACATCAGTTCACATTTGTAGGTGGATCATCAGTGTTAGAGCTAAAATTAGCATGTTTAAAGTGATTTTCATGCTTCCAGGGCCTTGGGAAGTGAATTAAATACTATTTGGAGGCATTTAATGTGCAATCAAAAACAGCTGATTTTTGACAAAAGAGATAACACCCCCCCATTACGTCATGCTTCAGAAATGTGGAAAATGGTCCGTTTTCAAATGTTTTCTTTTTGAACGTCAGTTCACATTTGTAGGTGGATCATCAGTGTTAGAGCTAAAATTAGCATGTTTAAAGTGATTTTCATGCTTCCAGGGGCCTTAAACACAAGATTTATGGAATGGTTAAAAGTGCATGAAAATGGCCAATTTACTCACTCTGAGTTCTCAAAAAGGGTTTCTTCACCCAGGGAAGTTAATTAAATACCATT
The DNA here is from genome assembly GCF_964263255.1 of Lissotriton vulgaris. NCBI lineage: Eukaryota > Metazoa > Chordata > Amphibia > Caudata > Salamandridae > Lissotriton > Lissotriton vulgaris. The sequence goes on along the minus strand of NW_028248302.1, from coordinate 33,876 downwards.
TGGAGGCATTTAATGTTCGAGCAAAAATGGCTGATTTTCGACAAAAGAGATAACACCCCCCCATTACGTCATGCTTCAGAAATGTGGAAAATGGTCCGTTTTCAAATGTTTTATTTTTGAACGTCAGTTCACATTTGTAGGTGGATCATCAGTGTTAGAGCTAAAATTAGCATGTTTAAAGTGATTTTCATGCTTCCAGGGGCTCGGGAAGTGAATTAAATACTATTTGGAGGCATTTAATGTTCAATCAAAAACAGCTGATTTTTGACAAAAGAGATAACACCCCCCCATTACGTCATGCTTCTGAAATGTGGAAAATGGTCCGTTTTCAAATGTTTTATTTTTGAACGTCAGTTCACATTTGTAGGTGGATCATCAGTGTTAGAGCTAACATTAGCATGTTTAAAGTGATTTTCATGCTTCCAGGGGCTCGGGAAGTGAATTAAATACTATTTGGAGGCATTTAATGTTCAATCAAAAACAGCTGATTTTTGACAAAAGAGATAACACCCCCCCATTACGTCATGCTTCAGAAATGTGGAAAATGGTCCGTTTTCAAATGTTTTCTTTTTGAACGTCAGTTCACATTTGTAGGTGGATCATCAGTGTTAGAGCTAAAATTAGCATGTTTAAAGTGATTTTCATGCTTCCAGGGGCCCTAAACACAAGATTTATGGAATGGTTAAAAGTGCATGAAAATGGCCAATTTACTCACTCTGAGTTCTCAAAAAGGGTTTCTTCACCCAGGGAAGTTAATTAAATACCATTTGGAGGCATTTAATGTTCGAGCAAAAACGGCTGATTTTCGACAAAAGAGATAACACCCCCCCATTACGTCATGCTTCAGAAATGTGGAAAATGGTCCATTTTCAAATGTTTTATTTTTGAACGTCAGTTCACATTTGTAGGTGGATCATCAGAGTTAGAGCTAAAATTAGCATGTTTAAAGTGATTTTCATGCTTCCAGGGGCTCGGGAAGTGAATTAAATACTATTTGGAGGCATTTAATGTTCAAGCAAAAACGGCTGATTTTCGACAAAAGAGATAACACCCCCCCATTACGTCATGCTTCAGAAATGTGGAAAATGGTCCGTTTTCAAATGTTTTAGTTTTTGAACATCAGTTCACATTTGTAGGTGGATCATCAGTGTTAGAGCTAAAATTAGCATGTTTAAAGTGATTTTCATGCTTCCAGGGCCTCGGGAAGTGAATTAAATACTATTTGGAGGCATTTAATGTTCAATCAAAAGAAGCTGATTTTTGACAAAAGAGATAACACCCCCCCATTACGTCATGCTTCAGAAATGTGGGAAATGGTCCGTTTTCAAATGTTTTATTTTTGAACGTCAGTTCACATTTGTAGGTGGATCATCAGTGTTAGAGCTAAAATTAGCATGTTTAAAGTGATTTTCATGCTTCCAGGGGCTCGGGAAGTGAATTAAATACTATTTGGAGGCATTTAATGTTCAATCAAAAACAGCAGATTTTTGACAAAAGAGATAACACCCCCCATTACGTCATGCTTCTGAAATGTGGAAAATGGTCCGTTTTCAAATGTTTTATTTTTGAACGTCAGTTCACATTTGTAGGTGGATCATCAGTGTTAGAGCTAAAATTAGCATGTTTAAAGTGATTTTCATGCTTCCAGGGGCTCGGGAAGTGAATTAAATACTATTTGGAGTCATTTAATGTTCAATCAAAAACAGCGGATTTTTGACAAAAGAGATAACACCCCCCCATTACGTCATGCTTCAGAAATGTGGAAAATGGTCCGTTTTCAAATGTTTTCTTTTTGAACGTCAGTTCACATTTGTAGGTGGAACATCAGTGTTAGAGCTAAAATTAGCATGTTTAAAGTGATTTTCATGCTTCCAGGGCCTCGGGAAGTGAATTAAATACTATTTGGAGGCATTTAATGTTCAATCAAAAACAGCTGATTTTTGACAAAAGAGATAACACCCCCCCATTACGTCATGCTTCAGAAATGTGGAAAATGGTCAGTTTTCAAATGTTTTCTTTTTGAACGTCAGTTCACATTTGTAGGTGGATCATCAGTGTTAGAGCTAAAATTAGCATGTTTAAAGTGATTTTCATGCTTCCAGGGGCTCGGGAAGTGAATTAAATACTATTTGGAGGCATTTAATGTTCAATCAAAAACAGCTGGTTTTTGACAAAAGAGATAACACCCCCCCATTACCTCATGCTTCAGAAATGTGGAAAATGGTCCGTTTTCAAATGTTTTATTTTTGAACGTCAGTTCACATTTGTAGGTGGATCATCAGTGTTAGAGCTAAAATTAGCATGTTTAAAGTGATTTTCATTCTTCCAGGGGCTCGGGAAGTGAATTAAATACTATTTGGATGCATTTAATGTTCAATCAAAAACAGTTGATTTTTGACAAAAGAGATAACACCCCCCCATTACGTCATGCTTCAGAAATGTGGAAAATGGTCCGTTTTCAAATGTTTTATTTTTGAACGTCAGTTCACATTTGTAGGTGGATCATCAGAGTTAGAGCTAAAATTAGCATGTTTAAAGTGATTTGGGCTCGGGAAGTGAATTAAATACTATTTGGAGGCATTTAATGTTCAATCAAAAACAGCTGATTTTTGACAAAAGAGATAACACCCCCCCATTACGTCATGCTTCAGAAATGTGGAAAATGGTCCGTTTTCAAATGTTTTCTTTTTGAACGTCAGTTCACATTTGTAGGTGGATCATCAGTGTTAGAGCTAAAATTAGCATGTTTAAAGTGATTTTCATGCTTCCAGGGGCCCTAAACACAAGATTTATGGAATGGTTAAAAGTGCATGAAAATGGCCAATTTACTCACTCTGAGTTCTCAAAAAGGGTTTCTTCACCCAGGGAAGGTAATTAAATACCATTTGGAGGCATTTAATGTTCGAGCAAAAACGGCTGATTTTCGACAAAAGAGATAACACCCCCCATTACGTCATGCTTCAGAAATGTGGAAAATGGTCCGTTTTCAAATGTTTTATTTTTGAACGTCAGTTCACATTTGTAGGTGGATCATCAGTGTTAGAGCTAAAATTAGCATGTTTAAAGTGATTTTCATGCTTCCAGGGGCTCGGGAAGTGAATTAAATACTATTTGGAGGCATTTAATGTTCAATCAAAAACAGCTGATTTTTGACAAAAGAGATAACACCCCCCATTACGTCATGCTTCTGAAATGTGGAAAATGGTCCGTTTTCAAATGTTTTATTTTTGAACGTCAGTTCACATTTGTAGGTGGATCATCAGAGTTAGAGCTAAAATTAGCATGTTTAAAGTGATTTTCATGCTTCCAGGGGCTCGGGAAGTGAATTAAATACTATTTGGAGGCATTTAATGTTCAAGCAAAAACGGCTGATTTTCGACAAAAGAGATAACACCCCCCCATTACGTCATGCTTCAGAAATGTGGAAAATGGTCCGTTTTCAAATGTTTTATTTTTGAACATCAGTTCACATTTGTAGGTGGATCATCAGTGTTAGAGCTAAAATTAGCATGTTTAAAGTGATTTTCATGCTTCCAGGGCCTTGGGAAGTGAATTAAATACTATTTGGAGGCATTTAATGTTCAATCAAAAACAGCTGATTTTTGACAAAAGAGATAACACCCCCCCATTACGTCATGCTTCAGAAATGTGGAAAATGGTCCGTTTTCAAATGTTTTCTTTTTGAACGTCAGTTCACATTTGTAGGTGGATCATCAGTGTTAGAGCTAAAATTAGCATGTTTGAAGTGATTTTCATGCTTCCAGGGGCCTTAAACACAAGATTTATGGAATGGTTAAAAGTGCATGAAAATGGCCAATTTACTCACTCTGAGTTCTCAAAAAGGGGTTCTTCACCCAGGGAAGTTAATTAAATACCATTTGGAGGCATTTAATGTTCGAGCAAAAACGGCTGATTTTCGACAAAAGAGATAACACCCCCCCATTACGTCATGCTTCAGAAATGTGGAAAATGGTCCGTTTTCAAATGTTTTATTTTTGAACGTCAGTTCACATTTGTAGGTGGATCATCAGTGTTAGAGCTAAAATTAGCATGTTTAAAGTGATTTTCATGCTTCCAGGGGCTCGGGAAGTGAATTAAATACTATTTGGAGGCCTTTAATGTTCAATCAAAAACAGCTGATTTTTGACAAAAGAGATAACACCCCCCCATTACGTCATGCTTCTGAAATGTGGAAAATGGTCCGTTTTCAAATGTTTTATTTTTGAACGTCAGTTCACATTTGTAGGTGGATCATCAGAGTTAGAGCTAAAATTAGCATGTTTAAAGTGATTTTCATGCTTCCAGGGGCTCGGAAGTGAATTAAATACTATTTGGAGGCATTTAATGTTCAAGCAAAAACTGCTGATTTTCGACAAAAGAGATAACACCCCCCCATTACGTCATGCTTCAGAAATGTGGAAAATGGTCCGTTTTCAAATGTTTTATTTTTGAACATCAGTTCACATTTGTAGGTGGATCATCAGTGTTAGAGCTAAAATTAGCATGTTTAAAGTGATTTTCATGCTTCCAGGGCCTTGGGAAGTGAATTAAATACTATTTGGAGGCATTTAATGTTCAATCAAAAACAGCTGATTTTTGACAAAAGAGATAACACCCCCCCCCCCCATTACGTCATGCTTCAGAAATGTGGAAAATGGTCCGTTTTCAAATGTTTTCTTTTTGAACGTCAGTTCACATTTGTAGGTGGATCATCAGTGTTAGAGCTAAAATTAGCATGTTTAAAGTGATTTTCATGCTTCCAGGGGCCTTAAACACAAGATTTATGGAATGGTTAAAAGTGCATGAAAATGGCCAATTTACTCACTCTGAGTTCTCAAAAAGGGTTTCTTCACCCAGGGAAGTTAATTAAATACCATTTGGAGGCATTTAATGTTCGAGCAAAAACGGTTGATTTTCGACAAAAGAGATAACACCCCCCCATTACGTCATGCTTCAGAAATGTGGAAAATGGTCCGTTTTCAAATGTTTTATTTTTGAACGTCAGTTCACATTTGTAGGTGGATCATCAGTGTTAGAGCTAAAATTAGCATGTTTAAAGTGATTTTCATGCTTCCAGGGGCTCGGGAAGTGAATTAAATACTATTTGGAGGCATTTAATGTTCAATCAAAAACAGCTGATTTTTGACAAAAGAGATAACACCCCCCCATTACGTCATGCTTCAGAAATGTGGAAAATGGTCCGTTTTCAAATGTTTTCTTTTTGAACGTCAGTTCACATTTGTAGGTGGATCATCAGTGTTAGAGCTAAAATTAGCATGTTTAAAGTGATTTTCATGCTTCCAGGGGCCCTAAACACAAGATTTATGGAATGGTTAAAAGTGCATGAAAATGGCCAATTTACTCACTCTGAGTTCTCAAAAAGGGTTTCTTCACCCAGGGAAGTTAATTAAATACCATTTGGAGGCATTTAATGTTCGAGCAAAAACGGCTGATTTTCGACAAAAGAGATAACACCCCCCCATTACGTCATGCTTCAGAAATGTGGAAAATGGTCCGTTTTCAAATGTTTTATTTTTGAACGTCAGTTCACATTTGTAGGTGAATCATCAGTGTTAGAGCTAAAATTAGCATGTTTAAAGTGATTTTCATGCTTCCAGGGGCTCGGGAAGTGAATTAAATACTATTTGGAGGCATTTAATGTTCAATCAAAAACAGCTAGTTTTTGACAAAAGAGATAACACCCCCCCATTACGTCATGCTTCAGAAATGTGGAAAATGGTCCGTTTTCAAATGTTTTATTTTTGAACGTCAGTTCACATTTGTAGGTGGATCATCAGTGTTAGAGCTAAAATTAGCATGTTTAAAGTGATTTTCATGCTTCCAGGGCCTTGGGAAGTGAATTAAATACTATTTGGAGGCATTTAATGTTCAATCAAAAACAGCTGATTTTTGACAAAAGAGATAACACCCCCCCATTACGTCATGCTTCAGAAATGTGGAAAATGGTCCGTTTTCAAATGTTTTCTTTTTGAACGTCAGTTCACATTTGTAGGTGGATCATCAGTGTTAGAGCTAAAATTAGCATGTTTAAAGTGATTTTCATGCTTCCAGGGGCCCTAAACACAAGATTTATGGAATGGTTAAAAGTGCATGAAAATGGCCAATTTACTCACTCTGAGTTCTCAAAAAGGGTTTCTTCACCCAGGGAAGTTAATTAAATACCATTTGGAGGCATTTAATGTTCGAGCAAAAACGGCTGATTTTCGACAAAAGAGATAACACCCCCCCATTACGTCATGCTTCAGAAATGTGGAAAATGGTCCGTTTTCAAATGTTTTATTTTTGAACGTCAGTTCACATTTGTAGGTGGATCATCAGTGTTAGAGCTAAAATTAGCATGTTTAAAGTGATTTTCATGCTTCCAGGGGCTCGGGAAGTGAATTAAATACTATTTGAAGGCATTTAATGTTCAATCAAAAACAGCTGATTTTTGACAAAAGAGATAACACCCCCCCATTACGTCATGCTTCAGAAATGTGGAAAATGGTCCGTTTTCAAATGTTTTCTTTTTGAACGTCAGTTCACATTTGTAGGTGGAACATCAGTGTTAGAGCTAAAATTAGCATGTTTAAAGTGATTTTCATGCTTCCAGGGCCTCGGGAAGTGAATTAAATACTATTTGGAGGCATTTAATGTTCAATCAAAAACAGCTGATTTTTGACAAAAGAGATAACACCCCCCCATTACGTCATGCTTCAGAAATGTGGAAAATGGTCAGTTTTCAAATGTTTTCTTTTTGAACGTCAGTTCACATTTGTAGGTGGATCATCAGTGTTAGAGCTAAAATTAGCATGTTTAAAGTGATTTTCATGCTTCCAGGGGCTCGGGAAGTGAATTAAATACTATTTGGAGGCATTTAATGTTCAATCAAAAACAGCTGGTTTTTGACAAAAGAGATAACACCCCCCCATTACGTCATGCTTCAGAAATGTGGAAAATGGTCCGTTTTCAAATGTTTTATTTTTGAACGTCAGTTCACATTTGTAGGTGGATCATCAGTGTTAGAGCTAAAATTAGCATGTTTAAAGTGATTTTCATTCTTCCAGGGGCTCGGGAAGTGAATTAAATACTATTTGGATGCATTTAATGTTCAATCAAAAACAGTTGATTTTTGACAAAAGAGATAACACCCCCCCATTACGTCATGCTTCAGAAATGTGGAAAATGGTCCGTTTTCAAATGTTTTCTTTTTGAACGTCAGTTCACATTTGTAGGTGGATCATCAGAGTTAGAGCTAAAATTAGCATGTTTAAAGTGATTTGGGCTCGGGAAGTGAATTAAATACTATTTGGAGGCATTTAATGTTCAATCAAAAACAGCTGATTTTTGACAAAAGAGATAACACCCCCCCATTACGTCATGCTTCAGAAATGTGGAAAATGGTCCGTTTTCAAATGTTTTCTTTTTGAACGTCAGTTCACATTTGTAGGTGGATCATCAGTGTTAGAGCTAAAATTAGCATGTTTAAAGTGATTTTCATGCTTCCAGGGGCCCTAAACACAAGATTTATGGAATGGTTAAAAGTGCATGAAAATGGCCAATTTACTCACTCTGAGTTCTCAAAAAGGGTTTCTTCACCCAGGGAAGTTAATTAAATACCATTTGGAGGCATTTAATGTTCGAGCAAAAACGGCTGATTTTCGACAAAAGAGATAACACCCCCCCATTACGTCATGCTTCAGAAATGTGGAAAATGGTCCGTTTTCAAATGTTTTATTTTTGAACGTCAGTTCACATTTGTAGGTGGATCATCAGTGTTAGAGCTAAAATTAGCATGTTTAAAGTGATTTTCATGCTTCCAGGGGCTCGGGAAGTGAATTAAATACTATTTAGAGGCATTTAATGTTCAATCAAAACCAGCTGATTTTTGACAAAATAGATAACACCCCCCCATTACGTCATGCTTCTGAAATGTGGAAAATGGTCCGTTTTCAAATGTTTTATTTTTGAACGTCAGTTCACATTTGTAGGTGGATCATCAGAGTTAGAGCTAAAATTAGCATGTTTAAAGTGATTTTCATGCTTCCAGGGGCTCCGGAAGTGAATTAAATACTATTTGGAGGCATTTAATGTTCAAGCAAAAACGGCTGATTTTCGACAAAAGAGATAACACCCCCCCATTACGTCATGCTTCAGAAATGTGGAAAATGGTCCGTTTTCAAATGTTTTATTTTTGAACATCAGTTCACATTTGTAGGTGGATCATCAGTGTTAGAGCTAAAATTAGCATGTTTAAAGTGATTTTCATGCTTCCAGGGCCTCGGGAAGTGAATTAAATACTATTTGGAGGCATTTAATGTTCAATCAAAAACAGCTGATTTTTGACAAAAGAGATAACACCCCCCCCATTACGTCATGCTTCAGAAATGTGGAAAATGGTCCGTTTTCAAATGTTTTATTTTTGAACATCAGTTCACATTTGTAGGTGGATCATCAGTGTTAGAGCTAAAATTAGCATGTTTAAAGTGATTTTCATGCTTCCAGGGCCTTGGGAAGTGAATTAAATACTATTTGGAGGCATTTAATGTTCAATCAAAAACAGCTGATTTTTGACAAAAGAGATAACACCCCCCCATTACGTCATGCTTCAGAAATGTGGAAAATGGTCCGTTTTCAAATGTTTTCTTTTTGAACGTCAGTTCACATTTGTAGGTGGATCATCAGTGTTAAAGCTAAAATTAGCATGTTTAAAGTGATTTTCATGCTTCCAGGGGCCCTAAACACAAGATTTATGGAATGGTTAAAAGTGCATGAAAATGGCCAATTTACTCACTCTGAGTTCTCAAAAAGGGTTTCTTCACCCAGGGAAGTTAATTAAATACCATTTGGAGGCATTTAATGTTCGAGCAAAAACGGCTGATTTTCGACAAAAGAGATAACACCCACCCATTACGTCATGCTTCAGAAATGTGGAAAATGGTCCGTTTTCAAATGTTTTATTTTTGAACGTCAGTTCACATTTGTAGGTGGATCATCAGTGTTAGAGCTAAAATTAGCATGTTTAAAGTGATTTTCATGCTTCCAGGGGCTCGGGAAGTGAATTAAATACTATTTGGAGGCATTTAATGTTCAATCAAAAACAGCTGATTTTTGACAAAAGAGATAACACCCCCCCATTACGTCATGCTTCTGAAATGTGGAAAATGGTCCGTTTTCAAATGTTTTATTTTTGAACGTCAGTTCACATTTGTAGGTGGATCATCAGTGTTAGAGCTAAAATTAGCATGTTTAAAGTGATTTTCATGCTTCCAGGGGCTCGGGAAGTGAATTAAATACTATTTGGAGGCATTTAATGTTCAATCAAAAACAGCTGATTTTTGACAAAAGAGATAACACCCCCCCATTACGTCATGCTTCAGAAATGTGGAAAATGGTCCGTTTTCAAATGTTTTCTTTTTGAACGTCAGTTCACATTTGTAGGTGGAACATCAGTGTTAGAGCTAAAATTAGCATGTTTAAAGTGATTTTCATGCTTCCAGGGCCTCGGGAAGTGAATTAAATACTATTTGGAGGCATTTAATGTTCAATCAAAAACAGCTGATTTTTGACAAAAGAGATAACACCCCCCCATTACGTCATGCTTTAGAAATGTGGAAAATGGTCAGTTTTCAAATGTTTTCTTTTTGAACGTCAGTTCACATTTGTAGGTGGATCATCAGTGTTAGAGCTAAAATTAGCATGTTTAAAGTGATTTTCATGCTTCCAGGGGCTCGGGAAGTGAATTAAATACTATTTGGAGGCATTTAATGTTCAATCAAAAACAGCTGGTTTTTGACAAAAGAGATAACACCCCCCCATTACGTCATGCTTCAGAAATGTGGAAAATGGTCCGTTTTCAAATGTTTTATTTTTGAACGTCAGTTCACATTTGTAGGTGGATCATCAGTGTTAGAGCTCAAATTAGCATGTTTAAAGTGATTTTCATTCTTCCAGGGGCTCGGGAAGTGAATTAAATACTATTTGGATGCATTTAATGTTCAATCAAAAACAGTTGATTTTTGACAAAAGAGATAACACCCCCCCCATTACGTCATGCTTCAGAAATGTAGAAAATGGTCCGTTTTCAAATGTTTTCTTTTTGAACGTCAGTTCACATTTGTAGGTGGATCATCAGAGTTAGAGCTAAAATTAGCATGTTTAAAGTGATTTGGGCTCGGGAAGTGAATTAAATACTATTTGGAGGCATTTAATGTTCAATCAAAAACAGCTGATTTTTGACAAAAGAGATAACACCCCCCCATTACGTCATGCTTCAGAAATGTGGAAAATGGTCCGTTTTCAAATGTTTTCTTTTTGAACGTCAGTTCACATTTGTAGGTGGATCATCAGTGTTAGAGCTAAAATTAGCATGTTTAAAGTGATTTTCATGCTTCCAGGGGCCCTAAACACAAGATTTATGGAATGGTTAAAAGTGCATGAAAATGGCCAATTTACTCACTCTGAGTTCTCAAAAAGGGTTTCTTCACCCAGGGAAGTTAATTAAATACCATTTGGAGGCATTTAATGTTCGAGCAAAAACGGCTGATTTTCGACAAAAGAGATAACACCCCCCCATTACGTCATGCTTCAGAAATGTGGAAAATGGTCCGTTTTCAAATGTTTTATTTTTGAACATCAGTTCACATTTGTAGGTGGATCATCAGTGTTAGAGCTAAAATTAGCATGTTTAAAGTGATTTTCATGCTTCCAGGGGCTCGGGAAGTGAATTAAATACTATTTGGAGGCATTTAATGTTCAATCAAAAACAGCTGATTTTTGACAAAAGAGATAACACCCCCCCCATTACGTCATGCTTCTGAAATGTGGAAAATGGTCCGTTTTCAAATGTTTTATTTTTGAACGTCAGTTCACATTTGTAGGTGGATCATCAGAGTTAGAGCTAAAATTAGCATGTTTAAAGTGATTTTCATGCTTCCAGGGGCTCGGGAAGTGAATTAAATACTATTTGGAGGCATTTAATGTTCAAGCAAAAACGGCTGATTTTCGACAAAAGAGATAACACCCCCCCATTACGTCATGCTTCAGAAATGTGGAAAATGGTCCGTTTTCAAATGTTTTATTTTTGAACATCAGTTCACATTTGTAGGTGGATCATCAGTGTTAGAGCTAAAATTAACATGTTTAAAGTGATTTTCATGCTTCCAGGGCCTTGGGAAGTGAATTAAATACTATTTGGAGGCATTTAATGTTCAATCAAAAACAGCTGATTTTTGACAAAAGAGATAACACCCCCCCATTACGTCATGCTTCAGAAATGTGGAAAATGGTCCGTTTTCAAATGTTTTCTTTTTGAACGTCAGTTCACATTTGTAGGTGGATCATCAGTGTTAGAGCTAAAATTAGCATGTTTGAAGTGATTTTCATGCTTCCAGGGGCCTTAAACACAAGATTTATGGAATGGTTAAAAGTGCATGAAAATGGCCAATTTACTCACTCTGAGTTCTCAAAAAGGGGTTCTTCACCCAGGGAAGTTAATTAAATACCATTTGGAGGCATTTAATGTTCGAGCAAAAACGGCTGATTTTCGACAAAAGAGATAACACCCCCCATTACGTCATGCTTCAGAAATGTAGAAAATGGTCCGTTTTCAAATGTTTTATTTTTGAACGTCAGTTCACATTTGTAGGTGGATCATCAGTGTTAGAGCTAAAATTAGCATGTTTAAAGTGATTTTCATGCTTCCAGGGCCTTGGGAAGTGAATTAAATACTATTTGGAGGCATTTAATGTTCAATCAAAAACAGCTGATTTTTGACAAAAGAGATAACACCCCCCCATTACGTCATGCTTCAGAAATGTGGAAAATGGTCCGTTTTCAAATGTTTTCTTTTTGAACGTCAGTTCACATTTGTAGGTGGATCATCAGTGTTAGAGCTAAAATTAGCATGTTTAAAGTGATTTTCATGCTTCCAGGGGCCCTAAACACAAGATTTATGGAATGGTTAAAAGTGCATGAAAATGGCCAATTTACTCACTCTGAGTTCTCAAAAAGGGTTTCTTCACCCAGGGAAGTTAATTAAATACCATTTGGAGGCATTTAATGTTCGAGCAAAAACGGCTGATTTTCGACAAAAGAGATAACACCCCCCCATTACGTCATGCTTCAGAAATGTGGAAAATGGTCCGTTTTCAAATGTTTTATTTTTGAACGTCAGTTCACATTTGTAGGTGGATCATCAGTGTTAGAGCTAAAATTAGCATGTTTAAAGTGATTTTCATGCTTCCAGGGGCTCGGGAAGTGAATTAAATACTATTTGAAGGCATTTAATGTTCAATCAAAAACAGCTGATTTTTGACAAAAGAGATAACACCCCCCCATTACGTCATGCTTCAGAAATGTGGAAAATGGTCCGTTTTCAAATGTTTTCTTTTTGAACGTCAGTTCACATTTGTAGGTGGAACATCAGTGTTAGAGCTAAAATTAGCATGTTTAAAGTGATTTTCATGCTTCCAGGGCCTCGGGAAGTGAATTAAATACTATTTGGAGGCATTTAATGTTCAATCAAAAACAGCTCATTTTTGACAAAAGAGATAACACCCCCCCATTACGTCATGCTTCAGAAATGTGGAAAATGGTCAGTTTTCAAATGTTTTCTTTTTGAACGTCAGTTCACATTTGTAGGTGGATCATCAGTGTTAGAGCTAAAATTAGCATGTTTAAAGTGATTTTCATGCTTCCAGGGGCTCGGGAAGTGAATTAAATACTATTTGGAGGCATTTAATGTTCAATCAAAAACAGCTGGTTTTTGACAAAAGAGATAACACCCCCCCATTACGTCATGCTTCAGAAATGTGGAAAATGGTCAGTTTTCAAATGTTTTATTTTTGAACGTCAGTTCACATTTGTAGGTGGATCATCAGTGTTAGAGCTAAAATTAGCATGTTTAAAGTGATTTTCATTCTTCCAGGGGCTCGGGAAGTGAATTAAATACTATTTGGATGCATTTAATGTTCAATCAAAAACAGTTGATTTTTGACAAAAGAGATAACACCCCCCCATTACGTCATGCTTCAGAAATGTGGAAAATGGTCCGTTTTCAAATGTTTTCTTTTTGAACGTCAGTTCACATTTGTAGGTGGATCATCAGAGTTAGAGCTAAAATTAGCATGTTTAAAGTGATTTGGGCTCGGGAAGTGAATTAAATACTATTTGGAGGCATTTAATGTTCAATCAAAAACAGCTGATTTTTGACAAAAGAGATAACACCCCCCCATTACGTCATGCTTCAGAAATGTGGAAAATGGTCCGTTTTCAAATGTTTTCTTTTTGAACGTCAGTTCACATTTGTAGGTGGATCATCAGTGTTAGAGCTAAAATTAGCATGTTTAAAGTGATTTTCATGCTTCCAGGGGCCCTAAACACAAGATTTATGGAATGGTTAAAAGTGCATGAAAATGGCCAATTTACTCACTCTGAGTTCTCAAAAAGGGTTTCTTCACCCAGGGAAGTTAATTAAATACCATTTGGAGGCATTTAATGTTCGAGCAAAAACGGCTGATTTTCGACAAAAGAGATAACACCCCCCCATTACGTCATGCTTCAGAAATGTGGAAAATGGTCCGTTTTCAAATGTTTTATTTTTGAACGTCAGTTCACATTTGTAGGTGGATCATCAGTGTTAGAGCTAAAATTAGCATGTTTAAAGTGATTTTCATGCTTCCAGGGGCTCGGGAAGTGAATTAAATACTATTTGGAGGCATTTAATGTTCAATCAAAACCAGCTGATTTTTGACAAAATAGATAACACCCCCCCATTACGTCATGCTTCTGAAATGTGGAAAATGGTCCGTTTTCAAATGTTTTATTTTTGAACGTCAGTTCACATTTGTAGGTGGATCATCAGAGTTAGAGCTAAAATTAGCATGTTTAAAGTGATTTTCATGCTTCCAGGGGCTCCGGAAGTGAATTAAATACTATTTGGAGGCATTTAATGTTCAAGCAAAAACGGCTGATTTTCGACAAAAGAGATAACACCCCCCCATTACGTCATGCTTCAGAAATGTGGAAAATGGTCCGTTTTCAAATGTTTTATTTTTGAACATCAGTTCACATTTGTAGGTGGATCATCAGTGTTAGAGCTAAAATTAGCATGTTTAAAGTGATTTTCATGCTTCCAGGGCCTCGGGAAGTGAATTAAATACTATTTGGAGGCATTTAATGTTCAATCAAAAACAGCTGATTTTTGACAAAAGAGATAACACCCCCCCCATTACGTCATGCTTCAGAAATGTGGAAAATGGTCCGTTTTCAAATGTTTTATTTTTGAACATCAGTTCACATTTGTAGGTGGATCATCAGTGTTAGAGCTAAAATTAGCATGTTTAAAGTGATTTTCATGCTTCCAGGGCCTTGGGAAGTGAATTAAATACTATTTGGAGGCATTTAATGTTCAATCAAAAACAGCTGATTTTTGACAAAAGAGATAACACCCCCCCATTACGTCATGCTTCAGAAATGTGGAAAATGGTCCGTTTTCAAATGTTTTCTTTTTGAACGTCAGTTCACATTTGTAGGTGGATCATCAGTGTTAAAGCTAAAATTAGCATGTTTAAAGTGATTTTCATGCTTCCAGGGGCCCTAAACACAAGATTTATGGAATGGTTAAAAGTGCATGAAAATGGCCAATTTACTCACTCTGAGTTCTCAAAAAGGGTTTCTTCACCCAGGGAAGTTAATTAAATACCATTTGGAGGCATTTAATGTTCAAGCAAAAACGGCTGATTTTCGACAAAAGAGATAACACCCACCCTTTACGTCATGCTTCAGAAATGTGGAAAATGGTCCGTTTTCAAATGTTTTATTTTTGAACGTCAGTTCACATTTGTAGGTGGATCATCAGTGTTAGAGCTAAAATTAGCATGTTTAAAGTGATTGTCATGCTTCCAGGGGCTCGGGAAGTGAATTAAATACTATTTGGAGGCATTTAATGTTCAATCAAAAACAGCTGATTTTTGACAAAAGAGATAACACCCCCCCATTACGTCATGCTTCTGAAATGTGGAAAATGGTCCGTTTTCAAATGTTTTATTTTTGAACGTCAGTTCACATTTGTAGGTGGATCATCAGTGTTAGAGCTAAAATTAGCATGTTTAAAGTGATTTTCATGCTTCCAGGGGCTCGGGAAGTGAATTAAATACTATTTGGAGGCATTTAATGTTCAATCAAAAACAGCTGATTTTTGACAAAAGAGATAACACCCCCCCATTACGTCATGCTTCAGAAATGTGGAAAATGGTCCGTTTTCAAATGTTTTCTTTTTGAACGTCAGTTCACATTTGTAGGTGGAACATCAGTGTTAGAGCTAAAATTAGCATGTTTAAAGTGATTTTCATGCTTCCAGGGCCTCGGGAAGTGAATTAAATACTATTTGGAGGCATTTAATGTTCAATCAAAAACAGCTGATTTTTGACAAAAGAGATAACACCCCCCCATTACGTCATGCTTCAGAAATGTGGAAAATGGTCAGTTTTCAAATGTTTTCTTTTTGAACGTCAGTTCACATTTGTAGGTGGATCATCAGTGTTAGAGCTAAAATTAGCATGTTTAAAGTGATTTTCATGCTTCCAGGGGCTCGGGAAGTGAATTAAATACTATTTGGAGGCATTTAATGTTCAATCAAAAACAGCTGGTTTTTGACAAAAGAGATAACACCCCCCCATTACGTCATGCTTCAGAAATGTGGAAAATGGTCCGTTTTCAAATGTTTTATTTTTGAACGTCAGTTCACATTTGTAGGTGGATCATCAGTGTTAGAGCTCAAATTAGCATGTTTAAAGTGATTTTCATTCTTCCAGGGGCTCGGGAAGTGAATTAAATACTATTTGGATGCATTTAATGTTCAATCAAAAACAGTTGATTTTTGACAAAAGAGATAACACCCCCCCATTACGTCATGCTTCAGAAATGTAGAAAATGGTCCGTTTTCAAATGTTTTCTTTTTGAACGTCAGTTCACATTTGTAGGTGGATCATCAGAGTTAGAGCTAAAATTAGCATGTTTAAAGTGATTTGGGCTCGGGAAGTGAATTAAATACTATTTGGAGGCATTTAATGTTCAATCAAAAACAGCTGATTTTTGACAAAAGAGATAACACCCCCCCATTACGTCATGCTTCAGAAATGTGGAAATGGTCCGTTTTCACATGTTTTCTTTTTGAACGTCAGTTCACATTTGTAGGTGGATCATCAGTGTTAGAGCTAAAATTAGCATGTTTAAAGTGATTTTCATGCTTCCAGGGGCCCTAAACACAAGATTTATGGAATGGTTAAAAGTGCATGAAAATGGCCAATTTACTCACTCTGAGTTCTCAAAAAGGGTTTCTTCACCCAGGGAAGTTAATTAAATACCATTTGGAGGCATTTAATGTTCGAGCAAAAATGGCTGATTTTCGACAAAAGAGATAACACCCCCCATTACGTCATGCTTCAGAAATGTGGAAAATGGTCCGTTTTCAAATGTTTTATTTTTGAACGTCAGTTCACATTTGTAGGTGGATCATCAGTGTTAGAGCTAAAATTAGCATGTTTAAAGTGATTTTCATGCTTCCAGGGGCTCGGGAAGTGAATTAAATACTATTTGGAGGCATTTAATGTTCAATCAAAAACAGCTGATTTTTGACAAAAGAGATAACACCCCCCCATTACGTCATGCTTCTGAAATGTGGAAAATGGTCCGTTTTCAAATGTTTTATTTTTGAACGTCAGTTCACATTTGTAGGTGGATCATCAGAGTTAGAGCTAAAATTAGCATGTTTAAAGTGATTTTCATGCTTCCAGGGGCTCGGGAAGTGAATTAAATACTATTTGGAGGCATTTAATGTTCAAGCAAAAACGGCTGATTTTCGACAAAAGAGATAACACCCCCCCATTACGTCATGCTTCAGAAATGTGGAAAATGGTCCGTTTTCAAATGTTTTATTTTTGAACATCAGTTCACATTTGTAGGTGGATCATCAGTGTTAGAGCTAAAATTAGCATGTTTGAAGTGATTTTCATGCTTCCAGGGCCTTGGGAAGTGAATTAAATACTATTTGGAGGCATTTAATGTTCAATCAAAAACAGCTGATTTTTGACAAAAGAGATAACACCCCCCCATTACGTCATGCTTCAGAAATGTGGAAAATGGTCCGTTTTCAAATGTTTTCTTTTTGAACGTCAGTTCACATTTGTAGGTGGATCATCAGTGTTAGAGCTAAAATTAGCATGTTTGAAGTGATTTTCATGCTTCCAGGGGCCTTAAACACAAGATTTATGGAATGGTTAAAAGTGCATGAAAATGGCCAATTTACTCACTCTGAGTTCTCAAAAAGGGGTTCTTCACCCAGGGAAGTTAATTAAATACCATTTGGAGGCATTTAATGTTCGAGCAAAAACGGCTGATTTTCGACAAAAGAGATAACACCCCCCCATTACGTCATGCTTCAGAAATGTAGAAAATGGTCCGTTTTCAAATGTTTTATTTTTGAACGTCAGTTCACATTTGTAGGTGGATCATCAGTGTTAGAGCTAAAATTAGCATGTTTAAAGTGATTTTCATGCTTCCAGGGCCTTGGGAAGTGAATTAAATACTATTTGGAGGCATTTAATGTTCAATCAAAAACAGCTGATTTTTGACAAAAGAGATAACACCCCCCCATTACGTCATGCTTCAGAAATGTGGAAAATGGTCCGTTTTCAAATGTTTTCTTTTTGAACGTCAGTTCACATTTGTAGGTGGATCATCAGTGTTAAAGCTAAAATTAGCATGTTTAAAGTGATTTTCATGCTTCCAGAGGCCCTAAACACAAGATTTATGGAATGGTTAAAAGCGCATGAAAATGGCCAATTTACTCACTCTGAGTTCTCAAAAAGGGTTTCTTCACCCAGGGAAGTTAATTAAATACCATTTGGAGGCATTTAATGTTCGAGCAAAAACGGCTGATTTTCGACAAAAGAGATAACACCCACCCATTACGTCATGCTTCAGAAATGTGGAAAATGGTCCGTTTTCAAATGTTTTATTTTTGAACGTCAGTTCACATTTGTAGGTGGATCATCAGTGTTAGAGCTAAAATTAGCATGTTTAAAGTGATTTTCATGCTTCCAGGGGCTCGGGAAGTGAATTAAATACTATTTGGAGGCATTTAATGTTCAATCAAAAACAGCTGATTTTTGACAAAAGAGATAACACCCCCCCATTACGTCATGCTTCTGAAATGTGGAAAATGGTCCGTTTTCAAATGTTTTATTTTTGAACGTCAGTTCACATTTGTAGGTGGATCATCAGTGTTAGAGCTAAAATTAGCATGTTTAAAGTGATTTTCATGCTTCCAGGGGCTCGGGAAGTGAATTAAATACTATTTGGAGGCATTTAATGTTCAATCAAAAACAGCTGGTTTTTGACAAAAGAGATAACACCCCCCCATTACGTCATGCTTCAGAAATGTGGAAAATGGTCCGTTTTCAAATGTTTTATTTTTGAACGTCAGTTCACATTTGTAGGTGGATCATCAGTGTTAGAGCTCAAATTAGCATGTTTAAAGTGATTTTCATTCTTCCAGGGGCTCGGGAAGTGAATTAAATACTATTTGGATGCATTTAATGTTCAATCAAAAACAGTTGATTTTTGACAAAAGAGATAACACCCCCCCATTACGTCATGCTTCAGAAATGTAGAAAATGGTCCGTTTTCAAATGTTTTCTTTTTGAACGTCAGTTCACATTTGTAGGTGGATCATCAGAGTTAGAGCTAAAATTAGCATGTTTAAAGTGATTTGGGCTCGGGAAGTGAATTAAATACTATTTGGAGGCATTTAATGTTCAATCAAAAACAGCTGATTTTTGACAAAAGAGATAACACCCCCCCATTACGTCATGCTTCAGAAATGTGGAAATGGTCCGTTTTCAAATGTTTTCTTTTTGAACGTCAGTTCACATTTGTAGGTGGATCATCAGTGTTAGAGCTAAAATTAGCATGTTTAAAGTGATTTTCATGCTTCCAGGGGCCCTAAACACAAGATTTATGGAATGGTTAAAAGTGCATGAAAATGGCCAATTTACTCACTCTGAGTTCTCAAAAAGGGTTTCTTCACCCAGGGAAGTTAATTAAATACCATTTGGAGGCATTTAATGTTCGAGCAAAAACGGCTGATTTTCGACAAAAGAGATAACACCCCCCATTACGTCATGCTTCAGAAATGTGGAAAATGGTCCGTTTTCAAATGTTTTATTTTTGAACGTCAGTTCACATTTGTAGGTGGATCATCAGTGTTAGAGCTAAAATTAGCATGTTTAAAGTGATTTTCATGCTTCCAGGGGCTCGGGAAGTGAATTAAATACTATTTGGAGGCATTTAATGTTCAATCAAAAACAGCTGATTTTTGACAAAAGAGATAACACCCCCCCATTACGTCATGCTTCTGAAATGTGGAAAATGGTCCGTTTTCAAATGTTTTATTTTTGAACGTCAGTTCACATTTGTAGGTGGATCATCAGAGTTAGAGCTAAAATTAGCATGTTTAAAGTGATTTTCATGCTTCCAGGGGCTCGGGAAGTGAATTAAATACTATTTGGAGGCATTTAATGTTCAAGCAAAAACGGCTGATTTTCGACAAAAGAGATAACACCCCCCCATTACGTCATGCTTCAGAAATGTGGAAAATGGTCCGTTTTCAAATGTTTTATTTTTGAACATCAGTTCACATTTGTAGGTGGATCATCAGTGTTAGAGCTAAAATTAGCATGTTTAAAGTGATTTTCATGCTTCCAGGGCCTTGGGAAGTGAATTAAATACTATTTGGAGGCATTTAATGTTCAATCAAAAACAGCTGATTTTTGACAAAAGAGATAACACCCCCCCATTACGTCATGCTTCAGAAATGTGGAAAATGGTCCGTTTTCAAATGTTTTCTTTTTGAACGTCAGTTCACATTTGTAGGTGGATCATCAGTGTTAGAGCTAAAATTAGCATGTTTGAAGTGATTTTCATGCTTCCAGGGGCCTTAAACACAAGATTTATGGAATGGTTAAAAGTGCATGAAAATGGCCAATTTACTCACTCTGAGTTCTCAAAAAGGGGTTCTTCACCCAGGGAAGTTAATTAAATACCATTTGGAGGCATTTAATGTTCGAGCAAAAACGGCTGATTTTCGACAAAAGAGATAACACCCCCCCATTACGTCATGCTTCAGAAATGTAGAAAATGGTCCGTTTTCAAATGTTTTATTTTTGAACGTCAGTTCACATTTGTAGGTGGATCATCAGTGTTAGAGCTAAAATTAGCATGTTTAAAGTGATTTTCATGCTTCCAGGGCCTTGGGAAGTGAATTAAATACTATTTGGAGGCATTTAATGTTCAATCAAAAACAGCTGATTTTTGACAAAAGAGATAACACCCCCCCATTACGTCATGCTTCAGAAATGTGGAAAATGGTCCGTTTTCAAATGTTTTCTTTTTGAACGTCAGTTCACATTTGTAGGTGGATCATCAGTGTTAAAGCTAAAATTAGCATGTTTAAAGTGATTTTCATGCTTCCAGAGGCCCTAAACACAAGATTTATGGAATGGTTAAAAGCGCATGAAAATGGCCAATTTACTCACTCTGAGTTCTCAAAAAGGGTTTCTTCACCCAGGGAAGTTAATTAAATACCATTTGGAGGCATTTAATGTTCGAGCAAAAACGGCTGATTTTCGACAAAAGAGATAACACCCCCCCATTACGTCATGCTTCAGAAATGTGGAAAATGGTCCGTTTTCAAATGTTTTATTTTTGAACGTCAGTTCACATTTGTAGGTGGATCATCAGTGTTAGAGCTAAAATTAGCATGTTTAAAGTGATTTTCATGCTTCCAGGGGCTCGGGAAGTGAATTAAATACTATTTGGAGGCATTTAATGTTCAATCAAAAACAGCTGGTTTTTGACAAAAGAGATAACACCCCCCCATTACGTCATGCTTCAGAAATGTGGAAAATGGTCCGTTTTCAAATGTTTTATTTTTGAACGTCAGTTCACATTTGTAGGTGGATCATCAATGTTAGAGCTAAAATTAGCATGTTTAAAGTGATTTTCATTCTTCCAGGGGCTCGGGAAGTGAATTAAATACTATTTGGATGCATTTAATGTTCAATCAAAAACAGTTGATTTTTGACAAAAGAGATAACACCCCCCCATTACGTCATGCTTCAGAAATGTGGAAAATGGTCCGTTTTCAAATGTTTTATTTTTGAACGTCAGTTCACATTTGTAGGTGGATCATCAGAGTTAGAGCTAAAATTAGCATGTTTAAAGTGATTTGGGCTCGGGAAGTGAATTAAATACTATTTGGAGGCATTTAATGTTCAATCAAAAACAGCTGATTTTTGACAAAAGAGATAACACCCCCCCATTACGTCATGCTTCAGAAATGTGGAAAATGGTCCGTTTTCAAATGTTTTCTTTTTGAACGTCAGTTCACATTTGTAGGTGGATCATCAGTGTTAGAGCTAAAATTAGCATGTTTAAAGTGATTTTCATGCTTCCAGGGGCCCTAAACACAAGATTTATGGAATGGTTAAAAGTGCATGAAAATGGCCAATTTACTCACTCTGAGTTCTCAAAAAGGGTTTCTTCACCCAGGGAAGTTAATTAAATACCATTTGGAGGCATTTAATGTTCGAGCAAAAACGGCTGATTTTCGACAAAAGAGATAACACCCCCCCATTACGTCATGCTTCAGAAATGTGGAAAATGGTCCGTTCTCAAATGTTTTATTTTTGAACGTCAGTTCACATTTGTAGGTGGATCATCAGTGTTAGAGCTAAAATTAGCATGTTTAAAGTGATTTTCATGCTTCCAGGGGCTCGGGAAGTGAATTAAATACTATTTGGAGGCATTTAATTTTCAATCAAAAACAGCAGATTTTTGACAAAAGAGATAACACCCCCCCCATTACGTCATGCTTCTGAAATGTGGAAAATGGTCCGTTTTCAAATGTTTTATTTTTGAACGTCAGTTCACATTTGTAGGTGGATCATCAGAGTTAGAGCTAAAATTAGCATGTTTAAAGTGATTTTCATGCTTCCAGGGGCTCGGGAAGTGAATTAAATACTATTTGGAGGCATTTAATGTTCAAGCAAAAACGGCTGATTTTCGACAAAAGAGATAACACCCTCCCATTACGTCATGCTTCAGAAATGTGGAAAATGGTCAGTTTTCAAATGTTTTCTTTTTGAACGTCAGTTCACATTTGTAGGTGGATCATCAGTGTTAGAGCTAAAATTAGCATGTTTGAAGTGATTTTCATGCTTCCAGGGGCCTTAAACACAAGATTTATGGAATGGTTAAAAGTGCATGAAAATGGCCAATTTACTCACTCTGAGTTCTCAAAAAGGGGTTCTTCACCCAGGGAAGTTAATTAAATACCATTTGGAGGCATTTAATGTTCGAGCAAAAACGGCTGATTTTCGACAAAAGAGATAACACCCCCCCATTACGTCATGCTTCAGAAATGTAGAAAATGGTCCGTTTTCAAATGTTTTATTTTTGAACGTCAGTTCACATTTGTAGGTGGATCATCAGTGTTGGAGCTAAAATTAGCATGTTTAAAGTGATTTTCATGCTTCCAGGGGCTCGGGAAGTGAATTAAATACTATTTGGAGGCATTTAATGTTCAAGCAAAAACTGCTGATTTTCGACAAAAGAGATAACACCCCCCCATTACGTCATGCTTCAGAAATGTGGAAAATGGTCCGTTTTCAAATGTTTTATTTTTGAACATCAGTTCACATTTGTAGGTGGATCATCAGTGTTAGAGCTAAAATTAGCATGTTTAAAGTGATTTTCATGCTTCCAGGGCCTTGGGAAGTGAATTAAATACTATTTGGAGGCATTTAATGTGCAATCAAAAACAGCTGATTTTTGACAAAAGAGATAACACCCCCCCATTACGTCATGCTTCAGAAATGTGGAAAATGGTCCGTTTTCAAATGTTTTATTTTTGAACGTCAGTTCACATTTGTAGGTGGATCATCAATGTTAGAGCTAAAATTAGCATGTTTAAAGTGATTTTCATTCTTCCAGGGGCTCGGGAAGTGAATTAAATACTATTTGGATGCATTTAATGTTCAATCAAAAACAGTTGATTTTTGACAAAAGAGATAACACCCCCCCATTACGTCATGCTTCAGAAATGTGGAAAATGGTCCGTTTTCAAATGTTTTATTTTTGAACGTCAGTTCACATTTGTAGGTGGATCATCAGAGTTAGAGCTAAAATTAGCATGTTTAAAGTGATTTGGGCTCGGGAAGTGAATTAAATACTATTTGGAGGCATTTAATGTTCAATCAAAAACAGCTGATTTTTGACAAAAGAGATAACACCCCCCCATTACGTCATGCTTCAGAAATGTGGAAAATGGTCCGTTTTCAAATGTTTTCTTTTTGAACGTCAGTTCACATTTGTAGGTGGATCATCAGTGTTAGAGCTAAAATTAGCATGTTTAAAGTGATTTTCATGCTTCCAGGGGCCCTAAACACAAGATTTATGGAATGGTTAAAAGTGCATGAAAATGGCCAATTTACTCACTCTGAGTTCTCAAAAAGGGTTTCTTCACCCAGGGAAGTTAATTAAATACCATTTGGAGGCATTTAATGTTCGAGCAAAAACGGCTGATTTTCGACAAAAGAGATAACACCCCCCCATTACGTCATGCTTCAGAAATGTGGAAAATGGTCCGTTCTCAAATGTTTTATTTTTGAACGTCAGTTCACATTTGTAGGTGGATCATCAGTGTTAGAGCTAAAATTAGCATGTTTAAAGTGATTTTCATGCTTCCAGGGGCTCGGGAAGTGAATTAAATACTATTTGGAGGCATTTAATTTTCAATCAAAAACAGCAGATTTTTGACAAAAGAGATAACACCCCCCCCATTACGTCATGCTTCTGAAATGTGGAAAATGGTCCGTTTTCAAATGTTTTATTTTTGAACGTCAGTTCACATTTGTAGGTGGATCATCAGAGTTAGAGCTAAAATTAGCATGTTTAAAGTGATTTTCATGCTTCCAGGGGCTCGGGAAGTGAATTAAATACTATTTGGAGGCATTTAATGTTCAAGCAAAAACGGCTGATTTTCGACAAAAGAGATAACACCCCCCCATTACGTCATGCTTCAGAAATGTGGAAAATGGTCAGTTTTCAAATGTTTTCTTTTTGAACGTCAGTTCACATTTGTAGGTGGATCATCAGTGTTAGAGCTAAAATTAGCATGTTTGAAGTGATTTTCATGCTTCCAGGGGCCTTAAACACAAGATTTATGGAATGGTTAAAAGTGCATGAAAATGGCCAATTTACTCACTCTGAGTTCTCAAAAAGGGGTTCTTCACCCAGGGAAGTTAATTAAATACCATTTGGAGGCATTTAATGTTCGAGCAAAAACGGCTGATTTTCGACAAAAGAGATAACACCCCCCCATTACGTCATGCTTCAGAAATGTAGAAAATGGTCCGTTTTCAAATGTTTTATTTTTGAACGTCAGTTCACATTTGTAGGTGGATCATCAGTGTTAGAGCTAAAATTAGCATGTTTAAAGTGATTTTCATGCTTCCAGGGGCTCGGGAAGTGAATTAAATACTATTTGGAGGCATTTAATGTTCAAGCAAAAACTGCTGATTTTCGACAAAAGAGATAACACCCCCCCATTACGTCATGCTTCAGAAATGTGGAAAATGGTCCGTTTTCAAATGTTTTATTTTTGAACATCAGTTCACATTTGTAGGTGGATCATCAGTGTTAGAGCTAAAATTAGCATGTTTAAAGTGATTTTCATGCTTCCAGGGCCTTGGGAAGTGAATTAAATACTATTTGGAGGCATTTAATGTGCAATCAAAAACAGCTGATTTTTGACAAAAGAGATAACACCCCCCCATTACGTCATGCTTCAGAAATGTGGAAAATGGTCCGTTTTCAAATGTTTTCTTTTTGAACGTCAGTTCACATTTGTAGGTGGATCATCAGTGTTAGAGCTAAAATTAGCATGTTTAAAGTGATTTTCATGCTTCCAGGGGCCTTAAACACAAGATTTATGGAATGGTTAAAAGTGCATGAAAATGGCCAATTTACTCACTCTGAGTTCTCAAAAAGGGTTTCTTCACCCAGGGAAGTTAATTAAATACCATTTGGAGGCATTTAATGTTCGAGCAAAAATGGCTGATTTTCGACAAAAGAGATAACACCCCCCCATTACGTCATGCTTCAGAAATGTGGAAAATGGTCCGTTTTCAAATGTTTTATTTTTGAACGTCAGTTCACATTTGTAGGTGGATCATCAGTGTTAGAGCTAAAATTAGCATGTTTAAAGTGATTTTCATGCTTCCAGGGGCTCGGGAAGTGAATTAAATACTATTTGGAGGCATTTAATGTTCAATCAAAAACAGCTGATTTTTGACAAAAGAGATAACACCCCCCCATTACGTCATGCTTCTGAAATGTGGAAAATGGTCCGTTTTCAAATGTTTTATTTTTGAACGTCAGTTCACATTTGTAGGTGGATCATCAGTGTTAGAGCTAACATTAGGATGTTTAAAGTGATTTTCATGCTTCCAGGGGCTCGGGAAGTGAATTAAATACTATTTGGAGGCATTTAATGTTCAATCAAAAACAGCTGATTTTTGACAAAAGAGATAACACCCCCCCATTACGTCATGCTTCAGAAATGTGGAAAATGGTCCGTTTTCAAATGTTTTCTTTTTGAACGTCAGTTCACATTTGTAGGTGGATCATCAGTGTTAGAGCTAAAATTAGCATGTTTAAAGTGATTTTCATGCTTCCAGGGGCCCTAAACACAAGATTTATGGAATGGTTAAAAGTGCATGAAAATGGCCAATTTACTCACTCTGAGTTCTCAAAAAGGGTTTCTTCACCCAGGGAAGTTAATTAAATACCATTTGGAGGCATTTAATGTTCGAGCAAAAACGGCTGATTTTCGACAAAAGAGATAACACCCCCCCATTACGTCATGCTTCAGAAATGTGGAAAATGGTCCATTTTCAAATGTTTTATTTTTGAACGTCAGTTCACATTTGTAGGTGGATCATCAGAGTTAGAGCTAAAATTAGCATGTTTAAAGTGATTTTCATGCTTCCAGGGGCTCGGGAAGTGAATTAAATACTATTTGGAGGCATTTAATGTTCAAGCAAAAACGGCTGATTTTCGACAAAAGAGATAACACCCCCCCATTACGTCATGCTTCAGAAATGTGGAAAATGGTCCGTTTTCAAATGTTTTAGTTTTTGAACATCAGTTCACATTTGTAGGTGGATCATCAGTGTTAGAGCTAAAATTAGCATGTTTAAAGTGATTTTCATGCTTCCAGGGCCTCGGGAAGTGAATTAAATACTATTTGGAGGCATTTAATGTTCAATCAAAAGAAGCTGATTTTTGACAAAAGAGATAACACCCCCCCATTACGTCATGCTTCAGAAATGTGGGAAATGGTCCGTTTTCAAATATTTTATTTTTGAACGTCAGTTCACATTTGTAGGTGGAACATCAGTGTTAGAGCTAAAATTAGCATGTTTAAAGTGATTTTCATGCTTCCAGGGCCTCGGGAAGTGAATTAAATACTATTTGGAGGCATTTAATGTTCAATCAAAAACAGCTGATTTTTGACAAAAGAGATAACACCCCCCCATTACGTCATGCTTCAGAAATGTGGAAAATGGTCAGTTTTCAAATGTTTTCTTTTTGAACGTCAGTTCACATTTGTAGGTGGATCATCAGTGTTAGAGCTAAAATTAGCATGTTTAAAGTGATTTTCATGCTTCCAGGGGCTCGGGAAGTGAATTAAATACTATTTGGAGGCATTTAATGTTCAATCAAAAACAGCAGATTTTTGACAAAAGAGATAACACCCCCCATTACGTCATGCTTCTGAAATGTGGAAAATGGTCCGTTTTCAAATGTTTTATTTTTGAACGTCAGTTCACATTTGTAGGTGGATCATCAGTGTTAGAGCTAAAATTAGCATGTTTAAAGTGATTTTCATGCTTCCAGGGGCTCGGGAAGTGAATTAAATACTATTTGGAGTCATTTAATGTTCAATCAAAAACAGCGGATTTTTGACAAAAGAGATAACACCCCCCCATTACGTCATGCTTCAGAAATGTGGAAAATGGTCCGTTTTCAAATGTTTTCTTTTTGAACGTCAGTTCACATTTGTAGGTGGAACATCAGTGTTAGAGCTAAAATTAGCATGTTTAAAGTGATTTTCATGCTTCCAGGGCCTCGGGAAGTGAATTAAATACTATTTGGAGGCATTTAATGTTCAATCAAAAACAGCTGATTTTTGACAAAAGAGATAACACCCCCCCATTACGTCATGCTTCAGAAATGTGGAAAATGGTCAGTTTTCAAATGTTTTCTTTTTGAACGTCAGTTCACATTTGTAGGTGGATCATCAGTGTTAGAGCTAAAATTAGCATGTTTAAAGTGATTTTCATGCTTCCAGGGGCTCGGGAAGTGAATTAAATACTATTTGGAGGCATTTAATGTTCAATCAAAAACAGCTGGTTTTTGACAAAAGAGATAACACCCCCCCATTACGTCATGCTTCAGAAATGTGGAAAATGGTCCGTTTTCAAATGTTTTATTTTTGAACGTCAGTTCACATTTGTAGGTGGATCATCAATGTTAGAGCTAAAATTAGCATGTTTAAAGTGATTTTCATTCTTCCAGGGGCTCGGGAAGTGAATTAAATACTATTTGGATGCATTTAATGTTCAATCAAAAACAGTTGATTTTTGACAAAAGAGATAACACCCCCCCCATTACGTCATGCTTCAGAAATGTGGAAAATGGTCCGTTTTCAAATGTTTTATTTTTGAACGTCAGTTCACATTTGTAGGTGGATCATCAGAGTTAGAGCTAAAATTAGCATGTTTAAAGTGATTTGGGCTCGGGAAGTGAATTAAATACTATTTGGAGGCATTTAATGTTCAATCAAAAACAGCTGATTTTTGACAAAAGAGATAACACCCCCCCATTACGTCATGCTTCAGAAATGTGGAAAATGGTCCGTTTTCAAATGTTTTCTTTTTGAACGTCAGTTCACATTTGTAGGTGGATCATCAGTGTTAGAGCTAAAATTAGCATGTTTAAAGTGATTTTCATGCTTCCAGGGGCCCTAAACACAAGATTTATGGAATGGTTAAAAGTGCATGAAAATGGCCAATTTACTCACTCTGAGTTCTCAAAAAGGGTTTCTTCACCCAGGGAAGTTAATTAAATACCATTTGGAGGCATTTAATGTTCGAGCAAAAACGGCTGATTTTCGACAAAAGAGATAACACCCCCCCATTACGTCATGCTTCAGAAATGTGGAAAATGGTCCGTTTTCAAATGTTTTATTTTTGAACGTCAGTTCACATTTGTAGGTGGATCATCAGTGTTAGAGCTAAAATTAGCATGTTTAAAGTGATTTTCATGCTTCCAGGGGCTCGGGAAGTGAATTAAATACTATTTGGAGGCATTTAATGTTCAATCAAAAACAGCTGATTTTTGACAAAAGAGATAACACCCCCCCATTACGTCATGCTTCTGAAATGTGGAAAATGGTCCGTTTTCAAATGTTTTATTTTTGAACGTCAGTTCACATTTGTAGGTGGATCATCAGAGTTAGAGCTAAAATTAGCATGTTTAAAGTGATTTTCATGCTTCCAGGGGCTCGGGAAGTGAATTAAATACTATTTGGAGGCATTTAATGTTCAAGCAAAAACGGCAAATTTTCGACAAAAGAGATAACACCCCCCCATTACGTCATGCTTCAGAAATGTGGAAAATGGTCCGTTTTCAAATGTTTTATTTTTGAACATCAGTTCACATTTGTAGGTGGATCATCAGTGTTAGAGCTAAAATTAGCATGTTTAAAGTGATTTTCATGCTTCCAGGGCCTTGGGAAGTGAATTAAATACTATTTGGAGGCATTTAATGTTCAATCAAAAACAGCTGATTTTTGACAAAAGAGATAACACCCCCCCATTACGTCATGCTTCAGAAATGTGGAAAATGGTCCGTTTTCAAATGTTTTCTTTTTGAACGTCAGTTCACATTTGTAGGTGGATCATCAGTGTTAGAGCTAAAATTAGCATGTTTGAAGTGATTTTCATGCTTCCAGGGGCCTTAAACACAAGATTTATGGAATGGTTAAAAGTGCATGAAAATGGCCAATTTACTCACTCTGAGTTCTCAAAAAGGGGTTCTTCACCCAGGGAAGTTAATTAAATACCATTTGGAGGCATTTAATGTTCGAGCAAAAACGGCTGATTTTCGACAAAAGAGATAACACCCCCCCATTACGTCATGCTTCAGAAATGTAGAAAATGGTCCGTTTTCAAATGTTTTATTTTTGAACGTCAGTTCACATTTGTAGGTGGATCATCAGTGTTAGAGCTAAAATTAGCATGTTTAAAGTGATTTTCATGCTTCCAGGGGCTCGGGAAGTGAATTAAATACTATTTGGAGGCATTTAATGTTCAATCAAAAACAGCTGATTTTTGACAAAAGAGATAACACCCCCCCATTACGTCATGCTTCTGAAATGTGGAAAATGGTCCGTTTTCAAATGTTTTATTTTTGAACGTCAGTTCACATTTGTAGGTGGATCATCAGAGTTAGAGCTAAAATTAGCATGTTTAAAGTGATTTTCATGCTTCCAGGGGCTCGGGAAGTGAATTAAATACTATTTGGAGGCATTTAATGTTCAAGCAAAAACTGCTGATTTTCGACAAAAGAGATAACACCCCCCCATTACGTCATGCTTCAGAAATGTGGAAAATGGTCCGTTTTCAAATGTTTTATTTTTGAACGTCAGTTCACATTTGTAGGTGGATCATCAGTGTTAGAGCTCAAATTAGCATGTTTAAAGTGATTTTCATTCTTCCAGGGGCTCGGGAAGTGAATTAAATACTATTTGGATGCATTTAATGTTCAATCAAAAACAGTTGATTTTTGACAAAAGAGATAACACCCCCCCATTACGTCATGCTTCAGAAATGTAGAAAATGGTCCGTTTTCAAAGGTTTTCTTTTTGAACGTCAGTTCACATTTGTAGGTGGATCATCAGAGTTAGAGCTAAAATTAGCATGTTTAAAGTGATTTGGGCTCGGGAAGTGAATTAAATACTATTTGGAGGCATTTAATGTTCAAGCAAAAACGGCTGATTTTCGACAAAAGAGATAACACCCCCCTATTACGTCATGCTTCAGAAATGTGGAAAATGGTCCGTTTTCAAATGTTTTAGTTTTTGAACATCAGTTCACATTTGTAGGTGGATCATCAGTGTTAGAGCTAAAATTAGCATGTTTAAAGTGATTTTCATGCTTCCAGGGCCTCGGGAAGTGAATTAAATACTATTTGGAGGCATTTAATGTTCAATCAAAAACAGCTGATTTTTGACAAAAGAGATAACACCCCCCCCATTACGTCATGCTTCAGAAATGTGGAAAATGGTCCGTTTTCAAATGTTTTATTTTTGAACATCAGTTCACATTTGTAGGTGGATCATCAGTGTTAGAGCTAAAATTAGCATGTTTAAAGTGATTTTCATGCTTCCAGGGCCTTGGGAAGTGAATTAAATACTATTTGGAGGCATTTAATGTTCAATCAAAAACAGCTGATTTTTGACAAAAGAGATAACACCCCCCCATTACGTCATGCTTCAGAAATGTGGAAAATGGTCCGTTTTCAAATGTTTTCTTTTTGAACGTCAGTTCACATTTGTAGGTGGATCATCAGTGTTAGAGCTAAAATTAGCATGTTTAAAGTGATTTTCATGCTTCCAGGGGCCCTAAACACAAGATTTATGGAATGGTTAAAAGTGCATGAAAATGGCCAATTTACTCACTCTGAGTTCTCAAAAAGGGTTTCTTCACCCAGGGAAGTTAATTAAATACCATTTGGAGGCATTTAATGTTCGAGCAAAAACGGCTGATTTTCGACAAAAGAGATAACACCCCCCCATTACGTCATGCTTCAGAAATGTGGAAAATGGTCCATTTTCAAATGTTTTATTTTTGAACGTCAGTTCACATTTGTAGGTGGATCATCAGAGTTAGAGCTAAAATTAGCATGTTTAAAGTGATTTTCATGCTTCCAGGGGCTCGGGAAGTGAATTAAATACTATTTGGAGGCATTTAATGTTCAAGCAAAAACGGCTGATTTTCGACAAAAGAGATAACACCCCCCCATTACGTCATGCTTCAGAAATGTGGAAAATGGTCCGTTTTCAAATGTTTTAGTTTTTGAACATCAGTTCACATTTGTAGGTGGATCATCAGTGTTAGAGCTAAAATTAGCATGTTTAAAGTGATTTTCATGCTTCCAGGGCCTCGGGAAGTGAATTAAATACTATTTGGAGGCATTTAATGTTCAATCAAAAGAAGCTGATTTTTGACAAAAGAGATAACACCCCCCCATTACGTCATGCTTCAGAAATGTGGGAAATGGTCCGTTTTCAAATGTTTTATTTTTGAACGTCAGTTCACATTTGTAGGTGGATCATCAGTGTTAGAGCTAAAATTAGCATGTTTAAAGTGATTTTCATGCTTCCAGGGGCTCGGGAAGTGAATTAAATACTATTTGGAGGCATTTAATGTTCAATCAAAAACAGCAGATTTTTGACAAAAGAGATAACACCCCCCATTACGTCATGCTTCTGAAATGTGGAAAATGGTCCGTTTTCAAATGTTTTATTTTTGAACGTCAGTTCACATTTGTAGGTGGATCATCAGTGTTAGAGCTAAAATTAGCATGTTTAAAGTGATTTTCATGCTTCCAGGGGCTCGGGAAGTGAATTAAATACTATTTGGAGTCATTTAATGTTCAATCAAAAACAGCGGATTTTTGACAAAAGAGATAACACCCCCCCATTACGTCATGCTTCAGAAATGTGGAAAATGGTCCGTTTTCAAATGTTTTCTTTTTGAACGTCAGTTCACATTTGTAGGTGGAACATCAGTGTTAGAGCTAAAATTAGCATGTTTAAAGTGATTTTCATGCTTCCAGGGCCTCGGGAAGTGAATTAAATACTATTTGGAGGCATTTAATGTTCGATCAAAAACAGCTGATTTTTGACAAAAGAGATAACACCCCCCCATTACGTCATGCTTCAGAAATGTGGAAAATGGTCAGTTTTCAAATGTTTTCTTTTTGAACGTCAGTTCACATTTGTAGGTGGATCATCAGTGTTAGAGCTAAAATTAGCATGTTTAAAGTGATTTTCATGCTTCCAGGGGCTCGGGAAGTGAATTAAATACTATTTGGAGGCATTTAATGTTCAATCAAAAACAGCTGGTTTTTGACAAAAGAGATAACACCCCCCCATTACGTCATGCTTCAGAAATGTGGAAAATGGTCCGTTTTCAAATGTTTTATTTTTGAACGTCAGTTCACATTTGTAGGTGGATCATCAATGTTAGAGCTAAAATTAGCATGTTTAAAGTGATTTTCATTCTTCCAGGGGCTCGGGAAGTGAATTAAATACTATTTGGATGCATTTAATGTTCAATCAAAAACAGTTGATTTTTGACAAAAGAGATAACACCCCCCCATTACGTCATGCTTCAGAAATGTGGAAAATGGTCCGTTTTCAAATGTTTTATTTTTGAACGTCAGTTCACATTTGTAGGTGGATCATCAGAGTTAGAGCTAAAATTAGCATGTTTAAAGTGATTTGGGCTCGGGAAGTGAATTAAATACTATTTGGAGGCATTTAATGTTCAATCAAAAACAGCTGATTTTTGACAAAAGAGATAACACCCCCCCATTACGTCATGCTTCAGAAATGTGGAAAATGGTCCGTTTTCAAATGTTTTCTTTTTGAACGTCAGTTCACATTTGTAGGTGGATCATCAGTGTTAGAGCTAAAATTAGCATGTTTAAAGTGATTTTCATGCTTCCAGGGGCCCTAAACACAAGATTTATGGAATGGTTAAAAGTGCATGAAAATGGCCAATTTACTCACTCTGAGTTCTCAAAAAGGGTTTCTTCACCCAGGGAAGTTAATTAAATACCATTTGGAGGCATTTAATGTTCGAGCAAAAACGGCTGATTTTCGACAAAAGAGATAACACCCCCCCATTACGTCATGCTTCAGAAATGTGGAAAATGGTCCGTTTTCAAATGTTTTATTTTTGAACGTCAGTTCACATTTGTAGGTGGATCATCAGTGTTAGAGCTAAAATTAGCATGTTTAAAGTGATTTTCATGCTTCCAGGGGCTCGGGAAGTGAATTAAATACTATTTGGAGGCATTTAATTTTCAATCAAAAACAGCAGATTTTTGACAAAAGAGATAACACCCCCCCCATTACGTCATGCTTCAGAAATGTGGAAAATGGTCCGTTTTCAAATGTTTTCTTTTTGAACGTCAGTTCACATTTGTAGGTGGATCATCAGTGTTAGAGCTAAAATTAGCATGTTTGAAGTGATTTTCATGCTTCCAGGGGCCTTAAACACAAGATTTATGGAATGGTTAAAAGTGCATGAAAATGGCCAATTTACTCACTCTGAGTTCTCAAAAAGGGGTTCTTCACCCAGGGAAGTTAATTAAATACCATTTGGAGGCATTTAATGTTCGAGCAAAAACGGCTGATTTTCGACAAAAGAGATAACACCCCCCCATTACGTCATGCTTCAGAAATGTAGAAAATGGTCCGTTTTCAAATGTTTTATTTTTGAACGTCAGTTCACATTTGTAGGTGGATCATCAGTGTTAGAGCTAAAATTAGCATGTTTAAAGTGATTTTCATGCTTCCAGGGGCTCGGGAAGTGAATTAAATACTATTTGGAGGCATTTAATGTTCAAGCAAAAACTGCTGATTTTCGACAAAAGAGATAACACCCCCCCATT